>NC_092414.1:180829271-181454271 GCF_040894005.1 Engystomops pustulosus
GGTGTCTTGTGCGCTGTTTATGAAATGTAAGCCATAACTACAGACAGGTAGCGTATGCATTATACCTGTGCATATACATTATCACATACATATACATAATAAGTCTCCGGATCCTGAGCATTAGAAAGATTTCCTCTATTCCCAGGATCTCCTTGTGCCAAAAAATTGTGACAAACAGAATAGATATTTGTTGTTACTCTCGGATTATTAACAGTCTCTGCTTCGTGGTTTTCCTTTCTTTTCTTTTCGTTCTTTCTTTCTTTTTTTTTTTCTGCTAGAGACATTTATGTCTCAGTTGCCAAACATTTCTGTGAAAATAATGTGGGAGGATTGTGACAGACATAATTCTCCATCCTACAGCCTCATCAAGTTGAGTTCTGTTAAGCCTTACCCGCTGGGCCCGGCTTCTTTTAAAGTTTCCGCCCTGACAGCTGGATTTATTAGTTTTGAAATTTGTACAAAAATCACACGTCACGTCGCAGGAAAGCTGTCAAAACGTCAGCCAGAGGAGATCTCGCATTAAAAGCCTTTCCAGGCAGGCCGTCTCTCTCTCTTTAAAGAAGCAGAATGCAGCCTGAAGAAATATCAGGGTTTTTTTTTTTTTTTTTTCATTTTTTTTCTTCTTCTCTTTTTCTTCCCCCTGCTCACAGTCCTGCAATGTCAACTGCTTCATCTCAGCTTTAATTATAAGGTGTTGGGTAGGAGCTGTGCCATGTGAATACACAGTGGTGGTAACACCATTTCTATGTGTTACCCACACTCTCTCTTTACAAACACAGATATTATTTTATTTTATTTTTTTTTGCCAGAGCCGTTCAACACGCAAGTGTCAAATATGTGAACTTGATTTTTTTTTCGCATATAATTTTTTACAATATGATTTGACTCATAGGTTGCCCATAGGAGAACGCTTTAAAAAGTTTAGCTTAGGGCTCATGCACATGTGTAACAGCTGTGCCTATTTGGGCTTCAGCGCCATCCTCTGTCCGTAAAGCATAGCTGAGCATGCAATGATGAGTGTGATTTTGTTCTTAGGTTTTCGTTCTGTCCTTTCTAGTCTGAACACTGCTTAACTAATTTACTTGTTTTACTTAATTGAATTCCACTGCAAGTGTCTCCTGTGGAGTTTGCTCTGGGTTGCTAACAGTTAAATTATCTGAGACAGATTCTGCCTTCACTAACATTTCTACTTTGTCTGGATGTTAGGGAACCGGTACAATCACATTCTGGACTGGGATTTCACATGTGCTTTTAGACATCTTATTTGTAGCTTGCTGGTATTTATCTTGACTTCTGTATTTTGGATTGTTTGATTCCCTTAGCGATTCTATATTGCATTGTCCTTTAGGTAGTAAAGTTGCTCTGTGCCCAAAATGCACTTTGATAATGGAGGAGCTGAAAAGTTGTCCGCTGACTACTCTTCTATGTTTGTATTGTCCATCCTTTGCCTCCATTTTTGCACTTTAAATCCTAGCCGTTCCCGCACTGCAACACAGCACGGTTGTATTGTGACTGATGGTACAGATGTATCCTCCCTTATCTTGTTTCATAGATTTCTGATATAAGATGACCAGCTTTGAAAAATAAAACCTAATTTAGTGATACTGCACCCAGACATGTACATCCTATACTTACCAATGGGCGGCCATCCAGTGGCTGAAATGTTTTTTGCCTTGGTTAGGTTATGTAAGAACAAGAAGAGAACGGATATGCTACATTGGCAGAACATACCATAGCCCTAAAGTACATGTATTTATTAGTATTCTGCATGCGGAATTGTTGGTATTCAGGTTCAGGTTGGTGTTTGGCCGCATGACCTGGACATTTGGCTGGATTCATAGCCATGGCTAGTTGCACTAAGAAGATATATGTGAGATCAGTGCTCTGATATTACATTCCCTTTGAAGACTATTCTACCTTTCAAACCCCAATATGAAATGGCTGATAACAGGGAATAATAGAACACATTCCACTTATTGATAAGGCTCTTGTACATGGGTCTATTATAATATAATAGTACAACAGTCTATGAGAACCTGATGTTAAACATAAGACGCAGTGAGTATTACCCCTAGCAACACTATTATGGGCAGGTTATTTCCAAAATACAATGTAATACAGAAGTAACAGGGTGTAAAGGATGGTAAAATATGCTAAGAATACAGGCTTGTGACTGTACTATGTCTAATATACATGTATAGCTGGAGGGATTTCCATAGATAGCTATTGGCCTTTAGGTCTCCCTGTATACAAGAATGTTCTAGTAATATATTATCTCAATGACGAGAGCAGAGGAAGCCACTTACAGTCAACTTTGATGGTGGCTTCTTTGTTCTTTCCCTTGTCACCATGGACTTCATTTTCACTAAAGACACGTTACAGGAGCCCATTCCAGCTACATTGCATATATGCCTTTCTGCCTTCTCTAAGTATTTGCATTGTGTGTTTTAACTTACCTTGCACCCTGACAAATCCTCTGTTATGTCTCAGGGGTTGGGCTTTGGTTTGGATGCATTTCACTAAGCAACATGTGACTTGTATGTGCTGCAAACTCCATAGGTTTCAGCCCCCACCTTTGTGCTACTCCCTCACCCTCTGATATCAGCTTACCACACTGTGAGCTCTGTGAAGGAGCAGGAGGGAGGAGCTCTACAGGAGCACAAAGGTGGGGGCTAAGAGCTGAGCAGTCTGCAGCACATACATTTATTGAAATGTCACATGTCATTTGTCACATGTCATTTATTGAAATGCAACTAACCAAAGCCCAACCCCTGGGACTACACAGAGGATTCTATCAGGGTGCAAGGTAAGTTATAACACACAATTATATTGTAATGCAAATGCTTAGAGAAAGCATAAAGTTATATTTGCAATGAAGCTGTAATCGCTTTCTACAACCAGTCTTTAATGAAAATGAGGTCCCTGGTGACAGGATTGCGCATATTAAAGTTCAGCGTGCCCCCCACTTATTTCCCTGACATCTGCATTAAAGCAGCAAATAAACATTAGCTAATAATATAATAATAAATACTTAGTTACGTAGCACCATCATATTCCGCTTTACAAACCATGTAGTACATATACAGACAAAATAAGACTTTACAGAGCAGTGGCATGACAAGAAACCAGTGGGCCAAGTAGAAACTTAGGAGCGGGGCCCCATATAACTAAATCTTCAGTGCCGTCTCCATTCATCACATAATTCAGAATACATATATATGCTACTCAGACAAATACGCACATACACTATATATGCATATATACACTATAGTACACATAGCATCACATATAATCTACACATACTGCATTTATTTGTTACAATTACACAAACAATATACATGCTACACACATTTACACATAGTAAATATACACTACACACAAACCATATTTACAAAACACTCAAATACAGGTACACATAAATATATGTATTCCTACAGATTATATACAATACAAACATACCTGAAAATATACCAGCAGGGAATATACAGCAAATAACTATATAAAGGCAATAATTTATCACACACTAGTGATATGGACATAACTTACTGTTTAAATCAGTTGCAGCTGCTGCCTTCTACTCACGGTATTTGCTAGAATGGTCCATCCTGGTCTTCATCCTGGTGGACCCCTCACAGGTGAGACTTCTTCTCTGTTAGGTATAAAACGATTTATCCATGATTAATTAGTAATTTGTTTCATGCCCAGGTGCCTTTAGCTTTTTGCAGCACATCTCCACACTGCGCCCCTAAATGATTTGTCAGTTCCCTACAAAATGATTGATTTTGGCTAACAATTACTTAATGTATTCACAGTTTTATATATTCTTTTGTAGATTTAGCTTTAGCCTAGTACTTTTGTGGTCTTAAAGGGGTATTCACACAGAATATGCCATCAATAAGTGATACATGCCAGAGCCATCCCTATCTTGATGGGTCCATGATAGAAGCTCTTATGAGCATCTATAGATAGAGAGAGCCATGATTGCATTGACACCTCTCCATTATCAGCGGCCACAAAATGGTGTTTACATGACCCCCAATCTCGAGAAAGATGAAGATGCTTGAAGTTAGAGCATCATCATCATTATCAATACCTGTAGTTGATAACCTGCTCCCAATTAGACATGGATACAGTTTTCTTCCCTTAGAGACCTATGAATATGTATGTTTTCTTTTCTGTATACGTCTGCTTAGGGTTAGTTGCCGATACAGGAGCCTGAGTACCCATGTATTCCTGGAATCAGGATAGTTAATTTTCATTACTTGAAGAAATTTAATTGTGAGCAATTAGACTTTGACCTGGATATTTAATAGAGTAACTTTACTGACCTCAGCAATATTTCCCTAAATATATTGATGCTAAATTGAATGTAGCGTACTAGTGTTTCGTTTTCATACACCACAAATGTCGATGTTCTGTAGTGATTGACAGAATTCAGAATTGGCAGGAAAACCTTGCCAGGAGATCTGCTTAGCCCACCTTTTACCATCCCTTAGGGTCGTAAGCCATACATTTACGCAGATAATTTGTTCCCAAGTTGTTTCTGCTTTTCTACCGATAAACCTTTGTATCAAATGTATTTGATACATGTGCAGGTTACCATGATGCAGCATTATAGTGTCACACATACATCTGCTACCCGGTCAGTGCAAATTATTTCATTCCATGTTGCATTTGTATGTTCTTCCGACTTGTGAATATTTGCTGTCGGAGTTCACTGGAGTTCACCAAGCTATTGTGGGTGCAGGTAAGTGCGGCAAGCGACACTTTTTTTTTTAATACGGCGGTTTTTCCGAATTCGTTGGGTTTTCTTACGGCCATGTCCCCGATTTCCATCGTGTGCATGCCGGCGCCAATGCTTTACAATCCAATCGCGTGCGCCAAAAACCCGGGGCAATTCAAGGAAAATTGTCGCAAAACGGTAAAATTTGGGTAACCCGACGAGCATGTACACATATATTGTATATACACATTTATACAGCATATACAATCATATATCATGCATATACACACATACAGTATATATACACACACACACATACACATATATATATACAATCATACAGCATATACACAGCATATATACACACACACATATATATATATATATACATGCGGTCCCCTACTTAAGGACACCCGACTGACAGACAACCCATAGTTACAGACAGACCCCTCTGCCCACTGTGACCTCTGGTGAAGCTCTCTGGATGCTTTAAAATAGTCCCAGACTGCAATAATCAGCTTAAAATTGTCTGCAATGAAGCTTTATTGATAATTCTTGGTCCTATTACAGCAAAAAAATTTGAAACTCCAATTGTCACTGGGGCAAAAAAAAAAATTGTCAGGAACTACAATGATAAAATATACAGTTTCGACTTACATACAAATTCAACTTAAGAACAAACCTACAGTCCCTATCTTGTATGTAACCCGGGGACTGCCTGTATATATATATATATATATATACAATCATACAGCATATACACAGCATATATACAGTATATACACTCACACCGCAAGCATACACACACTCCATACAGCGTATACATGGCAGGGACGGCACAGGGGCCCGTGTTACTGCCCGTATTACTGCTGCCGTGCCCCTTAGCAGGCGCTACGGCTGCTACGCTGTTGTTACACCACTGATCCCTGGCCATGTGATGTCAGACAGGTGCATGGTTCATCATATCACAGAGAATAATCAGAGCTGTGTGATATAACAAGCTCACATGACCAGGGACCGGTGTTTATTCAATGAAAGTAAACAATGAAGCTTCCTATAGAATTACAGAAATCAAAGATCTAGAAAAACAAGAGGACTTGATATAGAAAGTATATTATAAAATGGTATAACTTACAATATCAATTATTTGTTAAAAGTGGACAATCCCTTTAACGTCTTCTTGATGTTGTTATCTGGTATTTGTATGTAATACATAATGTATAGCAACACGCTCTTTGAATGTATCACTTCCCATGTGTTGCATACATGTGAGCACACATCATGCTAAAATCGTATGTCACATATAAAATAACAGCGGGCCTCATGGAAGGAGGAACATTCGGGTCTAGATCGGGAGATTTGCCCACTCTTCTAAAACTCCCTTTCTTGGATGTTCCAGGAAAGTTCTGGCCCGGGCATGTATGTTTTATAGTTTTATGAAAATTTTACTTTTTTTTCATGCAATTTATCACCAAAAATCAGCAATGTTAGTCCTGTGTACTACTACCTGAGACATCTGTCATGCGATTCACCCCTCCAGCTCTCCATGCAACACGTGTTGCAGTACGACATCAGCCAGAGATTAAGTACGTAGGAAAGATGATACACAGCCGAATTCTTTTGTTTCATTTAAAAAGCTCAATGTGACCCATAACTCATGGCGAGGTTAAATATGAAACATTCTCTAAAAAAATAGAGGGATTTGTGAAACAATAAACAGAGTAGAAAGAGTAGAGCGAGAAGGAGAGGGGAAAAAAAAAATCTTGGCCCAATTTCAGACACCTCCTCAGCTCCTACATCTGGCTGTAATATTTCAAAGTTAATTAGTCATATTGAGGCTGAGTGAAGATCCATTTATCATTCCGAGGGGGAAGAAAATGGGATGAAAAATGAAAGGAAGTCAGTGACGTGGAAATGAGAGGGATTAGAGAAGGGGGTGTTATTGTGAAGGGCTGCGTACAATCTGATTTACATTACTCTATCACATAAGAATGACTATGCATGGCCTTCATCTTCATGTGCTGCTCCCGCCTCATTCATACAAAGGTTTGAGTACTCGTGCGTGAGCCTTTTGTGGCCCGTGTCTCTTGTATGTCCCTATAGAGTTTTTTTTTTTGCTTAAAACAATTACTATTAGTTATTTTTGGCTAAATCCAAATAGTTTTAACCTGATGTCATACGGTGTCTTCTGCTGGATATCGCACTCCACTTTAAAGGGTTGTCGTATGCAAGAGGCTAATTTCAGTTATGACGGCTGAGGTCCACCATGTTAAAGGGGTTGGCCACTTTTCCTAATGTTTTTTTGCAATATGTCTATTGGTTGGGGAATAGGATATTGGGTAATTTTCCAATATACATCTATTAATAGTTCTGCTCTGCTTTCATGATATGTAAAGTGAAGCCTCCTGTCTTTTACCTCATCAGCCAGACATCTCTGTCCATAAAATGGCCTCAGATGGAGGGTCGTGTCATCCTAGCAGTCGCTAGAGATCACATGACCCTACATGTGCAGCCATTTTATGGTCAGGAATGTCTGGCTGATGAGGTCGGGAAGTAAGAGTTCTCATTACGGAGACTACCAATTAAGGCCGTTGTGTAGTTGTGTGGAGTCTTGTAGCCATTGATGGTCCACAAAACAGACTCCCAACTATAGACAGTGCTGTTTCGACCTGGTTGGCTGATGAGGTAAAACACTGGGAAGTATGCAAAAACATTTTCCAAGGTGTTAAATGGAAAACAATGCCTCCTTTTGCTACCTTGAATGGCAGCCCCCTTAACACCAAGTATGACCTTCAAGAAGTCTGAAAACATGATGTGGGATTAAGCCAAACCAGTACATCTATTCCAGAAGGAACCGACTCCCAACAGTAGACTGCACTGTTTCTACCAGGTTGGGTCTCCTCAGTACAGTGTAGGGAACTGAATTGGGTGTGTGAGAGGCTATTGACTAGGGTCAGACAGTTGGAAAACACCTACTGTCTGACCCTAGTCTTAAGTCTCCACATGCCTTTAAGGTGGTGTTCATTGGCAATCTCTCCATAAGGAGAACACCTACTGTCTGACCTGAGGTAAAAGACAGGAGGCTTCACTTCACATTTCAAGAAAGCTGTGCAGAACTTTTAATTGAAGTGTATTGGTAAATTGCCTTACTGCCTTCCCCCACACTTACAATACAAAAAACATGAGGTAAAGTGGTCTTTCATCCTGGTGGTACATGTGACCACTTGGTCCTACATGTGACCTCTTGTGTGACCGGCTCTCTGTGACCACTTCTACTGGCACAACTCTGTAGAAGTAAATGGAGTACCTGCAATACATGTGCACTGGAACCTCGTAGGGGAGTTTAGGTGACCATTCACCCAATATATACAATATACTGTAATGTTGGAATTAGTTGAATATTGGAATCTCCTTCTTGCTAGACAGGATCTGGGGTTGGAAATAACCAGTGATGTGCTCTACGTGACAACTAGGTATATTCTTCTTGCTTAGATTTGGAATGTCGTTGCTATGGTCACACAATTTTTGTTACATTATATATATAGTAATATAACATTTAGCAATCTTGTATGTTTCTGTGACCTGCCTGCACATACACATGACACGGTGCTACGTTTCCACTAGCACGGCCTACACCACATGACTCGGTCTCGGCCTTCGGCTGCCAAAAGATTTTGAAGGCTTCAGGCCGCCTCCCAGCACCACACAATCCTGAGTGCAGATAACATCTCTGAGCTCACATAATCTATGAATGTACTTGTTGTTGAAACCCAGGTGACAGTTTTGTTCATCGCAGTGGGGAAAGAGCTTTTTGAAGTTGTAAAACCGTCTTTCATGTTAAACTATCCGTCAAAAAAGTTCTCTACAGCTGCAGACAACGTGTCACCTTAATTATGAAAACTTTGACGGGGAAACCATGCGAACGAGTGTGTTAGATTTGCGGTGTGAAGAGCCCCCGCGCTTTGTGAGGAAAGCTAATATTTCACTGCGCTTTGCCTAATTAAATCAATTAAATCATACTGGGTATTTAGGAGCGAGTACAGTAATCACAATGAGGTCTCTTTGTACTTACCATCCGCCGTCTTAGCTTTGACCTTTTTTTTTTCCCCCTTTCTTTTTAAAGAATAAATCTGGATTTACGTTAACCCTGCGCCTCCCGGTCCCGCTGAGAAAGAGAGATGACATTAAACTAAAAGTGACTGTATCTCAAATCACAAACGTTAAGTAAAGATATCAATAAAGTTGATTGCGTCAATATAGCGTCAGCTCCAGAATTCCTTGTCCGTTTTTATCTCCTTGAAACATGTTTAATCGTTCCTGACAAGAACACACTTTTGCATTACATCTGGAATATCTGAAAGCAGCCAAGCATTTTATTCCCCATCACGAGGATCTCTAATCGCGTCCATGCTCCCCTGTAAGCAGAGCTTTTTGTAGACCGGCCAAGAATATTACTGGTTTCAATAAACAACAAAGCTTTGAATTTTTCTTTTTTTTTTTATCTTTGCATTTTTTTTGTTGTTTTCTTTTCAAATTAAGTAATTAATTTGTGAAACGAATGACATGTTACTTGTGTAATTGGATTGGATCACTTTGTGATTCATTGTCGTCTTAATGATAATATATGCAGATCCGAGCATTTATATACAAACTTCTCATAGAGTTGTATTTGTCATTCTCTTCAGCTGAAATAATACTTTTTGATAAATGATATTAGTCATCATAATTATGAATCTTTTATGTTGGGCCAGTCATTAGGGTTATTCTTTGTATCTCCAGTGGAAATTAAACTATTGGCCAAAATTGACTTATCCCACCATTTATTGACAAAACCTTCACCAAGTTAATACAATATAATACAGGCAGTCCCCAGGTAATGTAAGAGATAGGTTCCTAGGGTTTGTGCTTAAGTTGAACTTGCATGTAAGTCAGAACTATATACTTTATAATTGTAGCTCCAGACAAATTTTTTTTTTGCCCCGGTGACAATTGGATTTTCAACATTTTTTGCTGCAATGGGACCAAAGATTATCAATAAAACTTCATTACAGACACTTTACAGCTGATCATTGTATGCTAGCAAAAAGCATCTAGAGACTTCACCAAATGTCACAGGGGGCAGAGGGGTGCGTCTGTAATTGGTGGTCGTCTGTAATTCGGGTTTCCTTAAGTAGGGGACCGCCTGTATACTTCATTCATCTTATCAGCTTTTTTTACTTACTTTGGCTCTTATCGTTCTCCCTTTTTATTCTCCTAATAGTCTGATTTGCAGTAAGAAATCTTGGCTGAATTCCCTTTTGCTCGTAGTATGGACGGAAACTAAGGTGTCAGGTTACGTCGAATCTCCAAGCAGAAACTAGTGATTTGAAGAAGCTATATCTTCTCCCAGAAACAACACACACTTCACAGACACAAACTGGGGACACTTATAGATCATGTGTACGAAGATCTACAAAGATTACAACTTTAGTGGAGCCAATGGTTACCATAGACATATAGAGAAACAATTAACATTTCTCATTCAGTGATATTTGATGTAAGCCCAGCACCTTTGGGTGAGGAAAGCCCAGCTCCCGAACTCGATACATGAGAAGGCTCTGGCCAGCCGGCTGTACTGGTACACAATTCTGCTCCAGGCCCTACCTGCCCCATCAGACGCGGGACATCAATGCCCCACACTGGCTCACTCCGCTACCTCCCTTCATACCTCTCCATACTCCCTTGGCATTATGGGAAAATAATCACAATGCCTGGATCTCTAGGCATTGCAGCTATTTCTGGGTTTGTATATCAGAAAACTCAAGCCCTGATAAATGTATCCCATAAGAAAACAGTTTTTTTTATTTTTAGAACATCTGTAGTGCAGGAACTTTTACCGCCATATGGTGCGCCATAGAGAACCACATGTTACACATATTCTCCACTAGAAGCAAGAATCCAAGAAGGAAATTCCTGAGAAGGAGTCTGGCATATGAAACTAAATCTCTGTATTCTTCTGTAGGATATATGTAGTTATCTAGGTAGAGTAAGGCCTATACAGGAATGTATAGATGCCCTATGTCTCGGAGTTTGCATTTTCCACCACACGTCATTATTTTCAGCAACTAAAATTATTCTTAAGATCAACAAGAATTTGCTTTGACTATGTCTTATTTTAGTGGCTCTTGCTGTGTTTGACTGTGATCTGTATATAGTACAATACACATTGCATTCATACATTAGCATATGCATTACAAGCGCTCAAGATCCTGGTGGAGTTACTGTAAACAGCAAAGCATGTTCTGATGATTATCTGCCGAGCTTTCATTAGGAATGTGATTTTCAATAGCAGATTAAAGAGATCTTGATCTGTGCATTCTAGCAGAACCATACACAAGAGCCGTGTTGTCATCTTACACGAAACGGTTGGGTGTCCCTTCACAAAGGTGAGAAACCTGCTTTTATCAGATTCGGCTCTTTTAAGAAGTCAGAGAACCATTTGCATTTCAAACATATCCATCTGTTGTACGTATCTTTCCCTTTTACTAGGGAGTGAATGTGGCAGCAATATCCAGTTGGGGCTCTGTTTCCGTCGCATTCATTCCTTATACTTACATGGCTTTATTGTTGTCAATTAGAGGAAATATCTGTCCAAATAGATCATCTTTTTAGTGTCGCGCAAATGTTTTAATTGCTAGGAAGGAGCCTTAAAATAAAGAAGTTATTGTAAATTGTCAGCGAGGATCTGTCCAGCTGGCGGTAGGGATCTGTGTAGGATTTTTCTTGCCAAGGGTGAGGAAGATGGTGTACCTACTGTAGATATAAACAATGTGGCTGCTAAGGGGTTATAGGCCCAATTCACAGCATAACGCTTGTGTTACTATCTTTATTTTAGGACCTGGTTTCATGTCCCAAGTTCAACATCTGCAAAGAGTTTGTATGTTCTCTCCGTGTTTGCGCGGGTTTCCTCCGGGTCCTCCGGTTTCCTCCCACACTCCAAAAGATACTGGTAGGTTGATTTAGATTGTGAGCCCCATTGGGGACAGGGACCAATTTGGCAAGTTCTGCATAACACTGTGTAATCTGTGTGCTCTATATAAATAAAGGAATTATTATTATTTAATTTTATACAATCAGGTGTATCCTCAGCTCCCCCAAGAGGTGACTCATTGAAGCCTAAATATTATTATTTAAAGGAAATCTGTGATAAAAAGTTTCACAAATGTGGGTAGGATTTACAACAATAAGTATTATCTTATCTACAGTGCTGGTTATGCTGGTTATAGCATATAAACATTGAAATTTAAACCGGTACTTACACAATACTGGTAACTGTCCACTAAGTGTGTGACAGTCAAGGTGGGGTCCTGGCCTTTTAGCAGTGATTCCTGGACAACCTTTCCCCTCTAAAATTCCCTGACAGATTTATGCCTCTTTACTTGATTGTAAGTGCCCTTTATATGGCTATGGTTGAGAGCAGCGCATGCGCAGTTGGTTTAGAGTACAAGGTGCAAGGGCTGAAAAAGGGTAGGGATTGGAGAGAGATTTCTATTAAAATATCTTTGGCAACACCCCCTGGAATACACCGGAATTATATAAAACCAAATTATCAGTTACAATGGTGCTATGGATTTGCTAGCACTTGATGTTACCTATCTTTTGTTGTTTTGTAGTACAAAGTGCTCTCAGGGTAACTTTCTCTCTTTCACTGTTGGTACGGCTATAGCCAATAGTGGCATCGGAGAATAAATGGATATATTAATAAATGGGCATCACAATGAAAAATAAGGGTTCCTCTAGTACTCTTATGGGCCAGTCTGACACTGATTTGATGTCCTACTGTGGGAACCCCAGTCAATTAACCCAAATAAGATAAGATTTCCTGCTAAAAGGAATGTGATCCGTGGACTTGTTGGTTCCCCAAAGCGAGAGAAACCTTCTTTGTAATAATTTTCTACCATGTTTACTGGATAAGAATCCAGTTGTAGGATTTATCTGTAATTAACTGGTGAAAATCATTAACAGGGTTTCTGACACTCCCATAGTATGGTGTGAATATTATAAATCACATGACAGGGCTGAAGACCTGATGGGGGTCTTCCACTGACTTACACTTAATGAACAGATTCCAAATTAATTCCATGAATTTTAGGTTATATTGTTAATAAGATCTAGTAGTAAATGTTAAAATTTATTGTATTAGAAGTGATCTTACTACGATGCCATCACAAGCTGACACATGCCCGAAACCCAGTAGAAGTGATATCTCCTTGTGTGCGTCTCAAGGAGACATCCGAATCATCTATCACACATATCTGTGTAGTTACAGTAGTTTGCTCATGCCATATTCCCCCTGGAATGCTATAAGCACATATTTATTTCATTTTCTCTTCTGAACAAACTCTGGATGTAATTTTATCGGTCAGTTGTCATTTACTTCCAACAACATATCATTGCTCTTTCCAGCTAGGTCATATAGACTCCTAGTCGTAGTGTTTTCATCTGAAGACTGGACAAATAGATTCACTCACTTCTGGTGAAACTCTATCCCAAGGTTTTGGTTGTATCTCAAGGCCACAAGAGGGAGGCTGAGCTTGTCAGCGCAGATTGATTTTGACAGATAAGTTGCTAGGATTGAGGCTGATGGCAAGAATGTGCTTCAAGAGAGATCTAGATTACTCAGAGATGACATAATGTTGGCCCGGATCATTGGTAACATAGCCAGGCTTTGATCTGGGAGATTCAGATATTCAGAATGTCACAGTCCGGGAGACTTGTATTCACTTCATGCTTTATATATTTCAATAGCTTCAAGTCATTATATAAAGAACATTTTTTTAATCAAATCTAGTTGTTATTATGTAACCTAACACGGGGCAGGAATGGGTAAGGTAACGTCCGCTCGCTCTATGCCTCCAATAATGCACTTGTGTATTAGAACATATATGTAACAATTAAATCACTATCTATATGATGTTATGGGGGCTTTTGATGGATCTGAGCAGTGGTGCACTCTTACCAACCATCTGGAGACATCTGTTTTGGAATTAGGGTTCTTGTTCCTCATCAGTTTGTGGCAGTCTTATTGGATGGCTCAGTGAGATGCCTCAGATGCCTCAGCTCAGGAAGGGGGCTGCTTCTCAATGAAGAAATATATTAGAGTATGAAGAATTGTTCTGGCTGTGCTCCATGGCAAGAAAACAATAGGAAGGAAATCATATTGGCTGAACCAGAGAAACCTATCTGTAGGTCGCAGAGAAGCAAGGAACAAATGGTTGGCTTTGAAGATTTGAAAGGACCATGGGTGATTCCGTAAAGTATTGTATCCTTAATCTTTGATCAATAGAATAGACAAGTGTGTAGAAAAGTTAGAGGGATTTCTACCATGACTATATTGATAACCTGTTCTAGGAAAGGACACCTGATATTCCCAGTGATCAGCTTACATCAGCAGCCGCAACAGCCGGAACTCCAGAGCTGGAAGAAGTTCTATTGGATTCTATTGGATGAAAATCATCAAAAGTTTGATAGTTATTTACCTATCAAAAGGAAACGCGATAACAATCTGATTAATGGATTATGTAAATGAATTGCCACAGATTACAAGAATGTGTATCTCGTTTTCACTAAGAAATGAAGAGGCAGGTATTTAACACCATTTAATATAATAAGAGTGTCAGTAATTACTAGGCACAACAATTGGCTACCTGCTACCTGCTTCACTCTCATCAGAGATTCGAGATAGAAGTTGTTCTGTACTGTGACCTACCTTTATTCAGTTACTGTGAATGGGACCCCATTTTTCTTGATCGTCAGAACCTCCCACGATAAGGTTCCCCTATCTTGTAGATAGATAATAAAATCTTGGGACAACCCCTTTAATAGTGCCAGCCTGTTAAAGAGGACGGAGAATGGAAAAGATGAAATAGAAACGATGGGGCACATTTACTTACATTCCCGCTGTAGTTCACCAAAAGTGTCCGACGATAATGCAGTGTGCTGCGATTCAATAAGATCGTGCGTCCAATATCATGAATGTGTCGCTTCCACGCTCACGTCCGACAGAGTTCACCATCTTCTTCCTGGTGCATGTAAGTGCTTGGGCTTGCGACACAATTTGAAAGTTAGATCCTGCGCTAGTCCCAATCATCTGGATTGTCCTGACCCCCCCCCCCCACCAAAAAGGATTGTGTGCGCCAAAATCCCAGCGCAGACACTTGTTAAATACCTGTGCAAACCATGTATTCCCGGAAAAATGTGCACAGTCCAACGAAAGAGAGCATGCCCTTAGTAAATGAGCCCCAATGTGAGTGGATAGAATCTCAACAAACATGAACTTACCATTAGGGGCCATATCAATCAAAAACTGGAAATATTTGAGAGGGACTACAAGAACATGAAATAAAAAATCGGGTTAACAAGAGTTATTTTCTGACCTGTGGCAGTGAGTGGTATAGGCCCTTACACATAACATGGGGGGGGGGGGGGGGGTTACACAATGACCACACAGTTTCTAGACTGATTGACATCTGCAGGCAGCACATCTGTTTCTAGGATATAGTATATGACACCAGCTTGTAACCTTGTCATCAGTCATGAAGGATACATGAGTGATTTATTTCACCATCACCAAATCCCACCTCCTGCGTAATTCATTATTGAGGGAAAGGGAATTTCTACAGACATGCTATGGTTCTGCCATACTTTCATAGATGTATCATATCTGATTCCCAAGCATCTCGCTTCTTGTATTGGAAACGTCATGGTCTTACCATGCTGACCGATTCTCTAGCGAGGTTGTGTAGGGAAAGTGCGATCTTGTGGTCATGAGATTTGAAAATATTTGATCTTGCAAAGAATACAGAAGGTGCTGGCAAAATATTTTTGCCCAATACTCTGAAAGGACAAGTGATCTTACCTCTAGTAAGGAGTATGGTAATACATTTACTAGAAGGAATTAGGATGATAGAAAGACAACACTCTCCATATTGAATGAATAACTTTAACTGTTTATAGCTGCAACGTTCTACCGGGTAATAATTGTGTAACCGGGAACTGGTGGATGTACATTCATTTATTTCTATTTCTCCCCTTGTGCGGATTTTATACCCATGGTTAGAGCAATTGAGGGACTAACGAAGCATTAGCAATCACAATGGGACAGAGACAGACACCATCAGCGAAGGCAGTTACATTGATAATCCTGTTTGCTGCTTAACTGGTTCCTCTCATCTGGTTTATTGGAGAGTAAAAGTGGAGCTTTTGTGTCTTTATTTGTTTCCATAGACAAATAAGTCACAACACAAGAGGACACTGACAAGAGGAGGAGAGGAGGTAAATATTCAGGCGGAAATATGGCAGGTGGAATGTCATCCTCACAACACAGTCCAATCTGCAGGTGGCATGTCATAGGGCAGGAGGAGCAGAATATATGTTTTTTTTAAAATTCCATTTAAGACTTAGGTGTCCAGTAGGTGCTCTTATTCAGTGACTGTATATGCACACTCACACAGTAAAGGTTGTCAATCACTGAGTAGGACAGCAAAGTCCAGCATATATTTAAACATATAAAATACAAGTTATATTGGAACTTTTCTAACAAAAATGTATTCCGTCCCTCCTGCTCTATAACATGCCACCTTCAGATAGGAAACTATACATCAGTTTGCTCTGCACCTCCGGCTATATCAAATGCTGCCTGAATATAAGATACCGTATATACTTGAGTATAAGCCGACTCGAGTATAAGCCGAGACCCCTAATTTTACCACCAAAAACTGGGGAAAACTATTGACTTGAGTATAAGCCGACGGTGGGAAATGCATTGGTCCCCCCCAGTATATAGCCAGAAAGCCCCCAGTAGTATATAGCCAGCCAGCTCCCAGTAGTATAAAGCCAGCCAGCCCCTAGAAGTATACAGCCACAAGCCCCCTGTAGTATACAGATAGCCAGCCCCTAACAGCATACAGCCAGCCAGCCACCAGTAGTATACAGCCAACCTGCCCCCATGTAGTATACAGCCAGCCTGCCCCATGTAGCATACAGCCAGCATGCCCCCAGTAGTATACAGCCAGCCTGCCCCCAGTAGCATACTGCCTGCCAGCCCTCATGCAGTATACAGCCTGCCAGCCCCCAGTAGTATACAGCCAGCCAGCCCCTAGTAGTATACAGCCAGCCAGCCCCTAGTAGTATACGGCTGACCAGCCCCCAGTAGTATACGGCCAGCCAGCCCCTAGTAGTATACGGCCAGCCAACCCCTAGTAGTATACGGCCTGCCAGACCCCAGTAGTATACAGTCTGCCAGCCCCTAGTAGTATACAGCCTGCCAGCCCCCAGTAGTATACAGACAGCAAGCCCCCAGTAGTATACAGCCTGCCAGCCCCCAGTAGTATACTGCCAGCCTGCCCACATGTACTATACAGCCAGCCTGCCCCCAGTAGTATACAGTCTGCCAGCCCCCATGTAGTATACAGCATGCCAGCCCCCAGTAGTATACAGCCAGCCAGCCCCTAGTAGTGTACAGCCTGCCAGCCCCTAGTAGTATACAGCCAGCCAGCCCCTAGTAGTATACAGCCATCCAGCCCCTAGTAGTATACAGCCTGCCAGCCCCTAGTAGTATACAGCCTGCCAGCCCCCAGTAGTTTATAGCCTGCCAGCCCCCAGTAGTATACAGCCTGCCAGACAACAGTAGTGTACAGCCTGCCAGCCCCCAGTAGTATACAGCCTGCCAGCCCCCAGTAGTATACAGCCTGTCAGCCCCCAGTAGTATACAGCCTGCCAGCCCCCAGTAGTATACAGCCTGCCAGCCCCCAGTAGTTTACAGCCTGCCAGCCCCCAGTAGTATACAGCCTGCCAGCCCCCAGTAGTGTACAGCCTGCCAGACAACAGTAGTATACAGCCTGCCAGCCCCCAGTAGTATACAGCCTGTCAGCCCCCAGTAGTATACAGCCTGCCAGCCCCCAGTAGTATACAGCCTGTCAGCCCCCAGTAGTATACAGCCTGCCAGCCCCCAGTAGTATACAGCCAACCAGCTCCCAGTAGTATACAGCCAGCCAGCCCCCAGTAGTATACTGCCTGCCAGCCCCCAGTAGTATGCAGCCTGCCAGCCCCCATGTAGTATACAGCCAGCCAGCCCCCAGTAGTATACAGCCTGTCAGCCTCCAGTAGTATACAACTGGCTAGCCCCCAGTAGTATACAGCCTGCGAGCCCCCAGTAGTATACAGCCTGCGAGCCCCATGTAGTATACAGCCAGCCCCTAGTAGTATACAGCCTGCCAGCCCCCATGTAGTATACAACCAGCCCCTAGTAGTATACAGCCTTTCCCTAGTAGTGTACAACCTGCTTTCACAGCAGTTAAAAAAAAAAAACCTATATACTCACCCTCCAATGTCATGGACGCTGCCATGTTTTCTTCCAGCAGGCGCATCTGTGACGCGACCGCTGCTGACGCCATAGTATGCGTGGCCAGGAAGAAAACATGGCTGCGTCCATGACAGAAGACAGAAGAAAGAAGAAGATCAACAAAGAAGAAAGAAGACGGGACGCACTGAGATCGGGGAGCCGTGCCGACATCGGAGGGTGAGTATATAAGATTATTTTTTTTTAAGTGGGTCAATTTTTTTGTAATAGACTCGTGCATAAGCCGAGGGGACGTTTTTCAGCACATTTTTTGTGCTGAAAAACTCGGCTTATACACGAGTATATACGGTACTATGTACAATCTGCTGAGCCCCTGCTGCTCTATAATATGCTGCCTGCAGATAGGACACTAGGAACAATCTACTCAGCTCTTCCTGCTCTATAATATGCTTCCTGCAGAATGAACACTAGCAAACATACTTATTTCTTATATATATAATTATTTGGTGATCTAACCTAACCATTGGTAGCCGTAACAGTGTTGAGGCCATTTAGGATGAGTAGCGACACAACAACTACCGTATAAACATACAGTATAACGCTCTAGGGTCCAGCATCTGCTGTATGTTCTCTCATTACAAGATGTTATGGAGATTCGAGAGTCTAACATTCTGCCCACTGCCAAATATTAAAGGTCGCTTCTTCCACCTGATTTGCCTGGCTATATTTCCTAATTTGATCCTGTTGATTGCTGACTATGCACATCTAAATTAGCATAAACGAACTATAGCTTCTTGCTGTCATCTGCTCCTAAATTTTTGTTGTTCATCTCAAGTATCTTGCCCTGGGTCAAAATCTACTCTGCCGACTTCCTTTGGTTAAAAGTTCAGCTTGAAAGCTTTGACTTGTTCTCCAGGATTTTCTATTATCATGATCTTTGATTGATTCGATCCATGGTATATGTAACTTTTTTTTACTCCTCCTATCAGTCTCTGACAAAGAGTCTTCTTATAATGACTAACTCTTTTAGAATGTGGAGTCCAAACAGTGTCATCTCTAGTTCTAAAATCTGTTCTTCAGTTAAAATGCCCATGTGCCTTAAATTAATGTTGGGTAACCCCACCAATTTTGATGGGAATTGCTGACCATATGGCTCTTCTTTTTTTTTTCGAAACCCCAATATTGTGCCATCACCCCCAAGTACCTACAAAATCCCAGTGTCACACTGAAAGTATGCAATTATATGGTCAATCCCATCGGCCCCCTCATAAACCTGTATATTATAATGTAATTTTCAAACAATTCAGTCCATTAGAGGAGCTATAGATCGTTGGTATAAGTCCCACTAATCACCATATATCAATAAAAGTGTAAAAAAAATCTATGCAACAACTCTCCAAAGGTCATAGTTCAAATCAATGTGGGTCCATCTTATCTCTCCAGAGGTCCTCTGCTGAAAAAAGTCCTTGTTCACTTCATGTTGATTCAAACTAATGCCAATCCCCACACGTCTCCTCTAAGGGAAGCTCGGTAGGATTCAAACAACAACATTTCTAATTAAATAAATTGAATAAAACAGGCACTTCATAAAATTCATAAGAAGGCAGAGGACATGTTTCATGACCCTGGGTTCCGTCAATTCAGGCTTCCTCTAGAGCAGTGATGGCTAACCTTTTAGAGCCTGAGTGCCCAAACTTCGACCAAAAGCCACTTATTTATTGCCAAATGCCAGCACAGCAATTTAAGCAGTAATTTATTTCTCCTTGTTCTTTGACAACTTTCAATCGTTCAGCCTCCTAAAGACACCAGCGCAGTTGAAAGGAGGAGGGCAAATTCGCCTAAGATTCTGTTGGAAGATTCTATGAGTCCTGTCTAGTGAACTTCATGGTAATGGACTGGGTGCCCACCGAGAGGACTCTGAGTGCCGCCTCTGGCACCAGTGCCATAGGTTCGCCACCACTGTTCTAGAGGAAGCACCAAAACACTCCAGCTATTTATAAAGTTTTGTCTTCAGACTTTATTTAAAAACTTAAATAGATCCATAAAACATATCCAGCTACCGGTACATACATGGTACATGGTACAGGTAACATCATCTCACTTTCTTCTGGAGCATGTCTCTGGCATTCCCCATGAATATAAATGAGTACACCCAAACTTTATATGTTTTATAACTTTTACATGTTGTTTGATGGGATGCATAACAGCCAGATCAGGTAACTTTATGAGCTTAGCAATGAAGCATGAATATGATTAGCCAGATGGCGGTCACACCTGGTCAATTAGAGCCATGCCTAGTTGATAGGGACATAAAGATTATGTAGCTCTGTAGCCCATCTGTAGACTGCTCTGTAGCCCATCAAGCAACAAGTCCAGGTTAAGCAGAGCTGCTGGACGGAGGAGGTCAAACCTAAAGTTTGGTCAAGAATGGAAGACTTCTCCCATGCCGGAGATTGAGAAAAAACCTAAGTGTCTGTAGACCATCTTGCACTATGGATTCTCACCTGACAATTGGGCTCAGAGAAGATAGGCAACTCATTTATAAAACATGCTATGCATGTTTATAATGTGGTTCTTCAGAATAGCTCTTGCCTAAGTAAGTGTTGGGTTTAAAGCTATTTAAGGTGCACAGGCAAATTTAGGCATTATTTGGTCAACGATCAACTTTTCTTTTTCTGATATTTTTGAAGCTTTTTTTCCATTGCTAGAATGCGCTTAGATAAGATAGATAATAAAACTATACTGTATGTTGAGGAACACTTTTTAAAAGAAGTGGAAATTGTTTGTAATGAATATATGCGCCGACACTGATTTATTCCAAGGTAGATCATGACCCATGAAGATTACTCAGCCAGTAGCCCGTGATCAAATACATGTGTGTGCAGTCACCGGATGATTGATGTCTCTTACAACAAGATCATAAAATATGAATGGAATTGAATTTCTGACAGCCAGACATGCATGCCTTATTTTATTACAATTTCACATAGAACTTCCAGTAAGTAAATTTGTGCTCTGAAGCAAATGACGAAGAATATGGCCTTTAGAAAATTATGTGTCACAAATTGATGCTGTTTCGTGGCAGTTTTGGCTGCAAATTTTGGTAGTTTTTTTCTGCCGAAGTCAGGAGTGGATTTATTAGCAACACGTCAGAAAGGACTCATGCCACTCCTATTGCCGGTTTTTGTCTCCATATCAATTCCTTTATAATTCCTTCATTTTTATTATTTTTATATATAGCGCACACAGATTCCACAGCGCTGCACAGAGCTTCCCAAATCGGTATCTGTCCCCATGGGGCTCACAATCTAATCAACCTACCTTTATGTTTTTGGAGTATGGGAGGAAACCTGAACCACTAACCACTGAGCCACCGTGCTGCCTATATATCAAAATCTACCAAAAATGCTGCATAATAGTAAAAAACAACATGGCATGTAATGGATAAAAGACTGATGATGATACAATCTTATTAAAAAGGTTACATACCTTTGTCAGGAGGTAAGTGGCCTAGGGTTGCATTGTATGTTATGGAATCGTTCATACTGTATCTGATTTATAGAATATTTAAAAACTGCCTACCAGCTCCCAAATCGCTCATCAGTATCATGTGGGAGAGCTTACACACTTTCCAGACATATCTTTTATGTTTCCTTGTAATAAGTCATCTAAAAACAAAAATAATTTTTTATCTTTATGCAAATGAGTATGGCCTTTTAGGGGTTTCTAAGAATCTGGTAAACCTCTAGAAGACCAAGGCAGATGTTTAAAATAAAAATAAAGTATACTTTCTATTCCCTGGGTCTCGATTCCTTTATTGTTTTGTAACTAACAATTTTTGGTGTGCAAAGCCAAAATTTCCGATACTTGCTTCAGCCAATGAGTTGCCTCCTTTCTGCTCGGCATCACAAAGGATGTGAAGTCTCCTGGAAAACATAAGTGTCATCCCATGGTCCAAGGAGACCCCTCATTGACCAAAGTGTGTCCCACGAGCCCCCAGAACTACAAGACTAGAGCAGCTCCAAAAACTAGAAGTACCAGAACAATTCAAGATCCAGGAACCGGAGATGGGTAAATAAGCGTTTCCAGATTTCTGAAAGTGGCCTTAACTACAGGTACAAATGTTTTCTTTCCTGACTGTGCTGGTCATCACTTTTAAGAAGAGTGGAAAAAAATGTATGGGGAATAGAGGCTCATTTACATAAAGTACAAAAAGAATTTTCTTTACAATAACAGAATCATTGGAATACCTGACAATTCGGTAATTTAGGATGTGTTAGACATCCAGATGTGAGCAGTGAACATTCAGTACAACCAAGTTGGGTTATTTTGCAGTCAATGTCAATCGTACTGATTCATTGGGAAGAGCCATGGTCCTATTGCTGTGTTTAGGTCTTCCTTCGGGAAGTACCATATTACTCTCTATTTGTACCTCGTAGGCCCCTACGATTTTTTGCCTGGTAGTCTTCTACCTAAATCTTGAACCACAACATCATGAAAGAAAATAAAATTCCGCTTCAAAGATATGAAAATATTTGATGTGAAAGAGTTAATATTGAAATCCAACATGGGGGAAAAAAATACTACCGTTTTAGATTTTTAAGGAAGTGGGAAATCATGAATCTGTGCGCTGCTAGAATATGCATTTAGTGAACTAGTTAGAAGATTGTCCTATAAATCTGTCATTGAATGTTAGATTCATGGCCCTATTGCAGCCAGAATGCGGATCGCTTTATCCTGAATATCTTTACGAGAGGGGACATGCATTTTTAAGAATGGCCCCATAAAGCATTGGAAATGTCATCTATAAAGGGTGAGGGACCCTATTCCTATGCAAATTGGGCTCCCAGGATTTCATTTGATCATGTCATAGTGAAACATGTGAAGTCCAACATCTGGAATCTATCGAGTTCTTCGGTGTTGTTTCACCTGAAGGGACATTCACATGTCTTACATTCCCGAATCTTATATTTTTTTAGAGCATGTGTTTGACAAATGCAAAAACCATAAATTATATCTACCTAAGCCATGTCGTAAATTGTTTGTAAAAGAAAGCTAATTTAATTACTCTTAAGGGGGTTTTTGTTTTCTAAATTACAGACAATCCACAGGTTACGAACCAAAGATTGGTTGAATTTGTATGTAAGTCTTAACCGGTATATTTTGTAATACCTGACACGGTAGTTTTTTGTCTCTGTGACAACAGGATTTTCATAATTTTGGGCTAGCATGGAAATAAGGATTAATAATAAACCTTCATTGCAGACATCTTTGATACTCCCATATTGACCATTGAAGTCTGGGGCTAAATTTCAGTAAATTACCAGAATATAGAGAGCTTCACCAGAGGTCACAGTAGCCAGAAGGGTAGCCCTAGGGAAAAATACATCAAAAACAAGTTGGGGCAATACGTAAGTACCATTTATTTAGATGGTTATATAACATAACAGGGTAAGCCTATCTGTTTCGAGAATACGTACAATGAATAAGAGGTCTATAAAACAGCTCGTTTCGGTATTGAACTAATTTAATGTTTTTGTTTAGAGCACCGACTCAATCTTTTACGTCTGCATGAATTTGTTCAATCGGGACAATTGAGATGCTATTGAAGTCTCTCTTATGGGCTAAAAGAAGATGTTTGGATACACTCTGGTTTCAGAAACCTATTTTTGCTTTATGTCTATGACCATTCAGTATTAGTTTGAGGGACTAAGACTGAATGGGCATAGACATAAAGCAAAATTATACGTAAAAGAATGATTCGGTGCTCTAAACAAAAAAGAAGCCTACTGGATTTATAAACTACATACCTTAACTCCTAAAGGCCTCAGTGAGGACATCACAACTGCAGAAAACTAAGCCAAGATCTCCAATCTAAAGCAGTACTTACCTGGTCCACAGCCAGAGTAGGTAGAAGAGAAAGAAAAGATGAAAAAAAGATCCATCACATAGCTACATCGCAATCAGGGAGCATTGGCTCTGCATCGGCTTCCGCCATCACTCTTGGGTACGGATCTACATCCAGTCCGGACCACGTAACATTGAGAAAATTGTTCCATCTCGGCTTTCGTAAGCAGCGTGATCACTACTATTCTGGACCTGACACTGCAACCACATACCGCTCCCCAACACCATTATAATAAGGTTTTTTATGTATATATATATATATATATATATATATATATATATATATATATGTATTTGTCTTTTATTATTACGAATAAGTATTGCCAGACCATTAATATACATTGAAGCAAATATCATATAGACACACATGAAATACCTGTTCCCTTTACAGATGCATCCCCATGTATCCATTTACTTATAGTATAATACACATTTTGTCATTTGAGTGCCTCATGGTATGCATCCTCATTTATCCATTTATTTATAGGAATGTACACATTGGTCTTATGTGATGTAGGATAATCCCTCGTTCTATGTCTTTTGGTCATTTTATATATTTTTTATTATGTACCTTTATTCTATATATAATCATCTACCGATGTAAGTTTACACACATTGTATAATATGTATCTCTGAACATAGAATGCCTAATTTGATACACATTACCTCGCTCGGACCGATTAAAAAAAAACATCTAGATGGACATGCTGTTCATCCTATGATAATGCAGTCTCCCTAAGCTGAGGCTTTGACATACTTCCTAGGGTGAAAATGGGGTTATGTTTGCTTGTATAAAGGGAAATCGGCTATACTACTTTTTGTGCATATATTGGTTTTTAACCTGATGAAGGCATTACTTCTATGCCGAAACTCGTTGTTTTATATACCTCTTATATACCTTTTGTAACAAAAAAATAAAAAAACGCTTAGATTTCTGGAAGATCCACTTTTAAAGTGGACTGTCCTTGCTTGCTGTTCATTGGATTCTATTGCTAAACGGGTATAACCTATGGACATTGATACTCCGTGATGATACAACCACCGTGAGCTGCGCTTCCCTCAGAACATGACACCACCTAGTAGAAGGTGAGCATTGTACTATCTCTTACTGTAATAAGCTATCTATTACCTAAACTTGAGTCTCCTGCGCTTTGTGTTCCCCTATATCTTCTAGTCCATACTCTCAGTACAATGAATAAGCAATAGAGTCTGGAGCCTATGCCTATCATTAGGACATTGGGGCAGATTTACTTACCCGGTCCATTCGCGATCCAGCGGCGCGTTCTCTGTGGAGGATTCGGGTCTTCCGGCGATTCACTAAGGTAGTGCGCCCGATGTCCACCAGGTGTCGCTGCTGTTCACTGGAGTTCACCAAGCTACCCTGGGTAGCTTTTTAAAAAAAAATACAGCGGTTTTTTAGGATCCTTTGGATTTTCTTATGGCCACGACCCCCGATTTCCTTCGCGTGCATGCCGGCGCCGATGCACCACAATCCGATCGTGTGCGCCAAAAACCCGGGGCAATTCAGGGAAAATCGGCGCAAAATGGTAAAATTCGGGTAACCCGACGGAAAAACGCGATTCGGGCCCTTAGTAAATGATCCCCATTGTGTTCTATCTCCTGTCTCACATGGCAAAAAGTAAGTCAACTGAATGAGCCAAAAATCTTAGAGCGGGTCATTTTCCTGCCCATGTTTGTGGTTTAGGCAGTCTTTTACTAGTATCATCTGCATGTGAGATGGCCACACATGCCGATGACACATGGGCTGCAAAAAGACCATTCGTCTTATAGAGACTATTAAGGCGGCACTTCCAAAATTAACAAACCTGAACTGCCAGCTGAACTATTTTTGGAATATCCATGCACATGAATGGCAAGAGCTGTAAATACACTGATGCATTTCCATTCTTGACCTAGATACAGGTCTCAGATGTGATTATAGCATAAATGAGTGACCATACACTCTAGATAGCTGTTGGCCAACAAGCATGTGTGGCTCCCTGCTCCAAACCAGGCACTTCTAATATACAGGAGTGACTGCATATGTTCTCTATATGTAGAATTGAGTCGCTGCTAAAAGCTTCTAGTCGCTATTTATTTACCAGCGAACTAAGGACGGCACATGTTGAAATCCAACAGGCTGATCCTTCTTTCCCTTCATATATGCCATAGAGGACACCCCATATGCAACATATGGCCTAATGATATGTGGCTGCAGATGTCTCCCAGGAGACATGTGGCTCTCTAGAGCCGACCACAGGACCCTGAATGGACCGGAAAAATTGTAACAACCCAACCTGTGGCCTTGCATCAATCCAAGGCCACTTTTAAGAGCTACTTCCAAAACCTCAGGACCATTTTAACTTGTTGTAGTACTTTTCAGATAAAACCAAAGAAAACAATCCAAAAATTTATGTGTCAGCATCAAATTTTGTGCATTAATTACCTGCTTCTTGTGGCTTGTTCAACTCTTTGGTGAGCGATTTAAAATTTTAGGAGACACAAAAAACCCTCAAAAGTTTTCATGCTTTAAATTTTATCATTTGTTTTTGTTAAAAATGTACTTTACTTAATATTAAAGAAAGCTGTGTAATTTTTAAGATATTCTAGAAAATCTAAACTGTTTAATATACCAATCTGTAGACCAAAGCTACCACTGGTGCATAGTTGTCATAGATAACATACAAAACGACATTAAAGAATATGTGATATTATTTTGATATGCTTGGACAAGGGATTATCAAATTACAGTCAGATTTACATCACATTTAATTATCACAGGTCCAGTTTATCTGTCAATTTGGCACAAACAACTAAATCTGCATATGTTACAAGGAATTTGTATGTAAATGTCTAGTGAACTGCATAAAAATGAAGCTACAGACACTTCTTATGGCTATTTGATTACTCTGATTATTATTGGGCTAAAGTGGAATCATAAAAAATTCAGCTTTGATACATATTGGGCGGAATTGCTTCAGCCCTAAGCTCCCTCTAATGCTCTCTAATAAGCGATATGTAAATCTAGGTTCCAAGGAGGGAATAAAGAATAAGTGGGGATGGGTTGAAAATGATTAAATATAAAGAAATTACTTCCTATTTCCCTGAAAAAAAGAAAAAAAATCCACTGTGTGCTCTCTGGCAGATTGTAGATTAGCAAACCTATTCACTGGTGCATAGATTGGTACAAATCTAGAATTTTTCCGGCATTGATTGGGTTCAAAATTTTCTGATCTGCTTTGCACAAATCTTACAAAATGGCGGCTAGCTAATACTGAGTGCATGGAGAGGGGGATGAAAAGAAATCATAACAAATTAATGAAACAAGTCAGATAGATAGACAAGTCATTAGATAGATTGGAACCTGGATATAAAGGGGTTTCCCCACGAACAAACGTTAGGCCCTATGCACGGGATAGGGCCTAATTTGCTGATCAGTGCTGAGACCCCCCACAGATCACGAAAACAAGGGGTCCTTCCGTCAGACTAATGGTGCTGGTGGCCGTGCATGACCATTATGCTCCATTAATCTCTCGTGGAAAAGGCCTAACTTTTGTTCATGGGAAAACCCCTTTAATCTAAAAAATTTGATGAAGCTTCTATGTGTCAAATCTTGATAATTCGCTCATCTCTTATTGTAACCATTATTCTTTTACTTTTGCAAACCCCTCTGGAAATCTTTGTAGATCCTATAAAAGGCAAGCCCACCCAGAGTGCCAAAATAGTGGCCAAATCTCTTCATCTCTATGTTGTATGATATTTTTATGCAACATGGGAACTTTATTTGTTGTCACATCCAGAAAACATTCCCACATGATAAAAAAAGGTCAAATCTCAAAATTGCATTTGGCTGAACAGAAGGGGCTATATCAGTCCCAAAAAAGTTTGTAGTGCTCTGCACATTATGCTCTTCTGCAGATCCATCCCAAAGCTGGCAAGTATGCTTTGTGTCTTAAGTTACTCTGTGTGCCCTGGTTGAGGCTATAACTGGTGATGAGCATACCAGAGAAAGAAATTGAAAATTCTGTTTGGGTTTGTGTTTGGCACTTAGCTCAATCCAGGACCTGAACAGCCACCAGTAAAACCAATAACAGTGACGATCTTCCCTAAAATGCCATTGGCACTTATATGTCACAGAACATTGCCGACAGCATTTTAAGCACCAGCACCGATCAACGTGTTATCAGTAACTTGTTCAAGAGGAAGTTTCTTGTAAAATGCTAAAACCAAATGAGAACTTTCCTGCAAATTATATATATATTTACCACTCGAAAATCCAGGCACTGTGATTATGGTAATCTTCTTATATTTGTCTCCTAAGTATGGAGTATGGAGACTATATGTTCCCTATGATTTGCAAATCACTATGGAATATTATGGCGCTATATAAATAAAGATTATTATTATTAAGATAACCACTGTCATGGTCCCTGGATCGATGAGTAAGTGCCCCTGGTTTATCCATGCTTTAACTTGAAGTTATTATAGCTCAATGCAAAATCTTTATTGGGACCCTCAAAGAGTTATCATGATACTTGTGCACTAGAGCAAACTCATCCTTAGTTGACCACAAGTTGCTGTATATTTTTATAAACATACTTTTATAATAGTTGCCATCATTAGTACTAGCAGTTTGGGAAGTTCAGCATAACCTATACCTCAACCATTGGGAAACATGAGACACTTCCTTGCTGTGGATGAGCACTCAACATGATGGTCACACCCTAATAAAATGGCCATTTCATCTAAGATGATGGTGGCAAACCTATGGCACAGGTGCCAGAGGTGGCACTCAGAGTCAACTAAGTGGGCACTCAGGCTTTTGGCCTAGAACAGCGTTCATAAGACAGGACTTAAAAGATCCTCTTGCAATCCCAGGTAGCCCCAGATCAGCCTTGATTTAAAGTGAAGCATCCCGGTTTTCCTGAGACTGCAGGAAGAGAGAGAAGTTAGGGACAGGGTCAGATTATCATTGAAACCATTGGAACTCCTGTTCTGGACCACATTAGAATTCTTGTTCAGGGGGCTCCCAAGGGAAGCTCTAATGGCAAGCCCAATTTTCTCTCCTTCTGTCAGCTGTATTGGGTTCCTCAGGACCTTAAGAAGATTGCAATAAATTACTGTTTGGGTTTCTGTCTTGGCACTTTGGAATAAATAAGTGGGTTTTGGGTTGCATTTTGGGTACCCCGATTATTAAAGGTTCGCCATCACTATAAGAAGAGCCTGTGGATGTGGGAAATTTTCCCATTCTTTCGGGATACCAGGAGGTCTAAATTTTGACAGCCCACTGGATGTTCTGGGGGTTTTCAGCAAGTATATAAGAACTATGACAGCCAGAATGAAAACCTCCATTGTTTACACTTTTCTCGTTTCATTTGCAAAGGAAATAAGGTTTGTATTATACAATGGATTGCTTTTATGATCAAAAAGCTTTATTTATACAAAGTTTACAACCTCTTTTAAGATCCTGTTTTCTTTGCTGGAGACAGATAAAGATAAAGTGAGTATTTATGATAATGTTAATCTGCAGAGCATTTTACCCTTAGGCCCCAAATTAAAAGGGATTTGCACTTTTTAACATTTTAATATCTCCGGTTACATTTTACGATAAGTTCTACAGGCTTTCACTATTCCTGTTCTTGCCTTTTACAGTTCAGATGGAAAGTGAGCCCCAGCATATGTGATGTATTTACAGCTCAGTAGAAACTGATCTTGATATATTTTGTAAATGACATATTTACTGCCTGGTGGTAAGAGATACGTATGGTGTATATCAGTTTCCTTCAACTCCTACAGGAAAAGAGACGATAAAACCATTTACCTCCAAACGTAGCAGTTTACAAAGAAATAATGGAGGAAAGAAGCTGACATCATACATGCTAAGTGTTTCAAGATTTAACACCATGTTGTCAGGTCTATTTTTCTAATTAGTATGCCTCGTCATTAGTCTGAGGGATAGAGTTTCTCTATATTTTGAAGACAATTACCCTAACTCTAATAAATTATATGACAATATCCCAATGTTTGACTGAAGTTCCATTGGCTCACCTTTTATCAACTTCCTGGAAATAGATCCTAACAGCTTCCAAATTAGTCATCTTCTGCTGCAAGTCTGGTTCAATATTGGGTTAGAACCAGGGCCCACCGGAGGATCCTCTGATTCCTTAGTGGGCCAGTCACACACTGCATTATCCGCAGCATAAACTTTGCCCATTCACTGTTCGTATAGAAATTTCAGTAGCATAAGACAAATGACATACCCTCTTCTAGACATTATGATCTACTCAGATAACTTAGTGTAGTCCAAGTAGGGTTATCTGTATTTTTACTATGCGCATCTACTCGAATAAGAGGCCCCCTATAAGAGTCTGCCTCCTATATTGGCCGGTATTTTTGCATCGGATGCCCAAATGTAGCCGGTGCTGTTGAGTAATGCCTATGAATGCAGACTATCCTGTAGTTAACGTCTGATAAACTTGTACTTATTTTTTGTAAAAGGTCATTGGTATTCTGGTTATTTTGCTGCAATAGGAAATTTCTTTGGGGGATCCAATAATCCAATATTTTATCTATCTATCTATCTATCTATCTATCTATCTATCTATCTATCTATCTATCTATCTATCTACAGAATCTATGTGTCATCACATATCTATCTTTGTATATAATTTTATTTATAATAGTTATATATCTACAATATATATGTGTAATCTCATTATTTATCCATCTATCCATCTCTGTCTACAGAGTACCTATCTATTTTTATATATAATTTATATATAATTTCATTTCAATATAATCTCATATCTATCTATCTATCTATCTATCTATCTATCTATCTGTAATCTCATATCTATCTATCTATCTATCTATCTATCTATCTATCTATCTATCTATGTATCTATCTATCTATCTATCTATCTATCTATCTATCTATCTATCTATCTATCTATCATCCATTTCTACACACAGAGACACATTATATGTATGTATAACACCACAGCATATTTATAGGCAGCACAGGGTACAGACTGCTCTGTCCCGGTTTGTTCTTTTCTTTTCTCTGAAAGTCTGTGCTGGAACGAGGAGGTTAACGTCTAAGATTTCTGTGCCCACCACAATTTCCCCTGCACCTTGGCAGGGTTTCAGATGCAGGGGTAACAAGGGGACTTTGTCCAGAGCTAACCCACCCCCCTACCTCCCCTCATTTCTCAGATCCAAATACATCTACCAGAAGAGATGATAAATTTCCCCTGGTGACATTACAGACAGTCATAAATAATTCTCTCCTCTTTGGTGCAGGCACTTTCCATTAGGCCTGTCTGTTGACACCCCCAGTCTATGCTGGGACTAGCAGTGAAATTTATCAGCCTGCTTTCTACACCTAATAAATCATCAGCTCTGGGAGCCATATGGCAGATTAGGCCTTCAAAACACAGCGAAGGCCGAAGCCTGCTTAGAATTTCCTGCACAGTCTTTTGTTTCAGACCGATAGTAACGCTGCAAGAACCCAGTGTAATTTATAATCATGTAATTTACCAAGTATTACTTCTGAAGGATTAGAGAATAGGAAATATATTTTAATCTTGAGAAGTGGGGCTTTCGTTTTTCAATGTATTGGAGAAAAATATAATAATAATCTCATGTGTAAGAGGACACCTATGAGCCCTGTTGCTTGGAGGGTCAAAGGACATTGCTACTGCTGAACACTATAAATAATCTTATAGCTCAAGTACATTATAAATTCAGTAAAACACACAATTAATATATCCCATAGCGATAAGTTAATATATGTTAATAAAAATTAAATTAATTTAAGTTTCTGTTTCAGAGCTGGTGGCCCTGAGCCCTAAGTCATCCATTTGGCTTATGTCACATTCGGGTGCACAAATCATATTGATGCAATGGCAGCCGAACAGCCAGGAAATCCGGAAATGTAATATCCCTAGCAACTAGCCATGACTATGAGTGGCCAGGGGGACACATGGCTACAGCGGAGTTAACACTGGGTCCCCAGAGCTGACACTTAGAAGTTTATTTTATATGTTTTTACACACTGCTGAATTAATGCAAAATTAAAGATTACCATGCGTTGCTGAAAATATATACCCAATGGACATTGTCAACCATTTTTTTTTCAAAGGGGCTCCCTATAGCTTTATTGACCTTACTGGACTTGGATGTTCTACGATACGATACAATACACTTTATTGATCCGCTGGGGAATAATTCTCTTGTACACAGTGCTCAGGCATATTGTTACACATAGGTACAGATATATACAGATATGGATACGGTTACATACACATTACATTGGGACAGCAAAGACTATGTTTAGTTTGCTGGTTTCTTACTTACTTAAGGTTCCTGGATACATAGTGACATAAATACATACATACAATATGGACATATACAATTTTAAGACAATCTTTTGGTAACTTAGTGTTCTACAGTCACAGTGAGGCCAGGGTTGGCTGGAGGGACGCTGTCCGTTGCTCTTCAGACAACATGGTGCCTTAAGCTGCCTGGCTGACAACCCCAAGCTGCTGTTTACAGCTTATCACCTCATGTCCAGCACTAATACATGGGTTGGAAGTGTTACTTAACAGCTACAATAGCTGTTGCAATTACCATTATGGGTGGGGGGGGGGGAATGGTTGGTGCAGGATGGTTTGGGGAGAGTGAGGTGGGGGGCAGCTTTCCGGTACTGGGACTTAAGGTTCCAGCACCAGGATCAGGTGCTCTGTGCAGCCAGTCTCAGGCACTCTAGAGCTCCTGAAGCCTTGTGCTCCCATGTAACCTGGTGTCTGGGTCGTCTGTCTGGCCTGGGCTGGTGCTGTGGTTTGGCATTTGGTGTTTGGTGGCAAATTCATGTGAGGTGGCAGTGCCCTTCTCTTTGATCCTGTTGATGCAGCATGTAAGCACTGGAGGGGTGCAAGTGGTACGTGTCCTTGGACCCAATGTTGTCTCCATCTTCTGAGCTGCCATATTCCATAAGAACTGCACAGAAGGCAGCCATAATCCATTGCCCAAATGTGCTGGTCTGTAGAATCACCACTTCAAAAACCGTAACTGGATGGTAAATCACATGTGCTCTGAGACTTGCAGGCCACTGCCACACATATTGCCCCATACTGGATTCTAGGTCCACCTATAACGTGTCCTTCATAGTATTGGTCTACTCCTATGTATAAAGGCACCTTATAGGTTATCTAAGGCTCCTAGGCTGGGTATGGCTTGACTACACATTCTGAACCCCATTTACCTTATGCCCCTGGGTGATGGATGTGATGATGTGTCTTCTACATTGTCTCATTACTTTTTGTGTCATTTTGTATTTTCTCTATACTGTATGAGTTTATTTTTGTATATATATATATATAATAAATTGAAGTAAAATAATGAATTTGTTGCACACTTAACCTGATGTGTCCATCACTGGCCACTGGAAAGACTTGTGAAATGTTTTGGCTCGATTTACAACTATCTTACTTTTTTTGTAATAACTTAGGAACACATTACAGGCAGTCTCCGGGTAAGTCGGAACTGTATATTCTATGATTGTAGATCCAGACAAAAATTTTTTGGTCTCTGTGACAATTGGATTTTAAAAGTGTTGAATTGTCATAAGAACCAGGATTAACTGTGAAGCTTAATTACAGACACCAGTGATAACTGTTACAGCTGTTTATTGTAGCCTAGGGCTAAAGTACAGTAAATTACCAAATTCCAGAGATCCGTTTGTAACTAGGGGTCGTCTGTAAGTCGGGTCTTATTAATTAGGGGACCTCCTGTACTTAAACAGGAACATCAAGCCCATGACTGTCATGCAAAAGCCACGTTGTTGGAACCCAGGGCAATGAATGTGTAACGGGATAGTCTCTGTGACATTCTGGATTGATTTATTAGGCTAGAATTACTGTAATGGGTTACTATGCTGACCCTTACTATCCTCATACATATCCCATATACTTAAGATTAAGTTGAGAGTTGTGCCATCTGCTCTCTAACCAGCTCTCATTTCTCTCATCCAGCCAAACACAGCTGCCGTTCTGCATGCCACAGTTGGGCTTGTGTCACAGGGGGTTTTCTCAGCTGATTGAGCACTTGTAATAGTGATAGGCCTAAATAGTTTTCCAAAAGTTCATTGTAAATTCTTTATTTAGTTTTATGCACTGTAAGCTCATGGAGACGACCACCGCTGGAGATCTATTGTGTACCAGTGGCTTGAGGAGGGTGTCTACATCACTCTACCCAAGCAATGACCTAAAAAACAAATAGAACACTAAGTTTTCTATACTATTTGTATGGAATTATAACGTAACAATTTAGTATAAGTACTACTGTGTACAATGCTGCTTTTATATGTTGACACTTTATATGAAACTGAAACAAATTACACATTTATCCAACCCTGAAAAACTGATTGTTTAGTGTGCAAAAAGTTGCAGAATTGGTTCATACAACTTTAAGACTACCTTGAGTTTCTGGGTCCTAGTACAAAATCTGACATGGGCTATCTTACTGTAACTTATAGTACTGATCTCTGGGAAAGAGAGGAGAGGGGTGTAACGCTTAAACAGATCTCTCCCAGTAGCTGTTGACCACATGGCGGAAGTACAAGGCATTTCATATCTGAGCTGCAGATTCATGCTGTATATTGATGAAGATGTACAATTTTATACAGTATACATATTATGGTGTACAATGTGCAGCATAATATGTATATAATGGTGCACATCCTTAATTTTTTAGTGTGTCAGGTCAGTTGTTGGGGCCCCCTGACACTGGGGCCCATAGTAGCTGCTATGGCTGCCACCGCTGCAGTTACGCCTTTGGAAGAGGGGGGATGGTGTCCAAGACATGATGGTATATGAAAGGGCCCTTGATGTGCTGGTGCATCTTATGGCAGCAGGGACGCAGAGAAAGAAGGATGGAGGCAGCAGGTAGTGTAGGTAAACCAGATGACTGACTTTACTGAAGAATTTCTATAAAATGCTCCATTGGTTACAAGCTGGTAAATGGCCGAGGCCTGGAGGCAGATGATGGTGGTGATGGTATTGTTAAGCTTGTTCTTTATACTTTTTGTGAGTCCTCTCCAGCACTAATTCTTATTGTGGCATTCTTATTGGCAAATACCAAGTTCCAGACTTCTCTGGAGTCACTTTCAATTACTAAATTATTTTTTTCCATTCCCTTATAAAGAATGTCTGGACCATTATACAAGCTCTTATATCTCTAGTGTCACCCCCTCATTCTCATAGACTGTAAGCTCTTGTGTCACCCCTTTATCCTCATAGACATTGGGGGTAATTTACTAAGGGCCTGAATCGCTTTTTTTTCATTAGGTTTACGGAATATTACGATTTTCGCCGATTTTCCCTGAATTGCCACAGGATTTTGGCGCACACGATCGGATTGTGGCGCATCGGCGACGGAAATTAGGGGGCGTGGCCAACGGAAAACCCGACGGATTCGGAAAAAACGCAGAATTTAAAAAAAAAATGTGCAGCTTGACACGCACTTACCTGCACCCAGGATTGGATCGTGAACTCCGGCGAACTTCAGCGGACTTCAGCGCGCACAACCTTAGTGAATCGCCGCAAGACACGAATCCTCCTCTGAGAATGCGCCGCTGGATTGCGACAGGACCGGGTAAGTAAATCTGCCCCATTAAGTTCTTGTGTCACCCCCTCATCCTCATAGACTGTAAGCTCTTGTGTCACCTTCTCATCCTCATAGACTGTAAGCTCTTGTGTCACCCCCTCATCCTCATAGACTGTAAGCTCTTGTGTCACCCCCTCATCCTCATAGACTGTAAGCTCTTGTGTCCCCCCTCAACTTCATAGACTGGCAGCTATTGTGTTACCCCCTCAGCCTCATAGACTTTAAGCTCTTGTGTCACCCCCTCATCCTCATAGACTGTAGGCTCTTGTGTCACCCCCTCATCCTCATAGAGTGTAAGCTCTTGTGTCCCCCTTATCCTCATAGACTGTAAGCTCTTGTGTCACTCCTCACCCTCAAAGACGGTAAGCTCTTGTGTCACCCCCCTCATCCTCATAGAATGTAAGCTCTTTTGTCACCCCCCTCATCCTCATAGAATGTAAGCTCTTGTGTCATCCCCTCATCCTCATAGAATGTAAGCTCTTGTGTCACCCCTCACCTTCATAGACTGTAAGCTCTTGTGTCATCCTCTCATCCTCATAGAATGTAAGCTCATGTGTCCCCCCCCTCATCCTCATAGACTGTAAGAACTTGTGTCACCCCCTCATCCTCATAGACTGTAAGCTCTTGTGTCACCCCCTCATCCTCATAGACTGTAAGCTCTTGTGTCACTCCCTCATCCTCACAGAGTGTAAGCTCATGTGCCACCCCCTCATCCTCATAGACTGTAAGCTCTTGTGTCACCCCCTCATCCTCATAGACTGTAAGCTCTTGTGTAACCCCCTCACCCTCATAGACTGTAAGCTCTTGTGCCACCCCCTAATCCTCATAGAATGTAAGCTCTTGTGTCACCCACTCATCCATATAGACTGTAAGCTCTTGTGTCACCCCTCATCCTCAAAGACTGTAAGCCCTTGTGCCATCCCCTCATCCATATAGACTGTAAGCTCTTGTGCCCCCCCTCATCCTCATAGAGTGTTAGCTCTTGTGCCACCCTCTCATCCTCATAGACTGTAAGCTCTGGTGTCACCCCCTCATCCTTATAGACTGTAAGCTCTTGTGTCACCCCCTCATCCTCATAGACTGTAAGCTCTTGTGTCCCCCCTCATCCTCATAGAGTGTTAGCTCTTGTGTCATCCCCTCATCCTCATAGAGTGCAAGCTCTTGTGTCACCCCCTCATCCTCATAGACTGTAAGCTCTTGTGTCACTCCCTCATCCTCATAGACTGTAAGCTCGTGTCACCCCCTCATTCTCATAGACTGTAAGCTGTTGTGTCACCCCTCACCCTCAAAGACTGTAAGCTCTTGTGTCACCCCCCTCATCCTCATAGACTGTAAGCTCTTGTGTCAACCCTCACCCTCAAAGACTGTAAGCTCTTGTGTCACTCCCTCATCCTCACAGAGTGTAAGCTCATGTGCCACCCCCTCATCCTCATAGACTGTAAGCTCTTGTGTCACCCCCCTCATCCTCATAGACTGTAAGCTCTTGTGCTACCCCTTCAACATCATAGACTGTACAGGCTCCTGTGCAGTCACTTTCAACTTGGACTTTGTGTCACCACCTCATCCTCATAGACTGTAGGCTCTTGTGTCACCCCCTCATCCTCATAGACTGTAAGCTCTTGTGCCACCCCCTCATCCTCATAGACTGTAAGCTCTTGTGTCACCCCCTCATCCTCATAGACTGTAAGCTCTTGCCTCACTCCCTCATCCTCATAGACTGTAAGCTCTTGTGTCACCTCCTCATCCTCATAGACTGTAAGCTCTTGTGTCACTCCCTCATCCTCAAAAGACTGTAAGCTCATGTGCCACCCCCTCATCCTCATAGACTGTAAGCTCTTGTGCCACCCCCTCATCCTCATAGACTGTAAGCTCTTGTGTCACCCCCTCATCCTCATAGACTGTAAGCTCTTGTGGCACCCCCCTCATCCTCATAGACTGTAAGCTCTTGTGTCACCCACTCATCCTCATAGACTGTAAGCTCTTGTGCCACCCCCTCATCCTCATAGACTGTAAGCTCTTGTGTCACCCACTCATCCTCATAGACTGTAAGCTCTTGTGTCCCCCCTCATCCTCATAGACTGTAAGCTCTTGTGTCACCCCTCACCTTCATAGACTGTAAGCTCTTGTGCTACCCCTTCAACATCATAGACTGTACAGGCTCCTGTGCAGTCATTTGTAGGCTCTTGTGTCTCCCCCTCATCCTCATAGACTGTAAGCTCTTGTGCCACCCCCTCATCCTCATAGACTGTAAGCTCTTGTGTCACCCACTCATCCTCATAGACTGTAAGCTCTTGTGCCACCCCCTCATCCTCATAGACTGTAAGCTCTTGTGTCACCCACTCATCCTCATAGACTGTAAGCTCTTGTGTCCCCCCTCATCCTCATAGACTGTAAGCTCTTGTGTCACCCCTCACCTTCATAGACTGTAAGCTCTTGTGCTACCCCTTCAACATCATAGACTGTACAGGCTCCTGTGCAGTCATTTGTAGGCTCTTGTGTCTCCCCCTCATCCTCATAGACTGTAAGCTCTTGTGCCACCCCCTCATCCTCATAGACTGTAAGCTCTTGTGTCACCCCCTCATCCTCATAGACTGTAAGCTCTTGCCTCACTCCCTCATCCTCATAGACTGTAAGCTCTTGTGTCACCCCTCACCTTCATAGACTGTAAGCTCTTGTGCTACCCCTTCAACATCATAGACTGTACAGGCTCCTGTGCAGTCATTTGTAGGCTCTTGTGTCACCCCCCTCATCCTCATAGACTGTAAGCTCTTGTGTCAACCCTCACCCTCAAAGACTGTAAGCTCTTGTGTCACCCCCCTCATCCTCATAGACTGTAAGCTCTTGTGTCCCCCCTCATCCTCATAGACTGTAAGCTCTTGTGTCACCCCTCACCTTCATAGACTGTAAGCTCTTGTGCTACCCCTTCAACATCATAGACTGTACAGGCTCCTGTGCAGTCATTTGTAGGCTCTTGTGTCTCCCCCTCATCCTCATAGACTGTAAGCTCTTGTGCCACCCCCTCATCCTCATAGACTGTAAGCTCTTGTGTCACCCCCTCATCCTCATAGACTGTAAGCTCTTGCCTCACTCCCTCATCCTCATAGACTGTAAGCTCTTGTGCCACCCCCTCATCCTCATAGACTGTAAGCTCTTGTGTCACCCCCTCATCCTCATAGACTGTAAGCTCTTGTGTCACCCCCTCATCCTCATAGACTGTAAGCTCTTGTGTCCCCCTTATCCTCATAGACTGTAAGCTCTTGTGTCACTCCTCACCCTCAAAGACGGTAAGCTCTTGTGTCACCCCCCTCATCCTCATAGAATGTAAGCTCTTTTGTCACCCCCCTCATCCTCATAGAATGTAAGCTCTTGTGTCATCCCCTCATCCTCATAGAATGTAAGCTCTTGTGTCACCCCTCACCTTCATAGACTGTAAGCTCTTGTGTCATCCTCTCATCCTCATAGAATGTAAGCTCATGTGTCCCCCCCCCTCATCCTCATAGACTGTAAGAACTTGTGTCACCCCCTCATCCTCATAGACTGTAAGCTCTTGTGTCACCCCCTCATCCTCATAGACTGTAAGCTCTTGTGTCACTCCCTCATCCTCACAGAGTGTAAGCTCATGTGCCACCCCCTCATCCTCATAGACTGTAAGCTCTTGTGTCACCCCCTCATCCTCATAGACTGTAAGCTCTTGTGTAACCCCCTCACCCTCATAGACTGTAAGCTCTTGTGTCACCCCCTAATCCTCATAGAATGTAAGCTCTTGTGTCACCCACTCATCCATATAGACTGTAAGCTTTTGTGTCACCCCTCATCCTCAAAGACTGTAAGCCCTTGTGCCATCCCCTCATCCATATAGACTGTAAGCTCTTGTGTCCCCCCTCATCCTCATAGAGTGTTAGCTCTTGTGCCACCCTCTCATCCTCATAGACTGTAAGCTCTTGTGTCACCCCCTCATCCTTATAGACTGTAAGCTCTTGTGTCACCCCCTCATCCTCATAGACTGTAAGCTCTTGTGTCCCCCCTCATCCTCATAGAGTGTTAGCTCTTGTGTCATCCCCTCATCCTCATAGACTGCAAACTCTTGTGTCACCCCCTCATCCTCATAGACTGTAAGCTCTTGTGTCACTCCCTCATCCTCATAGACTGTAAGCTCGTGTCACCCCCTCATTCTCATAGACTGTAAGCTGTTGTGTCACCCCTCACCCTCAAAGACTGTAAGCTCTTGTGTCACCCCCCTCATCCTCATAGACTGTAAGCTCTTGTGCTACCCCTTCAACATCATAGACTGTACAGGCTCCTGTGCAGTCACTTTCAACTTGCACTTTGTGTCACCACCTCATCCTCATAGACTGTAGGCTCTTGTGTCACCCCCTCATCCTCATAGACTGTAAGCTCTTGTGCCACCCCCTCATCCTCATAGACTGTAAGCTCTTGTGTCACCCCCTCATCCTCATAGACTGTAAGCTCTTGCCTCACTCCCTCATCCTCATAGACTGTAAGCTCTTGTGTCACCTCCTCATCCTCATAGACTGTAAGCTCTTGTGTCACTCCCTCATCCTCAAAAGACTGTAAGCTCATGTGCCACCCCCTCATCCTCATAGACTGTAAGCTCTTGTGCCACCCCCTCATCCTCATAGACTGTAAGCTCTTGTGTCACCCCCTCATCCTCATAGACTGTAAGCTCTTGTGGCACCCCCCTCATCCTCATAGACTGTAAGCTCTTGTGTCACCCACTCATCCTCATAGACTGTAAGCTCTTGTGTCACCCACTCATCCTCATAAACTGTAAGCTCTTGTGTCCCCCCTCATCCTCAGACTGTAAGCTCTTGTGTCACCCCTCACCTTCATAGACTGTAAGCTCTTGTGCTACCCCTTCAACATCATAGACTGTACAGGCTCCTGTGCAGTCATTTGTAGGCTCTTGTGTCTCCCCCTCATCCTCATAGACTGTAAGCTCTTGTGCCACCCCCTCATCCTCATAGACTGTAAGCTCTTGTGTCACCCACTCATCCTCATAGACTGTAAGCTCTTGTGCCACCCCCTCATCCTCATAGACTGTAAGCTCTTGTGTCACCCACTCATCCTCATAGACTGTAAGCTCTTGTGTCCCCCCTCATCCTCATAGACTGTAAGCTCTTGTGTCACCCCTCACCTTCATAGACTGTAAGCTCTTGTGCTACCCCTTCAACATCATAGACTGTACAGGCTCCTGTGCAGTCATTTGTAGGCTCTTGTGTCTCCCCCTCATCCTCATAGACTGTAAGCTCTTGTGCCACCCCCTCATCCTCATAGACTGTAAGCTCTTGTGTCACCCCCTCATCCTCATAGACTGTAAGCTCTTGCCTCACTCCCTCATCCTCATAGACTGTAAGCTCTTGTGTCACCCCCCTCATCCTCATAGACTGTAAGCTCTTGTGTCAACCCTCACCCTCAAAGACTGTAAGCTCTTGTGTCACCCCCCTCATCCTCATAGACTGTAAGCTCTTGTGTCCCCCCTCATCCTCATAGACTGTAAGCTCTTGTGTCACCCCTCACCTTCATAGACTGTAAGCTCTTGTGCTACCCCTTCAACATCATAGACTGTACAGGCTCCTGTGCAGTCATTTGTAGGCTCTTGTGTCTCCCCCTCATCCTCATAGACTGTAAGCTCTTGTGCCACCCCCTCATCCTCATAGACTGTAAGCTCTTGTGTCACCCCCTCATCCTCATAGACTGTAAGCTCTTGCCTCACTCCCTCATCCTCATAGACTGTAAGCTCTTGTGTCACCCCCCTCATCCTCATAGACTGTAAGCTCTTGTGTCAACCCTCACCCTCAAAGACTGTAAGCTCTTGTGTCACCCCCCTCATCCTCATAGACTGTAAGCTCTTGTGTCACCCCTCACCTTCATAGACTGTAAGCTCTTGTGCTACCCCTTCAACATCATAGACTGTACAGGCTCCTGTGCAGTCACTTTCAACTTGGACTTTGTGTCACCACCTCATCCTCATAGACTGTAGGCTCTTGTGTCACCCCCTCATCCTCATAGACTGTAAGCTCTTGTGCCACCCCCTCATCCTCATAGACTGTAAGCTCTTGTGTCACCCCCTCATCCTCATAGACTGTAAGCTCTTGCCTCACTCCCTCATCCTCATAGACTGTAAGCTCTTGTGTCACCTCCTCATCCTCATAGACGGTAAGCTCTTGTGTCACTCCCTCATCCTCAAAAGACTGTAAGCTCATGTGCCACCCCCTCATCCTCATAGACTGTAAGCTCTTGTGCCACCCCCTCATCCTCATAGACTGTAAGCTCTTGTGTCACCCCCTCATCCTCATAGACTGTAAACTCTTGTGGCACCCCCCTCATCCTCATAGACTGTAAGCTCTTGTGTCACCCACTCATCCTCATAGACTGTAAGCTCTTGTGTCACCCCCTCATCCTCATAGACTGTAAGCTCTTGTGTCACCCCCCCCCCATCCTCATAGACTGTAAGCTCTTGTGCTACCCCTTCAACATCATAGACTGTACAGGCTCCTGTGCCGTCATTTGTAGGCTCTTGTGTCACCCCCTCATCCTCATAGACTGTAAGCTCTTGTGCCACCCCCTCATCCTCATAGACTGTAAGCTCTTGTGTCACCCCCTCATCCTCATAGACTGTAAGCTCTTGCCTCACTCCCTCATCCTCATAGACTGTAAGCTCTTGTGTCACTCCCTCATCCTCATAGACTGTAAGCTCTTGTGCCACCCCCTCATCCATATAGACTGTAAGCTCTTGTGCCACCCCCTCATCCTCATAGACTGTAAGCTCTTGTGTCACCCACTCATCCTCATAGACTGTAAGCTCTTGTGGCACCCCCCCTCATCCTCATAGACTGTAAGCTCTTGTGTCACCCACTCATCCTCATAGACTGTAAGCTCTTGTGCCACCCCTTCATCCTCATAGACTGTAAGCTCTTGTGTCACCCACTCATCCTCATAGACTGTAAGCTCTTGTGTCACCCACTCATCCTCATAGACTGTAAGCTCTTGTGTCCCCCCTCATCCTCATAGACTGTTAGCTCTTGTGTCACCCCCTCATCCTCATAGACTGTAAGCTCATGTGTCCCCCCCCTCATCCTCATAGTCTGTAAGATCTTGTGCCACCGCTTCATCCTCATAGACTGTAAGCTCTTGTGTGACCCCCTCATCCTCATAGACTGTAAGCTCTTGTGCCACCCCTTCATCCTCATAGACTGTAAGCTCTTGTGTCACCCCCTCATCCTCATAGACTGTAAGCTCTTGTGTCACCCCCTCATCCTCATAGATTGTAAGCTCTTGTGTCACCCCCTTATCCTTATAGAATTTAAGCTCTTGTGTCACCCCCTTATCCTCACAGACCATAAGCTCTTGTGTCACCCCCTCCTCCTCATAGACTGTAAGCTCTTGTTTCACCCCATCATCCTCATAGACTATAAGCTCTTGTGTCACCCACTCATCCTCAAAGACTGTAAGCCCTTGTGTCACCCCTCATCCTCATAGACTGTAAGCTCTTGTGTCACTCCCTCATCCTCATAGACTGTAAGCTCTTGTGTCCCCCCTCATCCTCATAGATTGTAAGCTCTTGTGTCCCCCCTCATCGTCATAGAGTGTTAGCTCTTGTGCCACCCTCTCATCCTCATAGACTGTAAGCTCTTGTGTCACCCCCTCATCCTTATAGTCTGTAAGCTCTTGTGTCACCCCCTCATCCTCATAGATTGTAAGCTCTTGTGTCACCACCTTATCCTTATAGAATTTAAGCTCTTGTGTCCCCCCCTTATCCTCACAGACTGTAACCTCTTGGGTCACCCCCTTATCCTCATAGACCATAAGCTCTTGTGTCACCCCCTCCTCCTCATAGACTGTAAGCTCTTGTGTCACCCCCTCCTCCTCATAGACAGTAAGCTCTTGTGTCACCCCCACATCCTCATAGACTGTAAGCTCTTGTGTCACCCCCTCATCCTCATAGACTGTAAGCTCTTGCCTCACTCCCTCATCCTCATAGACTGTAAGCTCTTGTGTCACCTCCTCATCCTCATAGACGGTAAGCTCTTGTGTCACTCCCTCATCCTCAAAAGACTGTAAGCTCATGTGCCACCCCCTCATCCTCATAGACTGTAAGCTCTTGTGCCACCCCCTCATCCTCATAGACTGTAAGCTCTTGTGTCACCCCCTCATCCTCATAGACTGTAAACTCTTGTGGCACCCCCCTCATCCTCATAGACTGTAAGCTCTTGTGTCACCCACTCATCCTCATAGACTGTAAGCTCTTGTGTCACCCCCTCATCCTCATAGACTGTAAGCTCTTGTGTCACCCCCCCCCCATCCTCATAGACTGTAAGCTCTTGTGCTACCCCTTCAACATCATAGACTGTACAGGCTCCTGTGCCGTCATTTGTAGGCTCTTGTGTCACCCCCTCATCCTCATAGACTGTAAGCTCTTGTGCCACCCCCTCATCCTCATAGACTGTAAGCTCTTGTGTCACCCCCTCATCCTCATAGACTGTAAGCTCTTGCCTCACTCCCTCATCCTCATAGACTGTAAGCTCTTGTGTCACTCCCTCATCCTCATAGACTGTAAGCTCTTGTGCCACCCCCTCATCCATATAGACTGTAAGCTCTTGTGCCACCCCCTCATCCTCATAGACTGTAAGCTCTTGTGTCACCCACTCATCCTCATAGACTGTAAGCTCTTGTGGCACCCCCCCTCATCCTCATAGACTGTAAGCTCTTGTGTCACCCACTCATCCTCATAGACTGTAAGCTCTTGTGCCACCCCTTCATCCTCATAGACTGTAAGCTCTTGTGTCACCCACTCATCCTCATAGACTGTAAGCTCTTGTGTCACCCACTCATCCTCATAGACTGTAAGCTCTTGTGTCCCCCCTCATCCTCATAGACTGTTAGCTCTTGTGTCACCCCCTCATCCTCATAGACTGTAAGCTCATGTGTCCCCCCCCTCATCCTCATAGTCTGTAAGATCTTGTGCCACCGCTTCATCCTCATAGACTGTAAGCTCTTGTGTGACCCCCTCATCCTCATAGACTGTAAGCTCTTCTGCCACCCCTTCATCCTCATAGACTGTAAGCTCTTGTGTCACCCCCTCATCCTCATAGACTGTAAGCTCTTGTGTCACCCCCTCATCCTCATAGATTGTAAGCTCTTGTGTCACCCCCTTATCCTTATAGAATTTAAGCTCTTGTGTCACCCCCTTATCCTCACAGACCATAAGCTCTTGTGTCACCCCCTCCTCCTCATAGACTGTAAGCTCTTGTTTCACCCCATCATCCTCATAGACTATAAGCTCTTGTGTCACCCACTCATCCTCAAAGACTGTAAGCCCTTGTGTCACCCCTCATCCTCATAGACTGTAAGCTCTTGTGTCACTCCCTCATCCTCATAGACTGTAAGCTCTTGTGTCCCCCCTCATCCTCATAGATTGTAAGCTCTTGTGTCCCCCCTCATCGTCATAGAGTGTTAGCTCTTGTGCCACCCTCTCATCCTCATAGACTGTAAGCTCTTGTGTCACCCCCTCATCCTTATAGTCTGTAAGCTCTTGTGTCACCCCCTCATCCTCATAGATTGTAAGCTCTTGTGTCACCACCTTATCCTTATAGAATTTAAGCTCTTGTGTCCCCCCCTTATCCTCACAGACTGTAACCTCTTGGGTCACCCCCTTATCCTCATAGACCATAAGCTCTTGTGTCACCCCCTCCTCCTCATAGACTGTAAGCTCTTGTGTCACCCCCTCCTCCTCATAGACAGTAAGCTCTTGTGTCACCCCCACATCCTCATAGACTGTAAGCTCTTGTGTCACCCACTCATCCTCAAAGACTGTAAGCCCTTGTGTCACCCCTCATCCTCATAGACTGTAAGCTCTTGTGTCACCCCCTCATCCTCATAGACTGTAAGCTCTTGTGTCCCCCCTCATCCTCATAGATTGTAAGCTCTTGTGTCCCCCCTCATCGTCATAGAGTGTTAGCTCTTGTGCCACCCTCTCATCCTCATAGACTGTAAGCTCTTGTGTCACCCCCTCATCCTTATAGACTGTAAGCTCTTGTGTCACCCCCTCATCCTCATAGACTGTAAGCTCTTGTGTCACCCCCTCATCCTTATAGACTGTAAGCTCTTGTGTCACCCCCTCATCCTCATAGACTGTAAGCTCTTGTGTCACCCCCTCGTCCTCATAAACTGTAAACTCTGGTGTCACCCCCTCATCCTCATAGGCTGTAAGCTCTTGTGTTCCCCCCCTCATCCTCATAGTCTGTAAGCTCTTGAGAGCAGGGCCCTCCTTCCTATTGTTCCATATGACTGTTTGTAATATTTAATGGGCCTTATGCAGGAAGCCTGAGAGTGACACCATATTTATCACACACTGTCCACAAATCCCAAATGTCCCTTTTTATTATTAATTCTTAGTAATTAATACTAGTCTGATCCCTAAATGATTATTAATACAAAAATAATCATATGATAATGTTATAATACGACTTTAGAGGCAGCTTCCTCTCTTTACACATGGGGTGTCTCATCTTTCAGGACACCAGGGACTTAAAACATATGTTCAGGCAGCACATGTACAATGCTTAGATATGTTGGACATGTTATATAAGACATGTGGTAGTATTTTACTAAGGCCTCTAGAGAAGACGGGGTCAATATACAAATATACAAGAGCTATATTGGGGAATATTTATTAAAAATGTCTTAAAGGGAGCCTGTCACTACATTTTCACAAATACAGCTACTAACAGGTTCCCATAGAGCCCATTTAATAAACTGACACTTCTATTTGCTAAAAATTTTTTCTTTCACAACCCCATAAATAAGCTTTATCTTATATTACCTGGCATCAGAGTAGGACGTGTCTTGCTTGACAGGCCCCTCCCATCTACACCTCCCCATGTCTTTTCTCAGCATGTCATGTGACCAGAGTATTGTCATCTAAGGTCCTGTTACATCTACAATGTCTACCCCCTGTATGTATCTGATCACATGAAATCACAGCATAATTCCATGAACTTCTACAATTCCGCATCTTCCATGGGGCTGCTGTGATTTCAAGTATACATACATCAGATATATATCAGATATATATCTTCTGTGATTTCAAGTATATATATAACAGACATATATCAGATACATACATGGGGTAGACTGCAAATGTAACAGGACCTTAGATTCCATTGCTCTGGTCACATGACCTGAAGTGGCCAATGATGTAACTCTGACACCAGTCAATCAGTTCTGTGTTCTGTAGCTGTGAGACCTGTCAATCAGGAACAAGGAGGCATGGTAATACAAGTAACCCATGAATATGCAGAATCTTTGGACTCACGTAGTGTGGTGGAGTCACATTAATGGGTTAATTTGCATGACCGGTTCCCTCTAAAGTTAGGCCTCATGCACATGAATGTGTGTGCATGATGGGCTCCAAACAGACCCTGTTTGCGGCCATTTTTGGCTGTTGGACAACGGTAGCGAGACATCGGTTTTCGCCCTGGTGTCCAAAGGAAAAGAGCTGCCGCGCCACACACAGCTCCCAAATTCGGTTGTTTGAAAACGAATACCTAAAACTAACCACCAATTTTTGATACTGCCCAGTACAGATAATAAAGAGAGAGGCCTCTAGTCATGAAATCATGTATCCCATCCATACATCATACATGTGTTCCACAAACCGCAGGACTGAATGTGGACAGAAGTGACCTACCCTCCTTTCCAAAGTAGATTGATGTAGGAAGTAAATGTAAAACTTTTATAAAAAATTCTCAGAATTTAGAACTGATGCTTTGCCAGGATCGGAGCAGCATCAATGAAGACATTCAAACAATAAGACTTGGGGTCCCAGAATTTACATCCAGTCCAGTACCCACGGAAGTCTTAATACCCCTCTGATCGAAGCGTCTGATTCTAGGTTATAAATCTGTCATAGTATGGTATAAGTCTAGTGATGGCAAAACCTTTTAGAGTGCCCAAACTACAACTAAAACCTACTTATATGTGGGTGCCAACGTGACAATTTAAGCAGTAACTTATTGCTCCCTCTCTATCACAGTTTTCAAACGTGACAATGCCCTGAACAGGAGGAATCTTCGGGGCCCAGAGCAGGAGCTCCAATGATAACTTGTCTGCGTACACACCTTCTCACCACTCCTGTAGTCCTGGCAGCCAAGCATTTGTCTGAGCAAAATAGAACTGAGCATGGTGTTTCCTGGGCCGCCTTGGACCGCAAGATAATGGGGGTCATTTACTAAGGGCCCGATTCGCGTTTTCCCGACGTGTTACCCAAATATTTCCGATTTGCGCCGATTTTCCCTGAATTGCCCCGGGATTTTGGCGCACGGGATTGGTTTGTGGCGCATCGGCGCTGGCATGCACGCAACGGAAATCGGAGGGCGTGGCCGAAAGGTAACCCGACGAATTCGGAAAAACCGCTGCATTTAAAAAAAAAAATTGGTCGCACGGGCCATACTCACATGCACCACGATGAAGACGATGAACTCCGGGGCACCTCGGCGGACATCGGGCGCAGGACCTTCATGAATCGCCGGAAGACCCGAACGCTCGTCAGAGAAGCCGCCACTAGAACGCGAATGGACCGGGTAAGTAAATGTTCCCCAATGTCTTGAGTCATGTCTGGCAAATCTGTGCTGGGGTAAATGCCCCAGAGAGGGATCTGAGTGTCACCTCTTCAACCCATGCCATAGGTGAGCCACAACTGGTCCAAACTGTGAGTTGGTTTAGTTTATGATTGACAAATGTCACCAAAATTTTATGAAGCCACACCCTTACTTTAGACAACTCTTTATATGTGGTGGGTTTATGTAATTTTTGTGCAATTTCAGACATTTTCTGTACAGCTTGATAAATATGCCCCAATGTATCTTTAGTTTCCTGGCCCTAATACATATTCTGAACCAGGAACATCTACATATCATTGGCCATTCACGGTACTAGTGAGGCCTTTAGACTCCAGGTTTTTGGGGCCGCTATGGAGTAGCATTCAGATGCAAGATCTTTATTATGTAGGGCTCCAGTTTGGCCACCTTGCAGGTGTATCTGAACAAGGAAACACAGGACGGCAGTAAACTAGGTAAAACGATTGCCATGCGGTATTGTAACATCGTAAAAGTTTCTGGAAACCCAGCGAAGATCAAGAAAACAGATGCTCGAAAGTTCTTCTATAGATGAAACTCATCCATCAAAGTGGTAAAATAAGAAACTCCTTGATCAGTCAACCCTGTCACATAACATACCACGACGTGATAATATCTGAAAGCACCTGCAATCACATCATCGTGCCCCTATGGGCGTCCATGTGGGGCTTGAAGAGGATCTTTCATGTCATGGAGAGTTTGCTTGCTTGACTTCTACGCTGGCATGAAATCTATAGGCCTGGGAGAATAATGACAGATATTTACATAGCTTTTACCTGCCTTATTAACCTTTGTCATACCAAAGCAGTATCTCATGACTTCTTCAGGGGGGGCATAGGACCTTCTATGAAGTTATGGGTCTATCATTTGCATTCTGTAGAGTAAGAGGTTAATTTCTTCCCCAGCCTTCTCACTAGCTGGGAAGAGACCAGAGCACCTGCATCATCTTCTGCTGCCAGGACCATAAACTAAGCAGCAGGCTCGGAGCTAGGCAGGACGTGCTGAGGAGGTAGTGGTGGTGTCACCTCACAGGCTGCTGCGCCCTTGATTTGTTACACTGCAGGAACACTGTATCTGACCCCATTAGCAGTGCATTTCCTGGCTTGTTAGCATCATATTTGTATAATTTACAACTCCTTCATCTTTACGAAATGTGTTCCTTGCACGATGTAATGGTAGCAATATATCCAGCCCTGCCTTGTACAGAGGCTGTGCTGATGATGGCCGCCTCTATATGAGAGAGGAGCTCCATTTCATCCCAGGCTTTCTCCTTATTACACAGAGAACAATGGGCCGCTTCCAAGCATAACTTATATGAGATATTATGCAGCTCTATGGACATTACATTCATTCTTTTAGCATAATTTGGTGTCTTCTACAAAGGATACATCTATCTATCTGCCTCATTGTGTGTCCATCTTCAATAACTCTTAGTACTGTGTAGTCATGAGCAAATCATACAAGATTCGGTTCGTAGAAGCTTTGGGAAAATTTTTTCAAAAGATTCAATTCAGGTCTGAATCAAATCATTCCAAACGGATGTTGTCCCAATAGTTTTATGATTTGTAAAGCGATGCGGAATTTGATGGCGCTATATAAATAAAGATTATTATTATAAATTAGTATAAATTGGTGTACCCTTTGTAGTCCTCAAAAACACAGATTTTCATAAAAAGTCCTACCTCATTTAGCAATTTTTTATGATTTTTTTTACATCTTCCTTCTCTCCTCCCTATATTCTGCGATGAATAAAAGGATTAGCTAGCCGCCATTATGGAAGATTTTGAATCCGATCTAATTTGGTGCTTGAAAAGTTCCAGATTTGTACTAAATCTATGAACCAATAAATGGCTTAGTTCATCTCTAGCTCCGTGGTTTATTCTTGATCTTTAACCCCTTTCCAACAATCATGCGGTCCTGGCAGGGGGATTGTTCATGGACAGATAAGATCACATGACCCTCTCATCTGCAGCCATTTTATGGTCAGGAATGTCTGGCTGATGAGGTAAAAGACAGGAGGCTTCCCTTTACATATCAGGAAAGCGGAGTAGAACTTTTACCAGATGTATGTTGGTAAATTACCTAATACACTTACCTAAAGTGGCCAACCCCTTCAATAATAGAACAGAAGGCAGACAGTTCCCTTTTCTCTTGTCAGACCTTGTTACTGCAGATTAGACAAGTTGCAGTGACTTGATTCAGCCACTACACAGAGAATGGAGCTATCAGCTATTTTTTTCAACTATTTTTTACTGTGGAATTATAGTTGTTCATTGGAGCCTCAAAATGTTTGTTATACCACAGATGTGGTAGAACCTATAAAATGAAAGTGAATTTCTTAATAATCAATTTTACAAGAGGTTGTAGCAGTTTGTTACAACTTTATTTATTTCTGCTTTAGGCCATATACATATTAGATTTAGGACTATGTGGGTACCTTGTGAGACCCTAGGATTAAGCATTAAAATTGGACTTTGAATTTGACACTTAAAAATATGGTTTTATTTAGAGGGTGGGTTTAGAGATGTGGTCATGTTAATGATCGCTTATTGACATTTCCATGTTTCCCAGTATCCACTTGCTGTCTGTAATTTCTACTGATCCATAGATTTTCCATAAAGGAAATCTACCATCAATATCCATCATTAATAAACCAGGGACACTTACTCATAGATCCAGGCACTGCGACTAGAGTAATCTTCTTACACTTGTTATCCATGGCCGCCTTCCTTCTAAAATCCACTTTTATGACTATGTTAATGAGGCAGAAGGGCTCTACCATAGCCCCTTCATGTTGCAGTCTCACTCTTCCCTTCCCTCCCTTAGCACTTCCCCCCTCTGTCGATGGAGAATATTGGGGCACATTTACTTACCCTGATCCAGACTGTCCGACGAAGATGAACTCTGCTGCGATTCATGAAGATCATGCACCCAATATACTGCATCTGTCGCTTCCCCACCCAAAATCCCTGTCCCATCGGCGCAAAACGGAAATCGTCAGGATGACCGGCGAAAGTAAGGTCCGCGGGGGCCCTTAGTAAATGAGCCCCATTGTGTACAATTTAGACTTAAGAGTGGGGCTTATCTAAAATTGAAGCTCCTTGATTGAAGTTGTTGGGCAGTAGTCTATTATGGCTCTCGAAAGGCAGGAACGAGCTGTCCCTAGAACACCTATTACTGGCATGCTCTGTATTAACTGTATTCAACTAAATGGGATTCCAAGAAGCTCAGTACTCCGAAGTGCGGCAATTAGTCTGCAGCATATTGCTTACTCCCTGGAAGGAATTGCTTGTGCCGCTAAGATGCATGTAGCTGCCTACAGTACTATATTAATGTTACGTGTACTTGATTAAGTGCGTGACCCACAACAATAAGTACTCTATTGAGTAGGACGCTTATATCACAGATGCACTCAATCCTTGGGTAGCATTGCCCTCCTCATCTGTCTTCGGCAATAGTCACTTCTACCACCTACTATCCTTAAATGATCATTAACCCTGTTTTTCTATAGGCAGTAAATGTTAACTATGCAAATACAGCTGCTGGAGGATTAAGTATACGTGTTACATTGTGCTTCATTTCCACCTAAGACATTACTCCTCGAGTGCGCTGTGATGTAAGGCGAGCATCAAAAACACCTTTACCAAACTTTAAAACCTGCCAGGTTTTTGCTTGTAGGTTGCAATTTGCCTGTGCCATCAAAGACCTCGATGTAGGTTACTATTACTCTCCCGTGTATGATAATTCACTGATCCAGTTTTTTGGGTGCGACCAAGGACGTATCCAACCCTAGACCCATAAGGTATCCACTTTTACATTCAAGGTGAGCAATTCTATAAACAGTTATTGTTGGCAGAAGTGTACCAACCATGGGGGGAGTTGAGCTTCTTGCCTCATTCAGCACCACCTGCTGCAAGATGGGGGACAGTATCTTCTACAAAGCAGGACCTGCCGCTTAAAATAGTGTCTCTCCATATAAGATGTCAGCATTGGTGTGAGACCAGCATGGAGACTGAAAAAAAAACCTGTACCTGTACCCCCTGGTACAGCTTGGGGTCCAGCAGCTTCAAGTGATCAGCCCAGTGTAGTAAGCGTTAATAATAATTGTTCAGCAGTCCCCGGGTTATGTACAAGATTCTGTAGGTTTGTTCTTAAGTTGAATTTGTATGTAAGTCGGAACTGTATATTTTAGAATTGTAACCCCAGACAAAATTTTTTGGTTTCTGTGCCAACCGGATTTTAAAAATGTCGGATTTTCATAAGAACCAGGATTAACAATAAAGCTTCATTACAGACACCTGTGATAACTGTTATAGCTGTTTTATAGTAGCGTAGGGATAAAGTACAGTAAATTATCAACATCTAGAGGTCCGTTTGTAACTAGGGATCGTCTGTAAGTTGGGTGTTCTTAAGTAGGGGACCGCCTGTAATATAAACATATGAAATAGAGCAATTCTACAGTAGATATTGGCTCCGAAATAATAGAAAATTGCACCATATGGTGCTTTGGCCGCAGTATACATTTGGGTTTGGGCACCAATATTGTAGTCTAAAATGCAAAAAAATTGAAATGTTAAATACATTAAGGTGGTATTACACAAGTGTTAGTGGTCCCCACTAATGCTCAGTACTTCCCATAAATTGCTGGGCCGCACCTGGGCATAGATCCGGAAACATTGGCAAGTCCAGGTGCAGCCCGGCAATTAACGGGAAATTGCGAGCATTAGCGGCGGCTACTAATGCTCTTATAATATCACCCTGAGACTGCACTTCATGTCTATACTATCGACTTAAATTGATTTATAATCAATGAATGAATCAATGTAATAGCCAACACATTATTGCTATTAGCAGTGTATAATGGGCACCGGCGTGCCAATGCTCTTGGTACTCCGCAGCGCAATCAGGATCCATATAAGCCTCCCTTTAAAGTATGCGGATAAAGAAAAAAAAAATGCAGTCGCCAACGGGTGGAAAAAAAAAATTGAGCAGGAGTAGCAGGAAGACAAATGCTGAGGGAGAAGGTCAACGCTCAAGGTCACCGGCGTCCCGTTCACCAAACCTCATCACTCAGTTGAAAAAAAATAGTCAATATTTTTTAGCCGGGGAATGGAAGTGCCCTGGTAGCATTGCTGCAGTAAATCACACGCAGAGCATTTGTCAGGCCTGTGCCTCTGCAGAAGGCTCTTAGCAGTTAATTTCAGCCTAATTTATTATCCTTCAGAGCAGCCCTAAAGAACCATTAGCAGCACGCCAGAGTGAAATACGCTGTCATCTATTATCTTATTACCCTGCTGGAACAGGATCAATTAATTACCCATTAATGTATTTCAGCTGCGACAATTTATGAGTGGCCCCCAACATTTGAGCAGATGATTAGTTGTGTATGTTAGTCCTCGGGAAGAGGGGGTGAATTAACCCTTCGGCCACTCCGGCCTATATGGAAGACGACTTACGTGCTTTAGCAGCTGTCAGCGTTAAATTACAAACTGGTAAATCTATATTTACTTTACACCTCACCCTCGTAACTCTCTGTCATTGGGTTGGCATGAAAATAACAGCAGGAAGGATTTTTTTAAGATCCCGACCGTCTCACTGACCTGTTTCGATGGCGAGGTGGCGAAGGAAAGTACGGGATGATGTCATTAAATGGAACCATGAAGCAAGAAGTAGAATTAGTATCATATAGATCATTTACATGTGCAGTTAGTTATGCTTCTATGACAAGTACTATTTTTTTTTATATTTTTATGCCTGATGTACGTGGCAATAATCAGGATTTATTTATGAGCTGTGTGAACAGAACCTTATAGGGGTTTTCCCACAAGATAAGTTAGGCGCTATCCCATGGACCTAATTTGCGTATCAGTGGGACCCCCCCACTAGAACTGATCTACCCCTATCCCTTGTCGCTCCCCTAGATCAAACCTTATTCTCGTGTAGGGGTCTTATCATTGAGACCCCCACGATCAGCATGTTAAGCCCTATTCTGTGGATATGACCTAACTTGTTTTGTGGGAAACAAATGGGAAAATCTACCCAAAAGCCATCATGATAAGCCAGGAGCACTTGTTATATATAACTCATATATCCAGACACCATTTCTGTGGCAATCTTCTTATATTTGTTATCCATGGCCTCCTTCCTTCTAAAAATCAATGTTTAAAATTATGCTAATGACCCTCAAGGGCTCCAGGGGTTTTACCAAAGCCCTTCCGTGCTGTAGCATTACAGGGTGTTACAATGAGCAGAACATGTCTCACCCAGCCACATGTTCTCTACCTCTTCCCTCTTTGTAATCTAGCAGTAACAGGAATTGCAGGGGGAGGGGAGACACTGTAATAGCCTGTGAAGCTACAGCACTGAGGGGCTCTGGAAACACCTACCAGAGCACTTCTGGCTAATAAGCAGAATTTTTAAAGCTGATTTTAGAAGAAAGGAGGATCTGTCCCTAGTTTATCATGCTTCATTTTGATGTTAGATTTTCTCTAAATAGATTGACCCAACCTGTATTTATCTACTATCTGCTGGGTAGAGGATAACATGGTAGAACCCTCATTCCTCTTATAGTGCCCCTCCCCCTTAGGCCTCCTGCAGACGGCCATGTGCTTCACTCGCGCTAGAATCCTGGTGAAGCACTCCTCCCCCCTCTCTCCTCCCCTCTCCATAGGAAGCTGGGATGCTGCTCCGCAATGTGGGCAGGAAAAGGACCTACTATATCTTCTGTGGAGTTCCTGCCGGCTCGGTCATGGTGCGGTGAGATACGGAGTGGGCCGCAATGGCATCTTTAGTTGGCCTTTTTGTGTTGAAACCAGTTTTTCACCTTCCTGAACCAAACCCTTTTTTTACAATATGACATATGTCTCTAAAAGTCGGCTGCGCTTCTGGGGCACATGTGGGGGCTTCTATATACTACTTGGGCAAGTGTGGGTGCCACTATACACCGCTGGGGCACTAGTGGGGGCCGCTATATACTACTGGGGCACAAGTGGGTGCATCTATATACTGCTGGGGTACATGGGGGGGCACTATATACTACTTTGGGAAGTGTGGGGTTTTCTATATATTGCTGTGGCACAAGTGGGGGCCGCTATATGCTGCTGGGGCACATATGGAGGCCGCTATATACTGCTGGGGCACAAGTGGGGGCCGCTATATACTGCTGGGGCACAAGTGGGGGTCTCTATATACTGCTGGGACACAAGTGGGGCCTCTATGTACTGCTGGGCCACAAGTGGAGGCCGCTATATACTGCTGGGCCACAAGTAGGGCCTCTATGTACTGCTGGGCTACAAGTGGGGGCCTCTATATGCTGCTGGGACACAAGTGGGGCCTCTATGTACTGCTGGGCCACAAGTGGGGGCCGCTATATACTGCTGGGACACAGGTGGGGCCTCTATAAACTGCTGGGCCACAAGTGGGGGCCGCTATAAACTGCTGGGGCACATGTGGTAGCCACTATATACTGCTGAGGCACATGTGGGGGACGCTGTATACTGCTGGGCCACAAGTGGGGCCTCTATGTACTGCTGGGCCAAGTGTGTCCATAGATTGTGTCAACATAGACAGACACCCCACAAACTGTTATGTAAGTCATCCCTTGTAAACCATGTGGAGTGTGCGCCTCTGTTGATACAATACGTTGGGCAGAGTTCTGTTAGACAAAGTGGGGCCCTGGGGAAAACTAAAAGTGGGGCCCCAAAATAAAACTATTTTATGAGTAGTCACATTCAGTAAGAGGCTCCTTTATGCCTGCACAATAATAACACTTTGTAGTTACACACAGTAGTAGGTAAGTATGTGTAATATGGGGCTGTAGGAGAATGTTATAGGAGATAGACAGATGAGAGGAGATGGATGATAGAAGATAAATATGAAAGATGATAGAGATTTATATATAGATTATAGATTTATAGATGCAGAAATATAAAGAAGATTATAGATAGACAGATAGAGGGGGATATTTATGATAAGTCTCTTAGAGCAGAATTGTTCTAGTTGCCCATGGCAACCAATCAGAGCACAGCTTTCATTTCCCACAGCTGTTTATAAAATTAAATCTGAGACCTGATTGGTTTCCATGGGGCAAATGGAACAGTTTTACCTCCGAAACTTGATGGTAAATCTCCCCCAGAAGATATATAGATAAAAAGCTAGATAGATACATGGTTAAATAGACAGATATATAGATATGAAATAGACAAATTATAAGAGATAGGTAACTAGACGGATAGATGATAGATATATAGACAGGAGATAGATGATAAGCAGTTTCACCCGGATATTCAACCAAGGGGTATTATAGGAGCAATACCTCCTCTGCCCACAAAAGTCCCCAAAGTCGGGCACAACATATTGAACATTAAAATTAAAAAACTTTTCTGAAAAAGTTTTAATGGGTCATGGCAGGGGATGCTCACTGCTCAAACACTGAAGGCATTGTTTCTTACACCCATTAAAGAGAACTAGTCACAAGAATACCATTAAACTACAACATATGAAATGTCCTTTCTAGAATTCACTCTTTTATGTGAAATCCAGTCTGTTTTTCTATAAACCAGTTTCCTCCCAAGTCATGTGAAAATGGGCAGAGAAGAGTCATATTTGCCTGATATGATGTTACAGAATAGAATCTCATCTTTCAGATGGCATCAGGCTTGTGGTTCTGTGAACTATAGAATCAGAGATATATGGAATATTTATATCTTGGATATTTATCTACGGCTCACATTTCCATCATTGTCTTTCACTATAGAACCAAAATAAGGGTGCCTGAAGTGACACACTCCCTGCAACCTCTAAACTTGACTCATCAAATATAAACTGCTTATTTTCTCATGACTTTGGAGGAGATTTTTTATAGGCAAATGGGGGAGATTTCACATAAAATAGGAAATTCTATAAAGGACATTTCATACCTTACCTGAGGGGTGTAGTAGTTTAATGGGGTAATTGTGACAGTGTCCTTTTAAGCACCAAATTTTTACCTGTTTAAAGACTATGGACAACATTTACTAAGCTGCTTCTGACAGTATTCTATCAGACTTTGCATGTGCTTTTCAGTGCAAACTGCTTGCACAGATATTTAAGAAGTGTCCACACCACATATGTTACCGTTTTGTGGCGCGACTGCCCTATATATCATGCAACACAGATTTCTGCACTGAAGGGGGCGCTCCGGTGCTCAGTCTGACCATGCGCCTGATTTATCATGCAAGTTTGTCGCACGTCCTATGTTAAAGGTGCAAAAAAATTGTGCTGTCTGTCGGGGCAGTGCGCCAGATTCATGAAGAATGTGCGCCAGAAATCCTGAATCTGGCGCCCCCTGCACTATACACAGGCAAACTGCACATAGTACAGAATGCACTGTTCTTAGAACATATGGGCCCATATCTTTTTCATTTTGGCCTGAACATTATCTATACATGACCTTAATAACACATTCAGTTTATTGGTTCTAAAGATGATGACTTTACTTTTACTAAAGGGTTATTCCGGGAATTTACAAATATACAAAAACCCATGATGCTATAAATAATTGAATACAACAAAACTCAATGTCATTAGTCACATAATGGAGCTTAAACAGTTTGATGTTATGATTCACAAACTTTTATGGCCTCTCTAAGGTATGCAGAGTTATCAGCAAGATGGCCGCCACTGGAAACTACAAGTCCCATGATCCTTTAGTTCTCAGTAGCTCCTCCTCCCTCTTATGCTCTGCTCCCAGTGATGATGTAACAGATTGTCCTGTTCTGTTACCATAGTAATGATGTGTAACTGCCATCACCACAACACTGGTCATACTGGATGCCCTGCAACCAACCGACTACAGCCAAACCTAGTGTTGATCACATGACCTGCCCAGGCAGTTGCAGGACATGGACATGTGACCGGCAGTCATCTTCTGTTGGTGTCTGCTCCGCGTGGAGGAAATCAACGGACTGATTAAAGGGCCAGTAGCATTCATAGACTTCATTACAGTCTATTTCAACAGCATTTTTCTGCTAAAGGGAGCTAAATTTTAGTAACATTTTAAATAACAACTAATTACACATTAGCTTATATTTTACTGACTCATTTGTTTATGAATTATGGTGATTCCTGGAATACCCCTTTAAATCTTTCGCAGGATCCTGTGGTTTCATACTGTGAACAAAAAAAAAAATAGTGGACGCCTACCTATAACACCTTCCTTTCTGCACCTACTACATTTGTATTTCACTAGGCACGTGCACTTTTTACACCATTTATTGAAAGATATTGGCACATCTGAAGTAGCCTTCCTATGAATGAGAGCTATGCCTATTGAAATGTAGCCTGTCAAGTCAGTAGACGTAAATGTGTCCCCGTAAGGATTGATTAATTGCTTTCTTACGAGTCTAGATTCAGGACATGAAATGTCTGACAGACACTACATAAATGGGAATATTTTTACAATTGGATTTATGATGCAATATTAATTTTGGGAAAGTTCTTTGCCAGCACCACATCTTCCAGCACACGGCTGTGATTTCATTCAGAGGTTGTATAGAATAGATGGATATAAAACAGTCTCTAGTTGAAGGTCTCTATATGATCAACGTGCTGTAGGAAATCACTAAAAAAAGCTAAGTAGACAGTAAAGATCGAAACTAACTACAGTATTTGTATTCCCTATGGAGACATAATCCCATTCCACCAGGTTTCCATGACCCCCGATGGAAAACCTCATGGACCTATTATAAAGGAATGCAATGTCTAATAAGGATCCTTGACATCAATGTTATATATCGCATGTAAAAATGGAACTTAACGCAAATCATCGAGATCATTTCTGTAATATAAAGTGATACAATTTTCCAATATACTTTCTAAATCATTTTCTCTGATTCCTGCTCACTGTCGTTCTATATCATTGTTTACTTCCTGTGAATAGAAAACCGGTCCCTGGTCATGTGATGTCACCCAGGTGCACTGCTCCTTATATCCCTGGTCATTTGATATCACACAGATGCACGGTCCGTTACATCCCTGGTCATGTGATGTCACAGAAGTGCACGGTCCGTTATATGCCTAGTTATGTGATGTCACACAGGTGCGTGGCTAGTTATATTGCTAGTCATGTGATGTCACACAGTTGCATGGCTAGTTTTATCCCTGGTCATGTGATGTCAAACAGGTGCACGGCTCGTTATAACACAGGAAGCTCAGATTACTCTTTATGATTATAATGAGTTGTGCACATGTATGACATCACATGACCAGGGCCTGTTTATTTCCACTGTAAGTTAAAGGAAATCTACCACCAGGCACAAAGATTGCAAAACAGTCAAGCTTACATACTGGAGTGTGCTCCACTGTCAGGATCCTCTCTTCTTTTAGGTTATAAAGCCCTTGTTTTTACATTAAAAAGCTTTTTCAAAATTATGCAAATTAGCAGGCGGGGCTCCAGGTTCCATTGACACCTGTGGAGTCCGGATCTCCTCATGCTCATTTGCATCCTGACAGAGGGGACACACACCAATATGTCCTGAAGTCCAGTGCATAATGTCAATCACAGGAGAGGAGGTGTTCAGAGGCAGGGAGAGCTTGACTTCCATGTTAAACTCTTCACCTCCTTGACTTTATACAAGCAATTTACATCTCTCTTCAAAGTTGATTTTACGGATGACGGAACCATGCAGGGCCATGAAAAAAACATGACCTAGAAGGTATAAAGCTGCTAAACAACATACTAGTAGTGGTTTATTAGACCAATTTCTGATGACAGGCTCCCTTTAAGCCTCTTTACTTTGACAATTTCCTTGTGGCAGGTGGGTTGGCCTATTCACAACTTTTTCCCATCTCTACTACTTGCTAGCAAACTGTTTTATGGTAGATAGTGTCCTCTGTCAGCACCTGACAATAGCTGGTGAATGTGACGACACAAGTCCTTTACCTCCCAATATCTACACTGTATACAATGTGATTACAAGGTCGAATTCTCAATCCAACAGGGTCAACAGTAGAACCTAGTGAAAGTAAAATCCTGTATAAAACAGTGAGGTCCAAAAAATATAACTTCTATTCTTTTATATTCAAATTGGGTAATTTGAAGGTTTAAGTAGACATGAATGGATTTATGTCAAACTAACTTCTCAGGCCCAGAGCCAGAAGTTTGGGTTCGGTATTCAGGTTCAACACCCACCACCGATCATAGGTGTTAACCCTTTAAATGTCACTAGCAGAGCCGTCAGTGGTGTTTTCCCTAAGATCATCAGTGGTATCCACAATCCTAGGGAAAATGGCGGTGAGAATTCACTGCGACCGTGTAAGTGAAAACAAGTGCTAGCATTGATCGTGGCTATTACCAGTTGGGTTGGTGCTCTGGTACCAGAGCCAGAACCAAACTTTTTGGCTTGGCTGAACTTGACGAATCAGGACCTGAGCAGTCATGGGATATTCTTTGGCTTTTACATAAATCATGACCCCATCCATTGGTGTTTTGGGTGTCTGGTTTGACCCTAGTGGTTTTCAGATGGAAGCAAGATGGTTGCTGTGAACCATGGAAGGTTGGGGTATTCTGTACATAACAATGACTCAAAGCACCTGTATAACACCCATCTAGTAGTGTCCTAAACATCAAAACTTTATGTGAAAATAAAATATTGAACTCACTTGGGTCTTGACCTAAAATGACATATGACAATGACACGCATTTTGTCCAGTACATCAGGTCTCCATAGTACTAGGATGGTCTGTAACCACTGAGCAAAAAAGGAACAATCTAAATCTTTTGTTCCGTATAAAGGTGTCAACCATGCTGTGTCAACATTTCCCAGACGTACAACATAGGACTATATTTAATAGCTGAAATTCCGACTTATACATTAAATTGTACCAGTATCCTGCTGTCACCAAGCAAAACCGCTTTGCCGACAAGACCAATAACAGGCTCTTAACTCTCTACGATCCACTCTGCAAAATGGCTGCCTCTTGCCTCGGCGCACTTAGCAGCGGAGCATTCATCACTTACCTTTATGTGCCTCTGCGTGATTAAAGGCAACCACATACATTATTGCATAATTGATATTTTCTCTTTAACCATAACATGTCGAAATGTCACCACGGATTACGGGCGAGATACTCGGCATAGTTAAAGGCTGGGTACATGTCATCATTACATGCTGCTTACAAATTATTGGCTTACAGTGCATTGTGATTTTCAAACCTGCATTGGAAAGAAGGGGGGGTCTGATAAAGGAAATGGGCGAAGAGCCCCCCCCCCCCACCATCCCCCTCCCATTCAATAAATCCGCCTGGGAGTATATTGAACAGCTCACTGATGGCTGTTTCGTGTTCTGCAGACTTGCTGACACTGGTATGATTCAGTAATTATTGTTTCTTTTAAGTTATTGCTGTAATTTTGCTTTCTAAGATCCCAATCAATTCCTGCCTCTCCAGGGCACGCTTGAAAAGCGATATTTTGGAAACACTGCTCTGATTGATTGGGCTGTTAGACACTGCCTGAGACAAATGACCCAATCTGCCACAAATTAGCCTGGCTTCCAGAGATAGTTTTATACGGGGATGTAAATTATATTGTCAGAGGGCCGTCACTTCTCCGCTTAAAGTACAGCTAACAAGAAACCGCATACTGTTACAACAACCTCTGTAGCATTTATTGATGGAAGGCAGGCAGATCCATAAAGCTCACATGCTCTTCCTCTAAAACAGACAATTTAAGTGTGTAGAGATTGCAAAGCAGCCCCCATTAACTTCTTCACTGCTTGAAACGCATCATAGAGGTTAATATGCAGCCGTGTATTTAAAGTTCACAGTCTCAGACACAGCAGATCTGCTAACTCCATCGGACAGGGTTTTTTTTTTCCGCCGTGACCTATACATTTCGAGGTGACCTCTTTCGGCCTTGAATTTTTTTCCCCGAGTTCATTTATTGCTGACGCAACCTGCGGTGAATGAATGAGGACATGAATTCATTAAGTAGAAAGATGTTTGATCAGTTACGACTGAAGGTCCTGGGCCCATGTCCAAAATCTTTGCCAGTGATGTCATACCCCATAGTATATCATGATTTCATGCGTTGTATGATCTATGTACTCCACTAGTGTGATGCTGTAGGGGATGCAAAGAGCAATCACACTCTTTTATGGTTCTGGAGGACATCAAGTAGTCTCTCTGCCACTTAAGAAGAAACCGGTATTTTAAATGGCTCATGGACATTGGGGGGTCTGATTTCGAGTTTCTGTTGGGATTCAGGAGCTGCAAACACAGTTGCCAATGGCTATTTATTCCACATATCCCTTGTACTGTATATGTAATAGTGAAACGAGAATAAGGTTATGTCAAACACCTATGGCAAGGGGTGGACTGGCATTACTGGGACCCCTTAGGTATATCTCCAGGATCTTCTCCTCACTCAGCGCATTGGTGGATAAAGCATGGACCCTGGACCTACTATTCCCTGAGGTTCCCTGGAATTACATGATTTAGTTTACAGGCAATACCAAAAATGTCCATGGACATTATTTATCTAGGTGGAAAAAGAAAAAGATTAGACATGATAAATATAAGCAATATACTAGAGAAGGGTTGCTCGCGAATGAGTCAGCTCTAGGAGTCGGCTCCTTATGGTGAACAACAGGAGTTGGCTCTTGGCAGAGTTCATTTTAAATTGAGTAGCCCTGGGTTATTTTCAGGTTAAAATGTGATTCCCTCTTTAAAATCAAACAGAACAATGCCCATATTGTGTTACTCACCCTTTTCTTTCCAAACTTATGGCATTTTTTGTTCTGAAAGTATATGACAAATTCTTTCTGACCAGTGGTGAAGTTGGAGGGGAGACTAATCTCTTTCTCTATCAGCAATTTACTCTCGGAGCTAGAGCCAGGCTAAACTGAGGAGGATAGTAAAGAAACTGTTGGATATAGTCAACAAAGATAATAGGCACATTGATTTGTGGAAAACAAAATGCTTTAATAAATAATATTGGTAGTATATGGATACCATAGATGGGGCTTCTGATTGGTATTCAATTAGAGACATATCCTGGAGCTCCTGGGCCCCACAACTAAGTCTTAAACAGGGCATCCCAGTTATTATGTGTCAGAGGGGAGTCTTTAGTCTTGTGGCTTCATTTTTATTCCACAATTTCTTTTTACTTTTATTGAAAACAAGACTGTTTTAAATGGGTCATAAATGCTATGTAATGGGCTTCCATCCCCCCCCAAACCAGCTTCTTACAGAAGTATTGGTTATGTGAATGCCTTATCTAGAGGGCAACAGAGGTGTTTTTTTCAGATCCCAGCCCATCTGATCTAGGATATGTCATTAATATAGTCATCATGTAAAGCGCCCAATGTTGTGACTTTGATGAATACATGGTACAGGTTTAATTGATCTGTATTCTACACTACGAATTCTGATGTATGCAGCACTTCTTGTATGTCTGTCTAGCATTTTGCCACAATAACATGGCTCTGAGGGGAACATGAAGTGAATAATAACTCAACACGGAAAAAAACCAAAACCCTGGACTGCTTTTGATTTCGCATTGCCCTTGTACGACCGAGTCAGCACTTGTGCAAATTATGGTCAGTTTTACATTTTTAACTGCTTCCAGGAATAAAGAGGGACAATGCGCGGTGCCAAGCGGCAGTCAAGGGGTAAGGAGGGAGTCTATAGTAAAATTGATTGGTATAAATAACCATAAAAAAGTATATAGTAGATACAATTCCTATGGTATGGTTAACGATGACATGTACTTGGGATGGTTGTGGCGTAAAGAGAAGTTGCTTGATGATTTTTTTTTTCCCTTTGCGGCTTTAGGGATTTTTTATTTTTTTATTTTTGCTACGTGGTCAGATTTACAGTGCATTGCAGGACTGTGCAAGTGGAATTGGATTAAGAATGAGATTCAGCACATCCCTTTGTCTTCCTAATTAAAAGCTCGGCGGTCTCTCCGTCACTTATATTTTCCCTGCTCTTTCTTCCCGGCTAATGTTACACTAACGAGCTGGGTTTAGTGGCATTTATGTAGATAAAGCTCCGGTGATTGATTTCAATGGCTTGTTAAAATTAGTTTCAGCCACCATATTGATTTAATCCCTTTGCTTGAAAGTGCTAATTAATAATGATAATAAAAGTGTCTCAACTCATTATTATCAGTGGGCGGGAGGGAGGAGAACAGGATGGACGGAGAAGAAGAAGAAGAGGGGCCGCTGACAATCTGGAGCAGAAAGCTCTCAGCGAGCTAACACCATGCTCCCATGCTCCTACTTATTACCAAACCTATGAACAATGCTGCTTACTCAGGGGTCCTCTTCCTATCATTGAGATACTACATATGCTGACTAACAGTACAGACATAAACCAAGACTAGGCCTACTGATGACAAGTGCATGGAGTTTTATAGAAATATCTTAAGCTTAACCCCATACTTTGGTAAAAGGGAAGAGGTTAATACTATTTATAGTCACTGTTATGGTAAAGCAAACTAAACGATTATCTAGTAGGCCCTACACCAAGCTGTACCACTGGTGGCTTTACCATGAGAGGTCTCCAACTAGGTCTCCCACTATGTGCACATATTTCCTATCCACAGAAAGGGATAAATGTCTGAATCTATGGATCCACCCACTAGGCCGAAACAGGGCTCACAAGATCCCCCTAGTGCTTCATATAAATAAAGTTCTGGTGAACATGCTCTCTCAATGATTCATTATCTTCTGAAGGACTTTCTGGAGAGCCCAAAAGACCAATGGTAGATCTTGTACACCATTGCCCCATACAAATGGAGCACTTATGGGGCATAAACTGTATCTCTGTATATCGCTTACTATCCCAGGCAATGAGGACCGCCATCTAAACTCCTCCAAATACACAGTTAGTCAGTCATACAAGTGCTGTCCTTTTTTGGACACTGCCCACTCTGCTGCTCCATCCCAGTGCACTCACTTATCAAGCCGGTCATCAAACATAAAAATTTTGGGCTATTTTAGGATATCCTGTTCTTTACTCTTAAGATATATTGCATTGCAAGTGGATTTTATGTAGAAATGACCATATTGGCAAGTCCTACCATGTATTTTTTGATGGATCTTGTCTGGATCTTGTCTATTCTTGGGCTTGCAAGGCAATCACAAAGGACCAGTCATGACAATGCCTTTTTGATAGATGGACTTTACAGGGAATGTAAATTATGTGTCCTATTATATATAAAGCCATTATCCAACTTCAGCAGATTTAAGCGGCCAATGATGACCTGTTGGCGGCCATGAGAGAAGAACAAATTATCTCAATAACTGGTCTTCCATAAAGCGGTTAACTAAATAATGTTACCGGACCGAGGTTACGGTTACGGGAGGCTATTACATACACAGCAGTGAGATGGAATAAGAACAGCATGCCATATACATGTCAGTGTTGTCTTGGTGGGCAGAAGAGAGTATATCTCATAGATTTCACTGATGCATATAGATCGAGCCGGAGGTAATGTCTCTTCTCAATGGATTGATAGCTCTGATATCCTGGAGGATTCAACCTCATATGCATCTCGTGCATCTAGGCAGAGCAAAGCGATTCTTCATCCTCCTGCCTCTTTGGAGCTCATAATGACATGTAGTCAGCAGACTAATGGTATTGCGCTGTGTGTCTTGTTGATTCATGCCGGACTGTATCCATCCTCATTAGATTCTCCATGAAATGCTGTCTCTGTTTTTTTAATGCTTCATATATTCACAGCTCCAATGTGGGGTGATAGGCTTGCTTGACACTTTCATATCCCACATTTGATAGGCTGGCCAATCCACTGCACAGTTTCGTTATTTTTATAGCTACGCTTTGGAAGAGGATGGATTGAACTGACACTCAGGGGCTGAAAAGCAATGATGGCGAGTGCAAGGGGAGCAACGCTATTAGGGTACGAAGCCGTCATATGACACCACTAACGTAGCGAGCACATTTACTACAGCCATGATGTTGACAAGTACAGTGCAAGACTAATCTATCTACACACACTCACAGATATATATATATATATATATATATATATGCAGATCAGCCATAACATTCAAACCAGGCAGATGATACCCATAACATTGATAGTCTCATTACAATGACATCTTTATGGGCGCCTATCCACAAGCACTTGCAGCCACGACTAACACTAGTGATTTACCGCTAGTTGCTGGGCTCCATCTGGTGCTGCAACTTGAAACAATGGCTGATCCAGGTGCTTCCCATCAATTAGTAGTATTATAGCACCCTTGTATGATTTTCCACCGACATGGGAAACCCCCTGGGGGCCGGGGCCAATGTAGGTAAAAAAAGAACACACATTTACACTGTTTTAACTCCCGATTTTTGAGTTGATCTGGTACCTCCGATTTTGTGCTCTGAGCTATTGTATGTGATCCGGGGTAAAATGATACCAGTAAATTATGTGAAATGGACCTTAAATAAAAGTCCATTTCAATGTAGTCCTTTGCTTCTTATTTAACTGGTTCCCAACTATCTGCTGTGTATTTAAAGTGGATGGTCGGGGTCCCTAAAGGCCGCACCATAACTTATTTACTGTCCGATTTAGCGATCGGGCAGCCAAATGTCAGATCCCCCACTACAGGCCTGTAGGGATAAGACAGGACTGGTACTTACCGCTCCGATTGAGGACTGTGCAGGGAGTAGAGGCAGTGACTGGTTCACTGCCTCTATGTAACCTAGCAATCACATGACTGAACTTGTACTAAGAGGTTGCTGGTGGTTCTGTCAAGACCCAGCACAGCCCAAATGGTGAAAATTGTCATTGTAAGGATGTCCCATTTCACCTGTACTCAGATAATTCAAAAATAATAAAGTAAAAGAACGGAAGACTGCTTCTGGTCCTGAACCAGATAACAGGTCCTCTTATAAGTCCCCCTATGTCATACCTTCTTGTAATAGATAAGTATAGTCCTGGGTTGTCACCTGATTTGGCCAATCCATTGTTTCTTTAGACCGTGTGGTGTCAATTCCTCTGATGTCACATGTGATGTCATCTGGTCCCAGGAGGCCACAGATTGGCCTAAGTAGCCAAAGACTTTAAGAACTTAAAGTCCCAGCGGGATTCAGGATCCACTTTATTGCGACTGCAACCCCACCCCAAGAGGTTTATCAGAAGTTTTTTAAACCCCCTTTAGGAAAAAGTTTAGAAAGGGGAGTAAATATGGTAGATTGTTTTTGGCCTGCCAAAAACAGATTCTTTCTTGGAGTGCAACTAAAATAGTGGATATTTATAATTTGTCTGATGTGATCAGTGGGTGGTAGTAGGAGTACAGCTGTTGCCCCCGATATTTGTGGCTTTTAGATTTATTTGTTGTTTACCTTGACACATTCTACTAAACCACGCTCCCATATAGGGTGAACATCCTCCCATTTCTCAGGACATTTTTACAACAGAGACTCTAGAAAGACTGTCCTTTTTTTGGTCACCCCGCAGACAGTCTAGGAGACTTTGAAAGTACATTATTGAGAATGTTCATTTTAGATCATTTGCATATTCGAGACCATAGCTAAACTGGTAAGATTAGGTGAAACAAGGGATGCTGGGAGCACTAGAGAGAGTGTAGTGAGTAAGAGTTACACATTTATATGTTGTAGTAGATGGGCAACCAGAGCAGTGATTGGCACAGTGTAGAGACATCAGAAATGAAGTTGGACAGATAGATAAATCTTTTGCGTTTAGGATTGTAGAGGGTTTAGGCCTGCATTCAAGTCTAGCTTCAATCTGTAGACCTGTTACCTAGGATTGTCCAAATGTCAACTGACCCCATAAGAAGACAACAGCATTAAAAATGGCACAGTATGAAAAGTAGGCCCGATTACAAGGACAGGGGTGGGGGCAGTATCATCACGTCATTCCTCTAAATGAACTCAAAGTCTATCTTGTCTGAATTTCTTGCGCCGTTGAAAACTAGTGTTCTCTGTAATCAGCTATTTTAGGCTTGGGTTATGTTGATTGAAGCGTTTAATGGGATTTCAACAAAATCTCCAGACATGTGTCTACCCCATGATCACTACTTACATCATATCTCTCCAGTTATGTAAACCACAAATTACGTGCATAATTATGGACGACATCGGCAGCCCGATTCATAAACTTTTTCTTCGGCTCCGGGTAGAGTTCCCCTTTAAAGCCTTTAGTGAAATGCCTATTGTTACGCGGACTGTAAACATGTTGTTTTTCTTCACGTCATCCGTAGTCCCAGTAGCAGGATTATAGGGTTAAGTATGCGCCGGAGCTGTCTAGCATTCCTCTTCACTTAATCTGTAAATAAATGTAGATGGGGGCATATATTTATCATCCGGATTTTTTCTCCCTGAGTACAGCAGAAGAGACGATAAATCGCATCTTTTAAACTCCAAACCTAAATTGGCTCGGCCTATTTCTCTCTCTCTCAGAACATCACAGATTAAGATAAACTGATGCTGTGTCTGACATTGCTTAGTGCAGAATTCAGTATAGTGAAGGAGAGGGTACCATTCATCATCTCCGGCAGGAAACGTGACAGGGGGGGAGAGATATACCTCTGAATGGGGACTCGGCAATGGACTGGGGAATGTAACACTATTTTTACCAGCTGTCAAACGCTCTAATAAAGCAGGACAAAATATGAAGGAAGGAAAAATGAACTATCAACGTCTGATGTAATACAGGCCCATAAATCTCATTTAATTACTCTGCATGAAGACAAGCCCTCACGTACGCTCCAATATAGTGGATTTTCTTGGCAACTTAACGACTAAGTGTTTTAATAACATTGAGCTGTAATTTATTCGGCTGGAAACACAAAGGAGCCCTTTTCTGCTTTTGTGCTGGATTCATTTTGAAATGGTTATTCATTTGTTGGCTTTTTTTTTTTCTCCTGTAATTTTTTTTCCTGTGTTCTTTTGGTTCGGTGTCAAAAAATGACATATAAAGCTTAAAGTCACACTGTGTATAACCGGATAAGCGGCGTGAGCAGGGAGTATTGTGGGTGTAATATGTATGTATGAAGACGTGTTTATGGATGTATATGAATGTATATAATGTAGATGTACAATAAAAGATTATTTCTGCTGAGATGTTTGCAGAAGGTTCCATGGCAGGAGGTCCAAGAGAACACAAACTAAATTGGGCCCCCATGGCCATACTGGTACCAGTTATTATACATTTGTGTCCTAAAATTGGGTGAATTGTGGCCCCTTTCACATCACTTGTAGTAAAAAGAAATACACAGTAATATCTAAAGCACCTATACACAACAGATAGAAATATCAGCGGTTGTGGCTGATCATCAAATGTGTATAAGACCTCAAGTGCTTTTTGTGGCCCATCTCATATTAGTGCCTTTCACCCAATCAATGTCCATTGGAAGTAACTTCCCCTGCCACTAAGAACGGCAGGAATAGGACCTGCACTATCCTTTGTGACATGGGCAGTTGGCACATTCCCTATACCCTTTGAACATACTCAACAGAAGGCAAAGGGACCATGAGTTTGAAGCAATTTGTTCAACTAACTCATGGCCAAAGCACCCACTCGTGTGCATGAGGACTAGGTCCTACTGAATCTCCCAGTGATGACAGAAATAAGGATATATCAAAAAAATAAAATTAGACATAAATATATGAGAACCTTAATAAACCTTGGTAAAGGTCCAAATGCTACAATCATGAAAACGGGGGTCCATTTCCCAATGATTGATGGAGTGGTAGGTCAAACATGCACCCTGTCTCTGCATACAATATCTACTGGAGTAGCTGAGGACGATGGTCGTCCATCTTCAGTTCTTGACAATGAAAAAGAGTTTCAGGGATAGCCAGTGCTGTGGGTATTTCGGCCACATTTCCAGGTTAAGAAGAGACATAGTTCATGAAAAAGCCGGTGAATGAGTCCATTTTTAGCACCCAAGGATTAAAGACAGTACTGGAGACAACCAGTGCGGTGCTTGGGTATTGCCGTCAAATTTCCGGCGCACCAATAGATATAGTACACAGGACGCCAGGACACAAACTCGACCTGAAGAACGATCAATTAATGGGAATAGGAACCCTAGTCCTTCGAGCAATGTTTTTTTGCATCGGACACAATCCAAATTGTCAATTTCATTGAGTCAGTTATGACTTAAAAAACATCCATACCAAATAAGGAGCAAAGTGATGACACCTTCATGATTAATTTATGGGTAATTATTAATTAAGTTTCATTTAGAATTCGATTATGTCCTCATGTATGGTGTATGTGTTATTTAAAGTAGATTAGATTATGAATTGGGGTAAATTTTGAAATATTTGTCTGTACTGTAAAATGTAACAATATAAATTTATATAAATTTTCATATGATTTTCTACTGCAGAAGAAATCGCTTGGTAAAATTGTATAACAAAGACTGACCTTGTGATCAGCGGATTGTGATGGTCCACCTGAAATGGACCCTGTGCTGTCTACTGCCAGTGCCAAGGGTTGTAATCTTCTCTTTAAAAATCATGTGAAGAAGATACAAAAGGTTTCTTATAGGAAAGAGGTTAAGCTTGATGCACCTTGTGGTCCATCATAGATGCTCCTCCTCCCATGGGAAGGCCCTTCGTATAACCTCCCCAGAATATAACGATGGACATATTGTGCATTCAGTTCCATGCTTTCTTCCATAAATAATTAACCATGGCTGCCATATAGGCTTACACATATCCTCCTAGTATTAATAGCCACTTCATTATCAGGCGATCATTCCATGGTTCCTAACAATCCCTTATACATGTGTCAGCACTTGTACGATTTGACGCCAATCCCTAGTTTACACCCGTCCTCGATGATGATATAGTAAGATGCAAGCTCTGCGTATTATGATGGCACGTCTGGTATCACCATCATTAATTTCTTGTTTGACAGGTCATTTCAGGCCTTTTCTGTTATTTCCATATTTCTTGGAACTTTGGTGTCTTGAGTTCTTCTTATTAATAAGTCGTGTCGTTTTACACTTCATCATTCATCATTAATAATTGCAAATTTGCAATTATACATATGTGTCGAATCTACTGTAATATTAGCAAATTAATATGTGGCGCTGAATATTCATCATTACACAAGCTATTTATTTAATTGAAATGCGTGACATCACTCAAAGGGAATCTGTCAGCAGTTGTAGGTAGAGGTCCCAGAGGGATGTTTAGTTATATCTTTATGTATGTAAGTAGAAGCAAGAAAAATATTTATATTCCTGGATTGTTGATTCTTAGACTAGAGGTGTGTCCTCACACTGTTATACTCTGAGCTCTCTGCATTTAACTTTTTCACAACCCCTCCCTTTTGAGAGCTGTAGTAACAAACCAGAAGCCTACTGCACATTAGCACAGAAGCAGAGCAATGGTAAAAGTAAAAAACAGAATTTTCAGTACCAAAGAGTACCACTGTGAAAGAATTGGTAAGTCAACACATCACTAAAACATGAATATCGGACATGAAGAATTGTGGCTAGGATTGTGACTACATTTGATAGAAGTCTATAACATATCCCATTGTATAGGTTAGGATGCTTTCCTATTGTTTACATTCACATGGGATGGAAATATAGGCAAATTTCCATTCTGATAAGCTGGAGGAAAATTGACTTTGTAAGTAGCCACAACGTAAAAGATAAAACAAATCTCAAAATTTTAAAATGGAACATATCAATTGGTTACATGGATTTTTAAAGTGGACTTTACCCTGTATGCTGGTGGGATAAAAATGTCTCTGTAAGGAGAACTCTATGGGAACCTGTCATTAGGCAAATAAGTGTCCTTATGACAGGCTCCCTTTAAAGTAAAGACTATCCCGAGTGCTCTGACCCTGGCTATGCTAAAGGGACATCTTATGGCATGGAGACCTTTGCACACATTGGAGGTATACTTTAGGTAACACCCATGCCACATACCTTCGATATGTAGAAAAATGAGACCTGAAAAAAGCCTTTTTAAAGGCATTTTTATTATAGGTCACCCATCTCTCTAACACATAGAACTAAAAATATTTGGGTAAATTTTTGTAATATTTTGCCATTTTCTATTTGCTGAAAATGTTATAAAGAAAGGGAAATTTGTTCTACTTTCTATTACATTTCTTTTTTTACAATGATGAGGAAGCGTCCAGACACAATGTAAGAGGGGAGGGCTTATATGACAGGGAATATCTGAAATCCTTTTGCCACCTAAAGAATCTTTTTCATTTCTCAACAGGGCCACTGCTGGGGGACAAGTATCTCTGGCGGTAGATAGATGCACAAGAGCGGTAATATGCAGTGCTGTACTTGCGTTGTTCCATCAGCGGGACATTAACTGATAGCTTCCAAAGATTGCTGAGAACAGCAGTTTGTGTAAGAGCAGAAGCCGGGTATGAGGAAACATCAGTCAGCGGCTGTCACTTAGCCCGGAGGAGCTTTGGAATACATAAAGAGGGACATTGTAAAGAGGAGGGGGCTATAGCTCTTCTGTGCCTCATGTCTAATTCCTTCACCACCACATTTTGATTATCAGGAATACACGGTTGTCGTGAAGATTAGTCAGACGACAAGGATGAGATGGAAATCTCCTGATGACGTGGAATTAAAAATGGCATTCATTAGGTCGCAGACATCATGGGATGGATGTGCGTATGAGGGTGTGATGTGGGATATTCTGCGGCTGAGAACATTGGGTGCATTGTGTATTTGGATCACCAAATCACATTGTATATGTAGGGTGAGCGATTTTGTGGCGTAGTTGCTGGGTGCATCTAGGCCTTACAATTACGGTAATCTAGAGTAAATATTAGTCTATGTAACTTTAAATTAGACATCACCAGTAATACAGAGGATTTCAGAGAATGTTGCAGGGATTGTAAGAGACAGCAATTTATCCACTTGATATATTCGGATACGCAGCACAAAATATACGATTGTAAGAATAATCAATGTGTGAAAATTGTCTCCACTGGATCAGAAAATGATCGATGACATTTCCTCTAATGATAGCTTACCGTTATGGAAAGAGTCGTAAATATGGTACTTGTAAGAATCATTTAGGCCCGAACGCTTTACCAATTTGTCTATGAGGCCAATGAGATATGTAGCTGGTGCAAATCGGGAGGGGGGCAACCGGGGAATGTGCCCAGGAGCAGAGTGTTGAAGGAGGTACTGACCAGACTGGTTCATGTATTAAAGGCGTTGTCCAAGACCGTAAAAAAAACCCCATTGGTGACCAGAAGGGGGATGCTTAAAAAAAATAGACATTGACTTACCTACACGGTCCAAACAGGGGAATGAAAGTCACACTGCATTCAGCTTCCGCCTGGTTGAGAAGTCCGGCAACGCACATCAGTACCTATTCTCAGCACTGTATAATGCCGGATAGGTGGGCATGGCGGGCCACCTTGACCGGCCAGAAGCTGAACATATGGCAGCTTCCGTTTACAGGAACACGGACTGGAGAGATGGCAGCGGGGGATGGATAAAGGGACCACGGAGGTAAGTAAATGTTTTAAAGAGCCCTCTCCCGACCACCAATGTTTTTTTTTCAGTCTCGGACAACCCCTTTAAGTGCTGAGAAAGGAGAGTTTAATGAGGCAAGGCGAGGAAAAACCTCGCTAAATCTCTGAGTTATGGATAGTACTAGACCTGTCTCAAGTTCTGCTCTTGAATAAGGCTAGGCTGCAATACCAGACACAACAAAAAATGAGAGTGGCACTGCTGTTCAGGTTAAAGATATTAGACCCTAGTCCAATAATTCTAAGATCCACATTATCTCAGGTTAAACCTCAATCCAGTCACATTTTCAGAAGCAATTAGAAACATGCAGACCCCGTCTAAAAACTATATGCAAATTACCAAAGTTGCCCTCGACCTCTGCATAGGGCAATCTACAGTATATATACAATATTGTATATAAACTAAAAAATAATAATAATAATTTCTGAGTTTCCTCATTGTCTGATCATGACATCACTGTCTAGTTATGAAGAGCCTATACTCCCGAATCTGAGAAACAGTTACCTCTTCAACCAGTGCCAGACTGTGGTATGAAGGGCCTACCAAAGGTGGTGATCTTGAGGACCCATTCTTGTCACATAAAATCCTTATCATTAAGATGATACTAATAATTATCCATTATATTTTTTAACAAACCTACAAGAAATAAACCACAGTATCATGTGATTGCTTCACAACTGCCTATTATAATGTGTTAGAGTCTAGGCCTGACCGGAGGATCCTCCGATTCTTTGGTGGGCCCTTCCCACCCATTTTCTAACCGGCTACTGTATTTTTATCTAAATTTGTTTTGTGTCTTTTTAACCTTGTATTCCATATATTTTTTCTAATATCAAAATTGCAAATGTACATTTCTACTTTTTCGAGTAACTCTTTTCGTGTTTCCGAGCAGAGTTGAAATCTTCCCATTAACCTCTGTTGTTGTAGTGTACTGCACTGTAGTGTTTTGTTATTCACAAGTAATGCTTTTAATTGAAGCCGCAGCTCCGACGCCCTGCTCTCTGTATCTGCGGCTCCTCAGAACAAATATTTTACTTCAATTAGCTTCAAAGAGCGATCTCTGTTCTGCTATGTGAACAAGTAAATACACCCTTAATGCAGTTTTGATTTAGCTAATTTAATGTCTTCTAACCCTGTGGAGGGGCCTTGGGAAGAACAGGAATTTGTTATAGGACCTTGTGTCAAGGAAAAGGGTAGGAGTGTAAATAAACAACACTGTGCGTTCTGAGGATGTGATCCTACTGTATGGATGATGGGTCCCAGACAGAACGTCATCCACTCCTGCTTTCTAGATACAATCTTGCTTTTTTGTTTAAAAAAAAAAATCTTTCTTTATAATATTAACCATGTAGCTGCTTATTGGCCAAACACACAATGTTAAAGGGTACCCGTCATCAGGAGCCCTTTTTCTGTCTCCCCCATATCCCCCTAGAGAATAGTGTACACATTGCCAAAGTGTTTTTATAATGAAGCTTGCTTTTTCTGAAAAAAATGTGCCAGATCACAGTTTACCTTTTTGTATGCAGAGCTGTGTCCCTGGTCCCATGGGAGTGGCCAGCGAGGAGCGGTTTACCCTCCACTCTCGACATCACAGCTCCTCCTCTCTTCTGTATTACAGTAGTTACTCAGAGCGGAGCAGCTGTGCTGTGTTCAGTAAAGAGATCCCATAAACAAACCAAGTCCAGCTACAATCCTGGAATATACATATTTTTTTTTGTTACAGAACATGAGCATATAAGTTTTAGCCATAATATATTAACCTACATGTGTATCATATTGTAACTATCTTCATGGATCTCCTCATACCTCTCCAATTCGGCCATTCAGGGGCAGATTTACTTACCCAGTCCTGTCGCGATCCAGTGGCGCGTTCTCTGTCGAGGATTCGGGTCTTCCGGCGATTCACTAAGGTTGTGCGACTGATGTACACCAGGTGTCCCTGCTGCGCTGAAGTGTGCCGGAGTTCACCTTCCTATTCTTGTCTTTATGTAATGTATCTGAATCCCTTACTGATTGTTCAGCACTATGGAATCAATGTTTTTAATAAATAAATAATACTAATAATAATATTGTAGAAACCTACAGGTTGAAATGCAATTGTAAACCTTGAAGTGGTAGATTGACTGTATATTACAGCTGTCCTCCCATCAGTAAATGCAGGTGTACAATTGAAATAACTATATTATTTTGACATAATAGTATGTCAAAGTGACAACCTATGATGTCAAGATCTGGAAAGGGGGTAAAATAAGTTTTCCACCTTTAAGAAATGAATTACAGATCAAATGGTACACAAAAAGAGATCTGGCAGGCACTATCTTCACCCCGGACTGGGACCAGTGTGCACGGTATAGGACCCTCTGATGGTACTCAGTCAGTATAGAGAAAGTATAACAAGCAAAGTAGAAGAGAGTGACGGCACTCACCAACTCCGATGAAAACGGTGAAAACGTCTAGGTAACGCTATGGGCGCGGCCGCTGATAATTTCTCGGAAATCCATTGCCTTCATTTCATTAAAATTCAAAATGGCTCTTATTGTTACTTATGGACTTTACTGGATTTTAACTGCCTCACCAGACTAAGAACGGCTAGCCCGTTCGAAACACGTCGGCCAGATTCACACCATGGATTGTAACAATTTGCCTGAATAAAGAATACAGTTGCTTCTAACACGGCTGGATCTGAAAATCATTTTCATGTTTATGTGGCTTCGGCAGAGAGGCGATCCGCGCCAAACTCGAGCACTCTTAACTGCTGACAGGTGAGCTGGATTATCAACCTTTCCCACTCACCAGGGTAACACAAAATCCTTTGGCAGGTTTAAGCTGTAACACAGTATTGGGCTCCAAAAGTCTAGAAGAAGACAACCCTAATTTTTAGTATAAATATTTTCTCGAAATTGAAGGACGGGCCCCCAATTTATCTCAGGTACCCTAGTCCTTACTGATAAGCACAACACTTATGAGGACTGGCGAATCTGAGTTTTAGTGGAAAGAATCAAAGTCTTTGGATTTGATATATGCTGAGTGGTGAACGAGCAAAGTTTCCTTTAGACATATGTTGACCATTTTCCCGTTGTATTATATCATTATACAACCCATGTCCCCTGTACTTTAAGTTGGTATTGCGAGCTTATAAGTCCTTTATTCATAAATGTTCATTGGCGATTCTAATTTCCTTCAGTGGTTTGGTATCTTGTGTTTTCCATACCAGCCTATAAATCATATAGTCAAATATATACAATGGAAAGCCTAGGGGAATGACATTGACAGGCCCGGTTAATAAGACTGACTAAAATCTATGATCGTCTGATTGAAAAGGACATTGCTAAGATAAGCCGGTTTGCTGTGATTTTCATATATTTGTTATCATGTAGGGATTTGGTTTTCAGGGTTTGAGTATCTAGCAGATTTTTTTTTTTCCCAATGACCCACAGGAAAAGTGTGAGGCACATCTCATTAATGAGCAGTCAATCTGATCTGCGGAGTACATCCACGTCCTTTCACTACATTGGCTTTACTTCATACAATCTCTAAACGCCTGCGCCTCTGCTCTGACAGTGACATATTAGTATTGCTGCCTCTTGCTATCTGATATCTTAAAATTTGCCATCGTACTAAAGAATTGATTAATGGCCTTCTGTAGAGGGGATGTAATTGGCTGAGACTCTTGCACAAAATAATCAGGGACCCCGTACCTCCTGGCATACTCCACGGGCATGCTAATGAGCAGGCAGGTTAATTAAACCCTTGGCGCCTGGAGACAGTAACGAATGGCCGCTGTATGAAAGCGCTGGTCTATGGGAAAGAGCGAAGCGGCAGATTTTGCAGGTTTTCTGTAATTATTGTAGAAAATGGGGCAGAGTGTTAACTCAGGAGGGAGGGGAATTTTTCACTAGTGTGACTTTAATAATTCTAATGATGTCACATCAGCATTCAGACAATACATCTATTACACTTCTCTATTTATAGCTGGTGGCGAAACAAAAACTTTCTTAATCATTGTACTCCGTTAGGAAACTATTTTCGTTAGAAACACAATCACCTATTTTAAAAGACTTTAGTGGTTTTATCCAAACAGGAACTGAATGTGATTTTCTATCAAAGTTTACAAATAAATAATATCACATATTTTTAGATTTATAGTTTCAAAATGGCCTCCTTAAAGTAATGGGCGTGCACATTTCTTATTCCATTGTATATCAAAAAAGCTAAGGGGGTTACTGTTCACATTGAGAACATCTATGCCTCTCTGACTTTCAAAAACTTTAGGCGCCAACAAGTAGCGCCAATACCTTCCCAGCACACATCAATTTCTGTTTGATATGCTCCAGTAATGATTTGTAGACACAACAGCCAATAGATGGTCGTATAGGTAACATGTCATCATGCAGGGCAATCCTTTTGTAACATGGGTGCAAGTAGAAAAGGAAAAAAAAGACAACTTTTGTGGTGCTTCTGGGTAAAATGCAGGATCGGGAAGAGGAAGATACAAAATAATTTCTCGCTGCAAATGCATATCACCACTGAAATGGTGTCTTCCTCAGGCAACATCTGTTATATGGTCAATAAACGATAATTGCAACTAACAAAATGCGTTGCCAGGGACAAGAGGTAAGCGAATAATTAGTTTGTCGATTTGGTACGAATTGGAATTTTTCAGGCACCAAACTGTATCCAAACAAATTTTTAGAAATAGCGAATAGCTTATGGAGGGGCAGCGAACAGTGAAAATGGAGAAAATCCTAAAGAATAAACAAAACATAAAAAATTGTATTTTAGTGGACTAGAAGAGATTATATATCAATTTTCAGGAGCTAAATTAATTTGGATATATTCAATTTAAATCCAAACTGGATCTTTTGAAAAATTTGACAAAGCTTTTTTCCAAAGTTTTTTTCTTCAGTTATTCACTCATGTCTACAAGGGAAACACAACCCTGGAGTGATTTAGCTTCAGGACTTGTGTTATTATATTTGACCAATTTAATTATGAGATGTTCCAGTTCCATGCAGTATGTATCATTCATATTTCATGTTTTATCATTCATGTTCTATCTTAAATATTATGGGGGTCATTTACTAAGGGCCATATTCACGTTTTCCCGACGTGTTACCCGAATATTTCCGATTTGCTGTATTGCCCAGGGTTTCTGGCGCACGCGATCGGATTGTGGCGCCGTGCTGGCATGCATGCGACGGAAATCGGGGGGCATGGCTGAACAAAAACCCGACAGATTCGGAAAAACTGCCGCATTTAAAAAAAAAAAATTGTTGCGGGACTCGCGCTTACCTTCACCAGGTATAGGATGGTGCATTCCGGTGGACCTCAGGGAACTTCAGCGCAGCAGCGACATCTGGTGGACGTTGGAGGAACTGCCTTAGTGAATCGCCGGGAGACCCGAATCCACCGCAGAGAACGCGCCGCTGGATCGCGAATGGGCCGGGTAAGTAAATCTGCCCCTATGGGGACTAATCACAATTGTATAAATAATTTTGGATAAATAGTTTTTTGAGTTCTGTTTGTTTAGTAAGAATGAACAGACTAATGACAATGGGGCACATTTACTTACCCGTTGCTGGCACGTCCCCCGATGTGCATTGTCCGACCATAATGCACTGTGCCGCGATTCACTAAGATTGTGTGCTCAATATCTTGCATGTGTCGCTTCTCTGCTCAGGTCTGCCGGAGTTCACCTTCTTCTTCCTGGCGCATGTAAGTGCATTGTCTTGCGACACAATTTGAAAGTTAAATCCTGCTCTCAGTCCGAATCAGTCGGCCTGCCTCTGATCTGTGTCACATAAAGGCGGGCACAGCTGCCCCACAATCCGATCATGGGCGACACATTCCCCCAGGGCCGGATTATAGGCGGGGCTCACGGGGCTCTAGCCCCGGGGCCCCCACCATCTTGCCCCCCCAGGGGGCCTCCACCAGTTTGCACCCCCGCGGCTCAACTCCTATGCCGCCACCTCCCTGAAGCCCGGCTGCCCCCCCCCCCCCGCCACAGGTGACTTCCAACTGCCCGCCTCCACGGCATAGGTCACCTCCTCCCCACCCGCCTCCATGTCCGAGCCTACCGCCCCCCGTCCATCCCCCTGCAAGGCCGAGCTGCACGCCCACTGCACAGTCGACCGCCAACACGCCTGCCCATCCACCTGCGCTACAATGTTAGTACTCCCGCCGCCCCCCGCCCAAAAAACGCCCTCCGCAACTCCCTCCGTCACAACCCCCTTCCCCCCCCGCTGGAAAAAACGCCCGCCCTCCGCAACTCCCTCCGTCACAACCCCAACCCCCCCCCCCCCCGCTGGAAAAAGCACCTGCCCTCAGCCCTCCGCAATTCTGTCCGTCCGCCCACCCCCCCCCCCCCGGCTGGAAAAAGCACCTGCGCCGCCCCACCTCCGCCGAACAAGCAACCCTGCCGCCCCTCGCCCGAAAGAGCACCCGCCCTCCCCAGCTTCCCCCATCTGAAAAATGCACCCGCGCCCCCCCGGCCGAACAAGCACCTGCAAGACCCCCCACCGGCTCGAACACCCGCCTGACGCTGTGGCCAGTAACCCTTAAAGGTAAGTATATAAATATGTATTTGTGTGTATATATAATGTATATTATGTGTATATATGCATTTACTGTATATATGTATATTACGTGTATATATGCATCTACTGTATATATGTGTATATAATGTGTATATATGTATCTACTGTATATATGTGTATATAATGTATATATATGTATCTACTGTATATATGTGTATATACTGTGTATATATGCATCTACTGAATATATGTGTATATACTGTGTATATATGCATCTACTATATATATGTGTATATACTGGGTACATATGCATCTACTGTATATACGTGTATATACTGTGTAAATGTGTGTATATGTGTATGTATGCATCGACTGTATATAAGTGTATATACTGTGTAAATGTGTGTATATGTGTATGTATGCATCGACTGTATATACGTGTATATACTGTGTAAATGTGTGTAGATGTGTATGTATGCATCGACTGTATATACATGTATATACTGTGTAAATGTGTGTATATGTGTATGTATGCATCGACTGTATATACATGTATATACTGTGTAAATGTGTGTATATGTGTATGTATGCATCGACTGTATATACGTGTATATACTGTGTAAATGTGTGTATATGTGTATGTATGCATCGACTGTATATACGTGTATATACTGTGTAAATGTGTGTATATGTGTATGTATGCATCGACTGTATATACGTGTATATACTGTGTAAATGTGTGTATATGTGTATGTATGCATCGACTGTATATACATGTATATACTGTGTAAATGTGTGTATATGTGTATGTATGCATCGACTTTATATACGTGTATATACTGTGTAAATGTGTGTATATGTGTATGTATGCATCGACTGTATATACGTGTATAATGTGTAAATGTGTGTATATGTGTATGTATGCATCGACTGTATATACGTGTATATACTGTGTAAATGTGTGTATATGTGTATGTATGCATCGACTGTATATACATGTATATACTGTGTAAATGTGTGTATATGTGTATGTATGCATCGACTGTATATACGTGTATATACTGTGTAAATGTGTGTATATGTGTATGTATGCATCGACTGTATATACATGTATATACTGTGTAAATGTGTGTATATGTGTATGCATGCATCGACTGTATATACGTGTATATATGTGTATATACTGTGTAAATGTGTGTATATGTGTATGTATGCATCGACTATATACGTGTATATACGTGTATATACTGTGTAAATGTGTATATACTGTGTATCTACTGTGTATGGGTACATTCACACGAGGTATGCCCAACATGCGGGCACCGCCATGTGCTGGAGAGGAGGAGGAGGTGATCCCTCCTCTCTTCATAGAAAAAAGCGTTGAGCGGCCACACACACGCAAAAAGATAGAGCATGCTCTATCTTTCTGCAATGTATGGCACGGATTGGTGCCACACATGTGTGGCACTGTACCGCTGCCGGGCCGCCATTGCCCTCTATGGGGACGTATATGAGGCCGCAAATTTGCGGCCGCATGTACGTCCCCCCAGACGGCCGTGTGAATGAGCCCTAAATATGTATATACTGTGTATATATGTGTATATATGCATCTACTGTGTATATATGTATATACTGTGCATATATGTTTATACTGTGTATATCTGTATATGCTGTGGATATATGCATAGATGCATATACAGGCAGTCCGCGGGTTACATACAAGATAGGGTCTGTAGGTTTGTTCTTAAGTTTTGTTTGTATGTAAGTCGGAACTGTATACTTTATCATTGTAATCCCAGCCAGAACTTTTTTGGAATCTGTGACAATAGTATTTTAAAAATGTTGGGTTGTCATAAGAACCAGGAGTAACAATAAATCTTCATTACAGACGCCTGTGATAACTGTTACAGCTGATCATTGTAGCCTAGGACTAAAGTACAATAAATTACCAATATCCAGAGGTCCGTTTGTAACTAGGAGTCGTATGTAAGTCGAGTGTTCTTAAGTAGGGGACCGTCTGTACTGTATTTATACACGCATAAATTTATATGCACATATATAGGTGCACCTTTAAATATATGTATATATGATGTGTGTTTTTATATATGCTATGTATATGCTCTATATAGTGAATGTGTGTGTGTGTTGCTGTGCGGGCTGAGGTGTATGTTACATGGGACTGCATATCTGGTAGCGGTGAAGGTAGATATAAAGATGTGTTACAGGGGGGCGAGGCGGCTGTAAGTAGCTGTGTTACTGGGGATGAGGCGGCTGTATGTAGCTGTGTTACTGGGGGCGAGGCGGCTGTATGTAGCTGTGTTACTGGGGGATGAGGCGGCTGTATGTGGCTGTGTTACTGGGGATGAGGTGGCTGTATGTAGCTGTGTTACTGGGGATGAGGTGGCTGTATGTAGCTGTGTTACTGGGGGTGAGGCGGCTGTATGTAGCTGTGTTACTGGGGATGAGGCGGCTATATGTAGCTGTGTTACTGGGGCGAGGCGGCTGTATGTAGCTGTGTTACTGGGGCGAGGCGGCTGTATGTAGCTGTGTTACTGGGGGCGAGATGACTGTATGTAGCGGTGTTACTGGGGGCGAGGCGGCTGTAAGTAGCTGTGTTGCTGGGGATGAGGCGGCTGTATGTAGCTGTGTTACTGGGGAGGAGGCGGCTATATGTAGCCGTTTTACTGGGGATGAGGCGGCTGTATGTAGCTGTGTTACTGGGGGTGAGGCAGCTGTATGTAGCTGTGTTACTGGGGGTGAGGCGGCTGTATGTAGCTGTGTTACTGGGGATGAGGTGGCTGTATGTAGCGGTGTTACTGGGGGTGAGGCGGCTGTATGTAGCTGTGTTACTGGGGGTGAGGCGGCTGTATGTAGCTGTGTTACTGGGGATGAGGTGGCTGTATGTAGCGGTGTTGCTGGGGATGAGGCGGCTGTATGTAGCTGTGTTACTGGGGATGAGGCGGCTCTATGTAGCTGTGTTACTGGGGATGATGCGGCTGTATGTAGCGGTGTTGCTGGGGATGAGGCGGCTGTATGTAGCTGTGTTACTGGGGATGAGGCGGCTCTATGTAGCTGTGTTACTGGGGATGAGGCGGCTGTGTGTAGCTGTGTTACTGGGGGCTAGGCGGCAGTATGTAGCTGTGTTACTGGGGGCTAGGTGGCTGTGTGTAGCTGTGTTACTGGGGATGAGGCGGCTGTGTGTAGCTGTGTTACTGGGGGGGAGGCGGCTGTATGTAGCTGTGTTACTAGGGGTGAGGCGGCTGTATGTAGCTGTGTTACTGGGGATGAGGCGGCTGTATGTAGCTGTGTTACTGGGGATGAGGCGGCTGTATGTAGCTCTGTTACTGGGGATGAGGCGGCTGTATGTAGCTGTGTTACTGGGGATGAGGCGGCTGTATGTAGCGGTGTTACTGGGGATGAGGCGGGTGTATGTAGCTGTGTTACTGGAGGCGAGGCGGCTGTATGTAGCTGTGTTACTGGAGGCGAGGCGGCTGTATGTAGCGGTGTTACTGCGGGGATAGTGGATAGTGAGCAGGAGGACGTGTGTGCACGCTACAATCAGTGGGGGCCTCCACCAGATTTTGCGCCCAGGGGCCCCCACCAACCTTAATCCGGCCCTGCATTCCCCTTCTAAATACCTGTCCCAGCAGCGCAAATCCCGAAAACGTCGGGAAGTCAGACGGAAATGCGATCCGTGGACCCTAAGTAAATAAGCCCCAATGTGAGGAGTATTGATGAAGGATAGCTTAGATTAGTGAATCTAATTTATAGATTCCGTTCAAATCTGGCGATTTTTAGGCACCAAAATAAATCTAAATATTTTCTGATTTGCTGTGGATAATTTTCTTTTATACAATATTTTTTTATCTCCAATTGACATTTAAAGAGAACCCGTCCATGCAAAATAACCCCCCTAAACTAAATATATTTTCATAAACTGCCATTAGAGAGCATTGCCTCTATCCCTTTATTGTCCCTCTACATGCCTGTAAACCTAAGCAATGAGGTCCTAAAGCTGTATGCAAATGACCTGTGAAATGTCCAATGAAGCATTAGCATATTCAAGCTGTCCACCTTATTCATGAGTGGGAGGCACAGCCACACCCCCAGTGCATGACTGACAGCCTGTATAATGTTGTGAGGCTGTATAATGATGTGCTTCCTGGTGCTGGTGACCACGCCCCCTGCAGCCTGTGTGTGCATGTGTGTGTATAGGAGAGATACAGCAGCTCCAGGCAGCCATGTTACAGCAGAACATGTCAGATTCATGTGTAGCTGATGTCTGTGTCTCTCACCTGTATATTAGGAGGATGCAGCATGTCAGCAGATGCAGCACACACACTAGCCATGCTTTACTATACATTACACACAGACATGAGCAGGGGGAGGAGAGGGGAGGGGTAACAGGGGTGACATCACTGCCTCTGACCATGTGACCAGCCTCATTTACATGATAAAAAATAGATGATTTTACAATGAATAAAGTATGAAATAACTAGATAAAGGCTGGGATGGGATCCTTGTGAGCTGCTCCAACAGGTAGTAGTGACAGGACAAGTGACACAGACCTGATGACAGGTGTCCTTTAATTACTCTGTTAGGCTTCTGTGAAAATTGAACAGATATTGAAAATTGAAAATGAAAAAAAATCTTTAAAAAATGATTGAAGAGGGGGCGTGGCCTGATGCCGAGCTAGGAGGACGTGCGCCGCGGAGCTCCCGGGACCCGGCACCCCATCACCCTCCCTAGGCAGCCATCCTCCACCTGTGCCCCCTCCAGCCTGCTCCCCGGTGCCGCGGGTACCTGCCTCCACGCTCCGGTGCCGATATCGCGGAGGTCCCCGGCTCCTTGCGGCCCCCCCGCACTCCAGCTCCTGCAGCTCCCACGTGCCCAGCGCGGCGGCGGGACCGTAGCCGCCCGACATCGCGGCTGCGCACCGGAGCGGTGAGGGAAACCCCCCCCCGCCTCTGGACATACGGAGCCGCCGACCCACTTGAAGGATCGCGGCAGCGCTCCAGTCACCCCTGCAGCCTGCCGGAGGCGACATTCTACTGGACTCCCCTGCGCTGCCTGAGGCCTAGGCGCGCAGGGTTAACCTCTCCCTTGCCGGACTGCAGCCAGGAGTAAGGTAGGGAAGTACTTCCCCTGCTGCTGCCCACTTCTCACCTGGGGACCCCAAGCTGTGCAGCCCACCATACTCCCAGTGACCCCCTGCTCCTGGGTTCTGTTTTGTATTAACCCTTGCAGTGCCGCTGCAATTTCCCACGTGGGCCCTGATTCTATTTCTGCTAATTACTGGACGCTAGGCTCCTCGATTGTTTATCACTGGCCCCCTCTGCCCAGACGCCATGGGTAACCGGAGGAAGACGGCTAAATTGCTCAAAGCAGCGTCCGGGGTGTCTGCGCCTCCATCGGATGATGAATCCGTCCATGAAGATCCTCCATTCCAGTCCCTGGAACCCCTGGATGCGCAGGACTGCTCCACATCACAAGCCGTTCTAGCACAGATTCAGTCGAACGCTGCCAAAAAGTTGGGGAGATTCTCCCGCACACAGCCCTGCTCTCCTCAGGGGTCCCCAAACTCCTCTCCCTCCCTCTTTGAAGGCTCCCAGAGCCCGCCACAGCTTGTAAGCTATGAAGAGGGCGCTGATCCGCCTGACGTGGCCACTGAACTGGACCGCAAATTTGCAGAGGTGCTGGCGGCCATTAATGGGTGCCAATCCAAACTGGTCACCAAGGTGGATGAGCTGCGACAGGACTTTGTTCTTTTAAGACACGATGTCCATAAAGCTAAAGAGCGAATCACCGAAACTGAGCGCAGAATATCTGAGGTGGAAGATGTCCAGAGGCCTATGCCGACACAGATAAGAGAGCTTCAGCGCCAAATGTCTGCATCCATCGACAGAGCGGACGACCTCGAAAACCGACTGCGACGGAACAACGTCAGAGTGGTTGGCCTCCCCGAAAAAGTGGAGGGGTCTGACCCGGTATCCTTTTTTGAAAATTGGCTCAAAAATTTGCTTCCTGCAGATACCTTTTCCCCGTTCTTCACAGTGGAAAGGGCCCATCGTGTGCCATCCCGCCCTGGCCCCCCAGGGGGCAATCCAAGACCCTTCCTGGCCCGGCTGCTGCACTTTAGGGACAGGGACTCTATCCTCAGGGCTGTCCGTACCAAGGGAGAAATCCTCTATGCCAACAGCAGAGTGTCCTTCTACCCTGATTTCTCTGCATCCGTCAGGAAACAACGCGCACAATTCACTGAGGTCCGTGCCCGTCTCCGTGACAAGGGGTATAAATACTCCATGATGTATCCTTCCAAGCTCCGAATTGTGGACGGACAGAAGACTCGATTCTTCACCTGCCCAACCGAAGCACTTCACTGGGCTGATGCAGCTCCACGGGCTCCCGCTGCAAGGCCCGCACCTCCTGAGTGACTGGACTCATATATCCTTTTATCTGATGAGCTATGACATTGCTGGACTTAGTCCTGTATTGATGCTTAGGGGTCCTAAATCATTGCTCTAATTTTCTAATATTGCTCTACATTGGGGCGCACGCCTCGTATATGGTGCCCCATAACTGATGTGCTATCTCTTTTGGTCAATTTGGCCTGTGCGCCACATATGGCACTTATTTCTCTTTCCCCTCCCCTTCCCCTTCTTTGTACCTACTCCCCCCCTCCCTTATCCTCTTACCGCTCCCCTCTACATATTACTCTTCCCTTATCCCCTCCTTTGCTCTCTTTAAACATGGCTGCCTAAATACCTCCTGTTTATATATACTCTGAGGGTTAGGGGTCCCGGGACAAATGGTGTAAGTTTGTCTTGAGTTAGGGACCACTGTTCTATTCTTTGATTGTTATTGGGTATAGGTCTGCACTACTGCTGTTAGGGTGTTAGACAGGGGGTTTATATTCTTGGGATTGTTAGTACAGTTCTGGTTATATTTGTTATGCTCACTGTTGTCTGTCTGTCTATGTCTCTGTGGTATGAAAGGATGAATGCTTGGTTGCTCACGTCTCCTTCCCCACACCCCTTTCCCTTCCGCTAAGATGTCCTCACTTAAGGTAATGAGTTGGAATGTGAGGGGACTCAACTCCAAATTCAAGAGGGCTCTGATGTTAGACGTCATTAAGCGTCAGGCCCCTCACATTGTATGTATCCAAGAGACACACCTTACGGGTCAGAAGGTCCTCTCTCTGAAGCGGGCCTGGGTGGCTAGAGGTTATCATTCCTCCTACTCTGTCTACGCCAGGGGAGTATCCATACTCATATCCAAAGCGCTTCCCATAGAGGTCATACAGGTAGCACCGGATCACTTTGGCCGGTACGTAGTCATACATTGTGCCTTGTGGGGCTTTACTTTCACTGTAGTGTCGGTCTATGTCCCACCTCCCTTTGATCCAGCTGTATTGCACCTAATCTCCGGTAAACTTGCTTCTATGCCTCCTAGTCCGATCCTCTGCATTGGTGACTTCAATGCAGTCCCTAATCCCTCCCTGGATCGCACAAGCGGCCTAGACACAGGCTCGGTCCGTCTGAATGAGTGGCTCACTTCTCTAGACCTCGCCGATGTTTGGCGTAGTAAACATCCTCAAGAGAGAGAATATTCATTCTATTCCTCTGTGCACAAGAGCTTCTCTCGGATTGATCTGGCCTTTGTCTCCCCTGATATGATGCAGCACGTTGATCAAGTATCCTATTGCCCGCGCAGTGCGTCAGACCACTCCGCCTTGCTCATCAGTCTCCTTATAGGCCCCCCCAGCGACTCCCGCTTATGGCGCCTGCACCCGGCTTGGCTCCTATCCCCAGCGGTCCAGAGTACTGTTAGGGCAGCGCACAGCGAGTTCTGGGACGTACACTCAACTCATCCTGATCCCCTTCTAGTCTGGGACTCGTACAAGTCCTCGGTACGGGGGGCATTCATGTCGGGGGTAGCTGGCCATAGGAAGTCTTTAAATGCGCAGGAGGAGAGGCTGACGGCTGTACTGGTGACTGCAGAAAAGGAATATCTAGAGAAACCTACTCCGGGGAATAAAAAGACTTGGGCCCAAGCGCAGAGGAACCATCTAGCTGTAGTGAAGGAGCGCACCAGCAAGCGCCTGCAAGCCAGGGAAGCGTCCATCTTTGAATTCGGAGATAAAAATGGGAAGCTGCTTGCATATCTCTCGCGGGCTGAACGTCCGTGTGCATCCGTTCCATCTATCCTTGACAGTAACGGAGCCTTGATCACAGAACCCCGGGCCATAAACATGGTTTTTCACGAATTCTACTCTTCTCTTTACAGCTCCAGATTGTCCGCCTCTTCCGTCGAGATTTCCAGATTCCTTGACAGTCTTCCACTTTGGAGGCTCACACCGGCACAGTCATTGGAGCTTGATGCCCCGCTCTCGGCGGAGGAGGTGGAACTGGCCATCCAATCATTGCCCCCCGGTAAGACACCTGGACTTGATGGGCTGGGAGGTGAGTGGTATAGGGATAACTGTGAGACTCTGGTCCCCCATCTCCTTAGCCTGTATTCCGATGCGCTCGACAGCGGTTCCCTTCCTGACTCCATGCGAGAGGCCCTTATTGTAGTTATTCCCAAGCCTGGTAAGGACCCTCTGCATCCCGACTCATACCGTCCAATTTCCCTCCTAAACTCAGATGTCAAAATACTAGCAAAAATTCTGGCAACAAGGCTTAATAAAGTAATATTATCCTTGGTGCACCCAGACCAGACAGGCTTTATGCCAGGGAGGGGTACTGACATAAATATACAAAGACTACACCTGAACATTGCAGAGGCAGAGCGGTCTCCAGACCCTGGGTTTATATTATCCTTAGATAATTGCAAGGCGTTTGATTCTGTGGAGTGGCCCTATTTGTGGACCCTCCTGCCCAGGCTGGGTATTGGCCCTCGCTTCACAGCATTGGTTAGGTTATTGTATAACGACCCTAGGGCTAGGGTAAGGACCAATCTTAATATCTCACCTACTCTCCCTATGGCCAGGGGCACTAGACAGGGTTGCCCACTATCTCCCCTCCTCTTCGCACTTGCCATTGAGCCCCTTGCTGTGGCGATCCGTCACTCTGATAGCATTAAGGGCATTGCTAGAGGTTCTATCATTGAAAAGGTATCTCTCTATGCTGATGATACACTTGTATATCTTGGGGATGTGGGCCCCTCTCTGGAATCCCTTCTGTCCCTGATAGAATGCTATGGGGGGTTCTCAGGTCTCCGGGTTAATTGGGACAAATCGGCCCTCTTTCCCTTATCAGATATAGGGGTACGCGCCCTTCCCGTCCCAGTCCAGGTGGTGTCCACCTTTAAATATCTGGGAGTCCAGGTGTCACGCAAGGTCCAGGCATATACAGAGCTAAACATCACACCCCTGATAGCTGCAACGGAATCGCGCCTAAAAGCCTGGTCCACTCTCCCCTTGTCCCTATACGGGCGTATCAATATATTCAAAATGATCTTCCTCCCCAAATTTCTATACCTTTTTCATGCTTGTCCTATACTGCTCCCTAAGAGTCTGTTCAAACGCTTAGACGGCATTCTCAGGTCCTTCTACTGGCAGAGTAGTGCCCCGCGATTCAGTCTAGCGCTGCTTCAGGCTCCCAAGGCTAGGGGTGGACTGGCTGCCCCGGATCTGTATCTTTATTACCTGGCTTCCCAGCTAGTATATGCCCAGTGGTGGATAGATATAGACATGGGTAATGCAGCTACTGCACTGGCTGGTGCCCTGGTCGGTTCCTACGAGGCCCTTACAAACTGGCTGTACAGGTATAAGTCCCCATCTGATACCCCACTCCCCCTACGTACGGTAGCGGTGTGCTGGCGTAGGGCACAATCCCTGGTAGAGCTAAACGGCCCCCCCCCTCTCTCGCCTAGGACTCCATTGTGGCTCAATCCGTGGCTCTCTCACTTCCTCTCCCTCCCGGGCTGGACAATGTGGGGGGCGGCGGGGGTGAAATTTGTAGGCCAGCTATTATCTCCGGAAGCAGAGTTACTCAGCTTTCACGAGTTAAGGGAGAGACATACTGTACCCGATACGGCCAGCTTCCATTACACGCAATTGCGACACGCATTCAAAGCCCAATTCGGCTCCTTCGGCCTGACAGTGAAATTCTCCAAACTAGAGACTCTGATGAGTACCCCGGACCTCCCTAAGCCGCTCACTCAGTGCTATGCTCTCCTACAAGAGCAAAAGTCCAGACCGTTTGATAGAGCCTGTGAACGCTGGAGACAGGATATCCCTGACCTGTCGGATGATGACTGGAGGGAGGTCGAACTGTCCTACTTCACATCTGTAGTGAGTGCGAGGGACTTCCTGATCCAATCTAAATTCCTCCATCGAGTATACTTCACCCCTGCTAGACTATTCCGCATGGGAGCAATGCCTAATGATCTTTGCTTTCGCTGTCAGGCTGAAGTCGGATCCTTCCTGCATTGTGTCTGGTCCTGCCCTAGGGTTCTTGTCTTCTGGTCCGAAGTGCTGGAGTTCCTAAATGTACACTTTGATTTCCCACGATTACTGTCTCCCTCTGTGTGTCTCCTCGGCATCATAAATGAAGTCATCAATGGCCACTATGACAAAATTTTCTTTAGGTTTGTATTATACTACGCCCGAAAAGTAGTGGTGATGACCTGGAAGGACCAGGAGCCCCCTCCATTAAAAAGATGGATATTACTTATTAACAGCGTCATTCCCCACTACCGGTCCCTGTATGTCAACAGGAAGTGTCCCCAGAAGTTTGACCGCATCTGGTCCAGATGGTGCGAGACTCCCCATACTGCCCTATGATCACGTGTGAGATATACTCCTCTCCATGATGACGGAGACTGAGCGTGCTGGTGTGTGTGTGTGTGTGTGACTGATTGTCTATGTGTCAATAGTTATTTGTGTTGTATCAAGATGTCTGGTTACAATATCTGCTGTCACTTATCGCGGTATATCCCTTAGCTAATATTGAAACGCAATAAGATCCTGTTCATTACCACGGATGCTATTCAATTATTCTGTATTGTGGGGAAGAAAGTATGTAACAGACAATCTTGTTCTTTGGTTTGTTTATTGCAATTGTTAAAAAAAAAATTTTCCAAAAATTTGCAAAAATAAATACTTTTAAAAAAAAAAAATGATTGAAGACTATAGAGCAGTGATGGCAAACCTTTTAGAGCCTGAGTGCCCAAACTTTAACCAAAAGCCGCTTATTTATTGCAAAGTGCCAGCGCAGCAACTTAAGCAGTAATTTATCTCTCCTTGCTCTTTGACAACTTTCAATCCTTCAGCCTCCTAAAGACACCAACGCAGTTGAAAGGAGGAGGGCAAATTCATCTATCATTGTAGGAAGATTCTGCAGGAAGATTCTTTGAGTCCTGTCTGGTGAACTTCATGCTGGGGTGTGGCCTGGGTGCCCACAGAGAGGGCTCCGAGTGCCGCCTCTGGCACCAGTGCCATAGAACCGCCACCACTGCTATAGAGGATTATATACCATATTCCAGAACTATTAAAGCAACATCTGTTTGGACCATATAGACTCAAATCCAAAATAGAATCTTGCTACCAATTTGACAAAGCTTCAGTGAAGCAAATCTTGAATGATTCACTTATTCCTAAAGGATAGACATATCTACTATGGAAAATAAGAGAATCCCAATAAGTGTTCAGGAAGTGGCTTTGGAGTTAGAAGTTATCTACATGGTAGTTCACTCCAGAAATCAGATGCATCACCGGAGAAGTTTACGATATCAGTTGTAAGCAATGGACTCATAGTAGAGCAGCTTTTGAGTCTTAAAATAGAAATGGTTGGAGAAGGCAAAAATATTCAACTTACCGTATATACTCAAGTATAAGCCGACCCAAATATAACCCGAGACCCCTAATTTTACCACAAAAACTTGGGAAAACCTATCGACTCGAGTATAAGCTGAGTGTGGGAAATGCATTGGTCACAGCCTCCCCAGTATATAGCCTGTCGAACCCTGCCCCATAGTATATAGCCAGCGCCTGCCCCCCAGTATATAGCCTGCCAGACCCTGCCCCATAGTATATAGCCAGCCCAATGCCCCAGTATATAGCCTGCTAGCCCATATCCCCCAGTATATAGCTAGCCCATATCCGCCAGTATATTGCCAGCCCATATCCCCCAGTATATAGCCAGCCCATATACCCCAGAATATACCCAGCCCATATACCCCAGTATATAGCCAGCCCATATCCCCCAGTATATAGCCAGCCCATATCCCCCAGTATATAGCCAGCCCATATCCCCCAGTATATAGCCAGCCCATATCCCCCAGTATATAGCCAGCCCATATTCCCCAGTATATAGCCAGCCCATATCCCCCAGTATATAGCCAGCCCATATCCCCCAGTATATAGCCAGCCTAGTGCCCCAGTATATAGCTAGCCCTCTGCCCCAGTATATAGCCAGCAGCGGGGGAAGCCAAAAAGGTGAGTCTTGATATATTTTTACTCGAGTATAAGCTGAGTTTGGGTTTTCAGCACTTTTTTTTGTGCTGAAAATCTAGGCTTATACTCAAGTATATATGGTAACCTTGTAACTTCAAGTTATTTAGGATGTTTCTTAATTAAAATATTAATAATGTAATACTATTGTAATCTAGGATAATAGTATTAATTAATTACTAGTTAATGTGCATGGCAGACATTACCTTGGCCTGGGTATTTCTATTATCTATAGTTAATTTTCTGGTATATTGTATCTGACCTTATTATGTGCCTGTATTACAAGAGGACAAAGAGAAGGCCGGATGTTTTTGCCTTTCCCATAAACTATGACATGGCGCATAGAGAGGGTCATCATTACTTCCAGCATCTGGATAGAAGAAGGGAAACGTACTGTGTAAACCAGGAAGGAAATCGGCAGAGTACACAAATCTGTTTCTACTCTTTAATACCCCTGATCTATACTATGGTGCTTTATTGGCCTGATGGGTAGCAAAAATTGGAATACCACTTAAAGGGAGTCTGTCAATGGGTATGGAACCACTAAACCATCCTTGCTGGTGGCTGCGATAAGTTTTTACATTTTTTTCATTTTTTTGACTACAGTTCAAATCATCATGAAAATTAGTTTTCAAATAATAATACAGGCGGTCCCCAACTTAAGGCACCCGACTTACACACAACACCTAGTTACAGACTGACCCCTCTGCCTACTGTGACCCCTGGTGAAGGTCTTTGGATGCTTTACTATAGTTCCGGACTGCAATGGTCAGCTGTAAGGTGTTGAAGGTAATGAAGCTTTATTGATAATCCTTGGTGAGATTATAGCAAAAATTTAGAAAATCCAATTGTCACTGGAACAAAAATTGTTTTGTCTTGAGCTACAATTATAAAATATACAGTTCCGACTTACATACAAATTCAACTTAAGATCAAACCTAAGGAACCTATCTTGTACATAACCTGGGGACTGCCTGTAAATGGAAAATTTAAAGTGATGAGGACTAGTGATTGGTGGATCTGTTAAAAATCTGGGTTCAGACAAATTTTAAAAACCTCTCAGAACCCGGACCCCAACCAGTAACACCCGCAATCAGTAATGGCACTGATAATGGACGTTGACTGCAAACTACCATTTTGGGAGGGGTCATTGCTCCCAATGATATCATCAGGGAGTGATGATCATCCCCAAAATGCTTGGTACCCGGGGGAAGTTGAACATCACCTTCTAATGAAGTTTTGGGTCTGGTCCGGGGTACACAAACCTGTAAAGTTTGGTACAAAACCGAACTTTGCAGTTCAGTTCTCCTCAACACTGATGAGGATCTAATGCAGAATAATTATAATGGGTTGGGTTATCTAAGTGATCTCCCCAATAAGTGATTTTGTACATGACGTGAACTGTACCGTCCTCAGCTGATACCCAAGTGTCCAGAACTGCCAGGGATGAGTCCAGAAGTAATCTCTGTCAACATTAACAATACACGTTTCAAAATTATTGACGTATAGAACCCCACCAGTTTTTTTTATTGATTACCTATATTAGGAGTAGGTCAGTAATATCAGATTGTAGTGGTGTGAAACCAATTATATTGAAGTGTGTGACTGCCTCTTCTTCCTACGGGTCAGTGACATCATGTCCATTGGTCACAAGGGCTTTTTCCAATCCAAGTGAGTAAGACTGAGCAGTAACAAGTGCAGCCACTATACTGATGGCAGTCATCATTGGTGATTGGTGGGGACCACAGCGGTTGTCTGAACGCTGCTATTTCCCCAAACAGCTGATTGTTGTAAGTTCCATATCTCGGACCCTATTAAGATCTTATATGCATCACCTATCACTAATACCCAAAACATCCTGGAATATCCCTTAAAACTGCCTCATTTACCATTCCGTAGAATGGAGTTAAGTGACTTTTATCATAGTTTTCTTCCCAAGTTATTTTTTTCTTCCGGCCTATAATCTGATGGTAATATGGAGATTGTAAAACACTGCAGACCACTAGTTTATAGAAGAAGTTAAAGTGTAAAAGTCTCTTGGTAAATTGAAGTGAATTGTTTTTATGGGTTAGGCAGCGCTATTAATGTTTGTTTCATTGACAGATCACAAGACGGGTCCATTGTATTTAACAGCTTCCTGTGTGTTACAGGGCTCGGACAGGCGGGGATAGTGTGTTGGTTTAGAGTAGCACAATAGGCGCACTTTTTTTTTTTACTGTATAAAGCAGATCCTCATGCATTGGCAATGACTTGAGTACAATTGGAGCCCAAGGGTTAATCATCTAGTGGGCAGAAGTAAGGGGGGTGGATTAGGGAAGGGAGGGGGCATGCCATTCATTAAAGCCTTCGTTAAGTGATTGATATGCGTAATTTTCCTGTCAAAGCTGGACTTTCCTTGTAAACATGTCAATTGAGAAAGTTCAAGCTTGTCACATGGATTTATCGCAAGAATAACATGTAGGTAGAAGAGAAAGACAAGCCTCCTCCCTCCCCCACAATCCCCCCCAGGCGGCATACTTCATCTATTCCCAGTCCGGCTCTTCCAACTCACAGACACAGCTGAGATAACAACAATAACATGGGCTTCCCTTTTATTGAGGATTTGAATGAAAGCACTCAGCCAGATAACCTCTTTTTTATTGTACGGATTACTGTGTTATCCCACCTGGAAACAAAAAGTCCAAAGTACATGTCGTCCTTGAGTGAGCACCGGCGAGGCCACCGGCTCATGAGCGACTGGGTGGGAGAACAAGATAGAAGATACAACATTTTTTCCTTAGAAGTTAAACTTTGTAACAGTTTCTGTACAGTAACTTAACAGAGTCATGTATTCAGGACTGGTCTGGTACCACTCCTAGATATGGTGGAGACTCACCAGGCCTGAATCCAGGGCCACAGTCTAAGGGACTGTTGTGAAAATAATCATAAAACTTTATGATCTGAACTACAGTAGCTGTGGAGGTGGTCATGGATAGAGATGGGAAGATCGCAACCTTAGCTTCAGCGTCCTGCCCTGGATTTGGCAGCTTTGCCTGACATGTTTCTTGATGGGCTGCAGAGCAGATAATAAGGCAGATTTATGCCACTAGCAACTAGGAATGGCTGTGATTGGCCAGGTGTGTCCACTAGGTGTCTGGGTTAGGTGGAGCTGTTGAACAGAAGACAACAAACCTAAAGTTCGAGTCCACTCATATTAAGTCAAGGTGCATTGAGACCCTGTTATTAGTTTTTATACCTCTTATGTCCTTATAGACTGTAAGCTCTTGTGTCACCCCCTAATCCTCATAGACTGTAAGCTCTTGTGTCACCCCTTCATCCTTACAGACTGTAAGTCTTGTGTCACCCCCTCATCCTCATAGACTGTAAGCTCTTGTGTCACCCCCTCATCCTCATAGAATGTAAGCTCTTGTGCCACCCCCTCATCCTCATAGACTGTAAGCTCTTGTGTCACCCCCTCATCCTCATAAACTGTAATCTCTTGTGTCACCCCCTCATCCTCATAGACTGTAAGCTTTTGTGTCACCCCCTTCATCCTCATAAACTGTAAGCTCTTGTGTCACCCCCCTCATCCTTATAGACTGTAAGCTCTTGTGTCACCCCCTCATCCTCATAGACTATAAGCTCTTGTGTCACCCACTCATCCTCATAGACTGTAAGCTCTTGTGTCACCCCCTCATCCTCATAGACTGTAAGCTCTTGTGTCACCCCCTCATCCTCATAGACTGTAAGCTCTTGTGTCACCCCCTCATCCTCATAGACTGTAAGCTCTTGTACCACCCCCTCATCCTCATAGACTGTAAGCTCTTGTGTCACCCCCTCATCCTCATAGACTGTAAGCTCTTGTGTCACCCCCTCATCCTCATAGACTGTAAGCTCTTGTACCACCCCCTCATCCTCATAGACTGTAAGCTCTTGTGTCACACCCTCATCCTCATAGACTGTAAGCTCTTGTGTCACCCCCTCATCATAGCTAAGCCCAAAATGTTTGCACTCATATAATGTCCAGACAGCAGTAAATTCATAGATTCTTCTACGCGAAACCCGTGAACTACAAACACAGATTAGAGCTGTTTATAGAGCATTACACTGGATTATAACATTTTTAATAATAGATTTACTTTAATGCGCATTTTAATCAGGCAAATGTGTTCCATCTGTCATTGTTCCAGAACAATCTGCAGACGCAGAAGAGGTCCTGCTTCCATTTATTTTATTTTTTTTATAAATAACTTTGATACATTCTCATCCCCCATCCAAGTGTATTACCATCACGCCATATTAGTATTTATTTTCTGTAATGTGAGGCAATTAAAAGAGAACCACATTACTGCTTTTCACATCATGTCACAGAAATTGAAACCTAATGGAATAAAGAGACTAATCGAAGCTGATGGAAAATTCCTAATGTGATGAAATTTCTTGTACTGTGTAAAGTACACATCTTGTCTCATCACCGCTGTTGTTTCTCACAGAGTCTTGGTGGTAATGGCAGGTGAAGATGCACTTTCCTTCTATGTTCCGGGAAAGAAGAACTCATCTGGTTAGATTTGCTCTCCGACATTTCCGATATCCAAAGAAAGATGTTTTCCAGAAGCTTTATTCATTTCTATTATTTCTCTAAATTGTTACGGATTGGACTTTTCCTCCTATTAGTGGGTTGAAAACTCAAATGTTAGGAAAGTTAGTATTTCTATTGTTGTTTTAGCTACAGATTTGGGCGACATATGCGATGTGACTACCCCAACCTTTATCAGCTATGGAATCAGAGATGTTCATGATAGTAAATTAGTGGTTAGCAGGATAGAATGATTTTGTCCCCGTGGGAGATCTTGAACCTTAAGAAGGAATCCACATGGGATTTAAGAATATCCCTCTGCTACCTCTTTCTCGTAAATCATGCCCTTGGTTACTGGAGCTGGTTTTATTGGATTTATTATTATTGTATAATGTAGCATAAAACTTCAACTTTCTCTTTACTAACCCATCCTGTGTCCTCCTCCTATCTCTTATCCAGCAAACAGCAGATACCAAGCTTCAGGATTCTCTGCAGTTATATTGACCTTGGATTCTGTATATAAGATAGCGGCTGATGGTGGTTCAAGTAACTATAACAGCATTTTGTACCTCTTGTGTCACCCCCTCATAGACTGTAAGCTCTTGTGTCACCCCCTCATAGACTGTAAGCTCTTGTGTCACCCCCTCATAGACTGTAAGCTCTTGTGTCATCCCTTCATCCTCATAGACTGTAAGCTCTTGTGTCACCTCCTCATCCTCATAGACTGTAAGGTCTTGTGTCACCCCCTCATCCTCATAGACTGCGAGCTCTTGTGTCACCCCCTCATCCTCATAGACTCTAAGCTCTTGTGTCACCCCCTCATCCTCATAGACTGTAAGCTCTTGTGTCATCCCTTCATCCTCATAGACTGTAAGTTCTTGTTTCCCCCCTCATAGACTGTAAGCTCTTGTGTCACCCCCCCATCCTCATAGACTGTAAGCTCTTGTGTGTCCCACTCATCCTCATAGACTGTAAGGTCTTGTGTCACCCCCTCATCCTCATAGACTGCAAGCTCTTGTGTCACCCCCTCATCCTCATAGACTCTAAGCTCTTGTGTCACCCCCACATCCTCATAGACTGTAAGCTCTTGTGTCATCCCTTCATCCTCATAGACTGTAAGTTCTTGTTTCCCCCCTCATAGACTGTAAGCTCTTGTGTCACCCCCCCATCCTCATAGACTGTAAGCTCTTGTGTGTCCCACTCATCCTCATAGACTGTAAGCTCTTGTGTGTCCCACTCATCCTCATAGACTGTAAGCTCTTGTGTCCCCCCTCATCCTCATAGACTGTAAGCTTGTGTGTCATCCCATCATCCTCATAGACTGTAAGCTCTTGTGTCATTCCCTCATCATCATAGACTGTAAGCCCTTGTTTTTCCCCTCATAGAATGTAAGCTCTTGTGTCACCCCTCATAGACTGTAAGCTCTTGTGTCATCCCTTCATCCTCATAGACTGTAAGCTCTTGTTTCCCCCCTCATCCTCATAGACTGTAAGCTTATGTGCACCTCCTAATCCTCATAGACTGTAAGTTCTTGTGTCCCCTCTCATCCTCATAGACTGTAAGCTCTTGTGTCATCCCGTCATCCTCATAGACTGTAAGCTCTTGTGTCACCCCCTCATCCTCATAGACTGTAAGCTCTCCCCCCCTCATCCTCATAGACTGTAAGCTCTTGTTTCCCCCCTCATCCTCATAGACTGTAAGCTCTTGTGTCACCCCCTCATCCTCATAGACTGTAAGCTCCCCCCCCTCATCCTCATAGACTGTAAGCTCTTGTGTCACCCCCTCATCCTCATAGACTGTCAGCTCTTGTGTCACCCCCTCATCCTCATAGACTGTAAGCTCTTGTGTCTCCCCCTCAACCTCATAGGTAGGTCATGGCTCTGCAACACATTGTCCAGTAACATAAGGTCATTGTTCAATAGTGTCAACATGTGACCTCAATATCATGTAAAGCACCAACAGTATTTCTGAATCAGTTTCTGGATCCTTAGTGTAAAGGACCTGCTGTTGCATGCACCCCCTCCCATCTTGTTTCTTCATGTATTTACTTTAGTCATGGCTATTTATTATAGGAGGTGCAAATTAATGTATTAACTAATTTTTTTGTAGTTTCAAAACTATGGCTTGATTATTTTTAATTTCTGGGGACATTTTGCCTAATGTTCAGGTTTTTGGTTCTAATATCTCAATGTATTATTTTATAATCGAGTAGGCCTTAGACAATTTACTTCCATTTAAACTTGACAGCAGTCATCTCTTTTTCTTATTTTAAAAGTCTTTTCTTAAAGTCCCAGTTGAACTTTACAACCCCCTACAGCCATAAAACACATCATTTGGGATCATAAATGTTTCTTAATTATTTGTTATGCTTGGACAATGCCCTCAATGCCAAGATTTCATATTTTCATGGTTGAAACCAAATTATTTAGGTGTATTTTAATATTTAGAAATCATTGTATTATGAGGTTGCATGATGTATAAATTAAGACTTTTTTGATAATTTTAATTAATCTTAAACGTTGGCTTAGAAATTTCTAGAGAAAACTGATGACTTGTGTGGAGCACAGACAAACCAGGTAGGGTTAGAGGTAACCATGGGATTTCGGATTTAGAAACATGAAAGTTACTTTCAGCTGAATAAGCGGTTTGAAAGGAGGACTAAGAGATTATTCTGGTTATGAAAAGAGATCATGAAGGAGAAAACAACTTGTTTCGGAGGCTTAGAGGTGAAACGGGCAAAGAAATAAAGTGATCATGGAAACAAATGGCAGAGTTAAGTAGATTCCTCTATGGAGGGTATTAAGGGCGATGTTTAGGTGTGGCCGATTTGTTGCAGATGCAAATGATTAGGGCTCCATGAAACTCTATTTAAACACAACATAGATTCAAGGTAATGCGTTAGCTCTTTGTCTCAGAAGAAGTACTTTGTAATAAATTGGACTGTACATGGTTGAGTACAGGGCACCAATATGCTTTTGGATAACTTTAACCAATCAAAAGTTAGAAAAAGTGATAATGGAGGCACAATTTTAATGATTCTTATATTATAATGTCACAATTTGCAAAAAGTAAAAAAAATCCAACACATCAAAGATACCAGAAGAGACTTTACCATATAGATTAGTATGAGTAAAAGGGCTTCTTAGAAGCACTTGTACAGATGATCCAACCCATGCTCATAATTGGTTCTTGAGAGCCAAGATAATTCATTCAATTTATGTTTTGTCTTGATTCTTCTACCCAAATGTTCTACCTTGGTGACCTACCATATGTCTAGCCGTGGTATTCAAGCCTGATCTGACCTGGTTTGCACCTGAATAAGCTGCTTGTCAGTAACTTCCCTGAGCCCCTACTCACTTGGCTCTCAGACCTTTGACTTGTTTCCTGCATTTATCTTTTGTCCGACTTTTGGCTTAATTCGCTTCTTCGTGGCTTGACCCAGGCTTGTCTACTGGTAGTTCCTCCGTTAGCAGTTTGAGTGACTTGAGGACCTGATCCTTACTGACATAGTTACCAGTTTACTCTCTTGCCCGCAAGAAACACTTACAGTCTGGCATGTTGTGCCGTAGACACAACCAGGCTTTTTTTCATCAAGACTATTCAATATTGCAAGGGTTAGCAAGGGAAAAAGGTTAGCCTGAAACTGTGTCCCTCAGATCAGTGTTAGATATTAGGTAACTGGTAACAGGCGATTGCTGGGCTTTCTTCTGCAAGTTGTTCCTGCAGATTTTCCAGAACTGCTTAAAGGGTTTGATTGATATCCCACATCTACAGGATAAGGGATAACAATCCGATCGGCACGGGTCTGACCAATTGTGACCTCCCCCACGATCACTAACTGATGGAGCAACAGGTGGATTATGCTTCCTGACATTCCATTCAATTATATGGGAATGTTGGAAATTGCCAAGCACACTGACTATCTCCAACACTCCCATTCACTGTCCACGAAAGTGCATAGCCAAGTTATGTGATCAACAATTTCCAGTGCTCCCATAGTATTGAATGGTGTGGCAGGACACTCAGTCTTGCGAATGGTTTCCGCAGTTGGACACCACAACAAAACTTGGTACAATCCATTCACAAAGCAATTTGTCCTTCTCACAACCAACCACCTGCAAGTATAAGTGGGATACAGAAGATCCATAGTCCCAAACATAAGCTGTAGCCTCACTTTACTGTGACTTCTAGAATGGAAAACATGGTTTATATTACACACTTATACACTATATAAAAGGGGAATACAATAAAATGTAAATGTGAAAAAAATAGTAAAGGGGATTCAGGCAGAGAGGGGAAATAACTACATGAGATGTACGGTTGACTGCTGGAGACAAGTATAAAGACGTGCTTCCTCAGCAAGGATGAGTGAAGGGCGATGGATGAGGTCTATGTGGAGGTCATGAATGGAGAACATTAATGCTATATAAGCATTAGTTTTCTGTCCGTAGACAGCAGAAGCCAAATCCCATTTATCCAAATAGCCCAAGTTCTTGACTGGACCTATATTTAGTTTGCTTAAAACCATAATTATTTTCTTTATCCTTGATATAAGGCTAACGTTTTAAACAATGATGTACGACTATGGAATTCCTAATGTGATAAAAATTTCAAAGTGACTTACTAATGACATTGACAGTGATAATTCATTGCCAGACTCACCTCCTGTTTCCTGGATTATTGTCACAATTGTCATTAAAGTTACCAAATATTATTTGTAGCATAACAGGATTCCATTGATCTATCTATCTATCCATCCATCCATCCGGGTATGGGTTATTGAACCTGGACTTCAGGCAGAAGTGATGGGGAGAGAGGATCTTATGGAAAATGCAAATGTTAAATAGTGATCAACAAACCTGTATATTTATTGCCGTCACCAATAGCGGGTGTTACTGGTGGGTCTTTGGGTACCTGAACCTGAATGGGTCCACTCATAACTAGTCCTGAGTAGAAAAGATTCAGCTTTGATTCTCTACCTTAAAAATGGTGCATTTGTACCGAATCAATGAACCAACAAATAGATTCACTTATCTATATACACAAAGTATTTACATTGTTCTAAGAACTTCTTCTTACTAGCATCGTAAGTGCTAAGATCAGCCTAATCCTTGCTCATTTTTCTACAATACTTGAAAAAGAGAAGTTTTGCTTCATTCAATTCCCTAACAGGTACTTTTTGCATGGACCAATTAAATGTCAGGAACCTGCTGACAACCTTCTCCAACCACTAGATCATTATTAATATGATCGTTTACGCTTCCAGGGAATTGAACCAAGCTCAAGTTTATTATGAAAGCTCCTGTAACACTTGTTCACCCATTGTCTGACTGTATCGAGCCTCAATGTTTTTGCCTAGAGTAGCAAGGTTTTGATAGCAGCTCATTTTTTTTTACTCTCCAGACGTTTGGCCTAATTAAACCAGTGCTATTTGCATCGGCCTGGTCTCCCTATCCATCGTGGCTTTCACCCCAGGCTACACACATTACAGGCTCTCCAGTGTGGCGATGGGGAATTTAGCCGTTCAACCTCATTTCGTTGAACAAGATGCATGCAGAAGGGAGTGCGGAGCCGTCCAGCCCACGGCCATTCATTTACCTTGTGTCTAGCAAGAAGAAAAGCATAATGGTTACAAAGTAAATGCCGATTGAAATTATTGTGCTAAACTTTTGCTGGTAGCGCCGATTCTAGGAAAAATACATTTGCTCTGCTTCTTTAGGGTTGTTTGTGACATTTAAGGGCATATCCTATACAAATGTGTGCGCTGCCTTCCCGTACATGCAAGACGCTGAACTGTGTTCACCCATAATAAATCTGCTTCAGACGCTTCTCTGTAGTTTCTCTACTTGCAATGACTTTTTATATGCTGCATGAGTCGTGCATAGATCAGGATTATCTGCAGTTAAAAGCAGGGTTTTTTTCCTTTGACGGTTCAGACCATTTAGTGTACCTAGAGGAGAAGATTAATTCCACTGTCATCTCAATGACATCTACATTTATTATACCGCAACTACTACATCATTCATTCATTTATGCCAAATGACTCTGGCAAATATGAATCGTAGATCTTTATTATATTATATATCATTTCTGTTTTAAATTGTATAACTCTTGTTAGTGGGAGCTATTATTTCTTTTATAAATACCCTTTTACCAGTGCCATGGAAGCCATGTCGCACATGTGCCCCTTGTACATGTAGTTACATTGTCTATACTAAAAGTTTCCAACTGCTGAGGCCCAGTAGATACTCCCATTCCAAAATAAAAAAGATGGATCATCGTCTTATGAAATATCGAAAAGTTGATCAGACCAGTACCTTGACATCCAGGAAAGCTAGACGAGTAGGGGAGGAATGTGAGTGGAGGAAGCATCTGCCCATCACAGCTAGCTCATCCATCTGCAGCCCAGAACAAAGTCAACTTAAAAATGCCAACTGCTGAACTTGCAACTTTTAAAGGTGATGCTATACCACACCACTCCAAAACACACAAAAATGTGATAGATCTGCCATATTACAGACATCTAGGAAAGTAATATAATGATTCTGTTATGGAGGCTCAGATAGATGTGGACATAGGGGGTCATTTACTAAGGGTCCGATTCGCGTTTTCCTGACGTGTTACCTGAATATTTCTGATTTGCAACGATTTTCCCTATATTGCCCTGGGTGTTTGGCGCACGTGATCGGATTGTGGCACATCGCCGCCGGCATGCACGCGACGGAAATCAGGTGGCATGACCAAACGATAACCCGACGGATTCGGAGAAACCGCCGCATTTAAGTAAAAGAAAGTGTTGCGGGACACGCGCTTACCTTCACCCACGATGGCTCGGTGAACTCCAGTGCGTTCCGATGCTCTTCAGCGCAGCAGCGACACCTGGTGGACGTCGGAGGAACTGCCTTAGTGAATCGCTGGAAGACCCTAATCCATCGCAGAGAACGCGCCGCTGGATCGCGAATGGGCCGGGTAAGTAAATCTGCTCCATAGTCTTTTAGACCCCCCCCCCCCAGCTGTCCCTACCTATTTGCCTATCCTACCCTAGACGGTAGGTGACAACTGGTCGATGTTCCCTCCCTGTGCCAAAGTGAGAACAAAGAAGCAAACACAAAAGAATGATTATATATGCTCACACAAAGGTCCACTGCTCAAATTACAGTCATGCTCAAATGGAGAAAGCCTGGTCCGGTCCCAGGTGCTTGTAATGAAGACAAAAATATATGGAAATATATAGAAAAATCAATTGGCAGCAGGTAAAACTGCTAAAAAATGTTCAAGGCTTTATTAGTTTTGCCTGCTGCCGATGGATTTTCATATTTTTGTCATTACAGAAAAATGATTGATATTATACATATGGGTCAAAACCAAAAGACACAAAGGGTCAGAAGACACGCAAGGGTCAAAAGTTCAAACAATATGGAAGTCCAGAGAACGCTATCAAGAGCCAAAGAAGAGCATGGACTCTGAAGTGGCAAGGCAATCTTCTGAGATATCAGATTCCTGGTCCAGTGAGTGATTAGACTGGTCCATTGACATTAGTTTTTAGCTGAATGACCCATTATCCTGAAGTGATTAAAAATGATTGACCATGTGTCATGTCATTGGGTCAAACTTAAAGGACTTCTAGACTTTATCTACTGCGTTTATCAAGTATGGTAGGTCACATCTATGAATTCTTACATTTATTGTTACTACTTTTCAAGACATTTGCTGAAGCTTGTAGTGAGAATAATGTTAAAGAATATTCATAACTTAAATGATCAAGATAAAAGAGGAAAAGCTTACAGGATCTTGCAGAATAGGTCGAAATGTTTTTGTGAAGGTTGTGAAAGTATTACTATCAACTAAAAAGTGCAATGATAAGGATATCAGTCATGGAGTAGCAAGAGATTTGTAGGTCGAGGTTATTTTTGGTATCTTAAGACCTTTCAAAAGAAAAATGTGCCCCAGAGAGTGACAGGTTATCTCTGTATGAGGAATATGTAGAGTATTAAGGTAGCGGTGCTAGGGCAAGCCCTTGAGGGTGGCGGTGACATATGGTGGATGCTGTGTAAATACTAGATAGAAAATACTGAAGCAAAACTTGAAAGTAAATGCTATTTGAGGTATTATCTAAAATATATATGGAAAACTGTCAATACAAAAGGCTGGCCATATACTTTATTTTAACAATTCCTAAAGATTAATTGTGTCTCCCATATACAGATAAGAGCTTGGTCGAATGTCTATGTTTTGAATGGGAATTCCTGATACTCATAACTGCCAAACCCTATATGTAGACAAGACTGATCTGAGGTGTTTGCCCCTTATCAGTACAGAGTAGAAGGTTCTGAAGAACTGGATGAGTGAACAAAGAAGGTCTCCTCTAATGGCTTATCTTATTTTAGGGTTGTTATATTCCCACAGCCTGATCCTCCATTTTCCCAACATCAGCCAATAGCAGAACAGCCAGTCAGTTCTGAATAGATAGTATAGTATAGTATATGTGTTCTCAAGTCAGCCAGGCAGTCATTCATCTGGTAAGGATCCATTAATAAAGAGGTCATAGCTCAACCTTAGGTCTCATGCACACAAAGGTTTTTTCTTTGGCCATGTGCATTGGGTGGTATGGTGCATGGTGCATCTCACTGCATTGTGACCTAAGCAGCACCTTAGGTTAGAAAAATGTAGTTACTCCTTACTTAATCTTACTCCTTTTGGCGCAACTACCCAATTCCCATGGAAACCGTCTATCTGAAATAGCTAAATGGCTAAAGTTTAGCACACATGTTCTTTTGCAAGAAGCCTTACCCATCTGATCGTTCTTTCCAAACCATGGGAATGGTTACCCTCTCAATGGTTGTCAAGCTCTACTCATTCTTGTAGATATGGGGTATGTACTGGTTGGAACTGGCCCATATTCACTTTTTCATCTTTCGTCCTACCGTATTGTAATTATGTAGACATTACCTATGAGTACATTTTACTATTAACCAGATAATCAGAAAAAATGGATACTAACCCATCTATACCCTCCGGTGGCGGTACAAAAATCCCACCGCTTCTCCATTACAATTGTACAGACGACTTAGCTAAAAAAAAAACATCCAGCAAGAACATGAGACAGGACAAGAGTCTTTTTTTTCCTTTTCTCTCTCTATCATGTCAGAATAATAAGAATCTGTGATTTCAGCACTTACAGGGTCAAAGATACACAATGTGTTATACTTTGCAGTGCATTTCCCGCTGACATTCGGGGAAATTACATTTATGCATAGGGCATACGGCGTTTAAACACTGCACTCTGATGGTGCCACTGAAACTGACAAGACAGTTTGATTTATGAGCCCAATTCCCTAAAACAGATGCTGAAAGTAGTAGAAGTGTATTTTTTTATATTCCTCCTTGCTTTTATCCGTCCTGGCAGTGATCAAGTGATGGATTACGCTGCCTAACGTTGTCTAAGGTAGTTTTAAATTTAATCCAGCAAACAACGAACCAGAAACGCATATATTAACTCTGTAAGCCGAGAAGGAAGAAGACTTGTTAGGTTGCTTTTCATTTTTTCTCCATTATGGACTTGTTTTTAGTTGTGCTCCTTTACCTCAAGCCTACGGTTAGTGCACCAGTAACTCTTTGAGACGTTGAGTTGAGCCTAGTTGATCAACTTTTTCTTCTTGCCCCATTAAAATCAATGGAAAACTTGCACTCCTCTTCCATGACAGTCATGCGAATAATGCAAATAAGTTTTCCAAGGTGTTAAATGGAAAACAATACATCCTTTTGCTACCTTGAAAGGCAGCCCCCTTAACATCAAGTATGACCTACAAGAAGTCTAAAAACATGATGTGGGCTTAAGCCAAACCAGTATATCTATTCCATAAGGAACAGACTCCTAACTGTAGACAGAACTGTTTCAACCTCTACACATGCCTTTAAGGTGGCCTTAATTGGCATTGTCTCCTTAAGGAGAACACCTACTGTCTGATCCTAGTCAATAGCCTCTCACACAGCCAAGTCAGTTCCCTACGCTGTACTGAGGAGACCCAACCAGGTCGAGACAGTGCTGTCTACAGTTGGGAGTCTGTTCCTTATGGAATAGATATACTGGTTTGGTTTAATCCCACATCATGTTTTTAGACTTCTTGTAGGTCATACTTGATGTTGAGGGGGCTGCCTTTCAAGGTAGCAAAAGGAGGTATTGTTTTCCATTTAACACCTTGGAAAACTTATTTGCATTATTCCCAGAATTCCCTAGTGGAGCATCTATGGCTTTAAGTCTCCACATGCCTTTAAGGTGGCCTTAATTGGCATTGTCTCCTTAAGGAGAACACCTACTGTCTGATCCTATGACAGTCATGCAACAGTGAAAAATTCCACTGTCTGACACTGAGGGCGAACCTCATGAAACAGGTTTGGATTGTACTGACATATTGCGGAAAGGTTGTGTTGTTCATATTACACTATTCAATGGAACAGAACTGTCAAGACTCCAATGAGAGAAGTCACATTACAAAAAGGGCCATTGTGGTAGATGAATACATGGCTATATGCTCCCCACCCAATAAAACAGGGTCCTTAATGGAATATTTTTTACAGGGACCCATAAAATAAATACAGTAAAAGTTAAAAAATATAGCACAAATTTAAGATGTAGTATCAATGTCCAAGACAATTAAAAACTTACTATACTTGAATGTGAGTAGAATACAATGTGTAGTACATTGATCCCTTTCCCACCGCCGTGTTAAGCATGTGTGACCACTTCCCATTTAGGTCTATGGGAGCTCCTAAAATATAAGTCTATAAGCTCAGATACTTTCCGTGCTACTCTTGAATGGAGAGTGGCCAAACATATGGGACATGGGTATTCAGTCTGGCTGCAGGAAGGGTTTCAAAGAACCCCTTTTTTCGAAATAGCTTTGTGTCAAAGAGTTGGGATTGTGTATTTACATCATGTCATAAATAGAGAATACCTCTTTTAGTTTAATCTTCTGAAATGTTCATCTGGATGTGCTTATATTTCCCTGGTGATTGCACAACTCAACTGTGAACTTTTGAATCAGGATAATCAATACAAAGTTAAGATGCTGCCAACCATTGTAGTCCACCGATGGAGGCTAAATGCTCTATAAGTGCATTTTAGAACAAAGGCAGACTGGGACAGTTCTCTCCCATCTGAAAGGTGTAAATGTTTCAATCCTGTGCGCATGACCAGCTGAATGGAAAACCAAAATAAATAGATACCTGCTCAATAGCCAATCCAGTTTCCTACACTGTACTGAGGAGACCCAACCAGGTTGAAACAGTGCTGTCTACAGTTGTGAGCCCTTTTCCTTCTGAATTAGATATACTGGTTTAGCTTAATCCCACCCCATGTTTTAAGACTTCTTGTAGGTCATACTTGGTGTTAAGGAAGCAAAAAGTGCCATTGTTTTCCATTTAACACCCTGGAAAACATACTTGTATACTTCCCAGAATTCCCTAGTTGAGCATCTATGGCTTTAAGTCTCCACATGCCTTTAAGGTGGCCTTAATTGGCAATCTCTCCATAAGCAGAACACCTACGGGCTGACCTTAATCAACGGCCTCTCAAATAGCCAATCCAGTTCCCTATGTTGTACTGAGGAGACCCAACTAGGTTGAAACAGTGCTGTATACATTTGTGAGTCTGTACTTCTATACTGGTTTGGCTTAATCCCACATCATGTTTTAAGACTTCATGTAGGTCATACTTGGTGAAAAGGGGGCTGCCTTTCAAGGTAGCAAAAGTTGGCATTCTTTTCCAATCAACCCCTTGGAACATGTATTTGCATACTTGCTCGATAGTCATACAGTCTTCTGTATTGACAGATTTAAGGAATGCTAGACTATTTTTACAATAAATGACTTATGATGCTTATCATGGTCTTAGAGAACAGAAGAAATTTATGTGGACATTTATTTCCTGGTTTTCGTGAGAGACCAGGATGTAGAGACCATTGGAGGACTACCAAAGTATGGGAACTGAGGTGATGGGAAATAATTCTATTTTTTTACAGCATCTTAGGGTCTTTTTAAAATGATGAGATAGACATCACCCTTTGATACCAAATTAGGCTGAATCCTGAATGTGCCAGACATGACAATGCCATAGGATCCCTCCTTTATCATCTGTCAGTTTGAAGTGTTTGATCCTCTAGATCTTTCTAGAGGAACTGAAGAGAAGCAGCATTATTTTTTTAATGTAGGTTTTTTATTTCATTTTCTGTACATAATTATGGGGCAGCCATATTGCCTGAGCTGCTGTTACCAGGGGCCCTTGGGCAATAAAATACATTAGCCCACTGCTAATTTCTTCTGGTACAATACACGTTCTCAGGCCATCTGTTTGATGGGGAAATATCACCTGTATTTTTTTACAAAAAAAAAACAGGTATTATCTTTTTCAATTTTTTTTTTTATTATAGATGTTTTTTAAATTGTAGATTCTACTTTCTGTACGGGATTATGGGGCAGTCAACAGCAAATTGTAGTATGTTTTACCCTGTCTTGTAGACACAAAATTATGGAGATGTTCGTTCCCATCTATAAAAAGTTTTCTAGATATTGTGGAACATGTATCTTTTATTTTGCTTGGCTTTTTCTTTGTGATTTATTAGGCACATGTGCATTTTGTCAATTTTTTGTAGTGTCATCCTCCATTTAAAGTTCACCATGGACAAGTTTTCTGCAGTGTTCCCTAAGTTATCACCTGATTCCAGATGTGGAAGCTGCTTTTTAAATGTAAAAAGGTAGCAAAATGTTAAATTTTTGCACAAAATCGTATCCACCCTTCTCAGGCATAGGAAATAGATTAGAGCCATGTGCACCTTTTTTGAGAATAAAAGTTGCATGCTACCTAAAGATTTAAGATACAGATGCAAAAAGCCAGATTGAAGACACATGTGCCTCATTGTGTATGACCTGTGTAGAGGTTATAGTACAAAGAGAGGGTTAGATCGGGGCAGAGGGAACACTGTTGGTACCCCTAAGGCTACATTCACATATTGGCCCTCATTTATCAAAAGTAGTGCAAGCTGCACTGTGTGCAGTTTGCCTGTGTAGTGTGCAGGGGGCACCAGATTCAGGAATTGTGTCGCAAATTCTTCATGAATCTGGCGCCCCCCTGCACTACTCCGACTTTTTTTTGGTGCACCTTTAGCACCTTTAACAGGCCATGGAACACCATTCTGTCAGACATAGCATGATAAATGTGTCATACGGTCCGAAGATTCAGCATGCACCAAAACCCCCATTTAAGTGCAGAATTTTGTGTTGTGTCGGGTATAGTGCAGCTGTGACACAATTGTTTTGCAGACACTTAGTGTATATGCTGATTAAAGCATATGCATACATACAAACATAAGTATTTACTGGCAGGTTGTCCTGTCCCTGCAGCTGAAAAACACCCCCATAGCATGATGCTGCCACCACCATGTGTCACTGTTGGGATTGTATTTGGCAGGTGATAAGCAGTGCCTGGTTTTCTCCACACATACTGCTTAGAATTAACACCAAAAAGTTCCATCTTCATCTCATCAGACCAGAGAATCTAATTTCTCATAGTCTGGGAGTCCTTTGCGTGTGTTTTTGTAAACTGTATGCGGCTTTCATATGTCTTGCACTGAGGATACTCTTCTGTCTATACAGCCCTGACTGGTGGAGGCTCCAGTGATAGTTGACATTGTGGAACTTTCTCCTTTCTCCCTACTGCATCTTTGGAGCTCAGTCACAGTGATCTTGGGCTCTTCTCCCTCATTTGATTAGTTTGCCTTGATGGTCAGGTCAAGAAAGAGATGTAGTCATTCCAAACATCTTCCATTTAAAGATTATGGAACCCACTGTGCTCTTAGGAACCTTGAGTGCTGTAAAAAATCTTTTTTGACCTTGGTGCCTTGCCACAATTCTGTCTCTGAGCTCCTTGGGTAGTTCCTAAGACTGCATGATTCTCATGTGCTCTGACAAGCACTTTGAGGTCTTTTTTGATCTTGCCAATTGGCTCAAATTGGTAACAAAGAGTTATTAGAGAGGTCTGAATACTTTCTTTACCCATTGTATACATTCAAAGTAGGATTTTAAAGAGAGATGGATGAATCCTACCAGCTTCAACTGAACGGAAGCTTAGGGAGATTCTAAGAGATATTGCTGTCTATACAAGTGGCAGCAGATAGTTCATTCCTCTTCCCACTTTCATGAAGAGGAATCCTCCCAACGTATGCCTACAATGGAGGACTAAAACGTCATATGAGCCCAGCCTAACTCCGCTGCCCAGGCCCTTCCTCAATTTTTCCCACTTAAACCTTGCTCTTTGTTCCCAAACAAAGATACTCAGTTCTAACTACAACTTACTTTACTATCCTCTATCCCCTTTTTCTAACTTCTTTATGTTCCTTGATGCTGCCTCCTTAATTTATAATTTGGGCACTACCTGCTCCAATGGGTTGACCCTCTTATGGGTCCCCACTGTAATATTTGTATTAGTTATGGTAGGTGCTATTATTATGAAGTGGATGTGTCTAGGCCTGAGGCTGTAGTCCAAGCAAGCTCAGAGCCAAGCTTCCAAATACTGAAACATGTCGCACAAAAAAACCCCCATAAAAATCAGCTAAAGTATATTTTGACATATCGCCCCTGTCAAAGGTAAAGTCAACAACAGTAACTTCATGAAACGGGCTAGGCAGCTGCATTCAATCCTAAAATCACCATGACCAATACCAAGTGTCAGAATACAGGGGTGTTATTCTGTGATCTGGAACAGTGCTCTCTGGAATGATCAATCATTTTCACTGTCTCATGGCAATCTTATGAATGAATTTGAATGTGTTTAAATCATCCCCTACGAGAATGCATATGGTTACATTTGGCAGAGGAAAGGATAATAGTATTTTTTTAACCATTTGTTACCATTCATGACTTTGGTTAGTCCCTTATTGTCAGTGCCAGCATACAACGAGATTATAGATAATTTTATGCTTCTAACTTTCCTCAACTACCTGCACCATGTTTCTTAGGAAAAGTTTCCTCCAAACATTTCCTATATTTATACTGCAGAAAATTATAGTAGTAATTAGAGAAAAGTCTAAATTTAGCCAGATCAGTTCTGTACATATACAGGCGGTTCCCTATTTTAGAACACCCGACTTACAGACAACCCCTAGTTGCAAACGGACCTCTGGATGTTGGTAATTTACTATACTTTAGCCTTAGGATGCAATAAAAAATTTTGGTTGGAGTGACAATTATAAAATATACGGTTCCGACTTACATACAAATTCAACTTAAGAACAGACCTACAGAACCTATCGTGTACGTAACCCCGGGACTGCCTGTACTGGAATGATCTGTGAGTTTTAGTCCTGCTATGGTAAAACTATTGGTTACAAGTCACGTTTTTTAGTAGGCCAATCCAAAAATGTAACTTCTTTCACTTGAGCGTTTTAGAAATTGATAGATTTTCGGTTTTGGGTCATAAATTCCATAAAATACATTGGCCAAATACAGTTCTGAGCATTCCCCCCAGTGAACTCTATAGAATTTCACAGCATGCTAAGTATTTCCCAATATGATGTAACTGCTAACAGAGAGGTTTAACTGCTCCGAGAAGTTTGCCTACGGCATAAATTATGTTCTTAAATTAAATTAAAGTGTCATGGGAAGTTATAGATTGGTCAGACACCTACATAGACATTCCATCACTGACTATTGTTTAACAGAAGTTCAAATTTTACATTCTTCATGGATGATCTAAGTATCTATCCTCAAACATACAAATGCCGATATACAAATCAGATATAGAAACTTTCCTCTTCTGTAAATTCAATATGGAGATACATGGTGGTCCTGTCAGCAGAATTTTAATCCCATTAGACATTCAGGGGCAGCTCATGGCAGATAATTATCTTGTGTTCTTCTATAATTAGAAATGAGAACATCTTTGGGTTTTGTCAATGTATGAAATTTCCATTTGTTGCACAGTAGATGTTAAAAGTAGAAGTTCAGATCCATATTTTAGCACTTCCCACGAAGACAAGATTCTTAAATATACTCAGAATAACAAAATAACACATTCTCTAATTCAGTGTTATTAACACAAATACAGCATTTCACAGATATAAGCCCAACCTGTCTCTATTAGTCCTGGTGTATACAATTTTGGCTGCCCCGAGATCTGACCATAAATCTTATGATTTTTATGGTCGGGCAAGGCAATTCTTCTCATGAATAGCTCACACATAGACACACACAAACACTTTCTGCCAGCAAGCACCAGCATGTACAGACTTACTCTACAAGTTATAGATAAGGTCTTTTTCTGTGTGTGTTAAAGCTCATATGTAGCAGAGCTTAAATGTGTCATTGTGTGTTATATGCATCTCATGGATTTCATCATCTCTCATCTCTTTTTCTATGTGCCAGATACCAGTGAATGTTCAGAAGCTAAATTAAAGTGTAGATAAATCATGTACCTTGATAATCTAAGCACATTGTCAGCACACAGCATCTCATAGCACAGAGGGATATTGAAGTGTCTGCTTAGAGAGTCTCCACCTGCCCGGAGTTTTACACTGATCATTACTGAGTCATTGGAGCTTAAACAGCAATAAAACTGAGTCAATGATACTTGTCACAATAAATTACTACTACATGTGGAAAAGCTAACAGGTAACATTTTGAGCATTTTTTCTAATTTTTTTTTTTATTTTCATTTTTGCTCTATGTCCTTTAAAAGTCAGAAAAGACTGACTTTATTATAAATTTTTTTTACATTTATATTTGTTGCTGTACTGCGCCAGCTCATGCAGATGACCAGTTATGGGGGCCATGTCAGATCACAGCCCCTCTCATGGTCTATGGCACCCAATAATGGTGCATTGAGCACACTGGGGCTCATTTACTAAGGGTCGCGCTGCTCACTTGTGTCGGACCGTGCACCATTTTCGGGGATTACAGGGCTTGTGTAGGTAATTAAGAAGTGCCTGCACTGGGATTTTGGCGAATGCAATCCTTTTGTGGCGAACTCCAGCAGAAACGTAAGTAAATGTGCCTCACCACAACGTGACCTGATGGCCATGGCAAAATATGTGACATGTCTTATATTTTGTTGTTTTACGGTGGCAGCTCCTCAACGTTCTATGGAGAGGGGAGGAGTGAGGAATGTTCACCCCTCCTCCCTCGTCTTCCTGGCCATGTACTTGACAAGATAACGGCCCGGACATGTACATGTTTGTTTGCTTGAACCCTAAAACTGTACTTCAATAATGACTTTGTCATCATTTGAGCTTTTCCTGGTGTAGAAAGATCCAGCAAAAGCCTCTGAGCCCCAGTATTCTGCCGATCAAGGGTTATGTCCTGTGATCACCAGGGACAATTGAGACCACCCGTTCCCCATATTTTCTTTAATAGTGCGCTGTGCATGAGAAAAGGAGAGGCCAGCAGCAGTAAATATTCCAGGGTCCTCTGCAACTGCTAACAGCAGTCCACCTGACATTCAAGTGCCCAAATGCTCGGACATCCTGCTAAACCAAGCACCATATATAGACAGTGGGCAGTTCTGAACCAGTTAAAGGATAAGACATGCTGGAAATATGTCATAGATTTTGGTCCAACCCTTGCAATTTTGTCAGTGAGCATAAAAATAAACCTTTCTGTATGCAAACTAGTTTAATATTAAAAGATGTAGTAATTGTTCTTTTTCACTGTTCTTATAATAACTTTTTTTATTTTTCTGTCATGTTACAAAACAATATGATATCATATTTAATTTTTTTTTTGGTTTGACTAGTTTTGCGCAATAAAAACACAGACCCAGGAGCTCATTTTAATTGTACAAGCTATAGATTTTATTTTGGAGCAATTTAGGAATATCTATCAATCCATATGGCACCTAGAAAATCTTAAAGATGTATGTTGTAAACATTGGGGCACATTTACTTAGAAAGTGGGGAACTTCACTAAAAATGCTATTTCCGTGTATAATGCTGGGTGCGGCGATTCACCAAGATTGTGCGCCAGCAATCAAGAACCTGTTGCTTCCCTGCACTGGCCGACAGAGTTTTTTTTTGTGGTGCACCTTTAACATAGGGCGTGCGACACAATTTGCAAGTTGAATACGGTGCTAGGTCCGAATCGGTAGGACCGACTGATGGCACGCCCCCTTACTTGTGTTGCATGGAATCCAGTGCAGCTGCGCCACAAAAGGGTCGCAAGTCATTTTAACCTACAAAAATGTGCACATTCTGACAAAAGTGTGGCGCAAAGCCCTTAGTAGATGTTCCCCATTTTACCTGGAATGTTTCTTGAAATTAAATTAGAGCATTTGTATTTTTTATGATTCATGTGAAAAAATAAAAAAGATATCGGGGGAGATTTGTAAATGCTTATACGCCAGTTTTCTGGCATACAAGCTCTGAAATAATTGCAATTCCTTGCATTCCACCAGGAATTGCAATTATTGTCCCCCTTATGCCACCTTCACGCAACCGTGTTGCTGTCCCATGCCTGTGTCAAGCGAAGGTCATAGCACAATTCCACACCAGGTGGTCCAGCCATATATCAGGACGCCGGAGCCTCTAGTTATATCCAGCGCAGGAGAGGGGCGGGGTTTAAATCATAAGCTGGCTCATGATGCACCAGTGTATTATAAATCCCCTCCATAATATCCATCTGGTTGTATTACATAGAAATGAAATACACTCATGTGAATGAGGCCTAGACGATTCTACATATGTAGGTAGGATCATGGATAGGGAGCAGTATCTGTATATATCCTTTGTCTTTTTCAGAAAAACACTTGAATAGCGATGCACAACTTCATGACTGTAGAAGAAACGTAATAGCGTGCGATTATATATACACCCCGTGAAGTCCACAACACAAGGTTTTACAGTATCTTCAAAAAAGTCCAGCTGCAGCCACAACGCCGTATATCCGGGCCGTAAACATTTCCAAGGATAAATATCTGCAGACATGTACGACGATAATGTCCACGTAACAGTATAAGTGTCAAAAAGAAACTTCCCGGCTCCTCGCTGCCGCTTTAACTGCCTTTCCAATAACCTCTCATTATATTTTAATGTTGTTGTAACTTTATGGCTTAATCAGTATTTGCAATTTGTTTGTCGTCCAGGATGTGATAAAGTTGTTTCACAGGTACCTGTCCAAGCCAACGGCTGCCTGCAAAGCATTGTGGGTCTTGCTTTATAACCCTTATAAAACCAGGCAATGGAAAACTGACAACCCTCTCGTTTTTATCAAGTGTCTAATGCGAGAGGAAATTAAGCCATACATTAAAGGCGGATTACAGTGACACAAGGACATTTAGAGACACTCTCCCCTCCCGGCTCATCCAATCCTTGCAGGTAAAGGTTGCCTCCGAGGCTCTGCACTGAAATGTTATTTATATATCCTGCATTGAAACAATACCTTCTTTTTTACTGTAGCTGGCAACAGCAATTCATAAAGCAATGAACAAGTGGCAGAGCTTTCTGAAAGAGCGAACGAGGGTTTCCATCACGTAAACTACAATATACTTGGGATGTGCTCTTGGCGGTTACTGATGTAGGTATGAGATGGCAACTCGCCTTGCATTTGGTTGGGTGTATTTACAGACGAGCAGGGGAACGTTACAGAATGTTACAGGGTTTTATTACGATGCCGTCTGCAGCCTTAGATTTCCTTGTCCTTTGTGAGGAGAGTCGTATTGAATGCTTTTGTTGTGTTGGCTACGGGGAATTTCATGTATACGGTATTTAAAGTTGACTGTTTTGTCAGCATTGTGGATACGGCCCTTCTGGATCACAGCCATGCTCCATAACAGGAGGTGAAGATTTCTTTGTTGTCTCTAGCAGGAAGTTGCACTTCCCGGTTTACGAGAACTTTTGGTGCTTGGGCTTGAGGAGCGTTCTTGAAGATTGAGCTTGGGTTTTTTTTGGCTTAAGGTCATCTGTCAGGTTATATGATAAGGATGAAGCCTTTCTGTCAGTTTTGGCCTATGGATTATGAATGAAAGGTGAAATCTGAGGAATAACAGTTAGACTTATATTTTTCAGCACCTACAGAGCTAGTCGCTTTTTAAGGCTACATGTGCAAAAACCAACATGGATAATTCTTGGCTTTGTTCTGATACAATGAGAGGAATTTCTTGAACTACATTTTTAGACTCGTTTTGTCTCGAACTGACACAAAAAAAGTCTCGAAAAGTAGTACTAATGATAATTCACCCCACTGTGTCCGGGATCCTTTCACCTCCATGTGTGAATCAGCTCATGAAAATAGGGCTGGTATGTCTTTCTACCTAATTTTTTGAGAATCCAGTACAGCAAAAGGCCAGACAATATGGTTGCAGGCATGTAGCCTTCCAATGAGGTGTAGGGCATTGGATATAATATCTATAAAGGCTCATATACCTTTGGAATCATTGCAAATACCACCTTTACTTAGTCCGCGTGAGATATGGCACGCTATAAATTGTATTACATGTAACATTTTACTAAGACCATGGTTTTTTCTACCTTAAACCGTGCCTAGCATGTGAAGCATCTACAGATGTCCTTTCCAGTGATGACCTTATCTATGATGGCCCTCACTAAACTTTCTATTGCAAAGAGGTCAAGTTCCAAAATCTAAAAACCTATGATTGCTTTATCAAGTCATGTTCTTATCGTGCTACATAACAACCTCTGTGGTGTGATTGACATTGCACTATATGACTGATATCAGACTGTTGCCCTCCTAAACTGCTAACAACATCCATGGTGGTGGCTACATGAACCACTCTACATGATGAACAATGAAGGACCTATTATTTTACCACCACAAACCTTTGAATTCCAGATAACATCTTCAACTTAAAGTTGAGTTGTCTTCATCACAAAACTCTACTTCTTTTTTACATGTTTTGGTGGTCAGTGTCAACGTTCAAAAACACATTAAAGGGGCTCCCTAATATATTTATTTTAATGACCTGGGTCAACAAGTTTCACATGAGTGTGAGTCCAACAATTGAGACCTTCACTGATCAGCTAATCCAGGCAACCCCTGGCACTAGAATAAAAACCGAGAACAGAGATGCAAGTCCATGAAGTATGTAGTGACCTGCCCCGGAAACTGCTGCACAGTTTTTGGGAGGTCAGACCTCCACCGATCCTATGGAAAAATCATTTGTGTCATTATAGTTGAACATTTCTTAAATTTAACCAAAAACAGAGCTAAAATTTTATTGGTTATGGATACAAATCCAGCCAGGGTATGGAATCTGTACATTTACCAGGTCTTTTTGGGGTACTTTGTTAGCTACCCATGCCAATAGAATATACTGATAAGTCAGATTTTTGCCTAGTCTACATATAATGGCACACCTATATATAACTGAGTGTTCTGAGTACATTATGTGTGGTGTAACTGTATTAATGGATAATGAATACATGCAAGAAAAGCTTACATTACATTATTTCTACTTTCATCCAGAATATTGCTAATCAAGCTGCAAATAAATTCTAAGGGATTAAGACTAAGATTATAACACTTTACAGTTGTCTTTTCTTGTATAAATCCTATTTTGCTGCCCTGTCTTCTGCTGTTGTGTCTCTCTTCAAGGCCTGACATAGGGCAGTACCGTGTGACATTGACGACGGTCTCTGGGAATGTCACCAGAGCGCTAGTTACTGTATCAGTGACAGGTAACCAAAGCCACACGTCAATAATGTAGGGCTGACATTTCGCTCCAGTGCGCGCCATGTTTCCTCTACACTCACTATTACACTTTAGCACCTTTGCCGTTGTAGGACAATATAACATCTGTTTGCTGAGACATTACAAGTATATGGGGAGAGATCAGGTAACCTGTTCCATGCCCCCTGCCTCTTGCATAACCACCGACAATGTCTCATCTATTGACTGCAGTGGGAGCTATACTGTGAAATGTTAATATCCTGAACCTTTGTCTCTGTAGGAGAAGTATCGGTGTAGATGCCAAGGAGAGATAATGATATTATTTAGCAAATGTTGGCACTAAACCCTTTCTTTTCCCTCTATTGTAGAGCCAATTTATGAGATGTGCTAGATAGGTTCCTGGAGCCCAGGAGAGGGATGTTTATTAATATTCCAGCCAAATGCTTGGGAGGTTGGCATGTGGAGAGAGAGTGTTTAGCCTCCAGGTCTTCTACAGGAATTAGGGCTGGCGAGACAGCCAATAGCCAGTTCAGATCACCTTGGCTCGGCAATGGGCGCACTCTTTGTTCATACTGTTGCAATTTCATGGCTGCTCATATACAAGGTGTATCTTATAAACTCCTGTCATATGTGCCAATACACAAATTGAACTTCTCTCAATGTTCTAGTAGCTCATGCACCTGCATGGAAATCTACAGAAATTGCCACATTTATTTTGCTTCATAAGGAAGAAAACTATCTCGTAAACCAGATAGTCATCTTCAGACAGGTGTTTGAGGGTCAGCCACATGTGAGTACAATGGTCTTCTGTACCTGATGCCTTTGACTAAGCACTGTAGTGGGCAGGAGAGGTTGATGATGTTGTTGATAATGATGATAAGGGGCTCTCTAGGTTTATCTTTTTTTAGCTCTAGGTTAATTGTATAAAGAGAATCAAAGGGAACTTCAATCATGAAATCCTCATATATATCTTCCTGCGCTAAACACACATGTACACAAGGGCCTTTTCAGGACCTTTGAGGTCCTCCAAAAGTCCTGAAACAGCATATTGGAAGCAGGTAGAAAGGACACATACTCCATTCTACAAAAAGCTCAACTCTAGTACCATGTAGGAAATAAATTACAGATTTGTAGGGGGTAATAATATATATAAATGCCAGGGTCCATGGCAATCTTAATCCGCCATTATGGCATGGTACGGCACATCACCACCGGCCTCTGTTCCTATAAAGAGTTTCATCAGTGATGTCACTTCCTCTACAGCCTCTACATGTCACTTGTAGAGGGCACAGACATTGACAACACCTTGTATATTCGAAAAAAAAAATGGCACTGACCAAAGCATCAGAGGGAGGTAAGTACAACCTGTTTCATATATTCACATCCCATGGGGCCACTAGTCCTTAATGGGATAATCCTATGTGAGAAAATTTCCCCTTATCCATGCGAGCCATTAATTTTATGGAGTTGCACTGGATCTTCTTCGTGGTGCATGTAAGTGCATTGTCTTGCGACAGAATTTTAAAGTTATATCCCGAGCTCAGTCCCAATCAGTCGGATCATCTGACGGCCCGCCCCCTAATTTATGGCGCATGAAAGCCAGTGCAGCTGTGCCAAAAAATGATCGTGTGTGACACAATCCCAGCGCAGACACCTGTTAAATACTTGTCCATGCAATCCCCCCCAAAAAATGGCGAACAGTCTGACGAAAGGGCGTTCCGCGACCCCTATGCGTTTTATCACACTGTGATATGGCCACTCTGCTGCCTATGGAGAAGGGAGGGGTGAGGAGCGCTTACTCCTCTGCTGTCCTGCACCCAGCCGAGTGCTCGCCAAGGTGGTAACCCTTACTATTCGTGTGCATTTGGCCAAAACTTTATATAGTGCCTCCATCTTTTATCTATCTCACTCCACATATAATAGAAGCCGTAGCTAAGCGAAAATTGGCATTATTATAATGTATTTCAGGATTCCTGTTGTTGCACTACCCACACATACTATATTTTTCCCTTTCATTTCTACCTGCCATTGACATACAGAGTGAATATGATTACCTTCATTAAACCCGCTAAACATACCATAGCCATTAGCTCACTCCATCCCAATAGGCTTGAAGATTTAATAAGACCTGCGGACGTTTCTATAATAGGGGCTCTGTGCAGCCGTCTCAGCAAAAACAAGAGTAGAAATAAAAAAGGGAATTTATTTTGGGTCTCTTTTTTTTTTTTTTTCCAGGGAAAGGTCTATAAAACCTGTGACAGGTTTATGGACAGGGAAATATAATGCTGACAAACGACCAACTAATCAAGTGGAACATGTAATAAATCATTAGTGTGTCATTAAACTGTTCCAGAACTGCATTGAAGGGTCATTACAGTGTCACAATATATCTTCTACCAGCAAACAAAAGCAAGCAGGGCATGTTGGGAATAGGATTACAGGGGAAGCATCTGTCAGAGCTAATTAGGAATTAACCACACTTCTTAATAGTGGGGAAAGTAGGCGAGAGCCAGGCCCTGCTAAGGAGGGAAACAGACCGCGTTCTAGGTGGTATTAATATGGGGACAGACAGAAGGAAATGAGCTCAAGGAAAATAAGTCATGCATTTCTGTACAAGCACTCCGAAGCTGATGTCTATATTTTACTTCAAGGGGAACCAGGACTTTCCTGTGCTTGTTATTTTGGAAACTACATGAGCCCCCGGTGAGCTGAACCATAGGCTTCCTGCTACTGAATAACCTACCTGAGTTAGATTGCTAAATCTTATCACTGAGAGTAGCTGTTCTCACCCGGGAGCCTGCGGTGTCTACAGTCGCCACAAAAAAAGTCAAACTGTTCACTTATCGAGTACTGGATGATGCAAAGCCGTCTACCCCCCACTGTTTCCCGAAAATTGTAAAAATACCAGAGGTGTATATGGATGGTTGGACCCCCTGGACTGAAGTTGTGATAAGGCGTTGTAGATGCTGAGAATTACATTGACATCTGGTGAAGCTGAGATTCAATCTTACTTTGTTTTGTCCCAAAATTCAATCTATGAGAGAACATCTTGTTCAAAGACATTTCTAAAAACTTTTGGGTTTCATGCAAAAATTGAAATCAATTATCATGCGTCATTATCCGTACTGCTACTCTTCAATGGGACATAAGGATGCTAAGGGTCTCAGGCTATAGGAATAAAAGGCAACTAAAAAACAATTTACCCCCTGATCTGGTAAAGCCTTGTGATCCCCAGACAAGGGTGATTCCAGCCGAAACGCGTGTCGGGGATGTTTTTATCCCTGGTACTTGAGCTGTGTGGATTGACTCATGGGTAAGACTCCTTTTTTACGATAACTTTATTGACCTAGGCTTTGCCTAACTCTAGTAATGTTAAAACAAGACAGTATCATGTCCACAAGGTGTTTCCCCATTTGAATGTTGATCATCCACTCTATACATATCTCACCTCGAGGAACCTGTATAGGTATAAAATAGTCTTTACCGTTTATGCTCATATGCTGAAGATAACTCCTTTTCTGTGTACCATCATCTATGGCCTGAAATGCTATTTATAAGTAATTTTATACTTTTTTCATTAGTAAAGAATAATATTTCATTCAAAAGAATTAATTTTTTGTTGTCTTGGTATGACGCCCATCACCCACAGTTCTGTGGGGGACACTGATGGTATCACTTTCTTGATATGTAAAGTGAAGCCTCCTGTCTTTTACCTCATCAGCCAGACATTCCTGTATATAAAATGGCTGCAGATGGAGGGTCATGTGATCTCTCACTGGTGATTGTTAGTGGAACTGTTAGAGATCACATGACCCTCCAGCTGTGGCCATTTTATGGACAGGAATCTCTGGCTGATGAGGTAAAAGATGGGAGGTGTCACTTTACATATCAAGAAAGGGGAACAGAACTTTTGGTAAATTGCGCGTTCCAAATTAGGCCCGAGTTCCAAATTAGGCCAGTTCCACACTTGCGAGTGTGATGCGATGAACTCGCATCACACTCGCAACGCATGCTGCCGAGAACGCACGGCCCGAACGCTGCACCGCGGGAGTTCATCGCATCACACTCGCAAGTGCGGAACGGCCTTACACACTTTACAAAAAAACATGAGTTAAAGTGGCCGACCCCTTTAAGCACTAAACTACAACAAGGCTTTAGCCATGATTGCCAACAGGAAGTTAAAACGTCCCACAAACTATCGTTACTAATATAAAAATAAATTCCATTAACAAGACATGTTAGTCTAGGACAGAAAAACACATTGGTCCGGTATCCAATAGCAAGTTCATGGCTTGCTGAAACATCATGGGATGGAGTATGTGTAATGTATGCTAGAGGACATCAGGCCCTAATAATAATGTCATCTCTGAACGTGATGTATTATGCTATCAAGTTCACCACTTATAAGCCGGGACACATGGCACACATGGATCACACGGCATATGGAAATATTTTTGAAGTTATGACTTTGACACGGTGTAGGCGGTTTTGAAGCCCTGCTAGGAATTATTCTTATACCAAACACATCCATATGTTTCCAGCCAAACGTTATGTGCCAGTAATATATACCATAATATTTCTCTTGTAGGAGCTTAATAAAATAAAAAAACATACAGTGCACAAAAATTGTATTAATACTTAGCAAAAAGGAATACAAAATGACTGGCCCCTACCCAATAATAGTACGTTTTAGGGGAACCTTCATAATCATTGTCATGTTTACAGAAATGAGCCATGACTGCTTTAGGTTTTGTAGAAAACTTTGAAGGTATTACAGGATTTGGGAAATTTACCCTGCTATTATTGCTCTACCAGTATTGCCTACAAAAAGGATCTCTTGCTTTTGAAGACCCAACAAATCCAACCATTACCTGAACAGCCTGTTGGATCTGCACAATGGGGGTCATTTACTAAGGGCCCGATTCGCGTTTTCCCGACATGTTACCCGAATATTTCTGATTTGCGCCGATTTTCCCTGAATTGCCCCGGGATTTTGGCACACGGGATTGGTTTGCGGCGCATCGGCGCTGGCATGCACGCGACGGAAATCGGGGGCGTGGCCGAACGGTAACCCGACGGATTCGGAAAAAACCGCCGCATTTTTTAAAAAAAATTGGTCGCACGGGCCATACTCACGTGCACCACGCAGCAGCGCCACCTGGTAGACATCGGCTGCAGGACCTTCATGAATCGCCGGAAGACCTGAACGCTCGTCAGAGAAGCCGCCGCTGAAACGCGAATGGACCGGGTAAGTAAATGTGCCCCAATGTGTAAATTCCCTGATTCTGGTTCTGCATAGGAGTTGAACACAGTACCAGGAGGAAGCAGCTATCAACCTAAAATCAGATCTAGCCTTTCACAATCTTTGCTTAAATCAGTAGTCCAGTGTGATAACATTAATAATACGAGTATATCTATAAAGGGCTATTATTTGACCTGCATTCTGTATTTTCTAGTAGTTTTCCCCTCTGCAGACTCTTTCTCTGATTGTGTATTCTTGATCAGTACTTTATGCAAAAATTATGCAAATTTTTTTTATCAAGGAAGGAAAGCACATGATGAGAGCCAAGTGAGGGGAGAAAGAAACTTTTCATCAAAAGGTGAGGGACTATTTTGAGCCAACAATGTAAAATATTAGAATAACTTGTAATAGTTTATAGCCATTAGAAACGGACTGCTTGTCATTGAAGAAATGTTTTACAATTGCCTAAAATACTGTGTGGGACCATAGTGGCAGACATTTTACAGTGTGCTGGCTAAAAGGGCAAGAATAGCATTTTACTATTTTGTGTTACTACTACATGACCATTAAAGTATGTGGGGGTAGCAGCAGGGTGAAAATGTTAGGGGACAATAGAAAAGCAAAAAACATAAGATGTATTTACGGTGATCACCAGAACAGGTAGACATGGTGGTCTGGGTCTAATGGAGAAGAAAAGAAATTAAATAACTACCATCGACAGACACTTCAGCTGTAGTCACTGAATATGTTTTTTGTACATATTTGGATTACCGTATGTGAGACCTAGGTAGGAGGGGTAGGTGGACTTTAATTTACTGCCTGAGCTAGTTGTAAACTTTCACTGTACGGGAAGTCCCTGGGTTACGTAAATGGTAGATTCTTTAGGTTTGTTCTTAAGTCAAATTTATATGTAAGTTAGAACTGTACAGGCAGTCCCCGGGTTCCATACAAGATAGAGTCTGTAGGTTTGTTCTTAAGTTGAGTTTGTATGTAAGTCGGAACCGTATACTTTATCATTGTAACCCCAGTCAAAATTTTTGGGGTCTCTGTGACAATTGGTTTTTAAAAATGTTGGGTTGTCATAAGAACCAGGATAAACAATAAAGCTTCATTACAAACACCTGTGATAACTGTTAAAGCTGTTTATTGTAGCCTAGGACTAAAGTACAGTAAATTACCAAAATCCAGAGGTCCATTTGTAACTAGGGGTCGTAGGTAAGTGAGGTGTTCTTAAGTAGGGGACCGCCTGTATATTTTAGAATTGTAGCTCCAGCCTCATTACAGACACCTTACAGCTGATTATTGCAGCCTGGGACTATAGTAATAGCATCCAGAGAGCTTCACCAGAGGTCACAGGGGGCAGAGGGGTCCATCTGTAACTAGGGGTCATCTGTAAGTTGGGTGCCCTTAAGTAGGGGACCGCCCCTAAATGCAAATCGGAAAGAGTTATAGGGACATTGGGTGTAGAAAACTGGAAGATGATTCACATGAACAAGAAAAGATGCTCTTTAAATTGGAATCACAGGGCAATTCATTTTAATATTATACACCAGGTATACTATACACCACCAGCCTTATGTAAGATGAGGCCGAGAGAGGAATCTAAATGCTGGAAATGCCAGTCGTTGGACACAGATCGTTTTCATATGGTGTGTCCTTGTCCAGTAGTATTACATTTTTGGAAGGAGGTATTTAGTAGGATAAATGACATTCTCAAGATTTCATTTCTCAACTATTTGAAGATAGTTAACCAGCACGGCACTTTGACTGTTAGGCCCCTTGCACACTTGCGTTGCAGATCACGTCAGAGTTTGATCCGGGTGCGATCAGGGTTTGGTCAGTGAAAAACGCACATTTTGCATCAGAGTGCAATCAGTTTTCAGTCTGTGACTTGCAGAAGTAGAGCATGTCGAGATTTAAACGCGCGTTTAAAAAAAAACGCGCGTGTGTGCGTGGAAAAAAATACAAGTCTGAAAAGACCCATTGATTACAATGGGTCAGAGTGCAATGCAAGTTCTGCGCGTCAAAAGCACGCGCAGAAAACGCTTGTGAAAAACGCAAGTGTGAAAGGGGCCTTAAACTAATATATTTGGCAATGGCACTTATAGTCCAGCAATGGGGATGTAGAGTCTTTGTTTAAATTACAGTTTAAAAAAAATGAAAATAGTTGATTCAAAATTATCCAAAAAGAGCAAAAATTTAATAAAATCTGGTCCTTGTGCGGCTGATACTCTTGGAAGAATTATTGTTGGTTGTTTTTTTTCCTGCCAGCGGACACAGGGAGGTGGGGGGGTTACTTAGGTTTATTTTATGTTTTTTTTTCTTTTTCTTTGATCATTTGGTTATGGTACATTTGTTAGATTTATATTTATTGAGGACTAGGAAGAACTAGAAAAGATGAAAGGAAAGATTCATGTCACCAACTTGAGATAGTGGACCGTTGGGGAAATTATAGTAAGAGTATGGCTGACATGTATTTTAGGATGCAGGAATGTAAATTGTGAAGTCATATATTTTTCCCTTGTGTAGATTTAAAAACATTATCCTTTCTTCTAAGGGTTCTTTGTGACATTTGTACTTATATTGATTTGGGAAGAGATTGTACTTTTTTATGTAAAATGTTTGTTTGAATAAAGGTTTATTAAAAAGAAGAAAGAAAAAACAGGGAAAAATAAACAAAAAAAGTAGGGGACCGTCTGTATAATGAAACTCACTTAAGTTGGCTGAAGTCGGCATATGTTAACAGTGCTCGTTATCTTTTTAAATTTGCTGTCGGAAAGCATGTCTTTTTTTCTGTCTCTGATTTGATTAGCAAAAATAAAAAAAAACAACCTATGACTTTTAAGGATGTATGGAACTATGTTTGGACCAGTTGCGCTTAAAAAGTCTCTAATTTGCTCAAAAAAAAGTTGCAAATCAAAGACCATATCGGTCTTGCCAAGACACAGACACATTCACTGGAGAATTTCTTGAAAGAAATGAGCAAAAAAAAAGATTTCGCAAAAAAGATAAGACAAAAATTACTTAAACTAAAGATACATGTCCCCATGGAGTCCTACATCTACAGTATCCTCAACACAATGTGAAAAGTTTCAGTTGAGCATCTTGGATTACACCTTAGTGCTCTGTGGATGTTCTGGGATACAGAATGTTGGGGCTATTTAGGATGAGTTGCGCCTTATGGACTGTGGTAAGGACATTTGATGGCCTCCTGCCTGGAGCCTCTATCATGGACTTTTTAGATGTCAATAAAGTAGAGGAATAGAGGCCTGTAATTTCCCGCCACTTACCTCTCGTCCCTGCTCCTCTGTCTGTTGTTTGTTGATTGACATGTAGCAGGAGATTTATCAATGCTTCTATGGCAGATTTTTGGCGTAGAAGCGATGATTGCAATTATTCCGGCGACAACGCCTACATGACGTGGAGGGGCCTATCTGCCGGTGGAGTGGACAGGCACGCGAAGTTCCTGCTTCGTGCCTGTGCAATTTTTAAAAATTATTTTAATGACCTGGTATAGTTCTGTCCCCCGGCTGATGTATACATCATGAGTTCTTGTATGAAAAATCTCCCCCAGCTCAATAAGAATGTCAATATGGTGGGGGGTGCTGTGCATTGGGTGGGGGCTGTGTGCTATACATGATACTCTTCTATAATAAATAATAATAATTCCTTTATTTTTATAGCGCACACAGATTCCGGAGCGCTGCACTACAGGGTACCCCCGACTGACTATGGAGGGTGTCCTCTGACTGGGGGTGTCCAGGAGTTGCACTTAAGTGTTATTGTGGCGTTTGCACTTTAAGGGGCGTTAGTGCTCTGTTGTTGGGTTCTCCTCCCCCTCCCTGTTGTTTCCCCTCCCCTTGGGTTTATAAGCTGGCACCTGGGCGTGCTGCTTCCTCTTGCCCGCGCCACCGGTGAAGCTGTCCCTCCCTCCCTCCCTACTGTTACTGTTTGGTGTTTTGTGATGTCTCTCTTTTGTATTACATACTGCGAAGTCACAGCTGGCGGTAAAAAGGAAGACATTTGTGGAGATGTGGAGATATTGAACGAGATTTGCCCAGAAGATGCAGTGTTGGCCGGGAGTCCGGCCGAGCAAACCGCTTCGGGCAGCTGCGGTTTGGCACCGAGAATCTAACAGTGCCGTTAAAGTTTTGGAGTTTTGTTAAAATGTTAAAATAAATAGCTGTGACCTTTTTACACCCAACAGGATGCCTCATTGCCTTTTATTCTTGTGGGGATGTTTGGGTAGAGTTTATAACTCTGTTTAATATTACGGGTCTTTTTAAAGTGCCTTATTGGGAAATTTGGGTTCAAGTTTACTACCTCCCAGTCAGAGCTTGACAGATCGGTCCCTGTCCCCATGAGGCTCACAATCTAATCAGTATGTTTTTGGAGCGTGGGAGGAAACCCACGTAAATACGGAGAGAACATACAAACTCTTTGCAGATGTTGACCCTGGGACTTGAACACAGGACTCCAGCACTGCAAGGCTGTAATGCTAACCACTAAGCCAGCGTGCCACTCTTCTACTACTTGTAGACATTTGTTGTGACATTTGTATACTGTATCCCAGGCTACGCTGTGTATGTGTGTGGACTGATGTTTTATGGTAATAAACATTAAATTTAATTAAAATCTATAAAACCTCATGTTTTGTCACATGGAAGGGTAGAATATTCTTGAGGTCACCGGTTATGGTATATTATGATAAATGGCCAGTCATCTATTGCTGTGTTGTTAGCGTATCCGTATTACGTACATTGGGAACATTTCTCCTGACATTGTCATCGGCATCAAGTTCATTGTCCTGCGCGGCGCAGTGTTGTGTATATAAAAGGTTTGTGCTTGCTTCATGTATGCTTTGAGGAAGCTATTGCTAAGCATTAAGTGCGCTCAGGGAGGGGACGCCCTGACACTAAGTGTCTGGCAGGCTGAGCGCTATGCCTGGGAGATAAGGGTAATTTCTAGGACAAGCTCTCGTCAGCACAACCGAGAATTGCTAACTTAAGCAGAAAAGACTCCGCTAAAGGAGAGAGGGGAAGAGGCAGACAAATCTTGCTTGTATATCTGGAGCTGGGAGCAGGAGCAGGGTGCAGGCAGTAGTGATAAAATGCCTGCAGATTAATGGTGAGGATGAGCCCAGGCGGGGAAATGGATCAGCGACTGACAAGGTGAAAGCTGGAGAGATGTTCTTCTACAAATGAGATTTTTTTCCCCTTTCACAAGGATATTGGTATAGAAAGGCAGGTTACGTGTAACCTTCCCTGCTGAAATGACACAACAGGGGAGGGGGGTAAAATAGCCAAAAGGTGTTTTTCACTCATTATCATAGAACTTGCCATAGACACAAATAGACCTTAATTCTTCCGAAAATTTACTGCACAGCGAGCGGACAATTCATTCTCTTCTCATGCCCTAGAAAAACGCTTTATAGGTGTGCAGTAAAGAGTCATAAAACGGTAGTAATACTGGAGTAGTAATAGAGTTTACAGAAGTTGTTGTCTCAAACAGGCCTATAGATGGGGGCAGACAAACATTGTTGGGAGGTTGGCAAGTATTGGCCTTACATAAACAGTGAAACATATATTTCTAGGTGAAGCACATATAGGGGCATATTTACTTACCCGCTCCTGTCGCGATCCCGCAGTCCATTGTCCGATGAGGATTCAGGTCTGCCGCGATTCACTAAGATCATTTGGCCAATTTCCTGCATCCGTTGCTTCTGCATTGAGGTCCACCGGAGTTCACCTTCTTCTTCCTGGTGCATGTGAGTGCTTGATCTTGCGACACAATTCAGTTTTTAAATAATGCGGTTTGTCCGAATCCGTCGGGTTGTCCTACGGCCCCGCCACAATATCTGTCGCAAGCAAGCCGGTGCCGATGCCCCAGAATCCGATCGTGGGTGCCAAAAACCTGGGGCAATTTGGCGCAAAACGGAAATAATCGCGAAACCCGACAAAAGTGCGGCGTTCGGACCCTTAGTAAATGAGCCACATAGTGTTAATAATGTAAAATGATGGTTCTCTATAGTAAAAACCAAACACCTGTGGAGGCGCCCATGAACCTCTATTGGTACACAATTAATGACTTCTATTATCTTTTATTGGGAAGATGATCCTTGTTTCACCTGCTTCAGGTATCTTTCTTTATAATCTAGGGTAGTGAAGATGTTAATGGTGCTATTCTTATGGACTGTGGCAAACAAGGAGTTAATGGTAACATGCTACGTGGACCAGGGCAATTAAAAAGTTGGTGACAACATTGCTGGAGATCTAGGGCAGTAAAGGAATCCATTGTAACATCCCTGGTGGTCTAGAAAGTAAAGGAGCAAATTTTAACATACCTAGTGATCCAGGTCAGTAATGTAATCAATGGTAACATCCCTGGTGGTCTAGAGCAGTAAAGGAGCAGATTCTAACATTCCTGGTGATCCAGGGCAGTAACAGATTAAATGGTAACATGGTAGCCTAGGGCAGTAAAAGCTTATATAATAACATGCATGGCGATTTATGCTTATAAAGAGTTAGTGATAACAATCCTGGTGATCCAAAGCAGTGATCCAAAGCATCGGTGACATCACTTGTGGACCAGAGCAGTAAAAGTTCCAAGTGATAACATCCTTAGTGGACTGCAGCAGTAAAGATTACATCCCTGGTGGCCTAGTTCAGTCTTGGTGATCACACCCCGAATATATATCAAAATAAAGGTGTCAATAATAAAATCCTGCTGGACTCAGCCAGTAAAGGTATTTAATGATAACATCTCCAACAAACTGTGGCCAAGGGCAGTAATGGTGGCAGAGATCTAGGAAAGCAACGGTGTCAATGATAAGATCCCTATGTGAAGTAGGGCAGAAAAGAATTCAATAATTACAACCCTGGTGGACTAGGGAAATGTGGTAGTTAATAATATTCATGGTGGCCTAGGGCAGTAATGGAAATAATAATACCAATATTACCACACCTGATAGTCTGAAGACCCATAGATTCTCCACAATTAACCAATTAATCACAATGAAGTGACTTTTGAGTATCGGATTTTAGGCCCCCTTTATACCTATATGTACTTACCTAAAATACAGATTGTATGAGCGGTGGAGTCTTATGTAATAGTCACTCAACCAGCAGGACCATACTGTAGTCTCGCATTGAGGACTTTTAGTATCATATATACCTTGGTATAAATGTTTGGTGTCTACATCCGGTGCAGGGTCCAGTACATAAAATACAGCCACAGACTGATAGAAACAAGTAGCCTTCATTTCCACTTGTTTTCTGACCGTTATTGTCGTAAAATTGTCGTAAAACCTGCACCTACTACATGATCCTTTTATATTTGTTAAATTTAGACCATATTATATTTCCCTTCTCATTTTTGACACTAACTCGTGATACTTTATATGTGTTTTCTATCCTGTATATAATACCTTAACGTATACAAAGTGACTAGAGCATAAGGCTTTACCCAGGAGTCTGTGTAGACCCCGGCGTGGGAGAAAATTAAAGTGTTCTTTCAGTGTTTGTAAGTATAATTTTGGCATAAACACCATTATTAGTGATTCCATTATTATTGCGGTTGTAAATTACCAGGCTTCATGTAGCCGCTTATTTTAATTACCGGGGTCTATACAGCTTAATTACTGTTTGTGTTTTCGGTCTACTGGAAATCTGATTGGTGCCAGAGTCAGCAGTACAACCTTTGCGATTGTGAATGGCGTGTGATATTGTCATGTTTCTAACCTATTCCTGAGGGCAGTATGGTGCGTAATACTTAACTATGTGATTGATATACAAGTACAACTGCTCTATTAAAAATTAGATGACTATTCTGATCTTTGCAGGGATTAGGTAACATTTAAAGGGGCTGGCTAGGAATTATAATTAATGGCCTATCGATAGGATAGGGCATCAATATCTAACATGGCCCTTGCACCTGTTATGCACCTATTAAAACAATGGCAGCTGAGGATATTGGTACAATTTTTGGCCGTTACAGAAACAAGAGTGCTAGAGGTTTTGGCTCTGAACTGCTGTTTGGTGTAGTGGTTGGGTATTGGCGCCCAATGATCCGATATTGTTGGCCTATCCTGTAATACCCAATCAGTTTGTATTTAGTTTTGCAATGACACCACCCTTTGGGATACCACTGCCAAGATTGTGTGCAAAGGTGTTAAAAGTGGTAGGATGGGCATGATATCCATTTCTTTGTGGCTGAGGATATACTAAAGCTACCATAAATATCTGATCACTCAATGCTCACTCAATGCTGACGAAGTGATGTGAAGAAAGAGCAGGAGAACACTCCCAGTCCATTGCATGAAGTCACTCAACACTAGAGATGATCGGACACAAGCTTAAGGTTGGTGTCCTCCGTTCCTCTCCGCTGCAGAGTACATCAAGCAAAATGTCCGGTTTAGGCATCGCTTCTGAACGGAGGGCGCTGAACTTAAAGTTAGGATCCACTCATCTCTATTCAATTATGTGTTATGTCTTAGCTCTTGGACACTCACTTTCTTCAACCTTTCTTCAACCATTGTTTGGAAAAACTGCCCCGTTAGGTTGGGGAATGTTCTAGAACCTGTGACACCAACAGCACAGTAACCCATTTCTGGTTCCAACAGTATAAATTCTCCCCCTCTCTAGTGTTACAGTGAGAATTTTCTTAGGTTTTGCCAAGTAATACCTCTAATAAGATGTTACTTCTTTGTTACTAAATTATGCAGCACCTCGTACTACCCCGTTGTTTTTGGGTATATTTTTAAATACTATGTTATGCTGGGAATTGTAGTGTGTACTTCTTCTGCCACAACTCTCTCCAGTAACAGGGGACTCGCTCAAACAGGGGGAAGTTAGTGGTTCCTTCGAGATTGAAATAGTGAGCGATCCTCACCCTTCAAACTCCATAGGAACTAAGCAATAAGTATCAAGGCAGTAATAGGACCTTTCCTATGATTTGCTGTGTGGATGCCCGGCTCGATCATGGAGCTCACTGTTCTCTGCCCACACACAATAGACCTCTATAGGGGCAGTGATCTGGATGTTTTTTGTGCAGCCAACTCACAGCCCAAAGTTATGGTCATGTGTACTTTGCCTTTGTGTCGATAGAGTACTTAACAATTAAACATTGGATCTGGAACTAATATTTTTCCGACAACTTTGACAAACAAGGAATTTTGACCATGACCGTTATACTATGGCTCGTATTTCCAGTAAAAACAGTTTCTAAAGTTCTTACACAGTCAATAGTGATCTAAGTTCAGTAATGTAAAGCCCTGGCAAGGAGTAGGATAAGTGCTAAGCCCATAGTATAATAGTAAATTGCAGACGTATTATGGCCCCATGAATCCAGCCTCAACCAGTTATAAAAATAGACGATGATGGTTATTTACAGTCAGTTCCACTTGGCAATAAGCTACTTAACTCTTGTGACATTTGTGAGACAAATAAGGTGTTATATATGAATTTAAGTCCTCTGTAGACTTTTTGAATAGCAAAAAAGATTTTTGAGTTTGGCAACCTTAACAATGAACCGCTTTTTTCCAGCTGAAAATGGTTTTGGCAGACATTTTGATTTTTCTTGTAAAGTCAAACTCATTATATTGTGTGTCTCACAGATGTCCTCCATCTTTACCTACCCTAGAGCCCCATTCACAGAAGAAATATTTCAGTAGAGTGCATGAATAATATAACGGGTAAAAGAATGAAGGACTTACGAGATGAAAATGTGTTTCATAATTGTTAATTTTTTTGGTAACTGTACATTCTGTATAAAAATGTTCTAGGACGGAAATACTTCCAGCGTGATTACGACATGTGAGATGTAAATACTGCTCGATGTCTATCCAAATCCATGAAACTTTTGGTGCTCTTTAACCACAGCTGCAATTCTTAAATCATACTTTTCTTTTAATTTTCTCATCAAATCTGCCTAGAGATGCCAATACGGAATAATTTTTGGATGCACAGCTCTTCTATATTTGTATCTGACGGGTGGTTGGATTTAGAAAAAGAAGGGTATATTTCTACAAATATTTCTGGGACTGGAAATCCGTTTGATATTTGTAAATTGGATTGTTTTTATATTGATTATCTGTAGACCTCATTGGAGAATTGGAGAGACCGAGAAAGTTCTCCTACCAATCTTTCAGTCTAATATTGTTTATCTGGCCTTCATGGTCATAGAATCAATGGGATGAGTTTATCAAGATTTATCATGAATTAGTCTTAAACTATTTGTTTTTTTTTATTTGGTATTGGAGCTCTGCTGATCACCTTTGTTTTTATGCTGCTAGGGATTTTTGTTGAATTACCAAAATTTAGAATTACAATTGCGATGATTCTTCTACCCAGACATTTTTTCTTTAATAATAATAATCTTTATTTATATAGTGCCATTCAATTCTGCAGCGGTTTACAAATCATAGGGGACATATACAAATTTACTGTAATTATAGAGTACAAATAGTCATATGGAACAATAGGAGTGAGGGCCCTGCTCACAAGAGCTTACATTATTTTATTCAGATGTCCACATAAGATTAATCCACCCAAGATATAATGAAGGCTTCATGCACAAGTGTATTCGGATCACCTTAATACAATCTCCTGATTGCTGAGACTCCCAGCAGTCGTACTCCCGATGATCTGACACTTATTCCCTATCCTCTATCTGAGATAATTATATGTGGTGGGACATCCTCTTTTATGCTTTTAGGGATACTGAGTACACAGATCAGTTCTATTAATTCATGCAGAATTAGAAAATGCTTTAGAGGAGAACTTCATCATCCCCATAATCCCAAACAATGCAGTTTGGGATTATGGGAAGATATAAATGGTAGACTTTCCTTAGTTGACATGACTCAAAATTTAAATGAGAAACATACAGAAACCTGTGCGCCAGGGAGCCAGGACCTGCTCTGTTAAAGAAGTATCAGGGTGTTTAGTGGTGGCCATCCTTTTACACACAAGAAAGAGAAGAGAGACAGAACATCATGTGCAGACGTGTTTAGTTTAAATTAGGGTTCCTGTAGGCTCCGATAGTCCAGAGTTAGATTTTGCTAAAGCGCTGGTTGGATGAAAGTCCTGACTTTTGGTTTTTCCATCTGTCGGCAAAAAAAAAAAAGTTGCCCATTTGCCATTGCTGCCTTAATAATAACCCCTGAATGTTCATCAAATGATTCAGCCCTCCTGATACTTACTTTAGTTCTGTCTGCAGACTTTCCATGATTCTTTTTTTTGTGTCTGGGCTCTAATGAATAGAAGAATCTGCAGCTGGAGATTATGGCTCATCCTGGTCCCTTGCTCTATGCTTTTTCTGTGTCTTTCAGTGAGGATGGACAGTGAAAGAGAGAGACACAGTGGGAGACACTATTAGGACAGGCTGAAGCAGTTAGAGAGAGGAAGCTGTGTATATATGCAGAGGGCAGCATGGTGAGAAAAGGGACCTGCTAAAGCTTTAAGTAAGCAACCGTACAGGTATATATACATGCAGAGACATGTCTGATGGAACAGATTAATAGAAAAGTGGCCAACCCCTTTAACCTAAGACCTTTACATTTCTAGGGTTTAATGGAGGGAAAAAGACTCTTTATGAACCCTTTATTGGAACAGGTGTTCCCTAGTGCAATTTTTGTTGTCATTGTGTCACATCTGTTCTATTTAACCTATTCTCTCAACTCTAGTCTTTATAAGACTCTGATGACGTCACAAGAAGGGGGGCGATCGTCCATCCAAATCTTTCAGATTCCATGGTTCGACCACTGAACTAACTGTATAACGGCCGCAAACGGGGCCAGCACTGAATTGGGATGTTAAAGGTAGTTAAAAGCTCGGACCCTACCACACAACGTATTAAGGATTTAAAAAAATAGTTTTTATTTTTCTAAAAGCTTAACAATCTTGATCACATGGCTTGGATTTGGTTGTATGTGTGTGATCAATGAATGGAATCAATATTATTTAGTTAAACCTCGAAAACACCAAAGCCAAGGGTCTAACATGTGAAACAAAAATTTGTCTTTTGTAAATTTAAGATTCTATAATTTAAAGGGTATTTTTATTATATACCCCTATGTCTGTTAAAAATAACAAATACAAATATCCAACTTGATCTAATGACCAATGTCTTACACTCCCCACTGAGAAGTGGAATGATGGTTAATAATAATAACCATAATAATAATATATAATATCTACATTTGAAGAGACACGTAGCCGGAGATGATGGATTAGTACTTGTCATGGCCTTGCGTTTTGCTGCATTTTATATTCACATAAACCCTCAGCACTCTGTATACCAGCAGAGGAGACTAGCAAACACCTTTTGTCTCCAAGGGCTACGTGTGTGACTGTCAGGATTATGAAAGATTGTTTATGTTCTCTGGCGTGAAATGAGGAGAGCATGCGGAAGAGGGGAGAGAAAGTGTCTACGGAGAGCGAGAGAAGGTATCCTTCCAGGATGACAGCGGCGCATTCATTCTCCATGCTACAGCAAACAAAGAGTGCGACAAGGCCCATAAATCATACAGCGGAGATGCTGTACCTACTGTTTGTAACATTGCAGAGCAAACAAAACACCTCAAACACCAGAACATTTATCTCTTTCTTTGTTCTCCTCATTCCGCTGTCTCTCTCTCCCCGTCCCCTGCCCACTCTCACATAAACACAATCTTCTCACTTGTCCCAAGCTCTCATATTCACTAGTCCTCTGTGTCCATCAGTGTCACACAGAATAAGGCTGAAGTGTTGTGCTTTGAGGGGAACTTGACATCTTCAGGACTATGCATGAGAACGCTCCATGGAAATCACACAACCATGTATCCCTCTCCGTGTCTGTCCAGATGATTTGCATTATCAGCTTCATTAGTGTGACCCCATTATAAGGCAGCACCGCCTCCTCCTTGCTTATGTGGGATCATCAGTGTAGAAGTGGCATGTTGTTTGGAGGAATATGACAATCATAAAATGCACCTGTCACCATATATGAACATTTTCCGATTTAATGGTACGGAAAAGACTAACTACATCGTATTCTTGGCGTTTCAGAAATGCTTACTTTTGTAATCACTGGTGCATCTACAGTATAGGCCCCTGGGCTCTGATCCAACTATATATCCTAGCAAAATCAGAACTACAATCCCCCATCTCTCTACTATTACTTACATTTTCCTAAAAACATAAGCCTGCTTCACCCAAGGGTGCGTTGCATGGTTCATTCACCAGCTCTCACTTATTATTATTCATATCTCTATACACTCACAGGCCACTTTATTAGGTACACCTGTTCAACTGCTCGTTAACACTTAATTTCTAATCAGCCAATCACATGGCGGCAACTCAGTGCATTTAGGCATGTAGACATGGTCAAGACAATCTCCTGCAGTTCAAACCGAGCATCAGTATGGGGAAGAAAGGTGATTTGAGTGCCTTTGAACGTGGCATGGTTGTTGGTGCCAGAAGGGCTGGTCTGAGTATTTCAGAAATTGCTGATCTACTGGGATTTTCACGCACAACCATTTCTAGGGTTTACAGAGCATCTTCCGAAAAAGAAAAAACATCCAGTGAGCGGCAGTTCTGTGGGTGGAAATGCCTTGTTGATGCCAGAGGTCAGAGGAGAATGGGCAGACTGGTTCGAGCTGATAGAAAGGCAACAGTGACTCAAATTGCCACCCGTTACAACCAAGGTAGGCAGAAGGTGCCACTCCTTTCAGCTAAGAACAGGAAACTGAGGCTACAATTTGCACAAGCTCATCGAAATTGGACAGTAGAAGATTGGAAAAACGTTGCCTGGTCTGATGAGTCTCGATTTCTTCTGCGACATTCGGATGGTAGGGTCAGAATTTGGCGTCAACAACATGAAAGCATGGATCCATCCTGCCTTGCATCAACGGTTCAGGCTGGTGGTGGTGGTTTCATGGTGTGGGGAATATTTTTTTGGCCCTCTTTGTGCCCCTTGGTACCAATTGAGCATCGTTGCAATGCCACAGCCTACCTGAGTATTGTTGCTGACCATGTCCATCCCTTTATGACCACAATGTACCCAACAGAGCATCTTTGGGATGTGGTGGAACGGGAGATTCGCATCATGGATGTGCAGCCGACAAATCTGCGCCAACTGTGTGATGCCATCATGTCAATATGAACCAAAATCTCTGAGGAATGCTTCCAGCACCTTGTTGAATCTATGCCACGAAGAATTGAGGCAGTTCTGAAGGCAAAAGGGGGTCCAACCCGTTACTAGCATGATGTACCTAATAAAGTGGCCGGTGAGTGTATATGACGGTCTTTCCTTATACTTTCGTCTGCCTTCAAATGATTGACAAGCATTTATGTATGGGATGGAGAGGAAGTCCATTTTGCACTGGAGACTATCAATTGTTATGCCTGTATTATAAATTAGTATTTTAGAAACCTCAATAACACATTTTGTAAACACATATATTTGGACTGACCATCCATTTCAGAAAACTCCAAATTCTAATCCCACCTGTGTGTCCTACCTTATCACTGAAAGGATCACTACCCCCAATACTTGCAAGTTCCATTTTTATCATTAGTCTTGGGCTGAGTTCCTTGGGCCCAACAGAGGAAATCATTCTTGAAGTCAACCATAATAATTCTTTATATAGCGCACACAGATTACACAGTGCTGCACAGAGCTTACCAAATCAGTCCCTGTTTCCATGGGGCTCACAATCTAATCAACCTACCAGTATGTTTTGGAGTGTGGGAGGAAGCAGAGGACTTGGAGGAAACCCACGCAAACATGGAGAGAACATATAACCATCTCTGCATGTAGAAAATGTTAGCATCCTATTCTTATTATTCTTAGCAAAACAAATTAATAATCTGGTTACCGGTTCAAAAGTCAGCTTCAAATCATAGCTGATTATTGTATGAAAGCTTGGGACCACTTAAGATTCTCTGGTATCTTGGTGGTCCAGTCTAGCCCTATATGCAACTGCTAAAACAGCCAACACCATTATCATAATCTTTATATTAAAGAAACACTCATTAAGGATGGGGGGGGGATTTATCAAAGCTTGTACTGATGTAGTACAAATGGGCACGGAGTGAGCCGGAATGGGCAAACTGTCTTATTATCTACAGATAACATCAAAGTTATGGAAAGATCCAAGCCAAGTCCAAAAGATGAGATTCCCAAAGGCTGCACCAATCTGACATTCAATGTATAGATAATCTGGATGAATCAAGTTTACAATGTAAGTGTGTGAGACTCTATTTCCAAAATGTGTATCTTATGTGTTGCCATAAGATATAAAGCCCCCCCCGTCATATGTAAGTGAAGATCCTGTATCTCAAGATTTGGACCTAAAACCAACTTTACTGATTAAACTTAGATTATATCATTTTTGGTATAAAATGTATAATGCTTTTTTTAGTCATTTGTCTTTATAAATGGGGGACAAGATGTAGACATAGTAGGCGGTACTATATCTAGAGATACATTTTTATAAATTGAAAAAAGGAAGCTAATGAATGGCACCAATGGATCCTTCTATAGATACATAGTAAGAAATATTGCTCTAACATTAAGAACTGTACATGAATGATCTAGGAATGCCACATTTAAAAAAAAATACCATAAATATTTTTAAACTCTGGTTTGGAGTTAAATACTGTATTAAAAAATTTGGGATACAACCGCTGGAACAGTACTGAAACCAACTTAAGCGTCATGGGGGGTAGATATCTATTAGGTTCTCATGACTGTATCAACCTCACCTGGACTATGGGGAGACCAATTAAGAATATGAACATCTTTACATCTCTTTGCTTAAAAGCTGGGCTATCTATTTGCCTAGTCCCGAAAAAATTCTCAAGGATCCCGTTAAGAAAAAATGCTGGAACCATAAAACGTGGAGTTACGTTACCAGATTGTGCTGAGTAGAGAACTTCAACGCTGTGGGAAATTGAGTCTACAAATTCTGGTTGTTTGGTACCAAGGTATTTTCTAGGAAACATTGTTAATGCTGTTCAGTATTACCTGCTCTGCCTTTATACTGCTGAAGATGTGCTAAAGTGTTCAGAGTCCATTGATATTCAAAGGCTTGTAATATGTCCCCCGGATCTAATTACCTGTCAACCCCAAGCCGTTTGTTTTCCAAATTGGCCTCTCGGCTGGGACTTTACGAGGTCATAAAGAAAGAGGAAGTGGCTGTGTGCTGAGACGGTGGCAGAGCCTCCCTCAACAAATCACATCTTTAATGGATTTTTCAGTGCACAGAGAGTTGAGATCCTGGTTTTTACCAAGTATCGGTGGGTTGGCAATCGTAGACTCATGGTCGTGAATCTTGTTTTCGAAGGTTCACACAACCTCGAACCATCCGGTAAGGGACCATCTTATTGGCTAGATCCCATTACTAGAGAGCTGTTGTGTGCCTCTGTGGCCATTAATAGCTATTTCAGAATTGATGATAGCTACAAAATATAGCTTTCAAACCCTGTTAGAAGAACAGCAACATTGCAACATTTTGGCCAACTTCATGAAACATTCCTCAAATTGTGAATAAATATGTTCATTTTATCTTGTCGATAACTTGTGATGTACGGTGATGTACGTTCTTGCTCAACGGCTATGATATAGCTTGGAAGTAAAAATAAATAAGTGAGGAAGTTAAGAACTTTTAAGTTGCTTGCACTTATCTTTTAGATGTCTACAAAATCTGATAACTATAGGTTCTTCAAGAGAACATATAGAAAACAAACTGAAAATAGTTTTTCCACATTTGACCATAATGGTGGCACCAATCTAGTCTAATGTGCAGTGGCTGGCAAACCTATTTCAATTGTGTAGGCATAAGTATTGGTGGTTGAATATGGCATAACTTCTCTAACCTTACTAATGAGAAAGTCTCCTCCACTGTCAAGCTCTACTTATCCCACCTATAACTCACATCTTTAACCCTTATCTATCCACTGGTATTGTTCCATCTTCCTTTAAAGGGAACCTGTCACCACATTTTTCACAAATACAGCTAGTGTCAGGTTCCCATAGAGCCCTAGCTAAAAATAGTTTTTCTAAGATTCCCATATATTCTATTTTATAAATTTACCTGATATCTAAGGATGTCAATAGTGAGTCTAGGTGGGCGCGGCCTTCTCGGGCTGAATCCAGCAGCTTATCGCCCTTGTTTCCTCTGCATGCAGCTTCAATGTCATGTGACCGGGGTGATATCACCACAGGTCCTTTATCCTTCTAACACTAGCAAACTGTACACCAAATATATGTATATATATATCACAGCATACCATATCATATAAAATTCCACTAGCCTGCATGGAGAGGAGTAGAAGTCCATGCAGGCATGCTGTGATTTTTTTATGGTCAATTTGCTAATTTTAAGAGGCCAAAAGACTTTGGTCACATGACATTAGGCCTCAACTCGGCTCTATAGTTCCCTATATGCCCGGCAAGTTTATAACTCTGATTTTATGGGGATCTGAGGGAAAAAAATGTATCTAAAAGAAGGGGGTCAGATAGTTACTAGAGCTCTAGAGGAACCTGCCACTAGCTGTATTTATGAAAAATATGGTAACGGGTTCCCTTTAAACATGCAACTTTCACACACATTCTAATGAAGCCTACCCATGTACTCTGCTGAACTATCACACTGATTTATCTCATAGCTTCAATTTGCTTCAAAACTCCTGAAACAACATGTACTTCTGAGACAATTCTCTTACCTCTCCTCCAGCTAATTTTTTGACAAATTACTCTTTAACAATCTAGTTTTCAACTCAATAACTCCACCGAGAGGCAAAACACCTCTTCTCTCCATTGTTCTGTCCTCTGGCTTTGGCATGGTTGACCATTCTCTCCGGCTACCGACGCTATGTTCCCTTGGCATCACGAATATGGCCCTTTCCTGGATCTCCTCATACCTCTCCAACCAGACTTTTTTTTGTGCATTACAGTAAAGTAATAAAACACATATTATTTGTAAAGAATTTCTTGTATCATACAACAAGGATTCAAAGCAAACGCTACAAACCATCTAGTGGGATAAGAAAGGAAACAGCGTTCATATTGTCACAGAGGAATAAGTGGGAAAATAGGGCGTCTAGTAGTGAGAGCAGGGTCTGACATATGGATTGAAGTGTTAAGGCCTGAATGGAGGATGGAAAATAGTGTAAAGTCCAGCAATTCAGAGTGCCCAGGTTTGGCGTGGAACGCCCCTCTGCAACATAGACAATAAAATGATTTCTAGATCCAGCCGTGTCATGAGAAACTCTATTCTTTATTTAGGCAAATCATTAAAATCCATAGTGAGAATCTTGCCAACGCGTTTCGAACGGACTAGGCGTTCCTAGTCATGGCTAATGTGAACATAATCTTACAAACATTTATACACGTGTAAAAATAAAACATATTTCCGGAATTCCAAAGAAAAAAAGGGAAATCGTTATAAGTTTCGATGCACCTACATCTCATAATTTATTAGGTTAATATCGCTCATCTTGTAAAGACATAATTGAAAGATTAAATGAGTAATAGGAATGATACAAACATGTTATGAAATATAGAGAAAACACCACATTTATCTGGAGCAAACGCTCATGTATACTATACTCAATATACTTGAGTATATACTCAAGTACATACTGCAAAAAATACAAAAACAGATAATTATTGCAGTGGAAGTATGAGCACAATAACGTCTCCTGTTGGGGAATCGGGGAAGACAAAATTATGAAAAAGAAACAAATAAATTGTTATAGTGTAGTACACTCCCTGAATTCACGTGATCCGGCACAGAAGTAAGCCGAGAAGACGCAGAAAGGCGAAGACGGTCTCCCCAACGACCCAAGAGGATTTTCCGGGGGTGTGAAACCCATGTTTGTAAGATTATGTTCACATTAACCGTGACTAAGAACGGCTAGTCCGTTTGAAATGCATCGGCAAGATTCTCGCTATGGATTTTAATAATTTGCCTAAATAAAGAATAGAGTTGCTCCTGACACGGCTGGATCTGGAAATCATTTTATTGGATGATAGATGACAGGTCTTGAGGTCACACCAGCAATCCCATATCTTTCCGAACTTACTGGGACATTTCCAGTTTTTTGTATACTATTCTCTCATAGGGAATTATATAATTACCAGGCCCTTCCACAAAACAAAAAAGGGATATCTGTGGTCCATCCATCTCAGCACTATTGTCTTCCTGGCAAGAGAGAGGTTGTCAGTGAGGAATATTTTAGTATACCTAGGTCGTAGCTCTTTATCTAAAATGGCAAACAGGCAAACTTCTAGCGTCAAGGGCACAGGATTCTCAAGTATAAAGGACAGTAGAGTAAGAACCTCAGACTAAAATGTTTGTAGTACAGGACACGACCAGATCATAGGTTCAAAAGCTGCTGGTGACTGGTGCCAGCAGTGACCTTCACAGGAGGGGATATGGTGCATTTAAAAAAGACATACCAGGGTGAGGTAATTCTGGTTGATGAAATGAATCTGTAACATTTTGTTGTTAAAAGAAGGTGAAACTTATAAAAAAAAAAACATAAAAATTCTTAGTCTACATCATCATCCAGAGAGGGGCTGTACTACAGCAGTAGCAGCCATAGCAGCCGCTATAGGGCACGCAGTGTCAGGGGGCCCTGGTCACCTGACCTGCCACACTAAATAATGGAGGATATAGACCATTATATGCATAATGGGGCAGATTTATCAAGCTGTCTGAAAGTCAGAATATTTCTAGTTGCCCACTGCAACCAATCACAGCTCAGCTTTCATTTTACCAGTGTTCATGAATATTTTAAAGGGGAGCTGTGATTGGTTACCATGGGCAACTAGAAATATTCTGACTTTCAGACAGCTTGATAAATCTGCCCCAATATGTTGCACATTGCACTGTATGTATGTGTGTGTATATATGATGTGTATATAATGTTTACATGTGTGTATACAGTATGCATAATATTATGAAGTATCTATACTATAAATGTGTGTGTATTTGTGCATATATTGTAGGTGTGTATTAGAAGTGTATTTACTGTATGTATACGTGTATAAATGTATATATCAGTGCATACATTTGTATAAATGAATGTGTATGAGTGAAGAACTGTACGTATATATAAATGTGTGACATTTATGTATATTTAGAAGTCTGCTTTGGGGCCCTGACTCTTAGTTACACCCTGCATCCAAAGTTGGCATCAGCTTCCTCCATTTAGTAAATGTGAGGAAGTGAGAACTAGAGGCCTTCACCCTTATCAGAATCAAAGTGATAAGGCCATCTAGGCCCAAGGAACCTAATAACTCCTATCAAGGGGTAATGCGAAATGGTGGGGTCTGGGAATTGAGAGGTGAGAACATGCCAGTATTGGAGATACCTATAAAACTTCCAAGGTGGGACATTGTATTTTGATCAAAATACATGAAGACATTCTCCAACAGAACTTTTAGTGCTTATAACTCTAACCCTACCTTTTCACCTCATCCTCTCTTTGTTGGCATCCCACAAGGCAGAAATAAAATGATGATAGTTATCCATCATCCAGATGTACCGGAAGCAGTAGTGTAATTGTAGGGTGCGTAGAAGACTTGGTCAACCCAGATCAGGAGAAGGATGGTTCCCAAAAGGTCACTTTGTATAAACAACTTATACCATAAATTACCTGTATGAGAGCCCAAAAGGTTCAAGTTATACCTATAACTCTAAACACATATGCAAAACAAGGTTTTATTTTATGGTTTCAGATTATTGGAATAAGCTGAAGGTTCATTTTAAAGATATTGCCTGGGATGTGGTTGGGTCTGCATTTTGAGACCGCCATAGAGTAATGGGCCTCTGGATATGACCCAAAGGTTAACCATTTAAAAAATAGTACCTGGTAAGTACAGATCACAATATAAATTAGAGAAACCATGTTTGTACTCATTGTCTTGCGAGAGATTAGTTGACTACCCAAGGCATATGGTAGCTTCCCAACTTTCTCTACAGTAGATGTCATAAAATAAGAACCGGAGACACATTCACCGGATGGAATGAAAAGCTGCAGGCCAAACAAATGTGAGGGCAACATCTACTAATGGTCTTTGGGCACTTTTTGGCACAAAAACACCCATTTTTATTTAATAAAGAGAGAAGTTTCCATCTATCCTTCAGCAACCCATCTATTTTCTCAATTTCTCACTGGTGAGCACCGCTCGCTTCTGTAACTTCAGTAAGAACTGATCCGTTGATCATGATTGATGACTCGTAACTTTGTGGCGCGTTCTTACTTTTGTTTTATGGATGAAAACAATTACAGCTGTCATATTTTTGTCTTGCATGGTGGATACAATAGCTACAGGAAGTTCACTGTGAATTTGTACAGTAATTCATGGCCCCGATGACTGGGATATTTACTACTCTTTTTGGATGACTATATGCTTTTCACACAATGCTTTCAATCATTTAGGGATAGTTTATCTGCCCTTGGATATGACATTCATGGGTGAATTTGATCTATCATATAACGGCTTTTGCAGATACAAATTTATCCAAGGACATAACAAATCAACAATACACACTAGATGCTATAAAATCTTTACTCAAAAGTACTAAGACGAGGCAGAAGTGAAGCAGATAGCATATTTATTGAACTCTGCAGAATGGCATGTACAAATCAGTTGATTGGATGATAAAAGCCGTCTCTTTAAACATGGAGCACTCTTTCCCTTGCGTACACAAGCTTTACTAGTCTTTTGTATGCAGATCAGGGACTCGTGCTACTCAGTACCTTATTACCTCCCCAATACTTTCATCTAGGATGTCTTATCAAATCACATAATGTAGACTATGACAGCTCTGCCACACACTGAAAACATCTGATCAAATAATGATAGTTCAAACGTTATGAAACACTTGACATTAATTTATTTCTAACCTTATAATTTCCAATGGCTTTTAACGCTTTTATGTATTGTTCTTTCCCTCCTCTGCATGGAAATTATTCTATAAATGCTCTTTATGGCAGAGCTACTACCTACCAGTTGTCTCCCATTACCGACTGTATTGATCCGTACGATATATGTTCTGATATTATAGTGCAGAATACATCTCTCAATAGGTAAAAAAAAATTGAAACAAGACCTACGTGTTGACTAATGTATACTATACTATGGATACACTTTATCAAGTCCTGTTATAGCAACGTGATTATGACTCTGGGGTCTTACTGTTGGCCTTGGCTCTATTAGAGTTGTACATCTATCATTACAGGAGAAAATTGCCTGGTTGCAACTATACAGCTATAAAGCAGTGAGATAATATAACCAGCTATTGTCTACAATTGTGGCATTGCAACATTACAGGGCCAATGTCAACAGTGATCCTTTGCAACAATCCTAGGAAAATTCTGGAAGAAATCAGAAGGCGTCTGCTACAATGTTTTGGGCCAATTCTTGCCACAATTGTAATTTGTTATAGTTTGATGGTAAATAAGAACATATTAACCTTTCTTACCCATATGATGTTACCATTTGACTCCATGGGGCACATTTACTTAGGGTCAGAACAGCACATTTTCGTCGGGTTTCCCTACTTTTTACAATTTTGCCCTGAATTACCCCTGGTTTTTGGTGCATGCAATCGGATTGTGGTGCATCGGCGCCTGCTTGCATGTGACACAAATCGGGGGGCATGGACATTGGACAACCTGACTGATTCGGGCAAACCGCGGAAACGAAATTGTGTTGCAAGATCAGCACTCACATCCACCGGGATGAAGAATGTGAACTCTGTCGGACCTCAGCGGGGGAAGCGATGGATGCAGGAAATTGGGCGCACAATCTTAGTTAATCGTGGAAGATCCAAATCCTCGTCGGACACCGCACAGTGGGGATCGCGACAGGATGGGTAAGTAAATGTGTCCCCATGAGTCTATTGCTTGCTCCATGATTTCCATATTCCTGGGATAATTGCTTCTGAAAAACTAAGAAGGAGAGTAAAATAGAGAGGAAGATTTTGGAAACACTACAAAAATAACACAAACATGTATACTATTTCATTAGGGAAAATTTGTGATGTCTTCAGACCATGTGATAATGTTTATACTTTATTATTTAACAAGGGGTAACCATAGCCAAAAATCTAGCTCCTCTTAACCTTGGGTTGAAAGTTGATGTTGCGGACTCTTGTAGTGATAAGGATACCTGTTAAAATCCTGTTACCTGAACCCAGACTCCAACCAATAATACCTGCGATCCATACTGGCACCAATTACAGTTAACCACAGGGAAAGTTGAGCAGCACCTGAACCAAACTTTTAAGAAAGTTTGGGGTCAGGTCTGCTGAACACTAGACTCTTGCCATCTTTGGGTCTCTGATAGAGATTTAATCAATAACTCTTTCTAGAATTTTTAAATGAGATTTGGTTTGGGTCCAAATCTATTCTATAATTGTTGCTGCAATTGTCATGGACATTTGTAAATAAACCCTTTTAGTTCTCAGATTTATCATAAAACGGTCATATGACCTAGTGTGGAAATCTACAGATCTGGTGGAAGAAGTGAAGGAAACCATGGTGCTAATGAAATGGGGTCGAGAGGATTTATCTAGAGGCAGCACCTTCCATTCAAAGAAAAACAACTTTCAATATACCCACAGTTTCGATACATTTCGACAATATATTTGACATTCTCTGGGCTTCCAACTAAGAAGTATTAAGTAACATAAATCAGTAGTTTGGATGCAGTTGCCTCTCTCCTAGGATCTAACACAGTCTCTTCTCTCTATATAATGGAAATGATTTTCCTCTCACTATTTTCCACGGTTCGCAGGGAAACCATTTGCCATCTGGTTATTCCTTGTTTACTGCACACCCCACTCGTTCAGCCTTATTAATCATATTTACCAACACATCTTAATCAGCCCTTGACAGGCCGCATGCCTTGTTCTCTGCTATTTCTCAATGCCTTGAGACAATTAATCACACTGGTGGAAATTCATGTTACGAGGCTGACGGGGAATGGCGCAATAGACGATAAAGTAAAAGTGTTCTTAGTAATAGCCTCATGTGGGGACTTCATTGCTTAATAGCAAAATGGGTTCTTGCAGATTGTTAGCAGTTATTTATGGAGAATAAACCTGTGCCCAAGATGCGATTGTGTTGTATGGTTAATGTAAAGACTGGACAATAAAACTTCCTATATACATCCGGTAACTGCTGAATGAAAGTTTCTCTTTCACTGCGTATCACCCATTCCTATTCCACCATCAATATACAGAATTTTTGGTTAGATGAAGAAGTGTTGATTGGCTGCTGGTTAATCAATCCTATAGGGGAAAAAATGAAATTGAGCCCCAAAAATATATGTACATATATGTCTCCAGTTATGTACCCACTAGGCCATACAAATGTTGGGTTCTTCACCATTGACATCAACCATGTTTAGTGGACCTTTCAACTTGAGGTAAAGGAACAGCAAGGAAAAGTCGCAATCTAAGGCCTCATGTACACGAACATATGGGAGACCGGGATCCAGCCACACAATTTGAAGCCAAATCACTGCCCCCATAGACGTCTATGGCACCCGGTCATGGTGTGATGAGCAGACGGTGTCTCACATCATTGCAACCGAGCTGGGCGGCTGCCTTGCATTATTTTGGACATGTCCTATATTATGCCCTATTACGGTGGTCGCTCGGTTTTCAGTGGAAAGTTGAGGGATTAGAAGTCTTCACTCTTCCTTTCTTCTACACCTGTTTGTATGCTCGCCCGTGTGCATGAGACCTAGTGCAACAAAGGTTTAGACCACCGTAGTTTGGTTGGCAGCAGAGATCAAGAAGAGGTCAGCCGGAATTGCAGACGACAAGACAAGATGAAGAATAGGTCATAAATGTGGAAACAAGCAGAAACCCACCTTTACAGGTTAGGAATTGGTTGATCTAATAGAGTGGTGTAGGGAAGACACAAAATGCATCTGGTGGTGTCATGATGGGAGTTATAGTTTCAAAACAGTTTAAATGCCAAAGGTCTATTACCCCATCTCTATGAGGTTAAAGTAAATTCTTATCACCAGGTGACTTAAGTCAGCCATCCAAATTGATTTTACATCATGATGTGAAGACCAAGAATCAAAACACCTTTTACCCATTAATTCCTCAATGATCTTTGAGAACGATCAGTTAAAAAAAATAGGATTAACTTCTAAAGAAGAGAAAAATCAAAGTAAGTTTTCTCCTCGCTAAAAAACATGGACTTTGGAAATAGCTGCCATTAGTTCAATTTGGCCCTAAGTGGGACTGCACCGTTTGATCAAACAGTATTACTGAACTAGGCCTTGTGAGACTGATCTGTCAGCTCTCATTTGTCCTGTGATTCAGATAACTTAAGCACTTTAGTGACTCGGGCTCCTGTCTCCAGATTGCATTGTGGAATAAGGCATTTCGTGATTTGGTGTCAAAGCCGATTTAATTGCCCTTTTCTGGCACCGAAATACTAAATTTTGGAGGGAAATATAAATGAATTTGTCTAATAAAGCTGTAAATGTTTCAGGTAATGTATTACAATTTTAGAATTTAATAGATGTTTGCAATTGTTACCATTATGTATCATTGGTGTTATTCTCTTATTTTGCTGCTGTAACGTCCGTGCCTAAACGTTGCTTTATCCACAGTTGGCAGAATAGATGACATTTATTTGTGTGTGAACTGTGGCTTAGTGTTTGTGTTTGGATTAATTGAGCCACAACCTGCTCCTTACATATCAGCTTTCCCCAACAAGGGTTACTAACCTGATGGACAGTTCTCCCAGCGTGCTGCTGGAGGCGTGTCCGGGAACTGCCTTATATACCTGCCTATTCCCATCATACCTTGCTGGTTAATTTAAGTCTTACCTGTGTATCTAGTGCTCTTTCTATCTTGTTTGGTATTCTGTGTTTTGTATCCCATTCTGTACCTTTGCAGCTGCTCTTCGTTTTGACCCAGTTTGTTTGTCTCCGCTTGTCTTCCTGTATCTGTTGTTTGTCCCTCAGTATCGTTTACCTCACCTTCCTGTCTCAGTCTTGTGTCGGTTTCTGTGTACCAGTGTGAACACTTGTCTATTCCTTTATTCTTTTTACCTGTTTTAGTCCTGTGTTGGTATTCTATGTACCAGTGTGAACACTGGTCTATTCCTGTTTTCCGTTCACCTGTCCGCATCACCATCCAGCAGCTGCCAGACAACGTAGGTCTTACTGTCATCTTGTAGGGTCGCTCAGGGACTGTCATTTAGGTTCCTGATAGTGGGTTCACCCATATCAGGGCGGTTTATCTGCTGGACCTCACAGGGTGAGTTTGCCACCACTTACCTAGTCTGATAGCTAGCGCCAAGCCTGGTTGTGGTTGTGCGGTTGCTGGACAGGTACTGACAGATGCCGCAGTACAAATATGTTACCATATTCATGACCTTCAGTTTTTGTTCTTGATCTAGGGGGCGATGTTGATATACTGTACATGAAAAATACAGTTTCTATAAGAACCTATTCTCATGGTTTTTCATGACAGAAGTAGGGGGATTTTGCACAGTTTGAAATTAGGTACAGGCTCAGACTAGCCCACAGTTGAACAGGTAAATCCATCAATGGGCCCCAGATCTTGGTAGGACCGTAAGCTCTACATAAATTGTGCAGAATGCTTACAGTAGGCATACAGCATTTCATCCACCCTATAATAATGTGGGTAGAGCATCTAGAAAACTCCCCAGTTTATTTTTACATACAGTAGATGGATTGGAGGACTGCTATGATATTAACATAACGTCCTAGCCAACCAGTACCCTTACACTCCCGACTGTCCATGACCAATCTCTCTTCCAGGACCTTAAAGGGAACCTGTCACCAGAAGACCCACTTTTAGCACTCCCCCAGTCCCCACAGAGCATAGTACATTCGCTGCCAAAGTGTTTTTGTATTAAAAATTGGTTTTACAGAAAAAAAGATATGTTATATTGTACCTTTCATTAGCATCTGCTGTGTGACTAGGCAGTTGCCTTTTGGGAGGGGCTGGAAAGGAGCAGTTCTCCCCACCCTTGGGGAACAGCTACTCCATGTGACCTTTTCAAATATATGAAAACACCCATCACCTGGCTTAGCGACGCCTCCTGCTCCTCTACAGCCAATCCCGAGTGAGGGGAGTTATTCATATATTTGAAAAGGTCACATGTTTCCCAAGGGTGGGGGAACTGCTCCTTTCCAGCCCCTCCCAATTGGCAACTGCCTAGTCACAGATCAGATGCTAATGAAAGGTACAATATAACATATCTTTTTTTCTGTAAAACCAATTTTTTATACAAAAACACTTTGGCAGTGTATGTACTATGCTCTGTGGGGACTGGGGGAGTGCTAAAAATGGGTCTCCTGGTGACAGGTTTCCTTTAAAGGAATACTCTAGTCAAAGCTGTATCATTGAATATTACACGGTGCAGGGCCTAAGGGAGGAGAATGGCAAGTGTTTATCGTATTCCCCTAACCTTGCTAGAAACTAGAGTCATGCCCCTCACTTCACCCCTTGCACTGGGTATAATTCAATGAATCAGGAGTATGAATCCAACTCTATTGAGAAGTATAAGTCCTTCTTCTATATTTCCTTATGGATTTACTCTAGACTTTGCTTTAAAAATTCCATATGCATTTCAATTCTTAAAGTGGTTTTTAGGTCATGATATTGAGTTATCAATATCAGATGATTGGGGATCCAACACTTCTATCGAGTGGATCGTCCCCTTTAATGCCACAATAACAGCCAATGCCACCAACAGTAACTACAACTCAGCTATAATTCTCTGAAACCTAGAAAATATCTTTTTTTTTAAATAACTGTAGATTACATGACATTAATTCAAAGTACATTTCAACCTCTTTACACCCTTTTACACTTTACATAAAGGCTCTGTAAAAGTAGTCCAAAATGTGAACATAGTAACATAGTAAGAATAACATATTAACTAGAGATAAGTGAGTATACTCGTCCGAGTATACTGCTCGGTCAAGTATTAGCATACTCGGACCGGCTCGTTACTCGGAAGAGTATCTCACCGGCTCGAGATCGAGCATTAAATTAAGTAAATTCTATTCTTCACTTTGCAGCTGAACCAATCGGGAGACGCGCGCGCACATCTGCAATGTGAAGAATAGAATTAAAACATTAAAAACAGTGAACACAGGAGCATTTACGTGCAGAACACATTGAAAGAACAATATTCTTCACATTCCAGATGTTCGTGCACATCTCCTAACTTAGCGGGAGACACGCGCGCAGACCTGAAAAGTGAAGAATAGTGTTATTTCAATGTGTTCTTACAAGTAAAACATCAGAAAACATCTGGCATATTTTTTTTTTTTGCACTGTTCTTTTAATGTTCTCTTTTACTAAAAAAATCCTCGGGTCTCCCATTGACTTCAATGGGGTTCGTTATTCGATACGAGCACCCGAGCATCGGGAAAAGCTTGTATTGAATAACGAGCACCCGAGCATTTTAGTGCTCGCTCATCTCTAATATTAACCCCTTCTGGTCTTAGCCACTTTAGGACCAGGCCTGATTTTTAAAATTTGCCCTGTGTCATTATAGGAGGTTATACCTTTGTAACACTTTAACATATCCAGGGGATTTTGACTATTGCATGGGATGGGACTTCAGGGGACTTTTGTTATATTTTAATAATTTTTTTAATTGCACTTTTTTTTACTTTTTTATTTTGTCCCAGGGTGAGACATGAACAAGTGATCATTTGTTCATTGTAATATACTAATGTATTGCAGTATATATCATGGTCAGTCTATACATTCTGCATAGGGTGACAGCTGCACTGTTAGATTGTGCTGTAAGCACAACACTAACAGGCTGCTAGTGAAGGTAATCTTTATCGGATCGGTACCTCCGTGGCCTGCACGAAAGGTCCCATTCGTTGCACCAATGCAGTAAAGAAACGGAGGTCACTATGATCACGGCGTCTATAGGTTTAAACAAGCAGGAGCGCCATAGTCACAATCCCGGGTGTTACTGTGAGATCCCGGCTACCACGTACTGCTTCTGTGCTCGAGCGATCGCCATGATGTGATTCTACGTCAAGGTGCGGGAACTACCGACATCCAATGACGTAGAATCACGTCAAGGTGCGGGAAGGGGTTAAAAAGAGAACACAAAAAACTGTTGACTCCCCTGTCCTCTATTACATACAGGATTACATACAATATATATATATATATATATATATATATATATATATATATATATATATATAATATGAACACATTAAAGGGGTTGTCCACTTTCAGAAAATAGTTGATATTGTTTGTATAATTAAAATTTTTTATTTTTTTTACAATTTTCCTAAATCCTTTCTGTATCAAATCCTCATAGTTTTCTAGATCTCTGCTTGCTGTCCTGCTATGGAAAGCTTCTATGTTTACTTCCAGTGGATAAAAATCTGTCCATGGTCATGTGATAATAAGAAAAACGGTCAACTCACCTGGACCTTTGTGGACTGTTGTTCAAGACATGGAAATCGTGAGCATGGATGATCCTCGGCTCTGAACACAGTACCATAGACAAACAAATTCAATCCAGCTTCAGACAAAATACCATGTGAAGTAAAATCAATCCTTTAATGATCACGGCTAAAAACAGCTCGTATAGCGATGTGACGTACAAAAATGTTAGTTGCACAGGGTAGCGTGGAGGCCACTGTTGCCAACGCGTTTCGGAAAAAACGTATTCTTTACCCCCGACAATCCCTTCCTCTCCCACATCAGGTGGTACGGTCGTTATATCGACAACCTCCTCCTGGTGTGGGAGGGTACGGATTTTGTCCAGTACTTGAACATTTACGATATTGCGATTTACATACGAGACCTCAAGACGAGCAATACACTATCTGGATGTTACACTAGTTGGCCATACCCATGTCTATGTTGAACCATATACCAAACCTATGGCTCTAAACTCCACTCTGAACGCCTAGTCATGCCATTCCAAACAAGTAATAAAGAATATTCCAGTAGGTGAACTAATACACATGAAACGCAATTGTACTCATTCAGACACATTAAATAAAAACATCAATAAAAAGAATGAGGAACTTATGCAGAGACACTATCCCAATTGGATGGTACATAGGGCTAGAAACATTGTTGATAAAATACCCAAACACAAATTGTTAGAAGAAAAAAACAGAAAACATCAATACCAACATTCAGATATTACCTTTTCTACATGCTATAGCCTACAATACCGTGACATCACACGTATTATTCACAAACATTTGCCCATTTTATATACAGATGACAATTTAGTCAAGGTATTACCTGAAAAAATTAACTGTGTAGCGAAGAGGGCTCCCACTTTGGGAATGGAATTGTCACCTAGTCTTTTTGTATCTAATACTACATCATCGGATAACAGGTTACAGACTAAGGGTTTTTACAGATGTGGACATAGAAAATGCACATGTTGTCGGTATGCATCTCCTAGTAAGAATTTTCAATCCACAAGCACACCTAATGTACAATATATCAGGGTTCATCAACTGTAACACGCCATTTGTTATATACATGATCACCTGCAAAGCATGTCAACTCCAGTATAGAGGTTGTACTTCTTGTCCCCTCGAAGTAAGGATACGTAGGCATGTTTTAGATGCAGGCAAAAAAGACGCAGTGAACACATCTATGGTCTCCCGTCATTTCCTCAATGTGCACAATGGAGATTGCTCTAATCTGTCCGCTGTTGCTATTGAAAGAGTTAAACGTCCCAGAAGAGGCGAAGATCACAGAAGGAAACTTCTAAACAGAGAGACCTTCTGGATTTTCACCCTTCAAACGAGAGTTCCACATGGCCTGAATGAACGGCAGGATGTTATATACCAATATTGATTCAGTTATGTACTATGTTTTTTGGATGCTTGTTTCTACTTTTAATTATTCACCCGTGTTCCGATTTTTTAACATATGTAGATTCCCACGTCACTGAGAGCCAGATCACATGACTCCAGGCCGTCAGGAATATAAGCTGAGTGTAATCAGTGTGTGAGTAGCCATGAATAAGGAAAGTTTTTTCCGAAACGCGTGGGCAACAGTGGCCTCCACGCTACCCTGTGCAACTAACATTTTTGTATGTCACATTGCTATACGAGCTGTTTTTAGCCGTGATCATTAAAGGATTGATTTTACTTCATGTGGTATTTTTGTCGGAAGCTGGATTGAATTTGTTTGTCCATGGTCATGTGATGTTACACAGGTGCACGAGCCATTATTATCACAGAAAGTAATCGGAGCTGTGCACCTGTGTGACATCACATGACCATGGACAGATTTCAATATACTGGAAGAAAACATAGAAGCTTTCTATAGAAGAACAGCAAGCAGAGATCTAGACAACCAAGAGGAATTGATACATAAAGTATCAATTGAAAATTCCATATCAATTATTTGCTTAAAGTGGCTCATTTACTGGTCCAGCCTCATTCACACCTGACACACAACCCAGCACCGGCAGTCAAACATGACCACGCAGGGAGGGAGTAGACTTACTCTGTCACCCATTGGCACCCTGTACTAACTGTCTATTAGGCCATTCCAGAGGCACAGTCCTATAGGCCTGTCGTAGGCACTGGCCTAACAGTTTAATACAGAGTACTACATAGGTAGTGCAGTGCATTATGTAAGAGATCAGGTGATCTCAGGTCAGTGTTCCATTGTGGGACAAAGTCATTAAAAATGTAAAGTTTTATTTTACAATATCTCCACCCCTTTAAAAAAAACACTAACATTTTGTATTTCCTCGCCCCTTCAATCGCATCTATTCAAATCTATGATGATTTTTATTGGATAGGGTAAAAACTAAGGAAAAATGATTCCAGAATTGATATTATTTAATCATAAAGTAATGATCCAGTTCTTACCAAGGTATGAGATAAAATTGTTTAGTCCAGCTTTATTTGATATCCAGAAAACATATCACAATAAAAATACCAACGCAAAAACTTGACGCGTTTCTAATTACTGGACTCTTAACACCTTAACGACCTGGCCCTTTTTAGATTTTCCACTTCCATTTTTTACTCCCCACCTTCAAAAATCTATAACTATTTTATCTTTCCACATAAAGAGCTGTGTGATGGCTTATTTTTTGCACTTCAAAGTGATGGTATTTATTATTCCATGCCATGTACTGGGAAGCGGGAAAAACATTCCAAATGCAGTGAAAATGGTAAAAAACGCATTTGCGTCGTTTTATTGTAGGCTTGAATTTTACAGCGTTCACTGTGCACCCCAAATTACATGTCTACTTTATTCTTTGGGCTGCTACGATTACAGGGCTAACAAATTTGTATAGGTTTTACATTTACAAAAATTAAAACCTCCTGTACAAATTTTTTTTTTTAATTTTGCCATTTTCTTGCGCCAATAACTTTTCATACTTTGGTGTATGGCGCTGTGGGTGGTGTCATTTTTTGCGACTTTTGATGCCGTTTTCATTGCTATAATTTTTTTTATATTTTTCAAAATGGCAAAAAAGTGCCATTTTTGAATTTGGGCACTATTTTCCGCTACGGGGTAAAACACCGTGATAAACCGTTATTATATTTTGATAGATCGGACATTTTCGGATACCTAATGTGTTTATGATTTTTACTGTTTATTAATATTTATATCAGTTCTAGGGAAAGGGGGATTATTAGAATTTTTAGGTTTTTTTATTATATGCTGCAATATGCAGCAAAGACTTACTGCTATGGAGAGGGCTCGGCCCGCGATCCCTCTCCATGCACCAGGCGCAAGTCGGGAAGGGGTTAACCATGGTCGATTTCAAAGTGGCAGTCCACTCTCACACATACCAGTGCACAGAATTGTAACTATTTCTCACCTGTTGCATGTGAGCTATAAAATATTTTCACAATATACATTTACCACAAGGGTGTAGGATTGTAAACCAAGCACTTTTACATGGTGGTGTTTGCCCCCTCTGGCAGGATCTTCTCTTCTTTTAGCTTTTTATGCTCTTTGGTCTACACAAAAAGGCTTTAATAACTAAGCAAATGAGCCTGTGGAGCTCTGGGCTCCATAGCTGTTGATAGAGCCTGGAGGCCTTCAGGCTTATTTGCATAATTTTTAAAATCTTTTAATGTAAAAACAAGGGCATAAGAAGCTAAAAGAAGAGCAGATCCTGCCAGAGGGGGCAAACACCAACATGTAAGTGTGCTTGGTTTACAATCCTACATCCTGGTGGTAGGGCTCTGTTCACATAAAGGAAACCTATAACATGGGGATGGATGAATCACCCATCCAATTAAAGGACATCTATCACCAGATCAAGGATCGTAAGCAAAGCACACTGACATACTGGTGTGTGCCCCTTTCTAGCAGGATCTACTTTTTTTTTTTAGCTTCTGATGCCCTGGTTTTTACAAAAAAGGCTTTTAAAATTATGCAAAAGAGCCTGAGGGGCTCCAGACTCCATATGAGTTATTAGAGCCTTTAGCCCCTCTGGCTCACTTGCATAATTTTTAAAGCCCTTTTTCCTAGAAACTAGGGCATAAGAAGATAAAACAGATCCTACCAGGGGGACGGGGAGAACACACCAGTATGTCAGTGTGCTTGGTTTACAATCCTGCATCTGGTGATAGATGTCCTTTATGTGCAAAACCTGAATCATGTGAAAAGGTGGAACCCACATAAAAATAACATTTCATAAAACACATACAAGTTTATACAAGTCTGTATTGTATTATTTAATAATCCATCACGCAAAAAAATTATTAATATTGTTATTATTATTATTTAAAACTACAGGTCTTTACACAAAACACACAGCCACATTGACAAAAAAAATAATAGTATTGGATCCTGGAGGGTAAGGATGCAAACGTTTCCTCCAAAAGAATTTCATTGTACAAAAAATGGTCATTAAAAACTATACATTTGGTATTATTTAGCTTCCTAACCTTCTGCTGGTTATTCTTGCTGTCGGATTTTGCGCAAGATTTAACTTTCCTATTGTGTCGCAAGCCCAAGCACCTACAAAAAAAGATGGTGAACTCTGTTGGACCTGAGCGGGGAAGCGACACATGCAGGATATCGGGTGCACAGTGCATTTTCATCGGACAATGCATTTTAGGTGAACTGCAGCAGGAAAGTAAGTAAATGTGCTCCATTAACTCATTAAATGCTAAAGGCAAAGCTGGAATTTAAATCAATGGAGTGTGTGTCAGGATCGCCGCTATCTGATGATGTCATCTAGAGCCATGACTCTCCCCAAAATGTCAGTGTGTGGATGCAGTGATTTAAACGCCATTGGAATTTAAACAGTTAACACCCACGATCCGTACCCAAACTTGGAACTGAACAGATTTTACTAATTTGGATTTGGCCAAACCCGAATTTTCACAGGTCCGCTCATTACTGCTTTTAAATCACATTGTATTTTCTTTACAAAAATAATTTATTATAAAAAAGAAAAAAAATCCTGCTCTGATGCCAGTACTGCCCGGTGCCCCGATGCTCTGTACTTCCTGATCTATCAATGTCTTTCTATTACAGACTTCAGTCTGTGATTGGCTGTAGTGATGACTAGCCGCTATGGTGGAAAGTCAGTACTGGACCACAAAGCTTCCGGAACAGTATAGGAGACGATCTGTGAGTTGTGTATGACTTGTTTCATTTTCATCTGGGTGGATGGGTTATATTAAATACATTTTTTATTGAAATGGACAACCCCTTTAAGCAAACAATAATGACATTTAACAGGATTGTAGAAACATGTATCTCAGTGTATTCTCATGGTTAGAGTGTGAGCTCTTTGTTCCATGGCTCATTACTCTCTATAGGTACATGACTGTATCTGAGGACCGGTGTACACCACATTATCAGTAAGATAAATAGGGAGTCCGTGTGGATGTAATATTCCTCTGCAGGTCGCAGTCGGCCGCCTCATAATTAGAAGCTTTCTGCAGCGGCCAAGTAAACGAGTTGTGGCATTTGGGAAAAGCTCAGGGAGAAGAGGTGTCAGTCCCTAACCAATAGTGATTGTCCTTCTATACTTGGGTAATTTGCATCTAATGCGCACGATTCGCTTTCATTTAAAATATGATTACGCTCTTTTGAAGCCCATCGCACCTGTCCCTGTGCATTAAGGCTGCGAGAGTCGTAATAGAAAGCAGCAGATATAGGAGAAAAGGCCAAATTCTCCCTCCTTGAGTCTAGATCAGAAACACATGCTACCTGCTCCCAGAAAGTGAGGAACACACAGGGAGCCACAGCAGGACAGAGAGTCAGCAGGATGTATCGGTCACCATCTACAAAGTGTCCTATGCTCTCTACCGGGGTGGTCATAACCTAAGTCCATCTATACATGCACATGATCCTTTACATCCTCACCTGTGAGACCCCCAGTCATCATTAGAACTAAGGTCATAGTATTATGGTAAAAGAGGTTAGAAAAAGACATCAGTCCATCAAGTCCAACCCATACATTATATTGCGTTGATCCAGAAAAAGGCAAAAACCCTGCAAGACTGATGCCAATTGGCTCAAAACAGGGAAAATATCTTCCTGACCCAAATATGGTGGTCAGAATAACCCTCTGGATCAACAGAATCTACTAACAAAAAGTTCTATTTCCAGGAATCCTTTCAGCATCCCTCTAGCATCCCGTTAGGACAGAGTGATTGGGGGGAATTTATAATTACAATTTGTCTTTGACTTGGTCGTCCATGTTCAATTCCATTTTTGTTTTATCTGAATTCATGAAGTGAGTCTATGTATGTTGCTGTATTTTTTTTTTTTTTAGAAAAAGTTTGTCGCAAAATGTTCTTGTTTTGGGCGCACATGTCCCTCTAAGAAGCAATTGGTCTTGACAAATCTGGTAGTGGTTTTTGTCCTCTTTTTACGCCTGTGGGTGACTGGAGTCATTTTGTGGCAAAATATGCTCCTAAACAAAAATTCTAATCACAAATCATGAATTTAATTCAGTATTACAAAAATTAGTCTATTCAAATAATGAATTTGGTGCAACCATGGTCTATTTTAAAGTGACTTTGCTCTGTCCTATGTTCAATGGAAAGTCGCAAAACAGCATGTGCAGTAGTGGATTTCACATTTTAGGGGTTCCAAGAAAAGTTATGTCTTGGGTCCATCCGACTGGCACTACCATGCTCTTCTGCCCATTCGACTAGGCAGAGATGACGAAACAAGACCTAGGTAGCAGAAGCAGGGCGGTGGTGAGCAATGCCACATCACACCAAGGGGTGGACTAAAGTTATTTTAACAGTTGGTCCAACGAACTGGTATGAATGAATGGATTGGTAGTCCTTTCACTCAGAAATGGTGCTCAGGGCTTGGGGAGCACAGGTCTGGATTAGTAGGATCTCAGTTCTCAACCCTTTTTTGAGCCATTTATCTCTTATCGGGTGAAAAGGGGATAAGTGTAATTTATAAGATAACCCCTTTAAATCTTTTGTGTGGAGTGCACCTCATTATAACCTCATATATCAGTTCACTGTTCTGTAAGCATTACTTCCCATGTGGCAGAACTGGACTATTAATGGTCACCATGTGATGCTACAATAGCCATTGTAGGCGATATATAAATCCTAGTGCTAAATTCAACTGTAACAACTGGACAATCTGCCATCTCTGTTGTTTTTGTTTAAATTGAAATACAGGGGTCCCATACTTAAGAACACCCGACTTACAGACGACCCCCTAGTTACAAACGGACCTCTGGATGTTGGTAAATTACTGTACTTTAGCCCTAGATTACAATAATCAGCAGTAACAGTTATCACGGGTGTCTGTAATGAAGCTTTATTATTAATCCTGGTTCTTACAACAAGCCAACATTTTTAAAATCCAATTGTCACAAAATTGACCAAAATTTTTTTGTTTGTGGTTACAATTATAAAATATACAGTTCTGACTTACATACAAATTCAACTTCAGAACAAACCTACAGAATCTTGTACGTAATCCGGGGACTGCCTGTACTCTATATATCTTGTTGAGGGGAAGTTGAATTTCTGCGCTGATTAATTTGTTATAGTAGTCAAAGAAATCTTTCTCTACAGTATTCCAAATAAATACAGGATAATTGTAGATCCACCACTAGGGGGAGCTTACTGTATACTGTGCTAATATTTAAATTACAAAATACTGCCTGTATAGAGGAACATTTAAAAACCAACTATTTATTATATAATCGATAAAATTATGTGTATTAGAGCTCACATTACAAACGGATATGGAAGCCCAACAGACATCTAAGTGTCAACGAAACAGGCTTGGATATATCTAGAGCCCTTATTCACAATACCTCAATGGTGTGCCATTATTAAACATTCACTGATGAATAACATCCACCCATATTGTGGAATTAATCTATCAGCAGCTCAATATGTGTGGTAACGAGAGGACTCAAAGATACATACACTAATTCAGTACACGACCAATTGTTAAATGTGTCAATGGGTATGCGGTATTGTAATCTCTACCTTCACCCCAAAGGCATCATCAGCGTGTATTAAAGAAATCATTCTCGGGAGGTATATTAGTGGGCACATTATTCATTACCCACAGGATGACATACATCTACACCCGATCTATGACTTGCAATGAGAAGGTGCAATGGTGGGTATATGCTTTACCCCACTACAGGTATATCTTTTGCACCTTCCCAGTGATGATTATTTACAACTATTTACACCTATGTCGACTATTTACATCTATTTACACCTGACGCGTTTCTCTGCATCCAGCAGTTCATCAGAGGTAGAACGAAGTGACTAAAAGTAGAAAGAAGTACTTATAGGTAAGATAACGTAATACACGATATGGCACGTATAGTGAGTATAGGGACAGAGCCGTGCTTCAGTAAGGCAAAGTTTATCACTGCCCTCAATCACTACGTGCCATTTTACCACTAGTTTCAGTAGCGTATCATTTGCTTAATGTCTCAAAGTGCAGAGATCGAGTTTTAATTAATGACATATCATTGGCATCAGAACACTATTTGGCTGACTAGTTATCTCAGCAACCGGTTCTTAAACTATTGCTCTTGTCATCTCTGATTTATCTCTCTAACTCTGCACCACATTATCTCGCTCTCTGTCTAGTGGGACGCCGACATTGGTATGGCCGCGCGTGCCGCGTGTACTCACGTCCATTTATAATATTAGCCCCACCTACAAAGGGGTTGGTTCCCATTCTGGGAGTAAATCCTGTATCGTAACAGGCTGCCAGCGCGAGAGGCCAGGAGAGGACGTCATCCAAGTAGGTGCGTCCCTTCCATCCAATCGCAGCAGCTCTACATGGATCCGCTCTCTGTCATATTTATGTCAGGAACCAAGCCCCTGAATTCACCACCTTTCAATGGTGTAATAATCGTTTATTTAAAAAAAGGGGATGTTATTGCGGATATACCGGACGCATCCTATGTGAAAATATCAGATACATGGTGGCTAGTTTTATGCAAGATGGAGGTATCCAAACAAGAAGGAAAAGCACCAGAACACAGGTGCCAAGAGAACCAGTACGTCATATGGTCCAACAGGACACAGGAAATGTCGGTGCCATTATCATTGTGTAGAGGGTCAACCCCATTCGGAGTTACGACCAATAGGATCACGACATTGCAGTGAAATACAATAATTTCCAAGTAGATAGGTAGGTAAGAGAGATTTAGATAAAACAGGTATAGACTATGTGATCATTAAGTCCATCATTTTGTAGGGTTTTTAAGGTAAAAATCCATCTGGATTCACGTTGTAACACCTTACGGGCGAAATCACCTCCCCTTGGGGACGGTTCCACTAATTCAATCACTTGAAACTGTAGGACCCTGTGGTCCCCATTATGATGGTCCCAAACATGTCTCGATATAACTGTATCTTCCCTGTTCTTGGTATCGATTACATGCTCTCTTATCCTCCTTCTGACTTCACGTGTAGTTTGTCCAACATACTGGATGCCACATATGCAGGTCATAAGGTACACAACCCCTGTAGATTTGCAGTTGGCAAAATTTCTTATCCAGTATGTTTGGCCAGTCGTAGTGCTCTGAAACGATCTCCCTGTTAGGATGTATTTACAGGCTTTGCAGCCCCCACATCTAAATGTACCCTTGGGTTTCTCAGGAAGCCAAGTGCCTTTTCCAGTAAGAGGCTTCAGATGACTATGGACAATCGTATCCTTAATATTGCGTCCCCGTTTATACGTGATAGATGGATAATCTTCGATCAGCAATATCTTTGTCCATTTTTAAAATGCCCCAATTCTTGCTCAGGATATGATGTATTTCCTTATGGCAGTTGTCAAAGGTACCAATTACTCTCAATTTGGAATCCACATTGGTGCGTATTTTAGGATTCAACAGTGTGTTCCTATGGCAATTGAGTGCATGATGATGGGCCTCCTTCAGTACTTGGGTAGGGTAGCCCCTTTCCATGAATCTATTGCGAAGATCCTTGGCGGCTGATAGATAATCCCCTGTTGAAGAACAATTTCTTCGTACCCTCAAGTACTGACCTTTGGGGATACCCCTTTTCATAGGAGCCGGGTGCCAACTATTCCACTGCAGCAAGTTATTCGTTGCAGTTGATTTACGGAATAACTTAGTTTTAAGTTTTCCTGTGGGAGATAGTTCGATCGTTACATCCAAGAATGTTATTGACACTGGATTAATTTCTGATGTGAAGAACAACCCTAATTGGTTGATGTTTAATGTCTCCACAAACTCACAGAAAAGTTCTTTGGTGCCATTCCAGACAATCAGAACATCATCGATGAACCTCAGCCACAATCCTATGGCCGAGGTCCATCGTTCGTATTCTTCCTGGAATACTATCTCCCTCTCCCACCAGCCCAGGAAGAGATTTGCGTATGTGGGGGCGCATGGGCTCCCCATTGCAACTCCCCTGAGCTGGTGGAAGATTCTGCCCTCAAACAGAAAGAAGTTTCTTGTCAAGACAAAATCCAGTAACTTGAGAATAAAATTATTGTGGGCCGAGCAGTGGACACCTCTAGTTCTTAAGAAGTCGCCCACCGCCTGACAGCCCTTGTCGTGGGGGATGGAACTATACAGGGCCTCCACATCGAGACTCGCCAATAGAGTCCCTGTAGGGAATTCAACCTCATCAATCTGCCTCAGAACATCCATAGTGTCCCTTACATAGGAGGGGAGGGTCACTACAAATGGTCTCAATATTTCGTCAATGTAGACACTAGCATTTTGTGTCAAGCTATTGACCCCCGACACAATGGGTCTCCCCTTTAACGGGGTCACTCCTTTGTGTATCTTAGGTAGGGAGTAGAACGTGGCCGTGCTGGAACTATCAGGATACATAAATTTCCATTCCTTATCTGAGATCAATCTGCTGTCCCTTGCCTCATCAAGGATCTGTTTCAACTCTCGGCTAAATTGTTCGCTCGGATTGATAGATAGCTTCTTATAGCAGTGTTGATCTTTAAGTATCCTTAAGCACATTGCAACATATTGCTCCCTTTCCAGCACGACCACGTTCCCTCCCTTATCAGATGGCTTAATAATGATTGTGGGATCACTACCAAGACTTCTCAATGCTTCCTGTTCGCCCCTGGAAAGATTTCGCTGTGTTATGTGTTTGGTATTTAACATACACAACTGATCTGTTACAACCTTCAAGAAGACATCAATTGGAGAGCCATCACCTATTGGTGCTATATTTTTAGATTTTGGTCCTAAATTCGTAAAAGGGCCCTCTCCTGGCGTTCTTTCGCTCTCTTCAAGGAGGGCCTCTAAATTATGAAAGTCGGACATATCTTCCTCCGTTAGTCCTAGTTCAAGACATCTTTTCCTGTCATGCAATTTAAAGAATTTTTTCCATTTCAGTCTACGACAAAATAAATTTAGATCTTTAACCCATTCAAAGATGTCCACCTGTGGGACGGGGACAAAGGATAACCCTCTTGCTAGGACATTTCTTTCGTCATCAGTTAAAATTCTCTCAGACAGATTGATAATCTGAAGCCTATCACTGGTGGAGCAGGAGGAGAGGACTAGGTTTTTTGAAGTTCTTTCTGTCCCCGTAGTAGGTAGTTTGAGATGGGTAACTCCTGTCCTAAAAAATGTTCTCTCTCGGAGCTAATCGAGGGTTCCCCTCTTCCACCTCGTTGGCCTCTACTACCTCTTCCTCCTCTACTACCTCTTCCTCTGCCTCTTCCTGAGTTGGTACCTTTCACTTCTTTACCCCGATTTCCCCTTCCTCTGCGGGGTTGTGAGCCCTCAGAATCGGATGGATCCCAATCCGATGAAGATTGCTCACAATCACTTGTCACGTGAGTTTTTGCCAGAAAATCTAGGATTCTACCCTCTTTGAAATCCTGTGTATCTCTACAGTACTGGAAATGTTTTCTTTCCTTTATATGTGCAATAAATTTTTCAATGTTTTGTTGTAGATGGTTCTCTTTCTTGGCAAAATCGGGGTGACTTGAGAATTTTTTAACACTCTCGATGCCCTCTTCCAACAGTTTAGTGTTAATCTGTAGGAGGTTTTTTTCCTCCTCCAATAGAAGTCCCATTAATCTCAAAGAAGATTCAATTGATTCCTTCTCCCACTTGGACATTAATGTAGGTGACCTAATACGTTCCGCTGGTAGAAGGCCAATCCTCAATCCCCTTGGTACAATCTTATTCTGGATATAGATGTCTAGAGTTTGAACCTCCCAAAAAGATCGCACTTGATTTTTGTAAGTGCGTGTTAGTTTCCTGTGCTAATATTTGACTCACTGCATAAGCTGTATACTATTAAGCTCCCCCTAGTGGTGGCTGATGAAAGTCAACATTTTTAACATTTCCATCATAACTTTGTGCTTATATAGGGGAATAATAGTTCTTTATTCAGTTATCTCCAAAACCTAGCCAATACTATATATAATATTAGAAACCCACTATGATCACATGATGAGGTTTTAGATTCATGTAGTCATGTATGTAAAATCTCACTTAATGCTTATATTTGTATCCCAGTTAAAAGAAGTGAATAATAATAGGTAAGCAGACACCATAATAAAAAGGGACAAAAAAAATGTTGAAGGACAAAATAATAATTGTGACAGTACGGAGATGACAGGCGCGTTCTATAGTGATGTCTTGAAAGCAATAGAGGCGAAATATAAAATCTAAAGTCTGATCCTGTATAATTCTGAGCAAAGCTCCTGATAATGACACCGCTTCTCATGGGTTTGCAGTTACGGTAGGACACATTGCGAGGCAGAAAAATGATGCTTTGAAAACAAAAGAGAGAACGCTGACTGTGATGTATGGCCGATATGTACGGAGGGAGCAAAAACAAAAAGGAGGCAGTGTTAATAACACGCCAGCGTCCGATACATCAGCTCCTGCAGCATTCGGAAGGTGACCTGAGAAAGCTGTAGTAATCCTGTGTGTCACAATGAATTTATGAGGCCAATTTATCTGACCCCGCTGCTTTCGAAATAGCTGGGTAACAAACACAATCCATTTGGTTTATTAGCTCTGCGCGGTGTCAGGCGTGATAATACAAGCGGCGCGTTTAGCTTATCAATCTAATAGGCACGAAGCGATGGAAGAAACTTGCCTAATAATTGTCATTTTGGTGTCACTTGCTCACAGATTCCCTCTGCATACACGGCCTGACCTCCGTTACTCATTACTGGCAGAGATTGCCACCAGAAGCTAATTACACACGGGGATGGGCAGGACGGTGTACATCATGGTGCCCATGGATTGTTTCATGATGACAAGCATTTAGCCTTTCCAAAAAACGGAAAGTAAGACGTTGAAGGGGCAAGTTGTTAATGTGGCGGATGTAAACACATGCATCATAAATGTCGATCTTTTTTTGAAATTTTCGAAAAATATAATTTTATTTCCAAGAAATTATATTTATTGTGATAGAAATTTACCAGTAGTCTTCCTCTCTGACCTCGGAAGTCCTTTAGAAGTACAGTGCATACATAGGGTCAAGTGTGTCTCCATTCTACCGGAGGATTCTGGTTAGGCTAAGTTCACACCTGCGTTCGACAGATTCTGTCAGACCTTTAATAATTGGTAGCAGACACATTAGCGCAGAGGTGGTAGTTAACGGAAGGTCTATTAAAGACTATGGAGAATGGAAGGTAAATAGTGGACATTGCTTTCTTGTTTGTATCCTGATTGGCCAGTTCCACCACAATGGGAGCGTTCAGACAACATTGTAAATGGTGTAATAATAATAATAATAATTCCTTTATTTATATAGCGCACACAGATTACGCAGCTTAGCACAAAGCATGACAAATTTCTCCCTGTCGCCAGGGGGCTCACAATCTAAACAACCTAACAGTATGTTTTGGAGTGTGGGAGGAAAACGGAGGACCTGGAGGAAACCCACGCAAACACAGAGAGAACATACAAACTCTTTACAGATGTTGGCCTGGGTGGGATGAAAAGATCAGGGTGAACTTTAAAGATATACATACACATGGACAGTGGGATCAAGAAGTCACTAATTTAAATAATTAGTTAAAAAATTGTAAATTTGCTCCTGTAGTCAGAGGCCCAAAATGTCTTTTTACAGATGTGTCCTTTCTAAGCTTTCCTGCAGGGGTGTAACTAGGAGAGGTAGGGCCCCATAGCAGACTTCTGAATGGGGATCCCCTTACTGCTTTAAAATATGCATATTACACTCATATATACACACAAATTGCCTATATACATACACTTACATACATAAACATGCAATTCTTCACTCATGCCCGCACATTTATACACTCCCATACACATTGTACATTATACATATACATCTCACTTATACACATACATACAGTGCCATATACATATGTACAATATATACAAACCATATACACATACACAATGTACACATCACAGATACACACACACAGACAGCATGTATACATCACATATACGATATATACATATATATATCTATATACATTATGTTGTGCAGTGTGCACCATAATATGTATATAATAGTGCACATCTTCCATTCTTTACTGTCAGGTTGGATGATGGGGCCCCCTGACACTGTGGGCCCCATAGCAGCTGTCATGGCTGCTACCACTGAAGTTACGTCCCTGCTTTCCTGTTGGCTTGACATGTGTCACATAATAAAAAGATTATCAAGGTAATATTGTTCACTATATTGTATCATAATGTGACATCATATGATGTGTGCGTATATGTGGCCGTTCAGTGGTTTTATTGGTACTTGCAACTATTCAAGAGTTTTGGTAGTGTATTGTATTTCTAAAACTAAAAACATAACTAAATAACTAAAACAATGGACAAAAAAAATTTACAGCACCGTGTTTTGTTTAGTTTTTTTGCTATAAGTATGTAGTATTTCCAAAAATACTTATTTGCATTAAAAGCCTGTCTACTGTATGCCTGTATAGTGTATTTATATTTGCACAATTTTTATGACAAACAGGATACATTTTATTGTTCCTTACCGTGGGAGTTACTATTTTGGGTCTGGGAAACACCAGAAATTGGTATCAGTTGCAAACAAAGACTTATAGCATCGGGTTGAACACTTACTGAAACCCAATATAAATGCAACACCCCTGCCAATGCATAGGCAAGGTGGTTGTTGCAAATAGAGCCCTCCCCGTGTCAGGAGCTGTTAGGGAGACCGATCACCTCTCTAGGAGGTCTCTAAATACTGTAGAACTTTGTAATTGCAGCTGGTAAGGCAAGAATTAACAATGTGAAATGTTTTGTTCAATACGAATCTCTATACTATTGTAAAGCCAGATGGAAGCTGATTGGAGAGTGCTACCACCTGACCAAGGGAGCATAAACCCCCCGTTGGGCAGGAGCACATGGTCTTAGATTCTAGTAAGTAGAGAGAGAAGCAGGTTCAGTGTGCAGCTCCCGCAGAGCTGCCTTCAAGACCCACTACCTTCGAGCAAGTCAGGAGACTTAAGCCCCAGAGCAAAGTTCCACCATCCGGACTCAGCTCCATCTTTAGCAGCCCAGCCTGAAGTTACTACCAGGCTGTGAGAAAACCTTCCTGCGGACCCGCTAGCTCCTTCAGGTCTTTGAATAAAGAAGTGTAAGTTGATTTGCACAACGTGCCTCTGTGTAATCCCTGGAACAGGCTGTATTACCACTATGGGCTCCCCAACCTCTATCATCCAGGGACTCCTACATACACCTCAGGGGTTTCCTAAGGGATAAACCTCTTTCATCAGCCTCTCCATCAATATTTCTTGCACACCCCACCTGCTGGAGACCTGCCAGGCTGTAGGCCTGTCCCAATACCAAGACCCGTGACCATAGTGTGCCCAAGGCCGCATAAGCCAACAACTCCAGTATTCTGAGCCCCGGCTGTCTACAGCCACCAAAGAAGGCTAGGGGGGGGATGTTACATAAACAATGGATAAACTGTATTAAGAAGACCCCCACTATTAGACCTTGAGGGTAGCCAGTGACTACCATGAGCTTTACCAATCTGAGACAGACTGTGTTTTGCAGTAAGTACAGTCGGTACCAGAATCGTTGTCCGTATACCTTTGTGAGTACATTGGAAGAAAGGGAACTGGAGATAGCCTCTGTATTGGAACGGTAGTTTCTTAAGTGTGTGAGAAGAAATCCACCAACCTTAGGCTGCATTCACACACTCTAGTTGGATTGCGTTTCTAAACGCAATGCAACTGGAACAGGGAGGGACTTGGCCCGAAATATTAATTTCATGTGAAATACATGTGATTGTTAACAAGAACCATATGTTCTGCGTCTAAATAAAGCAAAACATGTGGTGCTCCTTTCCAAAAGCACACATGTCACTTCAAACACACACGCAATGGGTCCAACCTTTCCAGTTGGATTGCGTTTAGAAGCGCCATCCAACTGGAATGTGTGAATGCATCCTTAGCATAAAACATCTAAAAGAACTTTTAAGAATATATTCCACATTTCATAGTGAGAACCATGGGGGGGGGGGGGCATTGTCCACCCACTTAACCTTACACGCAAGGGTAGAGTAAAACTCTTGACGAAAAAACGGAACTCCGCACCAGTGATGGAATAAAAGGTAAAGTAGAGTAGAGTAAGACTGCCTTGGGCTGGTTGAATATTATACCCTTACAATTAATTTTCTACATATGGTACTAGAATCAAGCTTCTTGGGGAATGGAGGATGTGTCCTTTCTGTCTGCTTTCTGTCTGCTTTCAGTCTGCGGTTTCTGGACCTTTGGAGGACTTTCAAAGATCCTGAAATGGCTCTTGTGTACAAGTGTATTGATAGCAGGAACAGATGTACAAGGATTTCATAGATGAAGGTCCTAGTTAGTATAATATTTGGCAGGTGGTTGGGTGACTATAGGCTCACTAGAAGACTTGAGCACCCGGCGACCACCCAAACTGCCTATATTATAATCCACAACTGGAAATAAAAATATTTTCTGGATTTGATAGAACAGTTAAAGTTTAGAATATTTTCTGACTTCTTTGAAAGCAAATTTAGTTCTTTCGATCCTTCTTTTGATTCTGTAGTTCTCTTTGATTCTGCATAACGTAGACTGTATACTGTATATAGTCAATATTAATTTATTCAAATTTTTAAGTTCTTTTGGTCCCAAATAAGTTTCTTCCTAATCAATTCTCATCTTGTTCTAATGAAGGGGAAGGTAGTCTGAAGAGGTTAACACCAAGCAATAACCGACTACTCAGCCGCTAGATTTTTCCCCCCCTTTCCAACACGCTAAATGTGATCTGCTGCGAGCAGTTTAAGTATTTTTGACTGTCCCTGTCATCATCAGGTTTACGGATGGTTAATTTATTCTTTACAGCACAGTCATTGATGGCTGTTAAATCACAAATGAGAACCAATAAAGGGAGAATTGCAGTTGAAATTACACTGTTTATGCGACAGCCGAGTGCAGACTAAAAGATTCATATGCTGCCCGCAAAGTATGTTATAAATTTTAATTACCGCAGTTTGTACAAATGACACGTTAGAAACGCCGTTGAGTAATGCGACCCCCGATAATGAAACGATAAAATAAATCATTAAGTTTTTGAACGAGTTTCTCTTTATTATTATTCCGGCAGCGATTAACCTGTTGGATCTCGATGGAATTGGTTATATTAGACGTCGGAGGGTGTAAGGGTGGAGATGTCATACATTGAATGACGTGGTGGAGAAGACGCGTCGATGAGTTTCGGGTTTGACATATGAGCCTCAATAAAACACAATGAGAAGAAATGTTGAGTTTCTCTTCCTGGAAATAATAAGCAATTAAAGTGCTCTAATTCACGGGGAATGAAATTCCGGATAATTCATTCGGCTTGGCACCCTGGTTTCTGTTTGACTTGCTTTGACACAGAACTTTATTATTACTCACAGTTTTCAATGTCCCTGTTAGAAGATGTCATCTGAAGTTTTATTCAAACTGAATAGATTCCCAACAGGTGATATCATCTCAGGTAACAAATGCATTCGCTTCACTGTCAAAAGTCCCTATCATTAGTTCAGCTTAGTTTCAAGGCAAAGTTTTGATGGGGTATAAATTCGGCTCAACTTATATTACTGACCATAACAATTCAAAGGGATGGTCCATCTAAAATTAAAAGCTTAATTCAAAGAAGGAACTGAACAAATTAAACATAATGGTGCACATTTATTAAGGGTCCGAACGCCGCACTTTCGTCAGGTTTTGCAATTATTTCCGTTTTGCACTGAATTGGCCTGGGTTTTTGGCGCACCCAACGGATTCTGATAAACTGCGGAATTTAAAAAAGGAATTGTGTCGCAAGATCAAGCACTCCCATGCTCCAGGAACAAGCAGGTGAATTCTGGTGGACCTCGGCGCAGAAGCGACGGATGCAGGAACTTGGGCACACGATCTTAGTGAATTGCAACAGACACAAATCCTCATCGGACAATGCAGGATCGCGACAGGACCGGGTAAGTAAATCTGCCCCATAATCCTATGTGCGAGCAGCATGTTATAGAGCAGGAGTAGCTGTGCCGATTGTACATAGTGTCCTATCAGCAGGCAACATGTTATGGAACAGGAGGACTGAGCCGATTATACATAGTGTCCAATCAGCAGGCAGCATATTATAGAGCAGGAGGAGCTGAGCTGATTATACATAGTGTCCAATCAGCAGGCAGCATGTTGTGGAGCAGGAGGAGCTGAGACGATTGTACATAGTGTCCTATCAGCAGACAGCTTGTTATAGAGCAGGAAGAGTTGATTGAACATAAAGTCCTATCTGCTGGAAGCATGCTATAGAACAGGGGGAGCTGAGCAGATTATACACAGTGTCCTATCTGCAGGCAACATGTAATAGAGCAGGAGGAGCAGAGCAGATTGTACATAGTGGCATATGTGTATGCACCATGTTATAGAGAAAGAGGAGCTGAGCAGAATATACAAAGTGTCCTATCTGCAGACAGCATGTAATAGAGCAGGAGGAGCAGAGGAGCTGTCCTGTCTGCAAGCAACATATTAGAAAGCAGGAGGAGCTGAGCAGATTGTACATAATGTCCTATTTGCAGGAAGGGTGTTATAAAGCAGGAGGAGCACAATGTCGGTGCAGTGCAGGTAGAGTGTTCCTATCAAACTACAAAGAAAAGTACATTGTTCCGCAGTGTCATTCTTTTTTCCTATCCCCACTTGTACAGCTACTTACATTGATAAATTGATTTCTAGATTTTTTTTGAAGGAAACCCATTCATGAGATATTTCAACTGGTAGGAAAGGCAAATATAATGATGGTAAAAGGACATCTCCGCCGAACCCCAACATGATCCCTGGCCCAGATCATTGACTAGGAATCTCGCCTACATCCAGACTCTGAGACGTGTGGACGCCAGTGTAGATGTAATAGGACTACATGTCTGCGGTCGTATATCAGAAGACAGTTCCATATATTTGTGTATATATTAGGTGTTGTCAGGTGTTGTCCATCCAGATCACATCAGGCAGAGCAGCGGCACCACGTCTCTGACCTCCCTGCATTTATATGACACACATCACTTTAATGGGGTGATTCATTTCAGAGTTCTTATGAGAATTATATACAAGTGACAGGATCAGTCCAAACTGTGGACATGTTTGTTAGATCTGGAAAATGAAACACATTTTTACGAGATGTTTGTATAACCATGAACATCTGTCTCTCTCTTTTCTTCCCTTCTCTTCATTTTTAGGATTCTGCTGGAACAACTGTGGGGACACTGGATATCTTTCAGGTCATGTCTATAAAGATGTATAGATGGTAGAGTTGAATCAATCATTTTTTAACTCTTTAATCACTGTGATCTATAACTATTTATAAACCTCATCCCAAACTAAATCATGACCTTTCTGATATTAATGACTTCAGTAGGACAAGAAGACCCCGGATCTAGGACAACAGGACCCATGTGACTGCTATTGCCAGACCCAATTTAGTTACTCCATGGGCGGAGCTACCAGGGTACCTACCAGCTACAGATGAGGAGGCCCATCTCCATTTGGAGCTTGAAATGACAATGGCTATGGATGTAGTCACTCATTACTGATTAGAAATAATAAATCTTTATATTCCACAGAATAAGTCATTACAGAGAAATGACATACATTGTATGTATTACCCCTGTACAATCGTTCCAATTATTGTGACATCACTATCTACAATATCCCTCTATGATTGTGACATCACTGTGTGTGCACTCATGATTCTGATGCTATAGTATGCATTATTCTGTACTTTTAGTTTGCCCTTTGACCCATTACTGTAACACCACTGTACACAGTATCCCATTATTATGACATCACTGTGTACACTATCCCCCTGTTGTGACATCACTCATCATTGTGCACTCCTCATTCTGACGTTACAGTATGTTACAGTATTCATTATTCTGTACTGTTATTTTAGTGCACCCCTTGTCACATCATCATGATATCACTGAAGATACTGTCCCTGTATGTTATGGAAACCAAAATAATCATGTGCTTTCCATGTCCTCACAAGAGCTGCTGAAGGTGGTCATGGGCTCCTTTCATGCCTAATTTACAACTTTTGTAGAAGCTGCAGTCCTACAAAATACACTAGGGATGACAAGAAAATGCCGGGTTCTTGCATCCTATAAATTGGTAAAATCAGGTCCACTATCAGGTCCAAAATGCCTCTTTAACCAATAATAGGGTCATGTAGGAATCTTTAAACAGACTTTGTCAGCACAAATTGATAAAGAAATTCTGTGTTAATTTTTTTTCTGGATATGCAAAATACAACACAAGTAGTGAAAGATGACATTTTCTGCATTTATTCATCCATTTGGCTCAAAGCAATGATTTGTTCCCATTAAAGACACTTATTGGTTTTGGAGGCATTTTGGACATGAATAACTGCCTTTACCCAATGAAACCCTAAAAAAAAAAAAACACAGACTTTTAGGGGCAACTTTTATCTGGATTAGAGATAACCTAACACCCACGTTCAGGCTGGCTGCGAGACGTAGACATATTGCCAGATTGGTGGCCAAACAAATTGATGCTCCTAGCAAATAGCCCTATCCCCCTGGCCAATCATAGCCATGGCTAGTTGCTAGTGGCATCAATTTGCTGAATAGGCTCAGTGGTTAGCATTACAGACTTGCAGCGCTGGGGACCCGGGTTCAAATCCCAGGGTCAACATCTGCAAAGAATTTGTATGTTCTCTCCGTGTCTCTTCACGTGGGTTTCCATTGATTTCCTCCCACACTCTAAAAACATACTGGTAGGTTGATTAGATTGTGAGCCCCATGGGGACAGGGACCAATTTGGGAAGCTCTGTGCAGCGCTGCGTAATCTGTGTGTGCTATATAAATAAAAGGAATTATTATTAGTAGCTGTTCAGCTGCCAATCTGGCAATATGTCCACGTCTCGCAGGCGAACCAGAACGTGAGGCAACCCATCTCTAATCCTGATGACTCTGATGATGATCTGAATGAAATGTGACATAAGTGCAACAATGGAGGGAAAAAAAAATAAAACATCCAATAGAAACAAAGACAAAAATCACATGACACAAAAAAGTCACATTTTTTGTATTACATTGGAAAATTGTATTCTCACATGTTGTAGTGTATCATCAGCATTTATACAAATAGTCACATCAGCATTTATGCAAATCTTCTTTTACTAATGAATACAGAACTAATTTATTCTGGAAAAAAACACTTCTGCGACCCTTATGGCTTGTGTGAGCACATAGAGTACCAAGTCCCGGCAAGTTAAAAAAGAGGTTTTGACAGCATAAAATGTGTAAATGATTTGCAGTATTTGTAAATATTTTTCCTTTAACGATCTGCTTTTTGACACGGAACTTTACCGATCATGCAGCGACGTCCAGCCTGGCCCGGTCCCATTAGGCCACAGCGAGAAAATGATATGGAAGGAAAAATAGAGTCAGCACCTTATTATCAGCAATAAAACAATTTCTCCGGAGCTTCCCTACTGGCCGTTAAACACAAAGGCCACATTATCTCTGCTGTAAACCTTGATTAAAGTTTATAACAGCAATAAGCCCCTCAAAAATTCATTGTCCCCGCAGTTAATGAGACGTTTAATGGCGCTAACAAGCTATCGCTCACATATTATGGCTCAGATAACACTTCTCCCCCTGTGTCTATGGATGGCAGAGGCAGCACTTCATTATCTGGATGTTTGCAGCAATACACTTAAAATAAAATAATGGGTATGTTATGGTGCCCAATGATTTACTTCTATTAATACCCCCAAACATCACTGCCCATGGTGAAGGGGTTCGTCCAATTTGAGTATCTATTTGTATTAGATACCAAGACCTAAAAAAGCTTCCCGGTGGGAAAAATGAGGGGTTACCATGGGTTTTGATGGCGGTCTACAGGATTTGGACTGGTAATAAAAACTTTCTCTGTCCTTATTGTAGAAGTCATTGAAGGCAAAAGAAAGTTTGAAAAACGGTCATCCACATCCTTATTGTACACAAACATACCGAATTCTGATTTTGCTTCCTATCTCGATATAACATTCTCTGCAATGGGGGTGGATGTAAATAATTGCACTAGTAGCAATGGAAACAGCCACCGATCCCCCATACTGTTGAAAATAACATTATTATAAGGTCACCCTTAGGCTCAATTCACACGTCTGTTTCAGGAGAGAAATTCTTCCCTTCACCTTCTGTTTCCCATTGACTTCAAAGTAGGGAAAGTTGCCTTCCATTATTCTGTTAAAAGAGATATGTTAAAATGTAGAGCTGCACCAGTAGGTAGCACCCAATGGAAATATTTTATCAGAGGTATTGATTAGATTTTTTTTCACCACCAGTGTGTTAAATATGTGGGAAAAAGAGGCATGATTAAAAAAAGCTACTTAATTTATGTCATGGAGACAGAATAGGCAAGGCAGTGATTCCTGAATCTGAACCCATCAACCTTGCCCTACCAACTTACTTTTTCTACGCAAGGCATTGGCCCATAACTGGTCAATGATCCGTCCTTGCATCAAAGAGCAAAGCACAGAAACAAAGACAAAACAGAACAAACAGATAATAGTCGCCAGAGACAGGTCACAACAAAGAGAGTAAATGCAGTATAATATCACAGTACAGTAGAGTAGTCTGAACAAGAGCCAAAGGAAAGCAATGAAAAGAGTAACAAGCAAAATATGGAACTAACAAGGAAGAACTCTTTAGCCAGCAATTTAGGAAGACTGGGCAGAACTCTTATGTAATATCAGAGCCACGGCCTCAATGGTAATTTGGCTAGAACGCATAGATCCAGACAAATGAGTGAGCAGGTGATTTGTGTTTGGAGCTGTCGATCACAACAGGTTTACTATTTATGAATCAGAGATAAGGCTTCTAACTCCATGCAAATGAAGGATAGGAGGAGCTGATTGTTCAAACATGAGGTTCGATCGTTGCTTAGGCAGAGGGGGAGGGAGCAGGTGGAAGGAGGAGGAGTGAAAAGAAGAAAAGTTTACTCGAGGAGACAAGGACTCAGGCCATTGATGCAGACACTCCCAACACTCAAGGTTGCTGGCAGGAAGCCAGGTAAACTTTATGAAACCTGTATATCTCACTGGGATGAATAAGATTGCCTATAAAAGCATTAATCAGATCTGCATTACAATGATGGAAACCATCCTCAGCTACAAAAGGGGCCTTCTGGTGACAGGTTTCCTTTAAACCCATGGTCACACTGCAATTTAGTCAGCACCTCCTCAGCCGCATATCACAAACGGAGGGTAATGCTGACGCAGGTGTTACAAGTTACATTAAATTTTAACTTGAGTATGTCACAACCGCAAAAAAATGGATAAAATTGAGTATGGTATTGGTGATAGAATTCCATGGTGGATGCCACTAATTTCAGATTGGATCTGCATGTGGATTGTATCGAGAAGCTACTTTTTCCAGAAACAGAACCCAATTAGGGTAGATCTATCCATTAAGAAACCATTCTACTGCAGATACCATGTAATGCTTTGTCTCTCCTGCGGGGGCACTGCATGGAAATTGAAGAACTGTTTATATATAGATTGCAAGATTCATACTAATTAGATCAGTAATGATCTATGCACTAAACAGAAAGAGATTTTTCAAAGATTTTTCCATTTTTGTCAGCTGAAAATGAATAACTTTGGGACTATTTATTTTTGGTAATTTTTGAGATCTGAACTAATTAGGAATAATTGGGATGTAACCTATTTGTAATTTTAGAGTGGATAGTCAGCCCAGGCTTACTATTTGTTGATGTTTTACCCTCTCTTACACCCTTCCATCTCCATAGTTTCCGCGGCCACAATGAAAATAGATACAACTCCACCGATTTATTTGAGAGACTGCGGCATTTATAGTTAAAACCGAATTAGCAAGAATGTTGCTTTGTCATTTCCTTCCCTGGCTTTCCTCAGCCCTTCCAGCTGGTGGAGAGGAGCGTTCTTTCACATTGATGCAGGTGTTTGCTCGAGCACAAGCGTCATTTAGACGTGGCCCTGAATAATTTAAAGGCATCAGAGGAATATTGTTATATCAATAACCAGTGTTATCAGTCTCTGGCCCTGAGCATGACATTCCTGCAGTCCATCACTATTTTCTCCCATGAATAATTTAAGGCAGAATTGCTCTCCGTGTAGGACGGCCCTGCTGGGTTTGCTGGGAAATTAATTTTCCCTACTAAACGAGCGACAGGAAATCAATTAATCGCGTATTATTCTATAAGGAGACAAAGTAAGAGAAACATAGGGATAGACTACAGCAATAGATCAGCAAATGCTTTTATTGGCAGAGTGCTTCTCACCAATGTGAGTTCAACCAGGGCACGGTAAATTTATATTTGTAGAATAAAATTAGTATTTGACGGGGCACAGAGAATTCTGGGAGAGAAAATTGACCAATCATGGATGTGATGATATTTTGTCAATTAACTGGGAAATGTGATCGAGGAGATGAGCCAGTAGGTTTCTTTTTACATAAAATGATGACAAATCAGGGTTGTACATCATTTTCTGCCCAGAGGGACACATTCCGGACTTTGAAGGTCTAAAATAAATCTTAAAGGGTTAGGAGAGCACAGAGACTTTATGGTCACCATGAGGTCTTCACACAAAGATGGACATTTATGGCATAGCCATGGTATATCTTAGTCTTGTGGCTACAGTGACCAATGAAATGGAAGCATAAATAGAGTAAGACTTTGCTATTCTAAGCATCCAATATCATATTGGTAGAGGGTCAGTCAGCTCACAGCTGTCTCTTTCTCTTTCATTGGTGTGCAACAGTTCACCATCCTCCACGTTGTGACGTTGAGTCAGAGCATGCCCACGCAGCTCGCTTGTACTGAATCTCATTCAACATGCTGGTTGGCTTAACTGGTTGGCTGTTTTGGTTGCCAGCCATGTCCTAGCCAATCAGTGTTAGGTTTAGTGGCGCAAGGGACTTGGGTAGTGACTGGGACAAGTACTGAGTAATAGTACCACTGCCACTGTGCTAGCTAGACCAGCATCTAGCCTAACACCACTCTGCCATCTAGGCCAGCAGCAAGGCTAACATATAAGTAAGAGAAAGTTTAGTATATTAATAATAATTTAGAATAGTGATGTGTATCAATGTCCAGGCTACATTCAGTGGGGCCAATTCAGATTGCGCCAATGGGCCTCAACCAACCTTAATCCGACCCGGGATGGAGCACCAAGCACCCCAACAGGTTATTTATTCTCATCAGCTCATAAGCAGAGAATTGATCGGGGAACAGACAACTCCATTCCATTCATTAATGCATTCTCCATTCTATGGTAATGCTCATAAAATTGTTATCCATGGCCTCATTCCTTCTAAAATCAACTTTTAAAATTAAGCAAATGAGTCTAAAGGGGCTACCCTAGCTTGTTTGTGATCTGGCCTTACAGGCTGTTACACTAAGTGTACTTTCACACGACGGTATGCCCTGGGAGGGCATACCTCTGTGCACTGTAGAGGAGGTGGTGACCCCCTCCATATAAAACAGCGGCACATGGCCGCAGACACGAGGAAAGTTAGAGGATGCTCTATTTTCTCCCCGTGTATGGCGCGGATCGGTGCCCCACGTGTTTGGCACCGTACCACCACCGGGCCATCATTGCCGTCTATGGGCCGCATATACATCCCCACAGACGGATGTCTGAATGAGGCCTAAGTTTCCTCAGCACTTATTGAGTGAGTAACAGTCTGAAAGGAAGGAGCACATGGATAGTAAATATAAGAAGCAAGATCGATCTACGCTGCAGTAACTCAGTTGAGCCTCTACACAGTAAGACTGTGCACTTCTTGTTTTATTCTCTCTATCAGCTACTGAGAAGACCTGATCTATATTGGACCCCCACTAATTTCATATTAATTATACTTTGAATAGGTCATCACTATCCTAGAAATACCCTTTGGGATGCAGCAACATGAACTGTACACTGTATCTGTAAATGTTGAATATGTTCCTTCTATCAACTGGAGAGTTTAATAATATAGGATAATAATATTTCTCCAAAATATTGAGTAACCTACAAAGATACAATGCCAGAGTTATGCTTCTATGATCCGGTGAAGTGGAGAAAACACCACGGATTAGTGATGAACACCATGGTTTTCTTGATTGTTTTGATTTCTGGACTTAACCTACATAATTAAAGTTTTACGGACCTTGAGTAGTTTAATTAGACATATAATTTAAAGAATTCAGAATTTGGTTCCCTGAATTTCAGAAATGTTTTGATTTGTGGTCTTTATCCTACATAGTTTAGGTTTTATGGAACTTTATTAGTTGAATTACGGTAAGACATGTTGGGGCACATTTACTTACCCTGTTCCTGCGCCATCCCTGATCTGGCCTGTCCAACGAGGATGAACTCTGCCGCGATTCATGAAGATTGTGCGCCCGATATCCTGCATGTGACGCTTCCCCGCTCATGTCCGCCGGAGTTCACCCTCTTCTTGAAAGCCGGCACGATTGTGACACAATACGATCGCGTGTGAAACAATCCCTGGCGCGATCTAAGAAAAGTCGGGAAACCTGACGAAAATGCGGCCGCGGGACCCTTAGTAAATAATCCCCATTATTTCAAGATTTCAGAATCTGTTTCCTGATTTTATACTACATAGTTTAGGTTTTCTGGACCTGGTAGTGGTGTACATCAACACTCAAAGTCTTTATGGTTCCATGCTGGCACCATATGGAACCACATGATTAGATTCTTGATGGACCTTGGTCTTTACTCAACCCTATCTACTATGATACTATGATACCACAAAAGACTGTTCTTTAATTGTCTGTTGTCAACATATCCAGAAGACTTCAGGCTAAAATGTGTGTGTACGGCTTTGTCTATTTAATGATCATTTCTTCAATGGTTGGTTTTACCGATAGTCAATTGATCGTCTACTCCTATCCAAGGGCCATAGTTGTATAAATATACAAGTCGACTAGTGGTGTAACATGACCATATGCCTGAGGCTTTAGGATCATATGTATCTGTATACCCTTCACTACATCAAACATTCCATGGTGATTACATGAAGATGTATGGGCTGGAACTGTGGCACAACACCATGGAATGACATTTAGAAGTGACTCGCTGCCATTAACTGTCAGTATCACAATGGTCATGACATACCACACCATGTGACAGGACTACTGTAGTAAAGAGCAATTGTATATGATGACTCTTAGGGGGTCAATGGGTCAAGCTACATTGTCCCGTTGATTAATGACCATACTTATTAGCAATCAATCAAACGGTCAGTCAGTCACTTCTTTGTCACGTATGAGCTGAATGAGGAGTGGAAAGTCTCTGCTTACAAATAGTTTATTATAAAAGCTGCGCACTGACATCAGGAATTAGGAACAACATGCTAAAGGTCAAGATCCTTCAAACTTCAATCATTTTGACAGAATCGATTTTAGATGATTTTTTGGGGGAAATTAATTTAAACTTCAGGACATTTTTAATGTCCCTTTACAAGGGCGAATTATGTAAAAAGACAGAAATTAAAAAATATTAACTGATTTATGGTGTAAATGACTTTTCATTTGTTTTAATGAATAGTAAAAATATATAAATGTATTTTCTACTCCGATATAAGAGCTTGAAGTCAAATGTACAAATACCTAGTCCTCACAAGGTCAATGATTGACGTTTTGCTGTGGTCCATTAAAGGAGTACAGGTGGGCCCTGACTTAAGGACACCCGACTTACAGACGAGCCATAGTTACAGACGGACCTCTCTGCCCACTGTGACCTCTGGTGAAGCTCTCTGGATACATTACTTTACTCCCAGGCTGCAATGATCAGCTGTAATGTGTCTCTAATGAAGCTTTATTGATAATTCTTGGTCCCATGACAGCATAAAATTTTGAAAATCCAATTGTCAGAGGCACAAAACATTTTTTGTAAATCCAGTTGTCAGATGGACAACAATTTTTTTGTATATTATAAAATCTACCAGTTTTGACTTGCATACAAATTCAACTTAAGTACAATCCTTAAAAACCTTTCTTGTGCGTAACCCGGGGACTTGCTGTATTCTAAATCACCATATATAACAAATTATTGCTTTTTTCCATACTGAAAAGTTGCAAAGCTGCATATTCTAGTTTCTTATGGTTTTCAATACCAATATAATATTGATATTTAATATTGAGATATCAATATCTGCTTCCTGTCTGTTACTAAGGTCTAAGCAAATATGTGTCATCTGGGATGAAAAAATTCACCAAATTCTCTGGCTTTTGGTGTGGATTTTCCTCAGAAGATTAAAACAGGTTATTTAGTTTTTAACATAGCAGTTCCCTGCTGATGCTTTGGTGGTCTTCTGCAGATTGTTCTGGATTTAGAGAAAGGAATATGCAAATAAGTTCTCCAGGATGGGAAAATGAAAACTGTCTCCAAGCTACTTTAAATAAGTATTTACTGTAATATCTATGCCGAGTCAAATTTCAGAGATATCCTTTGCTTGTAAAGTACAGCAGAATATGCACTTTTGACTGTGATTTTGTACTTAGTTTGCATTCTGTCCTGCACTAGTCTAAACTTTGCCTTATTTTAATCCTGGCTGTCTTAATTTATTTCCACCACACCCATCTGTCTCCTGCTAACTTTGTTCTGGGCTGTAGATGGTTATGATAGCTGTGGTGGACAGAAACCTTCTCCACTCACATTCCTCTCTTGCTAGACTGGTTAGTCTGGAGCTGACCACTTTCTGGACTGGGATATTTTTTATGAGGATAACACTTTGAAGTGCTTGCAAGGTGTTTTGCTCTTCTTAACTTTGCTTTTCTGGTAATCTATTTGTCTTTTGATTGTGTACTGCATTTTCCTCTTAGTTTTGGTCCTGTATTTGTACTACTATTCTTCTAGGTTTGTTTTGTACTAATTTTTTTCCTTGTTTTTGCTTTGGTGTAGGAAGGGAATGTAACCAATTGTAACCTACCCTTTGGTGTAGAAACGGCAATGAGTAGAACAGGACTCAATGTCCATTTCCTTTCCTTTTCTATCTTCCGTTCACAAACAGTGGCATTATGCTTACTTGTATCCCATGTCATGTGAGTCCTTGTACAGTATGTTGTTATTATTAGTTTTCAAAAGCACCATTTGTAGCATAAAGTGTTAAAGGGTAAAATTAAGGGGCATAAGGGGCATTTATGAAGAATTTTGTTTTCCTTTTCCCACTTTGGAAAATGTATTAGCATATTGCTAACCCAGAATCCTCAGCGGGCCATTCATGGAGTTTAACACTTCAGGTGGAGGCTATCTCCATAAAGAGAATGCCATTTTTCCTGTTTTACATCTCAAATTCATACACAAGGAGTATGATAGAAGTGATTAGAAGTGAATAGAAGTTTTTGGCAATTACCCTTAATCCAAATGTACTTGATGGGGAAATGCTCTTACCTAACCAGAGAGTTGGATGCATTCGGGGATTGCTCAACAGCAGTGAGCATTTTAGATCCATTGGCTCAGACTGTGCCGAATGTTTTGGTTTAGGAAACCTACTACTTTATTGAATTGGAAGTCCCCTCCAAGAATTGTTCCATCTTCGAGTGGATTGCCCACTTCATTTACCCATGTACATCCTACGTCAGGTCAGGTGGAACTGGATCAATTATTCTACACTAGATGGGTTTCTACCATGGCCGCGGGGTCATTGTGGGATGAATGGTTGGGTTTCTGCACTGTACATATTATTGGATTATTGCAGAAACTACATAACACTTTGCTATCTATCTATCCTACCATATATACTCACCTTGTTATGCTTGTCTTCTGTTAAAAACACCAAAAACTTAAAAATATCAAGCAAAAAAACATTATGATTCATAAACCACATTCTACTCGTAAAATGGTGGATTACACACAACCCACCATTGATACTCTGAAATTGAAAGCCCCCCTCACCCTATGAAAATCACGGACACTGTCCAGAATGATGACATCTCCCACCGCTGACCTGTCTGTGGGTTCCCATGACGTCACGGGGGTCTGTTCCATGTCTCCAAGCATTATTTCCAGACCTGACTGTTTAACTCTGACCATGATTTATGACTTCTCTTATCCTCCCATACATTTTCTCCTGCATCAGTATGTTTAACACTTGTCACAGATGTTTTTTAAGTGTGATATAGTCTCCTTTTTCTGCCAAGAGCTAAGTGGGGGCTGAGGGGTCTTCTGTGTACATGGCTTGGAGGAGAGTACATTCCTCTCTGAAAGACTGCCGACTGCTAATTGCTTTCCATTCCTGGTAACTGGTTATCTGTTAGGGGCTAAGACAGTGAGGACCCATCAGCCCTATCATCCATTACTCCTACCTTGGCATTTCGTCCAAATATAGATAGTGCAGGGTGATTCATATTCCTAGCAAGACAATTATTGGCCTGATTGTGGTGCCAAGCAATGAATAATTTGTGTAGAGGAAGAACTCTTTTACATGCTATTTAAACATTCATGCCCGCCATCATTAACCAGCATACACAGTGTTTGGATGGCTCTTTGTGTGGCGTAGGAGCTCGCTCATCTGAATGAATCTGGGTTCTTCTCCCGTGGATTCACAGCTCATTGACTAATGGCCCTGCTAGTTATCACCTTTGAAAGCAGCAGTCATAAAGCTGTTCTAGACCAGGTGCCATTGTTGGCCCTGCCAGTTTCTGGACGTGCCGTGTGTTTTGCAGATAAAGCAGCCAGGCCCAGGTGTGCACGGCGGGCACCTGCGTGTGGATGTGTGTAAGCTCATCCATAACTCTGACGGGACCTGAGCTTAACGCTTAAATGATACACATGAGAGGCTGCCATGAACACAGGGTGACCATATGGTACTGGCTCATTCCGGGAAAGGATGCAAAATAGCATTAGCTAGCGTTAACCTGTATAGTGCTGGGCCATTGAAACTTTGTCCCCTAAACCATATGTGGCTCGCTGATGTCTGCACCATGAACAGGTGTCCAAGACCATTTTTTTTCTGCTATGAGCTACATACAGAGAGCAATGTGTCGACTCTGCAGTATATAATGAGATCATGGTTTGGGCCAAGGTAAAACTGAAGATTATTGCATATAAGACTTAATGCTAGACCTTGGGAAGGTAGAGTGAAAAAATATGTTTAGCAAACTAGAGTATAAAATTTTATATGCAGTTTTTTTTTATTCGTTATATATTTACATTGGTGTCTGAAACCCCCAAGGTCAAGTCAATATGGTGTCTAGATAAGGCATAGAAAATAACATGAAAAAGAGGTTTTCCAAGAAGGAAAAAATAGAGTGTTTAGAGTGGGATAATCACATAACAAAATTATTTTGGAGTCTCCACCATTCTGGAACAGATGCTGCCCAGTTGACGCTGAGCTCCACTTTATAGTTGAAATTACAAAAAAAAATCATACGTTCATGTAAAAGGGGTCTTGACCAAATATTGGCTACAACAGGTCAATGTTATGGGTTGTTATTGGCTGATTGGTCATCTCCTGGAATTTCCTGTGTATTGGGGGATACCAGGAGCAGCAGAGATCTTAGCAACACCTAAGCTGGAATAGTGGGGAATCAGAAAAAAGAGAGTACAATTTAGTTACCTTACTATAGATACACTTAGTTGTCGGTATATAATAATACTTTTTCTTTTTGTATAGAATATATTCTATGTAGAGTTTATAAGAATATCACAGGCATCAAGGTATGCTGTACACCCATATACATGATATTTCACTATTATAGTTAGTGTTTTGGTAAGTGGTTGAATATGTAAGTTAGGGGTGGCCCAAGTAAAAATCATTTCTAGACAACCTATAATTTTGAGGGATTTAGGTTTTAAACAGGAGATTATCTGTTCTGGATTCTTAGCTCTTGGGCAATGGAGAGGGGTTTCAAAATGATGCCTCCTGCTCTGAATGACCTGTCCTGTTCTACATTATACAGACATCCAATTGATTTAGATGGATAAAGATTTAAATTGCTGCATTTCTCTTGTTGATTTTGAAGTGGCATAAACTCCTCCTACTGTTCAGTTATTGGCTTAGGCTGATTCATTATCCATCCCCTTTGTAGTTCTATCTCTTCTAATTGGCTGCTTTTTGTAAACACAAACGTGTTACAAATTCATAAGAAGATCAGTGCAGAACTGTATGTATTGTGACTACCTATGGTGATCAGGAATGTCTATATAGTACAAAATACTATAGAGCAGTAATGGTGAACCTCTTAGAGGCCGAGTGCCCAAACTACAGTGAAAAAACCCACTTATTTATCACAAAGTGCTGATACAGCAATTTAATCAGTAACTTACTGCTTCTTGCCCTTTCACAGCTTTCAATCGTATAAGCGTCTTGAGGACATCAATACAGTTGAAAGAAGGAGGGAAAATTTGGATTATCAATGCAGCATTTCCCTTTTGAACAGGAAGATTTGTGGGGTAGAACCTCCAATGATGATCCAGCCCTGTCCACACCTCTACATCTCACCTGCAGTCCCAGAAAATCCTGGAAGTGTTGCTCTAAAATCGCGTTGAATACTGCACGTCCTGGGCTACCCAAGAATTCAGGAGGATGCTGTAGGTCACTAAGCCTATTTGGCAAACTCTGTGCCTGGATGATGGCCCGGGTGCCGTCAACGATGTCTCTTATGGCTCCTGTGCCATTGATTTGCCAAAACTACTCTAGATGGTAAAAGATAAACATCAGATAATTGCCCCAATTAAGATAAATCCACCTTAGTAACAGGAAGCCTCTAAAATGACTTCAACACCAGGGCTTAAAAGCTTATAGCTACAATATGACATAAAGATCAACAAATAATGAAGTATGACGGGTGAAGAGTGGGGGGTGTCAAAGAGCATGGAGTAGGGCAAGTTAGATATTTGCCCACTTAGCCGAATTCTGTATTACAAATAGAGGTCCTTGGGGCTTTAGGGAAATAGAAAGGATCAAGAAAGCAAACAAATTATTTTATTTTCTTCTGACCTCACTTGTCATCCTTGATATATTGGTCTTTATACGCCTTGTGGGGTTAGAGGTTGGCAGTGGGGAGGAGGCAGAAAGAGAGGAGACATTACTTAGCACTTCTTCAGGAAATTGAGCCCAGGAATTCTAATTGATTCGGCCCACACAGGATGTGAATGTAGAAACAAGCATGGTCTTATCATTACTAGTCAGCAGAGAAGAATTTAAGGCCCTTGTCAGCAACGTGTTGGAGATAAGTGTATATACAGTATTTATATATGTTGGTTCATATCAGGCATAAGTGGGAGGTTGAGGCGTGGCAGTACTAAGATGATTTAATCCATGAACCAACATCTGAGATGTTTCCTTATGACTTAAGCCAGCGTGTAAGCTCTCTGAAGAGGAAAGGGAAGAAACTTTTACGTGAGCCACAGAAAGTTTTCTGCTTTCTCCAAACAAGCCTTCATAAAAGGATCCAGCTCTTGTGTAAAGCTACAGTGTAGGATTGGAGTGCTTAGGGTCCACCAGTAAAATCTGCTTATGGGGCCCTCCAGAGTAAAACCACATGCAAATATTCCCTCATATCCATTCACAAATTCCTCGCACATAAATAACCCATAGCCCTTGACTCGTATGGTCCTAGAAGCCCTGTCAGGGCTATCTCTTAACTTGAGGGTCATATACATATACTGTGCAGGGTAAATGGTCCATGATGTGTCCATACAAAATAGCATGGAAAATTTTTCTAGTGGGGTGGTCTTCTCAAAAGAAATTATTATTATCAATAATAGATCTGAATATTTGTTAATTGAAACATGCAAATCAGCTTCTAATTAAATGAATAGGACCTCATTTGCAGTACCTTGGTTTAGCCACTACACAGAGAACGGTGCTGTCTGCTCCCTGTTCCATTCACTGTTTATCAGTCGCTGAGAAAAGCTGATCCACACTTATTATATGGATATATTATCTATTTGTATCACAATAAAACCATTTAAAACCAGTATGTTAACGGAAATCGACCACTCAAAAAACATTAAAAAACCTAGAAATACTCACCTCTTCATCTTGATGCTGTCCGTCGCTAGTCTTGATACACTTAGAAAAGAAACATATAATTAACAGCACGAAGTGCGGGGAAAAAATGTCCGGTGCTACAGTCTGCTAATTGTGCACGCCCCTGCACCTCTCTCTCCCATACTGAAAGATGGAGGTGACGTCATGTGAGAGGAGAGGGAGCATGGGAGAGGGAGGTGCAGGGGTGTGCATACTTAGCAGCCCGTAGCGCCGGACATCTTTTCCCCGTTTCTTTTCCAACTGAACCCGGCACGTCAAGACAAGCGGCAGACAGCCCCAGGATCAAGATGAAGAGGAGTGGAAGGCAGTATTTCTAGGTTTTTTGTGTTTTTTGAGTGGTTGATTTCATTTAACTAGTGGTAAACAAATTATCCTCACTCCAAAATTATTGTGAGCGCCCCAGGTGCAAACCATAGTCACAACTAGCTTTATTTGCTTAAATATAGATTTAAAACCCCCTATAAATTACTAAACACATCTAAACATCTAAACTCACACATAAAAGATGGCGTAGGGCTTAGTGGCTGACAGTTGCTTTGGATCGGCAGCCAAGGAAGGAGGAGAGCGATAATTTGTTTGCCCTTTCCTGAAACATACACTCAAAGAATTAGTTCTTAGCTAAGTGCTGAACGCAGAAACCCGGCACAGCGGAGCATTATACCTACTAAATGGGTACAATTGGAGTCAATGGAATAGGACCTTGTTCTGGTTAATGCATAAAATGGGCTCCCTGCCAGCTCCCTCCTCAGGGGTGATATGAGGTTGCTTCAGACTTTAAATCTTGACAGAGTACCTAGGCACTCAACAGTTTTAATAGCTTGTTACACAAAAGCTTCAACCTCTTCTCTTAGCTGCCAACTCGTCCAGTCACTCACACAAACTATCGGGAAAAAAAAAGTTAAAAGCGTATCACACTCATGTTGGTTAATGCACTTCATCAGGCATTAATGCGGTGCCTGGTCTACTGCAGTGTGTTTTCTTTGTAGTACACAAGTTAAGCTCATCCTTTCTTCTCATTCAGTTTACCCTTGAAGCTTTTTATTATGGGAGGGGGTGCAGATTGCAGGGTATTATCGTTATTTTTATGCAGTCAACGCTATATTTTAGGAAAAAAAACATACAGTAAAATGTTAATTTTCTATAGCGGTTTGTAACAATTATTTTTTATGTGCTGTTACTCTGTCTTTCTACTTATATTCTCTAATAATACTTTTTTTCATTTGATTCATTCATTTCGGATGTCATTATATCCCATATATGTATATATATATATATATATATATATATACAGGCAGTCCCCGGGTTACATACAAGATACAAGAGGTTCTGTAGGTTTGTTCTTAAGTTGAATTTGTATGTAAGTCGGAACTGTATATTTTATCATTGTAATCCCAGCCAGAACTTTTTTGGTCTCTGTGACAATTGGATTTTAAAAATGTTGGGTTGTCATAAGAACCAGGATTAACAATAAATCTTCATTACAGACACCTGTGGTAACTGTTACAGCTGATCATTGTAGCCTAGGACTAAAGTACAATAAATTACCAATATCCAGAGGTCCGTTTGTAACTAGGGGTCGTATGTAAGTCGAGTGTTCTTAAGTAGGGGACCGCCTGTATATACATATACACAGTTAGTCCCGAGTTACATACAAGATAGGGTCCATAGGTTTGTTCTTAAGTTGAAGTTCAATTTGTATGCAAGTCGAAACTGTATATTTTATAATTGTAGATCTGGACAACATTTTTTTGCCCTAGTGACAAAATTTTTTGCTGTAATGTGACCAAGGATTATCATTAAAGTTTAATTGCAGACACTTTACAGCTGATTATTGCAGTCTCGGACTATAGTAAAGAATCCAGAGAGCTTCACCAGAGGTCACAGTGGCTAGAGGGGTCTATCTTTAACTAGGGGTCGTCTGTAAGTCGCATGTCCTTAATTAGTTAATTCAGACAGTATTTTGTTGTTTCTTTTTTTATCTGAAAATTTTTAGCATCTTTTTTTAGTGGTATCTCATGTTGCCCCCTGTTATTATGGTCAAGGATACGGAAGAGAGGAGACAGGACCTTAGTCAAAACCAGGATTGTGCAATAAGACAAACCAAATTCAAGACAAAATAGAGGAGCAGTACAAAATGAGATTGTAAAGGATATTCAGAAAAAAACTGAGTAGATTTGATTTACTGAATCCAGGTGAGGAATAATCCACACATAAGAAGGTTAGCCAAATACCTGGCAGAGAACTCCAGTGTCAAGGAGATTTTACAGCTTCTATGGAGAAATCTTTGGAGATGGCTGTATAACATGGCTTGCAGAAGAGACACACATGCAGCTGCTGCTAAATAATAGATAAGCTAGATCTTTAGGCTTGACTTTACTTAGAAGGATAACGCTCTACTTACATAGGATTGGCAGCAGCCCCCCTCTCTCCATAGACTTTTGTGTGTTTCACTATCCCCTCCCCATTAATCAGATGGACAGAATTATTGTATTGTAACTATAGAAATTAATAATGGGGTACAATACATTTTTTGTAAAATGGGGTTTCAACCCAATCCCCCACAAGAAGGCAATTTGATGAAGGGGTGCAAAAACCAGGTAGCTCAGGGCCTCCTCCTCTAGCAGATTTTGGTGTCCAATCTGTCAGCTGAGCCGATGACATCAGCCCAGGACTGTCTCCGCCCCCTGATACTTAGAAACAGAAGATGAATAAACATGTAGGACTTTATCCTTCCTGTAATCCTGTAAGCAATCACTGTATCTTCAGATAAAAATTAGCAATGATCTTTACACTTAATGTGAAAATGAGGGCAATCAGTTTCCTTTCTACAGTAAATTGCCATCACCTTGTAAGTTTTGTTACATCACAGGCATAAAACCGGACATTGAGCCGCTGGTAAATCATCTAAAAATGTGACTACAATTTATCGCTAAGTGCTGTCATTTATGATGATGAGGCGCAATGAATAATACTATCTTGATTGAAATTTATGCCACTAAGAACCATCAAGTGGATAGTCCTGGCAATGTCAGACAGCTGATTATTATTGTACGTCATGTGCAAGTCTTGTCACACTCTACCAGTGCTACAGAAACGTCAAGGTTGGTTTGACTATTTAGTATTAAAACTGTAAAAAAAAGTGATAAAATTAAGTATAATATTAAAATGCAATAAAATAAATTAATAATAATATTAATTTTTTTAAAAAAATAAATTGGGGATAGAAATGGTTCTAACGGCCCAGGAAGTACTTAAATAATCCCAAACTCATTAATAAGTGAGGATAGATGTGTTCCAACCATGGGTGCAGTTAAAGGGGTATTCCCACAAAGATAAGTTTCTTATATATACTTAGGATAACAAAATTACACATTGTCTAATTCTCTGTTACTAACAAAAATGAAGCATTTCCCAGATATAAGTCCAACCTGCTGTACACAATTTCAGTTGCCCCTAGACACAACCCTGTAACTTCTCACTTAGGGTCAGGCGCCATCTTGGATTTCTGTGAGACGGCCGTGCTTGCTGAGTTTCTGTGTCTTTCTGTTCTGTGCCTGTAGCCACGCCCCCTGCATGGAGCTCAGAGACTCTCACTGATTACATCGTGTCAGCACATTGTGAGCAGAGAGAGAGGCTGCAAACTACATGCTACAAGGAGATAAGTGATCCGGGTAAGGGAGGCAGTGATCAGTGAGATGTAGCAGAGCTCACAGTGTAAAAGTGTAAAAGTCTGTCAGCCTCTATCAGCCTCTGTGTAATCTCATGCATCTCTGATCTGTCTCATCTCTCTCTATGTGCCAGTGTGTTAGTACAATGTCAGAAGCCACCTGTACTCTGATAATGTAACCACGTTGTCACCCCACAGAACTAGATAGATTATAACGTGTCTGCTTAGAGAGTCCCCGCCCACACCCTGGAATCTTAGACTGACCATCACTAAAACAGCAATAACACTGAGTAACATTGTAAAGTAAGGGGTTAAAATGATCTTTATTGTGGTATCGTCACTTTATGAAATGGGATTGAAATGTGAGATTTATTTTTTCGTGGGAAAATCCCTTTAAAGGAAGGGATCTGGTGTGGAAGTTAACAGGCTTGCCTGCAGCATATTACTTAGGCTTAGTGGTTCATAAATGTGTTGACATTGTGTTGGCTATGACCAAGAAACCTCCGGTTAGAAACGTGTCAGACTTTTCATTTACTGACGTCCTAGTTTTTATTTTTTTCTAATAAAATGGATTTTTAATCTAAAACTTTTTCCACTATACATGGAAGCTGGATCCCATTGTTTCTTCTACATTTGATGACTCCTGACCCAGGAGTTGAGCAGAACCCAACAAATGTTTTTTCTCTATAGTACACAATTTCAGTTGCCCTAGACATGACCCTGTAACTTCTGACCTAGGGTCGGGTAGCCGCAATCTTGGATTCTTGCGTGATGGCCACAAGCTGAGTTTCTTTGTCTCTCTCTGCTCTGTGCCAGTAGCACCGCTGTGCTCTCTATTAAATATGTAATAGAGAGTCATAGGCCAATCAATCACCCCACACCACTCCATTTTTAACCCAATTGTATCGAGTTAAAGGGGGGCATGGTGAGACAGTTAGGGGCGGGGTTAAGTGAGCAAGCGGCTCATGACAGGAGCAGGCTCCCATCGTTCATGAACAAGAGCCGGCTCGTTCATGAGTGACACATCGATGCTGCAAACTACAAACTACAAGCAGATAAGTGATCTGGGGGAAGGGGGAGGCAGGCATATATCTATGAGAACAGAGATGCAGCAGAGCTGACAGTTTAAAAGTCGCTGTCTCTTATGCTCTGTCTCTCATGCCTCTGTGTAATAGGTATCTCATGCATCTCATCTTCTCAGATCTGTCTCATCTCTCCTTCTATGTGTCTGTTTGTTAGTACAATGTCAGAAGCCAAATGAAAATGTACATACACCTGTACCCTGATAAACTAACCACATGGTCACCCCACAGAACTGGAGGGATCATATTGGGGCAGATTTACTTACCCGGTCCATTTGCGATCCAGCGGCGCATTCTCTGCGGAGGATTCGGGTCCGGCCGGGATTCACTAAGGCAGTTCCTCCGACGTCCACAAGGTGTCGCTGCTGCGCTGAAGTTCCTTGGAATGCACTGAACTTTACCAAGCCGGACCGAGTGCAGGTAAGTGCGTGTACAGCGACACTTTTTTTAAAAAAATGAGGCGGTTTTTCCAAATGCGTCGGGTTTTCATATGGCCACACCCCCCAATTTCCGTTGTGTGCATGCCAGCGCCGATGCACCACAACCCGATCACATGCGCCAAAAACCCGGGGCACTTCAGGGAAAATCGGCGCAAAACAGAAAAATTCGGGTAAAAACGCAATTCGGGCCCTTAGTAAATGACCCCCATTGTGTCTGCTTAGAGAGTCCCCGCCCACACCCTGTGATTTTGCAGTGAGCATCCTATGGAATGATCAAATAAACTGGGGAAAATTGTAAAGTAAGGTGTTAAAATGATCTTTATTGTGTAAACTTCACTAGGAGATTGAGATTTGAGAATTTTCTTTCGTGGGAAAACCCCTTTAACAAATAAATGTGGAACAATAGACAAGGACTTGACATCTAATTGTATATACAGTAGAGGACACTGTTGTCGGCACTGGGGTAGGGGTGGGGGTAGAACGATTCTGCGCCACCTATTCTTGAGTAGCAGAAGACCTTTGGCCTTCAGTGCAGGCATTTTCTATAACAGATCTTGTAGAGACATGGGCTACCACTATTATAATTTGGTGGCTTTGACATGCATGGCACCTACTGGAGCCTCTGGTGATGGCATCAGGCTGGTAATATAATACAGAGCCGTGTCGAGTGCAGTGGGTTATATATTCTCTAACTTCTTTAAAGTGCCAATTTCATATTTCCTCGTCCTATGGATCACTGTAGGTTCTTTAGTGCACATCATCATGGGCTGCCAGGATGTGCACTCTTTCTTCCTGTATAATCTGTCTTCACATGACAGCCTGCATACTTTCCTCCTTCATTTAACAGCAAAGAAAGAAAAATCCAGCAATGACAGCTGATAAGTGAGAAAAACCGTCAGCAAACAGAACAAGGAGCTTAGCAAACAGTTAAATGTCAGGCTGAGGCATCTCTTCAACTGCGAGTATACAAGAGCTGCAATATTTATGGCCTATTGATGTCATTACAAAGTAAATATGGCCTCTCTTCTGCTGAATTAGATATGATTAAGTGCCAGACATATGTTTGTTTAGAATATAGGAGTGTCCAAGCCAACAAAGGAAACGCAACTAACCATTGGGCTGCTGGAAGGAATTGTATTATAGGCGATAAATATGACTTGACTTTAGAACACAGCTCACTTTTAGTGGAGGTAAAGGGGTTGCTGGATGAAAAATTCGGTAAGAATCTGTCACATTTCGCCTTGTCATCATTCTCTTACTTTATCCTGGAGAGTGACTTTCATGTGACTTTGTGGCAAAGCTTCAGATAACTGAAACCTTAGGTTGATGTTTCTCATTTTCGTCTCCTCTTTGCCGGTCTCTCCACTGGTTACCGGTTGCACAATGAATTTATTTTAAAATACTACGCAGCTAGTAGCCATCACAAAATGTTGGCCCTTGAGTAGGGAATACATGTACCAAGACAGGACATCCCAGTTACCATGTTTTCTGAATACTTTGATGGTGACCATCAAAACAACTTATAGATGTGTCCTCGCTTATCATTGACCATTCTGCTATAAATTCTATCGTGCTTTGGAATCACTCACTTGGCCCTTTCCTCGACCTCCTTATACCTTTTTTACCCTACTATGAGTGTCTCTCAATCATACAACACCTTATAATTTCACAATCTCTGTTGGTGCCCCACAAGGACTCCTACTCTTCTCCATCTATACTTCTTGCCTAGGACAGCCCCTTAAGTCTCATGGCTCTTATAGGGGTTGTCAACTCTATTATATAAATTCCCTATGTGCTTTTACTGCCTTAATAATAATCCTGAATCTTCACCAATTGATTCATCATCCCTGATGCTTCCTTTATTGCTGTGTGCAGACTCTCTGTGCACTCTGCATAGACATGTAAACAAAGATCCTACACTGATAAATAGGAGGGACCTGCAGCAGAAGATTATGTCTCATCCTGCTGCCACCTCCCCTTTTCGTGTGTCTCTCAGTGAGATGGACTGAGAGAAAAAAAACACACTGGAGGCTGCCATCCATTAGGACAGACGGAAGATGAAGGAATGAGAAACACAAAGTTGTGTAATATGCATAGAGCAGCATGGGGAGGACAGAGAAAGGCTGAAGCTCTCAGAGGAGGCAAAGGTACAGGTACATATACATGCACAGACATGTCTAATGGAACAAATTTATTGAAAAGTGGCCAACCCCTTTAATATCAGGACTTTCTGTAACTTCTCCGATCAATGCCATTTAGCAAGGGGCTCATAATTTGCGGATGGTCACAGATAAAAGTTGGGTTAATACAAGTAACTTTTGATCACACCTTGATTAATATCTCCGGCCCGGACATCACCTCTCTTTTAGCTGCAGTCCCAGAATGTACATCAGTGATATTCTCCTTCTTTTGCTCCTACTGTCTAAAACATAACATGATCTTTCCTCTATCTAACACATCCATCAGACCAGACCTATTCATTATAATTAATGGCTCCACACTGAAGCTCTCATTATAATCGCGACCACCTCGAAAACATCTCCCACATCCGATCCTTCATCAACCCGGAGTCTATAAAATTGCTAGCTCATTCCCTCATCATCTTCCGCTTAGACTACTGCAAAGTTCCTCCTAGACCCAACTAACTTTCTAACAACCCTCTTATTTGCATATTTACTCAGCCAACAAAGCCCTACATGCAATCTTTGATCCTCTAACCTAAGTCCCTTTGCTCCACTCTCCTCTTTCCTTCTGTTCTCAGAACCATCTCCAGGACTTCTCCTGTTTATTCCTCATACCTTGCTAAGTTGTATCCCAATTGAATGTTTTTTTACCAATGTATGTGTGACTATCCAGTGGCTGTTTTTTATGTGCAACACCCCTACCAACGTATAGGCAAGGGGGTAGTTTTGAATAGGGCCCTCTACCTGTCAGGATCCAGGGGTGAGCCTGCGTAACTCACCCAAGTGGTAATGCAGGGAGAACTCAGGTAATCTGCAGCTGTGTCCTCTGGCTGGAAAGGCAATAGTTAAATGGGTGTAAGATGTTATCCAATTATATGGTTGTATTGTAAACTAGAGTTTGATTGGAGAGGTTATGTCACCTGACAAGGGGGAGTATAAAACCCCTGTGCCGTGGAAGCACATGGTCCTTCAAAGTCTGTCAGCAGTCCAGTCCACATGGTCTGAGAGTGAAGAGAGAGTCAGTGTATAGCACACCTTTAGTCCTCTCATAGATACCAATCCCAGGAACTGAGTCATGAGACTGTAATCCCGAGCTGCAGCTTCCACAGTTTGGACTGCAGACCACTCTCCACGACCATTCCAGTACCAAAATCTGAATCTGCTGTTTGACCATTTTGGCCCGTTACCTGCTCCCCGTTGTTCGATAAAGAACCGTGAGTTGATTTGCACAATGTTGCCTCCATCTGATCCCTGGATATGCCTGCCTACCACCACGGGCTTCCCCATCCATTACCCAGGGACCTATCTTACAGACACTCGGGGGTTGCCCCAGGGAGAATCAGTACTTCAGCCTCTCCTTCCATATTTGTTGCACACACCACCTGCTGGAGACCTGCCAGGCTGTGGGACAGCTCTCTGGTCCCCATACCAAGAACCGTGACACTAGCGTGCCCTAGGCCGCAACTGCCAGCCACTCCGGTATTCTGGGCCCCGGCTGCCTCCAGGCCCTAAGAAAAGGCTAGGCCCCGGTGGGGGGATGTTGCACAAGTTGTAGGCTTAGCTTGTTGTTATATTATATGATTATATGAAAACTTGAAGTCTTCAGACTGTACTGTAGACCAGCAGTTCATAGTTTGGGCTTCTTGGCAATTGAAGTTGGCTTAAAGACATTTTCTTATTCCTTAATTGTCTCCTTCAGGGGTCTACACAACCACATGTAAATAAAAGCCATATTTCTGCAAATAGCATTTAATTGAATTTAAATTAGACTCTCAGCTCATTAAAGCGGCATTAATAATGTGCTAATAAATACCATATATCCTGTCCAAATATTTGTGGCCTTCTTGTTACTGGAAACAGGGTTATTCCACCGGGCCAACAACTAATGGATTCATACAGAATTGTGCTGGTTACTGTACGGCTCCGGCTTTTAGGCAATTTTTGACTGGGTGAAGATGCTTATGATTTATCTCCTGTCTATATATCTATCATCCATCTCTCTAGTTTCTATCTCCTATAATTTGTTCATTTCCTATCTATATATCTCTCCATCTAATTATTTATCTATATAACTTTTTGTCTATCTATTAATCTATATATCTTCTATCTCTATCTCCTATCATTCATCCATCTATCCATCTAATCAATTTTCTATCTCTCTTCTACTGTATCTATCTCTCATATCTATCTTCTATCACCTATCTAGCTATTATCTACTTTATATTTCTGCATCTATAAATCTATCATCTATCTATAAATATAAATCATCTTTCATATTTATCTTCTATCATCCATCTCCCTATCATCTGTCTATCTCCTATAACATTCTCCTACAGCCCCATATTACAGATACTTACCTACTACCGTGTGTAACTACAAAGTGTTATTATTGTGCAGGGATAAAGGAGTCTCTTACTGACTGTGACTGCTCATAAAATTTTGTTATCTTGGCAACTCCAACTTTGCTCAAATTTATTTGATTTCTCTAGGCTTAATAAGTTCATTCTTACCAAGCCAGATCCCACGGAGCATTGCACTATGGATACGACTTTATTTTCTAGTGAAGTTGTTAACATTTTAAGATCTCAGAGATACAATATGTCTTCTAGGACCTTGAAGAAGCATGTCTTGTACCTTCTCCGTCTACCACCATGATGTATAAATCTCGTGTGACATATTATTAAATGTTTTTGCCACTGCTCAGTTTTGGAAGTATGACCAAATTCAAACAAGCCAATTGCAACCAAGCATGGCACCTAAGAGGGATACCCCTCTTAAGCTAGATGAACACTTTGTAATTCAATAATAAATTAAACTTATTGGGTGTTTGGGCGGTTTAGGCCTGACATGGTATATAGGCGGAACCTGTTGACTCTGTGCTCCGTGCAGTGGTCATTCATGGTAACTGCAGGGATCTGAGACAACCATTGGACATTCCCTTTAACAAAATCTTGTGCTAAAAACTGGATGGCAAACTGACCTGTCTTTAACCTCTGCATAATACCATGCTGATTTTTTTCAGGAGATAAAAACTTAATCTGAGTCGCCCAGTGTGACCCCGGTCATGAGACAAATTTGAAATTCAAGACTCGTACCATTTATCTAAATCAGTATAATGAAGATTCCAAGGTCTGCCAAGGCGATATACTGTGTAACCTACACAAATGCACAAAGTCTCTCTCTATCTATCCATCTATCTCTCTGGGGCGTAACTTGAGGGGGTGCAAAGGTTGCGATCGCACCCGTGCCCAAGAGGTTTAGGGGGCTCTTATGGTGTCACTTTCCCATATGAGAAGACTAGTACTATAAACCCTACATTATAGTCGGGCCTGGCACAGACTTCGCAATGGGGCCCATCAGCTTCTAGTTACACCACTGCTATCTACCTCCTATCTATCTATCTATCTATCTATCTATCTATCTATCTATCTATCTAATATTTATCTATCCATCTCATATCTTATCTATATATCTGGATCTATCGTTTATATATATATATATTTTTTTTTTACAGCAGTGCTGTCACTTAACGTCAATGATCTTTGGTATTCTGTGGGTTAACTGAATGTTTGGATTTTTATGGACGTCTCCTAAAAAGAGATTACTGCGTCACTTGCAGATACATCAGCGATACTTTAATCGTGCCCAGTGGGTGCCCTTCTCTGAAAGTAAGGCCTGCCAAGCACCCACTTTCCCCATGAAAACCTTTGATGTTTTAAGTATTTGCTTTCACGATGATTAATCAGAGAACATCCAGGACTCGGGATCTCACCATAATAGCAGGTGCCTGAGTTCTCGTGGTTCCACTGTCAGAGCTGCTAATGGAAGCGTCTGTTTTACAGCGCGGCTGACAGCGGCATTGTCCTGGCTAGGTTACAGTCCTGACATGTGGAATCAATCTTTTTAAACTGTCAATTAATCAGTAAGGCAGCTGTCAGATCTAGCTGAATGGCCCAGGAGGACAGCGCCTCTCCTGTGCATTATACCTCATCCGTCTGACTGCCGAAGAAAGTGGGAAAAGCAAGTGTTTTACAGGAATCAGACAGGATGCTGTCCCTGTTAATGGTAGTGCAGGATGAGCAGACTCCTAAATAACACTCTACTATAACTGTCCTGCCTCTACAAGGAGAAGCAATTAAAGGTTTTGTAGTCTTTTTATAAGGCACTGTTCACACTAGCACCAGGGCTTGTAAAAAAAAACCCACCATGGGTGGGGGAGATATATTAGAGTTACGTCATTTTTCTGTCATACCCCACTCTTCAGTCAAATTAACAGATTAAAGGAAACCTGTCATCAGGAAGGTTACTTTTACATTATGACAGGTTTTAATAGTCTCTGGCATGTCAATTTTAAACATACCTTTGTCTGATTAATTCCAGCGATTTTTTAATAATTTAGCACTATAAGTGCTCAGCACCGTACTAGTGCAGCGCTGAGCCAATGCTGGTTTGGGTCTGCACCGGAGCTGAGCCGGCTCGGGAGTCCCGGGGGTGTCAGCTGTAATTCTCAAGTAACACCCATGGTCAGAGTGAGCTCCGTTTGTGGGTGTAAACCCTTTAAATGCTGCGGTCAGGGAGGTTTCTTACCTGATCGGCACCCCTCGCAGCATTTTCAGTCACAAAATATGGGGCTAAGCCTTGAGCTATAAACTGGCTACGTCCTTAAGGGTTAACATTACCTGGCTCCCTGCGAGTAGCGTGTTGTGAGTCCCGGGGGGAGAGTTCAAACAAGAATTGTTTGCAGCAACGAGCTGACATAAATGGGAGAAGGGAGCAGGGGAGAGCCTAAGGGAAGGAGGAGAAAATGAGGCATCGCAGAAAAGACAACTTGTGCCCTTCGAACTGCCTTGCCCAGACTCATCACACACTGCTGGCAGGGAGCCAGGTAATGTTAAAGAAACAATTAAAAATCAGTGGTATTAATCAGATGCACAACTAAGACATTTTTTAAAATAACATGCCAGATGCTGTTGGAACCTGTCATCATGTAAAATGATCTTCCTAATACCAAGTACCCCTTAACTTTTCAAAAAGTTGCACCGTCACAAGTCTACTTCAGACACTAAAGGGATTGGTCACTAATCCCAAACTTTAATAGGATTTAATCGGTCACTGATTTTATATTTAGCCTGTTAAAGTTCAGGGTCTGCCACAAGGAACAGATGGGATTTTTAGATTAGTGGCCAACACCTCATTTGCCAAATATATGAAATGGTCCAAGGCATTTATATAAATATGTAGTTCAAAAGACATCTAAAGAGCACCAGGCACCCCGAAAACTGGAGTAAGATACTTTCCTTAACAATACTAAATGAAAGAGTCTTGACAAACTTCATGGTTCTGTTTTTTGGGTGGCAACATGGTGCTTCTGCCTGCACTATGGGGTGGGCTGCACCGGCTGGTGCACTAACCCTTTATACAATGACATTCCCCATACACAGAAGACAAAGAAGAAGAAAAAACGGCAGACACAGTCCCACCTGTGGTGCACCAAGAAGTTAATTGGAACATGATTTTTCTAAATAACTAAGAGCCCTTTACAATGATGGTTTACGTATGGTTAATATAGGTTCGGGTAGACTCCCATTATACTGGTCATCTTGCTTTTCCTTTTAGTGAGATGTGTCCCCTGTGACACCTGAAGCTGTTGTGATGAAATGTGCCTTAGGCACTCTACAGCAGGGGGACAGAAAATCTGCACAAAGGAGTATTAGAATATATTACCCTATTTTTTGGACTATGAGGCGCACCGGATTATAAGGCGCACCATCAATAAATGCCTGCTAAAACGTCTAAGTTCATATATAAGGCTCATCAGATTATAAGGTGCACCTGATTATAAGGATGAATGACCAGCAGGTGGCAGACCTGTGCACAGTTCAAGGCAGCTGTTGTCTGGAAATCAAAGGATTCTTTGTGCGCCTTATAGTCCGAAAAATACGGTATATGATTGATCACGCGGTCACATGTTCATCTCCTCTAGGGGAACTAAAAATAGTTTCAAAAAACAATTTGCATATAAAAATAAACAACCCCCAGTTATAATATATACAGAGCTGGATTAACCCCTTTCCGACATGTGAAGTAGTATCACAGGCTGAGCCAACTCCATAGCCGGTAAGTCTTTGCCTCAGTTGTGTGCGGGTGTTTTCCCGCTGATCGCAGCCGGCGCCATCTTTCTGAGGATCGTCGCTCCCCGTGACGTCATCGGGGAGCTGCGATCCGTCGTCATGGTAGCCTCAGGTCTTCCGAATACCCGAGGCTACTTCGTCTTAACCCATGCATTACAATGTGCTATCAGCTATCAGAGTAAAATCCCCATATACTGCCATACTGTAGTATGGCAGTATATGATAGGATCGTACAGACACCCTAAGGTTAGAGTACCCTAGGGAGTCTGAAAAATAGTAAAAATAAAAAAAATAAAAAAAATATATAATAAAAAAACCTAAAAACTCAAATCACCCCCCTTTCCCTAGAACTGATATAAATAAACAGTAAAAATCATAAACACATCAGGTATCGCCGCGTCCAAAAATGCCCGATCTATCAAAATATGATAACGACTTTTCACTGCGTTTAACCCCGTAATGGAAAATAGCGCCCAAATTCGAAAATGGCACTTTTTTGCCATTTTAAAAAAAATTTAAAATTCTATAAAAAATGATCAAAAGGTCGCACAGTCCTAAAAATGATAAAATTGTAAACGTCATCAAAATCTGCAAAAAACTACACCACCACACAGCTCCGTACACCAAAGTATAAAAAAGCTATTAGCGCCAGAAGATGGCAAAATCCCCCCCAAAATTTTTTTACAGGAGGTTTTAACTTTTTTTAAGTGTATGAAAACATTATAAAACCTATACAAATTTGGTATCCCCATAATCGTACCGCCCCAAAGAATAAATTAGACATTTTGTGCGTACAGTGAAATCCGTAAAACCCAAGCCCACAAGAATACGTCGCAAATGCGCTTTATTTACCAATTTCACTGCATTTGGAATTTTTTTCCCGCTTCCCAGTACACGGCATGGAATATTAAATACCACCATTTTGAAGTGTAATTTGTTACGCAGAAAATAAGCCCTCCCACAGCTCTGTACATGGAAAAATAAAAAAAGTTATAGATTTTTGAAGGTGGGGGGTGAAAAATGAAAACGCAAAAACGAAAAAGGGTTGCGGCATTAAGGGGGGTTTAAGATTGGGAGCCCCACACAATGTAGCCTAGACAGAGTACACATTTAACCTCCATGTAATAGGTAGGGTGCCCCTTAGTCAGAAATCCATGTAATAGGCAGACTCCCCCCTTAGGCCTCTTTCATAAAAATGTAAGAGAGACCATGATCTGGCTCCACAATTTGTGGCCAGATCACAGTCCTCATAGATGTCTGCAGTTCCCCAGTAATTGATATACAGCCCCCTCAGTAATACATAAATATAATCCCTCCAGTAATTAATAAATATACAGCCTCACAGTAATTAATAAATTTACAGCCCCCAGTAATAAATATATATAGCCCACAGTAATTAATAAATTTACAGCCCCCAGTAATTCTTTGCGCTCCATGCTTTATGGCTCTGCCCTAGACACAAGTCTACCGGCTACCGTCTGGTTCTCTGAACTGGGTGGGGAGCCAAACACATAGTGGGCGTTTCAGGCTGGCCTTCATATGTATAATAAAATAGTTTAAAAATACTATACTATCACTGTATTCAGAATGGCATGAAAATAATGTAATTTTTGGGATATACATACTAGATGACAATTGAAATCCCAAAATACAATGGCAGGAATGGTGTTTACAAATAAATTATACAAATAATTATATAGGGCCATAAAAAATTAGAGGCAGGTAGATATAATTTAAGGTAGGTAGATGTATGGACAAGGCAGACAAGGACCTGGAGCCCTTGCAGATACCCATGCAGATACCTTCTTATCTGGTTACCATCCAGATACCTTCATCTAGATACCTAAACTTATAACACTGGGAAGTAGGCAGATAAATCCTCTTAAGAGATATTAGAGTCCCTGTCCAGAGAGTGATTGGACCAGTCCCCTCAAATCCAAAAAAACCAAAGTAGCGGCTGAGGAATGTGGAGAAGGAATCTATTCATCATAGCTAGTTAAACCTTATACAGCCCAGAACAAAGTCAGCTGGAGACAGACGGGTGTGGTCAAAATCAGTTAAGACAGCCAGGAGTAAAATAAGGCACTGCATCTTATACTGTACTTTATTGGCAGAGGATGGTAGTGAAACCAGAATGGGCACAGATGTTACAATGTATAAAAAAAATTAAAATCAATAGTTTAATATAGAATCATTACTAGAGATGAGCGAACATACTCGTCCGAGCTTGAAGCTTGTTCGAGCATTAGCGTACTCGAAACTGCTCGTTGCTCGGACGAGTATTTCGCCAGCTCGAGAAAATGGCATCTCCCGCCGTTGTGATTTTTGGCGGCTAGAAACAGAGCCAATCACAAGCCAGGAGACTCTGCACTCCACCCAGCATGACGTGGTACCCTTACACGTCGATAGCAGTGGTTGGCTGGTCTGATCAGGTGACCCTGGAATAGACTAGCCCCTGCCCGCGCTGCTCGGATCATTCTCTGTCTGGATGCCGCTAGGGAGAGAGCTGCTGCTGGTCAGGGAAAGCGTTAGGCTGTTCTATTAGAATAGTGTTAGGCAGGAGTGATTCTACAAGAACCCAACAGCCCTTCTTAGGGCTACAATAATGTTTTATTTTCCTTTTTTTTGGTTTGCCTGTGGCTGGGCTTGCTGCCATTAGTAGTGCAGCTAGTACCATACTGTTCACCTCAAACACCGAAGTGGGACAATTTATTAGGGGTTTGATTTGAATTAGGCACAGTCTTCTGATTAATTTTTTTTTACGTTTATTTCTTTTTATAACTCAAAGTCATCAGGCACAGCACAAAATCCAGTTGTGTGCTGTCAGTGTAGGTTAGAAACTAGCCATAGCAATAGGATAGCATAATTTTGTTTCCAAAAAAAAAAAAACACAAAAAAATAAATAAATAAATAAAGTTTACACCTTAATTTTGAAAATGTTTAACCCGAGGGCTAGGGGTAGAGGACGAGGGCGTGGGCGTCCAACTACTGCGTGGTCCTGGGCGGGGTGAGACACCACCTGCTGATGAGGGAGCAGGGGAACGCCGCAGAGCTACACTCCCTAGGTTCATCATGTCTCAAGTTACTGGGACTCATGGTAGAGCACTGTTGAGGCCAGAACAGTGCGAAGAGGTGATGTCGTGGATTGCGGACAATGCTTCTAGCCATTTGTCCACCAGTCAGTCTTCCATGCAGTCCACCCATGTCACCGAAATCAGCACTCCTCCAGCTCCTCCGCCTCAGTCTCCTTCCCCCCAGTCTGCCCCCTCCCAGCAAAATTTTGCATTTGATCCGGCATACTCTGAGGAACTGTTTTCTGGACCCTTCCCACAGTCACAAACCACTTGTCCGGTTGCTGCTGAGCTATTTTCCGATGCCCAGGTTTTCCACCGGTCGCAGTCTGTGGGTGATGATGACATTATTGACGTAGTGGAAGAAGTTTGTAAAGAGGTGTCGGACGATGAGGAGACACGGTTGTCAGACAGCGGTGAAGTTATTGTCAGGGCAGAAAGTCCGAGGGGGGAGCAGACTGAGGGATCGGAGGATGATGAGGTGACAGACCCAAGCTGGGTTGATAGGCCGGGTGAACACAGTGCTTCTGAGACGTAGGCGAGTCCTATACCAGAACAGGTTGGAAGAGGCAGTGGTGGGGCCAGACGGAGAGGCAGGGCCAGAGCAGGTGCATCAGCGCCAAATGTTTCACGTAGTCAAGCCAGGTGAAAGAAGCTCAACCTGAATAATGCATGCACTCCTTCTCCTCATTGTCCTCCTTCTCCCCCTTTTTTGTACACTAAAGCAGAGGAAACTGGCTATTTTTTGCCAGGGCCAACTGGCTCTAGCTATAGTAATCTATGTATTTAATTTTTCTGGAGGGCCACCTACCCGGTCCTCTGTTTTAAACAATTTTTGGGAGTGCCACATACAGGCACTCAATCTATTTAATTTTTCTGGAGGACCACCTACCTGCTCCTCTGGTTTGAAAACTTTTTGGACTGCCACATACAGGCACTATCCAAATTAAATTGTCTCCATAGCAGCCTCCACACGTCGTCTTTTTAGCTGCCTCCACACGTTGTCTCCATTGCTACCTCCACACGTCATCGCCATAACTGCCTCCAAAAGTTGTCCATATAGCTGCCTCCATACATGGTCCCCTTATCAAACGAGCTGTGTCAGGCAGAATTTTGGGTTGTTTTCATGGCTTCCACATCAAACTTGTTAACTTTGTCGCCACCCTGCTGTGTAATCCACAAAATATACTGGCAAACTTTTATCATTTACTGATATTATTTCAGCGCTTCTTGCGCATCTGTTTACATTCCCCTCACCCGCCATAACCCAAACTTATAAGAACACTACTACACTTGATCTTATACAAAAGGTTCTTAGAAGTGCTGTTTGGGGAGTAGCCGGGAGACAGGGGCTTGGATTGGCGAAAGCTCGCCTGGCAGCGGAGCGCCAGCTCCATCCCAAGATCCAACTAACATAGTTTTAACTGCAGCACCTTTAATCTACTATTACTTCACTGCCTCCATACATGGTCCCCTTATCAAACGAGCTGTGTCAGGCAGAATTTTGGGTTGTTTTCATGGCTTCCACATCAAACTTGTTAACTTTGTCGCCACCCTGCTGTGTAATCCACAAAATATACTGGCAAACTTTTATCATTTACCGATATTACACTTGATCTTATACAAAAGGTTCTTAGAAGTGCTGTTTGGGGAGTAGCTGGGAGACAGGGGCTTGGATTGGCGAAAGCTCGCCTGGCAGCGTAGCGCCAGCTCCATCCCAAGATCCAACTAACATAGTTTTAACTGCAGCACCTTTAATCTACTACTACTTCACTGCCTCCATACATCGTCCCCTTATCAAACGAGCTGTGTCAGGCAGAATTTTCAGGTGTTTCACCAGATACATGGTGGAACTCGGCCCATCTGTCGCCGCCATGCTGGAGACCTGAAGTTGCAATCATAGCAGCGCAATATGGATGCCCCATACTGTCTCTCTTAATCATGGAACCATTTCCGAAAAAACTATTAAAAATAGAACCACTATGCTATTCCATTATTCCTAGGTGAAATATTCAAACGACCCGGCCTGCTTTGAAAATTATAATTTTTTCAAAGTAAACGCTTCTGACCCCCAGGCCCATTTTGGGTGGGGAGAAGCCGAGAGACAGGGGCTTGGACAGGCAAAAGCTCGCCTGTCAGCGGACCGCCAGCTCCATCCCAAGATTAGGCAGCCTCAGAGGCATCCATGCATGCTGCTCCTGCTGTTTCCTGTCCATTTCCACTCCACGATGCTCCACAGCGTCCACCAATGTCTCCATGTGTTATCGACTAAATATACCGTCAACCTTTTGTTCACATAGGAAATCATTTCAGCGCTTCTTGCTCACCTCCTTTGGTGAAGCCTGAGTCCATTTAGGGTATGTCGTTATGACACTCTCTAGCCTGCCACTGCTGCCGCTGCCTCTGTGTGCCATCCCCTATAGTGTCATGTTTTAGATGCTATCTAGCCTCATTCGGTCACTCTGTCATGGCCATGCTGTTGCCCATAATTTTGGCATAATGGTGCGATTAAGCAGCCTCAGAGGCATCCATGCATGCTGCCCCTGCTGTTTCCTGTCCATTTCCGTGGTGTTTCCATCCTTTTCTGAGGTTCCCAGGTGTTTGGCCAAGCTTCCCTGTGCAGAGCCTTGGTCCCCTTGAAAAATGCTCGAGTCTCCCATTGACTTCAATGGGGCTCGTTATTCGAGACAAGCACTTGAGCATCGGGAAAAGTTCGTCTCGAATAACGAGTACCCGAGCATTTTAGTGCTCGCTCATCTCTACCAACAATCGATAACTTTGTCAAGGTAAAACAGGATGAAAATTACAGAAAAAAAAGCAAGTCCAATAGATAAACCAAGGCCAAACACAGGAAAACTATCAGAGCTAAGGAAGCATAAAAAAATCTATACTATTGGCAGGTAATCAATAACCAACAGGGGAAGTTTTTTGAAGGCCTTGATGATGTTATCTTCAGGATGAGGATTGTTACCTCCTCAAAAAATTAGTCTAGACCAGCTCATCACTTACTGGCCATAAGCAGTGGTTCAGTTATGGCACCATATGCAAGGACTTCACTTTCTTTATCAGTTCTCCAAAATGCAAGTCACCGGCAAATTTGTAACCTAAGAAATTGACGTTACCGCACTTCTGGTAGGTTTTCCCACATTATAAATATAGACACCATAAAAAAAGAATGGAAACAGGACAGAGACTAGAACGTCTGAGCAGATGATCTTATTTTAGAGTAACTACTAGAAATATAACTGATAATGCCTTTAGTATTGATTAGGCATTTGTCTGAATGTCTTAGAGATCCTCCATCCTACACAAGAGCTCTGTGACGTGTGGCCTTTGGAGATAATGAGCATGCGGTGAGGTCAGATGGTTCCCGACAAATAAGACGTAAATAGATGCAATATTCCATCAGGGTCATATATTAGGCATTTCTATGCTTCCAGTAAACAATCATTGGATGGTAATAAACAATCAGCTCACAATTAAGAGTCGCCATAAAAGAATAAGTAGAAGACAATGCAAATTATACACGTTCCATAGAAAACTCAAGTAAATAATAGCCGGCTGATGTCTAAAGCCTAGACAATTGTAAGAACTAGTTGGATATTAATTGGACATTTTCTAAGATGTCTTATTTTTTCTTCTGTTGTCTTTCGTATTTTGTTATTTAAAGTATTTTTTTTTTACAAATCCTGTTTAAATGGATTTACAGGATAATTCATGGCATATTCTTTAGGTGGTCATGAAATTTTACTATTACAGGGGAGATTCAGTTGGGGGAGATTTACTTAGGATGATTCCCATACTAGACTGTTGATCTCCTCTCCACTAGAGTGAGGTTCAGTTCTGCCTTTTTTTTTTAATTAGTTATTGGGAGATTTATCATACGACACCCCTCCTGCGCTGGAGCATGATCGTGGTTATGCCCCCTTGTCGCGGTGTATACATCAAGAGCCTTAGGTCATCGAGTAAAACTAGTTTGATGGTTTTTCAAAATAACACAGGTACGGGGTGGGAACACCCGGTGCCCACCCCCTCCACAAGCCGCCATGACCCACAACGACCCCTCCATACCCACATGGCATGGAGGTGGTGTATTTGCGACTTAAAAGTCAAATTCTTGCACTGTGCAAGAATTTGTGATTATTTCATTGCTTCTATGCCAGAAAACTGATAATTCTCCCCTAAGGATTGTTAAAACATGCAGAACATATGCAAATCTTTCTATTATAACTTATCTCAGTATTGCCTCCACACCAGGTTTCGGTTAACTTATTAAAAAAAGTGAAATAAATGTGCTTGTCTCTTAAAGGGAAATTTACCATCAAACTCAAGCATGATAAACCAAGGGCACTTACTCATAGATCCAGGCACTGTGACTGGGGTAATCTTCTTATATTTGTTATCCATGGCCTCCTTCCTTCTAAAATCAACTTTTAAATGTATGCTAGTGAGCCAGAAAAGCTTTGGGAGTGTTACCAAAACCCCTTGTAGTGTCCCATAACAGATACATTTTGAATTGTAGACATTTGTGGACATTTGAATATTTTACCTATGCAAACTCAGCACTTCTTGCTTTATTTTACATCAATGGTAAACTTGCATTGATCTATAGTGATGTGTCATACATGTTTTGTTTATTAGTACTGTATCTGTATAAACCAGTAGCAAGGGCTAATCAACTAAAGAGAAGCCAGTAATTTTCCAGATATAGTTTAGATTGTTTTGCAGAAGAAAAACAGACTTGTTTACCAGAAAAGCAGACAGCCTGACCTTTAGAATGACAGGTGCTGCCTGGAAAGTTGTTTACACCTTAGAATTCCTATGATTTAGTCACGTCTCTTGCCCACTATGAGCCACAAACCGATTCTTATGCCAGCTTGTAAGTGGCATAGGTGTGAGCTAAAAGTTACATTTATTTCTTCTACAAATTACCTTTCACCTTTCAGAAAAGTGCTGTGGGTGGAGTAAAGGGTAAAAAGTTGCAATAAGTTGCAAAATTTTAATTGCAGAAAATTTAAATGAGGGCAAGCTCTTCCTATCGTGCCACCTAATAAGCTCTATGTACCGTATGCATTATCAGAATTGAGCAAGTACAATGTAGAACACAAATAATAATAACCATTATCATAATAATAACAAACATTACTTTATTCCAATAAATTTTAATGTATTGCAAAAACACAGCAAAGACACATTATTAACCTGTCCAACTAATGTTCCGGCCTGAGCATTAATGATAGGAGTATCATTGCTTGGAAAGTTTTTGTTGTTCTTGAAAAATGAACTCATCCCATGTGGTTTTAATAAGCTTTTATCTCTAGCGAGAGTAACAGAGTTCTGGATTCTCCCTTTCCTGAGATCCAGCAGAGTGAAAGAGAATGCAAGGAGCCTTCGTCAAGACGGATTACTTCTCGTCATCTTCTCAGCTGGTGGGAGGGAGGCCACAGAGAACTTCTGCCAAGATGTTCCTCTATGATTTTAAATGATTGATATTCCTTAAAGTGCTTTCCTGTTCCTGGCTTTGCATGCACATAGATTAGGCAATTATAGATTGTTTCAGTGTCAAATTGGCTGAGAAATGTAGTCATGAGAGAGAAAAAAGAAATAAATAAGTGGATGGGTTATAAATATTGCAGTAATGACTGTCCAGATGTTTCGCCCCTGACAGTTGGGTTGTACTTTAAGGAAGTGATGGGGTCAAAGCAACGCTCTAATCATAAGCAGTGAATGGGAAATCCAAATAAAAGCTCATTAAGATCTGGAAAGAAATAGAAAACATAGGCAATGATTACAGTGTAGTGCGCACGGCAATGTCCGTCACCTCCTTAGAGATGAACGGGGCAGTCCGAACATGCGTGACCGGCTGCTCCTGTCATCTTGGTAAGCGACGAGGGGTCCAACTGGGATAGATTGGAAACCATCAGACCCATGCTCTCGTGATCTCTGGGGGTCCTATTACTGAGTCTCCCACCGATCAGCAAGTTAGGCCCTATCATAATAATATGCCTCATAGGTCTAAGAGGGTCTAAATCAAAGGCAAGAACCTGTCAGCAGGTTACTGACAGGGATTCTAGAATTCTAGATTCCGGTAATTTTGAGGAAAGGACTAGAAAGTTGCTACCACATGACATTTGTGTCATCTATGTTTTAGGAGTTTGCAAATTAGTGTAAGACAGTGATGGCAAACCTTTTAGATGCCGAGTGCCCAAACTTCATCCAAAACCCACATATTTTTCGCAAAATGTGCCGATGCGACAATATAAACAGTAACTTATTACTCCCTGCTCCGTCACATGTTTAAATTGTATAGGCACCTGAGGACACCAATACAGTAGAAAGAAGGAGAAAAAGCTTAAGTTATCATTGTAGCTTCTTTCAAGGGTCCTGGGCTGCCTGTGACTGCAAGAGGCCTTAAGTCCTGTCTAGCGAAGTCTGCGGTGGGGTGATGGCAAGCGTGCCCATAGAGAGGGCTCTGAGTGCCACCTCTGGCACCCGTGCCATAGGTTCGCCACCACTGGTGTGAAATAATATTTGCATGTGGTTGTACGTAAATGGACCTGAGAACTGTTTTATTCTAGTGGGCTCTAGTCACCCAAGTCCGATATTAGGCCTATTATTTGTAGTTTGTATTAATCTGTTGTTTGTGCTCACTCTGTACTAATCTTTAATTTGTGTCCTCTGTTATTTATGCTCTTTATGGATCTATTATTTGCTCTATGGATTGATCTGTTAGTTACTCTTTGCATTAATCTGTTATTTGTGGTCTGTATGGATCTGTTATGTGTGACCTGCATGGGCCTATTACTTCTATCCTGTATGGATCTGTTGTTGATGCTCATTATGAATCTATTATCTGTGCACTGTATATATTTGTATGAATTATTTAGATTCTGTATGGATCTTTTGTGTATGCCCTGTATAGTCCTGTCATTTGTGCTTGGCATATACCTGTTATTTTTAGTCTGTATGGATCTATTACTAGTGCTCTGTTTAGCCCTATTATTTTTGTCCCATATGGGTTCTCAGTATGGGTTTCCCTTTTCCTTATGCATAATTGTTTTTTTCTATTAAGGTACATCTAAAAAAAATTTATCTTTAAGGATTACTCTATATACTATTTAGGATCTCAAGGTGGGTGGAGCCAGGCTGTCTGCCCCAGCCAAGGACCTGACAAAGAGACAACCCATTTTTCATATAGGGTATCAAAACACAAGGTAGCGATTGCCTAGGAAAAGTGGTGTATGGTCAGAAGGAGGAGGGCAATGGAGAAGGGAAAACCAATGTCAAGGCTAGCAAAGTTACACCAAGAGATTATGTAAGAGAGAAAATCATAGTCCAGAGAATAGAAAGAGGATCCAAACAAAAGTCTCAACCAAATAGCAGTGCAGTACAAAATTAGCAAACAAGGAATGGTCAGAAAACAAAGCAAGAGGCACATAACTAAAATACAGTTCAGGCAGAAACATACACAGGAAGGTAAACTGAATAACTGACATGGAATTCCAGTCTCAAGGAAGCTTTATAGTAGGCTAATGAGCAGATTGAGAGGCAGGTGAGCATGTAACTCTAGGTGACAACCCTCACCTATTTCTCAGTTAAGCACTAGGAGGCTAGGGACAGGGGGAGGCTAAAGAAAAATTTCTGTCTCCACCGGAATCAATAGAGTGACACCTGTTAAATGACAGTTGTAGGAGATGATGAATGATAATTAAAAGGCCATTAAATGCACAATATGAAGCTTATAATATATCCCTTTACAAAAAAATATAAAAATATTAAAATTAATATTTCAAATTTAAAATTCCAAATTAACACATAGTAATAATCTCTAGGCCAAACTGCGGTGTAGTAAAAAAAATTGTCCCGCTCATTTCCCAAGGATTTGGAGATTTCGTTGCTAAAGCTTCAGTAGTTCTTGTTTTATTCTCTTCCATCCATGCCTGCCTGTCCCTATATATATTTATGTTGTTATTATTTAAGGGCGGCTCCATCAAGTAAAATGGATCGTCTTGTTTTTTTTTAAGACAGTTCAAGGTCTCTTTGTTTGCAGGCCTCGGGAACATCCATCACCTAGTTTAATTCAGTAATATCATCACTGTCAGAGCACATTCCGCGGCTGGGAGCTATTGGTCATCCCAGCCTGACACAAACTCAATATATACTCTATAACCCTTGACAGCCGCTAGCAGATTAGCCGGGAATGAACGATTGCACAGCCAACACCTGCTGAACCAAATCAGCGCATTGACGGATTGTCCTATTCTAAGGCCTGACCACAAGTGAGATCAGTGGAAGAATGATTTCATACTTTGCCAGAAGAATTAGGGGTTCTGGATGCATGTGGTGAAAAAAGCCTGCTGGGTTGTGATTTTCCTCGTCAATGACATTATGATAAAACTGTGTTTTTTCTGGTGATTATGGATTTGCAACAAAAAAGGTGAAAAGTTTCCAAAATGAAAGCCATTCCTCAGATTGCTTCATAATGAAGAAGAGGAATGTTACCCTATGACTCTGAGCAAAGAAATAAAGCCAGTCTCTAGGTGAATTTGCTTGCTATAGTTTATCCACATTGGTTTTAATATTTAGCAGAATTTATTGTAACCTCATATAATGCCATTAAAAGCTAGGGCCAGGGCCAGTTCTAGACTTTTTGCTGCCTGGGGCGAAAAATGTAATACCTGCTGCACCCTCAATACCCTGGTCCTCTGCTGTATTCAGCCCACGGAATTACAGACCAAAAAAAGACTACAAAGTGATCTGAGCATGCTGATAATACGCAGCACCACTAGATCACTGACACCCTGTGACTGACATTACATGTGGTGATGCTGTCTCACACACTGGAAGTCATTCCGTGACACAGGCAGAAGTGGCATCTAATCTTACAGGTGACAATCTGCTCCGACTTCTCCTAGCGTTGACTTATCACTGTTGAATTCCCCACCAGATGTCTTCAGCTCCATTCAGAACATCTCCACACCGCGCCCATAAATTTTTCACAGTCACTTATAATATAATGTCACTTGGATAACAATAATATACACCCCTAACAGCACAACTGATCACTCTGTGCCGAACCTATAAAAAAATACTTTATATAGTCCTCTGTACAAATTATATTACATACAGCAACTTCAATTTATAAAATATATTGGACTACCCTGAACTAATTACATACAGCCACCCCTACTTAATGATAAATGAGCTCCCCTAAGATTGAATTCACAGGATAGTTATACATTGTGTTTTTTTCATTTAAAACCATTGCAAATGGCGAAACGCGTCACCAAATACATGTACCGGTATGCAAGTTATTTATATGCATTTCAACATGTGTTTTGGCCTTCAACATTAGTAATAACTATTAACAAAGCAAATCACATGTTGCTTCTTACAAAACGTATATGTGTTTGGCGAGGTCTATTGTTCGATTTTTTTGTAACGTGTTTCAAAATGCATCATGTGAGCAGCCTCATTCATTTATTGTATGCTCTAATTATTTTAAACCAGCCATTACAAAATAAAAATAATATATATATATATATATATATATATACATGTATATATATATATATACATATATATATATATATATATACAGTATATATATATATATATATTCACATCTATTAACCCAAAGAATTTGGTCATTTTCCATTGCGTCTATCATACAATGTACTGTGCCATAATATATACTATTCATGTCTACAATGGGGCTCATAATCTAATATTTCTATCTCAGATATGCATTCCAGCCAATTTATAGCATACAAATGAACCTTTAGGGCTTTACCACATGGGATTTATATGCAGCAGTATTTGCGGTATTGCTGAAGAGTATGCATGGTATTTTAAAGTACAGATGGTCCCCTACTTAAGAACCCCCGACTTACTGTGGTAATCTTGATATATTTGCTATACATGGCCGCCTTCAATCTAACATAAACTTTTTTATTATGCTAATGAGCCATACGCTCTTATTTACTTGAGCCCCTTTGTGCTGCAGCTTCATAGGCTGCTATATTGTCTCACCCTCCCTCTGCTCCCTCAGCACTTCCTCCTCCCTTTACCTGATATAACCTCACTGTAGCAGATAAAATTTCTGAACAAAGAGGGCATGTGCTCCTGCACATTGTAACAGCCTATGAAGCTGGAGCATGGAGGGACTTTGTTATCACCCCCCCCATGAGCCCTTTAGGCTTATTAGCATCATTTTAAAAGTTGATTTTAGAGGAAAGGAAGCCATGGATAACAAATATAATTAGATTACCACAGTGACGGTGCCTGGATCTATAAATAAATGTCTCTGATTTGTCATGCTTTATTTTGATGGTAGATTTTCTTTAAGTCTGGTGCTGCCTGTAAATGACTATGAGCTTATCAGGCTTCCTTCATATTTTTACTAACCTGTTTTCAATACAAGGTAAATGATGGCAGTGCCAGATCCATCCAGTGTTGAAACCAACAGCGTCCACCAGAGCCGATTGCCCATGATTGGGTCCATTAGGTTTTCATCATGGTACCTGCCATTTTCCTGGACAAAATAGTAGAAAAGGGTTTGCCACGGTGACAGACATTTGTGATAGAACTGATAGTACAGAGCCTCTAATGCGGATGTGAGCATAGCCATGGGCAGTATTTGTACTTTCCACAAGTGGATCTGTACTCGCCTAGGGGAGCAATATATTTCCACATCCTGTGTACCCGGAATGAAGATTTATAGTGGATAGATAGAGCTTGGCTCTTTCCAGATTAATAGCTGCACATGGGTAGCCTCAACTCTGCGAATAGTAGATGTGGCACTAGGACATGCAGTATATAATAATAATAATAATTCTTTATTTATATAGTGCACACAGAGTATGCAGTGCCACACAGAGCTTGCCAAATCAGTCCCTGTCCCCATGGGGCTCACAATCTAATCACCTACCAGTATGTTTTGGTGTGTGGGAGGAAACTGGAGGACCTGGAGGAAACCTATGCGAACACGGAGAGAACATCAAACTCTTTGCAGAAGTTGACCTGGGTGGGATAAATAGGACAACACTATCCTTTCAGAACAGCATGGATAGACCCCATTTATTACTGGTTGTGGCTCGCATACTGGTTCATGCCTACGAGAAGATGTCGCAAAATATGTAAAATAATGATAAAAATGGGAAAAATAAATTAAGGATTAAATAGAAAATAAATTCTTTAAAAATAAAAGTTAACTTTTGCCTTTGGTTTTGCCTGATATTCTGTCCTCACTTTGCATTATTGTCTCTCTTTCCCTTCTCGCGTCTTGGTCTTACAAGGCAATGACTAGCGGATCATTGAAATATCAGTGGGAAGCCATTTGATCTCAATTTGAGCGCTGTACTTAATACTATGTAGTCGCTTTTTCTTCACAGAGCAATTACTGTCAGCCACGTTGTTGTCAGCAAGACGCACAAGTTCTTCCCAACCTTCAGACCAAAGGATATCGACAGGCTGCCCATTGAAATTGAGCTGTGTTGTAGAGTCCACGGGGATCCTTGCTGCACCAGCACTCTTTGAAGGATGTCAATGCCGTCATCTTTGGGCTGGAGCTGCCAGCAGTTTGTTGACCCTTAAGTCTCGGCCGATCAATACTCAGGTGTTTATATTGACAATGGTATTGACAGGGCTCTCATTGCACGGTGAGGATAGGACAGGCAATTGTGTAAGTTGAAATGCTGTAAAGATTCAGATAGAAGCCTTCACTTTAATATTGACAAGGTAAATAGAGAGAGGTAAGAGGAGAAAGTGCTAATAGCAGTCTGACTTAACCCTTCTCTTCCCTCTCAGTCTAGTCCTTTCTGGGCTACAGATTATTGAAAGCAGGATGGATTAGCAGTGACAATCCCAAAATGTTTTAGAGGGATGGGATCCTTTATGAAGTCATGGATCACCATGTAATTGGATTAATTTGGATAAATCATAAAGTGCATAAAATATACATATGCACAAAAACACACACATACATTAAAGGGAACCTGTCACCAACTTAAGCCTCGTTAAACTACAAAATGTACTTTATATGGCAGGATTATGCTGTTGTGGCTGTGTTTGGCCAGCTAGCCCAGATGCACTCACGACTGTAAGCTCTTGTGAGCAGGGCCCTCACTCCTATTGTTCCATATGACTGTTTGTACTCTGTAATGTCTTATTTTATTTGTATTTGTCCCCTATGATTTGTAAAGTGCTATGGAATATGTTGGCGCTATATAAATAAACATTATTATTAAGCACTGAGCAGCGGTACATGCGCAGTGCACCTATGTCTCTTGCTGTGTACATGCAGGACCAGAGCAGGCTGTACATATAACATTATTTTTTCCTGGCATGCTGCAGCGTTGCCCAAATATAAAGACACCCCTACCACACAGAAATCCCACAATATAAGGTACATTTTGGAGTTTAACAGAGCTCAAGTCTCTCTTTAACGTATTTCAAAACAATTGCAAAGCTGACTGGGCTTAGGGCACTTCTACACATATATACATGGAAGGCTGTTAAAATCTATTAGGACCACCCTCTATACAAGCTATAAAAAAATAAATGACAAGTACTGCTCACATTTTGCCCTAAACTATATATCATTCTGCTTAAAGGAAATCTTCCACCAGGATGAAGGACTGTAAACCAAGCACACTGACATACTGCTGTGTGCCCCCTCTGGCAGGATCCGATCTTCTTTTAGCTTCTAATACCCTTGTTTTTACAAAAAAGAGCTTGTAAAATTATATAAACGGGCTCCTCAGACTCATTTGCATAATGGTAAAGCCTTTTTTTTCTTAAAAGCAAGGGCCTAAGAAGCTTAAAGAAGAGCAAATCCTGCCAAAGGGGGCACACACCAGTATGTGCTTAGTTTATAATCCTTCATCCTGGTGGTGGATGACCTCTAACTTCTGCTGCTCTAGAACATGCTGCTTTCAGATTGGACACTTTGTACAATCTGCTCCACTCCTCTTACATTATAGCATGCCCCCGGCAGATTGCATTGTATAATTTAAGGCAGCAAGGACACTAATCAACTATTTAAGAAACGACATACAGTAAGATTCTGTAACATGGGCCTGCAACCCTAAAATGATCAACGCAGTGTGTAAGACATCTGTATACCTCCACCTATTATATTCATTCCTTAAGCCTGTGTTAATGAAGCATTGGGTATTAAAATGTTCCCTACTATAGAATACAACCCTAGTGTAGGTCTTTGGGACGTGTGAGACAAGACGCTGTTATGGAAGCTGTCTCTGGAGAGGAACCTGTTTAACTAGAAATGCAGAGTAGGTAAGAGAACAGGTATTGACTTTTGTAAAGAGAATACTTGGATGGATTGTCCTTAAAGGTAAATATTGAGTTTGGCTCCGCTAAGGTCAATGTTTACCTTCTGGCTCCATAAATCACAGTGATTGGCTCTACAGGATCAATATTTGCTGACTGCTGACTTCACAGTCATGTCCCTGCAGTAGCAAAAGACGCTGCGAGCTGCTACCAAAAGTGGTGAAGACAAGGGACGGAGACTGGAATATAGCACAGTCTTGTAAAATAAACCAGGGATGTGTCAGGAGAACCACAACCAATTTAACAATACAAAGTGCTTTGGAAAACAAGCATCTGGACTGACCACATCTGTAGATGATTTATCGCAACCAGGAGATCTTTGGAAAGAGAGTGCGCCAGTTATTGTAATAGAGGTACATGGTAAAACCGATTGCTATCTATGTAACTATATCTAACTGGTGGTTTTGGCTGAACAAGTATTTAGGCCTCTCAGAATACATCTTGTTAATCCAAACTCAAACAATGTAGAGTCTTTGTAGGGTTTGCATTCTTCAGGCCGCAAGTAACGAGCTTTGTGGTCTGTCTCGGAAGTCACTGTCCAATCTGTAAAGTCAGGCAGGTATAGAACCTGTAATCTATAAATCACAAACCCTTTATATAGTATATACTCAAAAATTCATAGAAAACACCAATAAATCAAAATATCAATATTTATTATTTATAGACACTAAATGACATATGGTACAGAACCTGTCTTATCTTTTGTAGTGAGCTCAGTTGGCCTCACCGCACCGCAAACGCGCCTTATAAAAGGCTATAAAACAGAGATTTAGCCGGAGTTTGTGCCCAATGGGGCAAATTTACTAACAACAGTGCAAACTGCACTAAACTGCCTGTGTAGTGTGCATGGGACGCCAGATTCAGGATTTCTGGCGCATGTTGTTCATTAATCTAGCACCTCCTGCATTGCCCCCACAAAGTGCACCAACTTTTTTTATTTTGCACCTTTAACATGGGGCGGGCAACACAATTCTGTCAGACTTTGCATGTAAAATCTGGTGCATGGTCCGACTGAGCACCGAAACACCCCCAATTGTGGTGCGGACACTTCTTAAATACATGTGCAGACAGTCTGCACTAAAAATAACATCCAAAGTCTGCCAGAAAACTAGCGCAAAGGTAGTAATTGTTCCCCAATATCTTTAGCTAAGGGCAATGAATTTTGGCCTAAGACTACCTAAAATTAGTGTTACATGGTTGTCACTTGGAGAAACCTCTGTATAGCTGTTGATATCTGTGCTTGGTCTTGGAGACTTTATAGATGAACAACAAGAATTACATAATGAAAATTGATTCACATGTCTCATGTATAAAAGTGTTTTTACCATTGTTTCTCTATCCTCAAAAGATGGTTTTGAACCCATGTTAGTTCTGTTTTGTTAGGACTATAACTTTTCCATTAGAGGTTAAAACTTTTGCATTGTGTCATTGTTGTATAGGAAGCTATCTTGCAAGGTAGCAAAGTTTTCTTCATCTCTGGGAAATATATTTGCATATTTCCTGCCCAGAATCTCTTGCAGAGCATGCATGTCCTTTAAAGGAAACCTACCACTTGTAGTGGCAGGTTTCCGATGGCAATATCGGGCACCAGCTCAGGGTGAGCTGGTGCCGGAGCTTATTTTAGTTAGTGTTTTAAACCGCGGTATCGCGGTTTAAAACACTTTTTAAACGTTGTAGCCGGCGCAGGCAGGTACGCGCTCGGCGCTTACCGTGCACGCGGCTACATAGGAAGTGAATGAGAGCCGCGCGCATGATAAGCGCCGAGCGCGTACCTGCCTGCGCCGGCTACAACGTTTAAAAAGTGTTTTAAACCGCGATACCGCGGTTTAAAACACTAACTAAAATAAGCTCCGGCACCAGCTCACCCTGAGCTGGTGCCCGATATTGCCATCGGAAACCTGCCACTACAAGTGGTAGGTTTCCTTTAAGTCTCTGTATACTTTCTTCCCTGACCTCATGCTTGTTGATGAAGAAGTCCTCCTATCCAAATATTTATTTAAAAAAAAGTTGCATTGTAGACAAAATATTAGAAATATCAACATATGCTCCAATTTTAAGATGCTCCATCACTTTTGTAAAAATAGGAAATTACCTTATAGAGCACTTAGGCCTCTTTCACACTTGCATTGTAGATCACGTCAGAGTCTGATCAGGGAGCGATCAGGGTTTGGACAGTGAAAAACTGACATTGTTCATAAGAGTTTGATCAGTTTTAGGCTGCATTCACACACACACACGTATGGGGGACGTATATACGGCCAACGTATATAGGGCTGATATACGTCCCCCATACACTTCTACGGGCTCACGACCCTGTATGGGAGCGGTACGGTGCAGCACACGTGAAACATTTCCTATCTTTCTACGTGATACGGCGCCGGTGCCCTGTGTATGCCTATGGAGAGGGGCGGGGGTGAGCTGCGCTCATCCCCTGCTCCTCTCCGCAGCACCGATATATGCCCACCGGGCATATATATCATCTGAATGTAGCCTTAGTCAGAGTTTGCTCAGTGTCTCAGTTTTTCACGTGCATTTTTGTGTATTCAGTGCATTATCAAACTAACATCTAGTTTGTCCTATGAGATGAGTCTTCCGGCACAGCTTCTTACCATCCAATACCAAATGTTTTAGAAGTTGGGTCCTTCTCACTCTGAAGACAAGTTATTTGCATTCTGCCAAAGACATCAGGAAGAAAGGATTAAGCATGTTAGATTTCATTGCGATTTCATGATCTTTTTTGGTCTCCTGTATCTGGTAATGACTTATGTTCCTCTGCGTGTTGAGAACACATGTGATCCCCTCTAATCCTACAACATTTATAAATTGGTGTAATAGGCCGATAAACCGCATATATTTTAATTTACCATGTGTCCTAAATAAGCTGACCTCAAATTTTACCTATAGATTGTGCCTTAAACATTCATTTTAAATTCTTTCCATTTTGCATCCTCCGAGTCCTTCCTTCTAATTCCCCTAAATCATTATTCAATAGAGTAACCTCTGTACAATTACTGACCTAGTCATTAATCTTATTCTACCTACATTACAGAAGCCTTGCCTCCATCTATAGGCCTTTAGTGAAATCGCTAATGAGAATATCGGAATACAAAACCTCGGGGATCCGGAGAATCATAATTGAGCGGATAGCGTGAGCCGTGTCTTGTGATCACGCAGAGTGCGCCAACACACGTGTGCCTGCAGGTGATGGTTTAAGAACATTCACCCTTCACAATGACGGGATCACGTACTCTTATGAGGCTCTGCCGGACAAGTGTTAAACATCTCCCCATGATGGGTTTGTCTGTCAGAGGGCACCCGGATGGTAATTAACAGCTATTCACTGACAAAGTTGCTAATTTGTGATGTTTTAATAACAGGGTAATTACCAGCCCATGAAAATCATCCATAGTATTTAGTAATTACCATCAGCTGTCACAAGAAACCATTAGCATTACTGGCGGTAACTTTTCTCCCAGTGGAGGATTTCCTTATGGTGGATAAAAAGTATTACAACCCCCTAACATTGTGTAGCTGCGATATATATATAATATATCAACAATTAAAAACAATGGAAATAACAGTGAAAATAAAATTCTATAAAGGGACTACATGAATTATAATAATTACAAATATCTGAATGAATGAATGAAAAACTCACTTTTATTCGAAATATGAAAAGATTGTCCATGTAAAAAAAAAACTCATACACCAGGTATAATCAATGCAGCCATTCACATGTCTATTGCTTTTCCATGGTCTGGGAAGTAAGAAGTCTTCTTACAGAGACTTTCCCAATGAAGATTGCTTTGCCGGCATGTGGAGACCTACAGCCATTGATGCTCCACTGCTAAATAAGCAAATAGGTTTTCCAGATTGGGTTATGAAAAACATAGCCTCTTAGCTACATTGTAAGGCAGTCCCCTTACCATTAAGCATGACTTTTTCAGAAAATCTAACGCTATTAAATCCTGGACCTGGATCCTGGCCTCTCACTTAGCTAAACCAGTTCTCTACATTGAACCGATGGGTTGCAAACACATCGACACAGCTCTGTCTACATGTATATAGTAAATCATTGCAGGATTTGTTTTTCTTTTATTTTTGTGATTTTACATTAGAGAAAACATAAAAGAAGGTAGAAGTAGGACACCCAGAACAAGTAGCCCTGGATATGGTGGGTGTTGCACAATTGACTGTTCCTTGCTCATTGAGGTAAAACCCCTCTTCTTCTTTCCTCCTCCTCCTACACCACGGGCTAATAGTCCTTGGCTCCTTTGTTAGACATTTTGGAACCTGTAGATAAATTGAAGTATTCTCCATTATGGAGGTATTTTACTTGCCGTCATTGCCCTATGGAACACAGTGGGGGTCATTTACTAAGGGCCCGAATCACGTTTTTCCGTCGGGTTACCCGAATATTACCGTTTTGCGCTGATTTTCCCAGAATTGCCCAGGGATTTTGGTGCACGCGATCGGATTGTGGTGCATTGGCGCTGGAAGGCAAGCGACAGAAATCTGGGGGCGTGGCCGTCGGAAAACCCATTGGATTTGGAGAAACCGCCGTATTTTTTAAAAAAATGTGTCGCTTGACACACACTTACCTGCACCCGGCCTGGCTTGGTGAACTTCAGTGAACTCCGACGGAATACAGCGCAGCAGCGACACCTGGTGGACATCGGGGGAACTACCTTAGTGAATTGCCAGAAGACCCGAATCCTCCACAGAAAACGCGCAGCTGGATCGCGAATTAACCGGGTAAGTAAATCTGCCTCAGTGTTCTCCAGAGCACTTTTTCCAAAATCCCACCCTGCCTCCCACCTGAGGCTACTTATTCAAGTAGGAAAACAATCTTTTTGTATCCTCACAAGTTGCATAAAGTTTTTTTTCACAAATCAATTGCTATTGTCAAGTAGAATAACTTTGACTATTAGTTTCATCTTCAATAGTTTCATCTTCTCCTTTGCTATCCTCCTCAGTTTAGTCCATCATTTGTTTCTTATTTTTCCACTCTGATGATTATCTTTGTAAAATAATATCCTGTTTTCACAAGAATGTATTCTAACTAGATGTGAGGTGCTGCTGCTCCCTACCCACTTTGGTAGTGATGCTGTCCTATAAAGTAGGGAGTAAGCTACCAGCCCCACCCTCCGCAATATATCAACAGGGGCCATACAGGAAACAGGTGTGTACAGTCGTGTAACGGGGTGCATGTGAAAACAGCAGAGCATACCAATTCAACAGCATAGAAGAAACGGCATGCACCAGTAGATGCTGCACCAGTATGTTTGGCATATATTCCAATAAAGACACAATCAACTGTAGCAGTGAGTGCTGTTTCTTCTATGCTGTTGGATTGGTAGACCATGTGATGATGTGCTGTGTTGTCAGCAGAAGAGTCATGTGTCTGTGCAGCTCTGTGGATGGAGAGTATTTACCATTTTTGCTATCAGGCCATGCGTGCATAACTCTTTGTGTTACTCTCTACTCCTTAGGCTTAGGCTGTCTTACAGAACTTAACTCATCTGGAGCCTTGTAGCTGCAGGGAGGCTGTTAACCTATACTCTTCATGTAATTATTTCACTGCTTGTTTCTACTACTCATTTCATGCTAAATGTGTCATCCATGTGAAGAAAGCTACCTGGATAGTTACAATATAAGTCCAAAAATGTTATTGAATTTTCTGATAAACTTTTTCATAAGAGAATACAAGGCATTATGGGAACTGTTGGTAGTATCTAGTACACTCAGTTTTAGGGAAAATATAGGAAGAGGTTGGGCTCTGTCCACATGCTGAGCAAGATTTCTGACAAGTAGCTTCAGAACAGAAATAATGCCAGAAAAAGGTGAGCAATTAAAACATTTTCAAATTTTTTGTTTTGAATGAGGGGGACGGGGGCAGCTAAAAAAAGTAGTTTAAAATCATTTTGAACCCAGAGGTACACATTTTATAAGGCTATATGTTCTAGAAATTAGTAACCATCGATTTGGAAAGTCCCCACAACTCTTGCAAAGTCCTTACACAGAGACAACCAGTATTGAAGCGTCAGAATTCAGAATGCTAGCCAATATCTGTCATAACTTCTTTTTCCTAGAAAAATCCTATACTCAAAGTCGTATGACACAGAAGAGATGATTTAATGTCAGCTTCAAGGGTAGATCCCCAGAATTATTTTATCTAATGGGTCTAGGAAACCAGTGTTGGATTGGGGTTCCTTGAGGCCATCAGATAAAATTATTGCTGGGCCCCACATTTTAACTTCCTCCAAGAAATAGACTCTACATGTCTTTAACTTAGGTTGTCTTCTCCTGTATCTCTGGGGTCCAGTATTTGGTTAGACCCCTGGAAAATTATCTAGTACGTAGCCTTGCATAAGCTGTCAAGTGATAGTTTTTGAGAAGGACCCCTCTCAAATGAGACAAACAGAAGATGAACTTGGGGTGAGAGAGCAAAGGACCCATGGATATTGCAGTTCCCTAATGGGTCTGTTTGGCCATGTTGTATCTTCTCCTGTATCTCTGGTCCAGTATTTGGTTAGATCCCGGGACCACTGGAGAATAATCTGGCACTCTGGATCAATCCAACACTGTAAGAGACCCATACATGACCTTGCATGACCCATCAAGTGAAAGTTTTTGAAAAGGACCCCCTCTGAAATGAGAAAAACAGAAGATGAACATAGGGTAGGAGAGCAAAGGACCCAAAAAAACTGCAATGGGTCTGTTTGTTTGTTCAAAAAGTTTCTTGTTTCTAATTCCTTGAAAGCAATATCTCCAGAATCATCATATAATAGATAATAGTCATATCTATTGCCAAAACGTAAAAACCGCCATTACACAGGATGTTTTGTGTTTTTTTTAATATATATTTATTTAAAAAAAGCAAATAAAAACAGTTTCCTCTGATCTATAATTCTCACTTCTAACTCAATTGCCGAGCTTGGGAAGTGATTTACTCAGAGTTCGGCTCAATACTTTTCAGCTTTATTTAATGTAACAGTTATGGCACATAAAAACTTTATTGGAAATCCTTTGGGAGTGTGATTGAGCAGGAAACAGTCATTGCTAATAACATTAGGACAGCAGAAAGAGAGGATCTATCGGAGCTGGGTCTAGCGCTGACCTTTTATGGCCGCGCTGATGAAAGGTTCCGTTAGAAAATATTTCCGTGCTGTTATTGACTTGTCTCGGACTGTCTGCCCGAGCCGGTTGGAGTTTCGCTGTGGCAGCTGATCTCAGATGGAGCGGGGCTGGTGCAGCTGTTTTTCCAAAGGGATATGTTTACCTGTGAAATGTTGAAGTGGAAAATGGAACCTCTGGTGCGGTGAGGTAGTCACATTAAAATGTGTCTGTGATGTCATCTTCCTGCTCTGCTTTTACAAGGAAATTGTGCTGTACATAAATCTAAAGGAAGTCTGTAAATGAAAATCACAAACACTATGGGCCCTTTCTTCTTAGACAATTTCATTGGTCAAAAGAAATCCTAGGATCCTAGGAGGCAATATATAATGTCCCAGCATCCTTTTCTCTGTGGGCTATAATGATCACGCTATGATGGTCCTCCATCTACCTTCTATCTTCAACCAGGAAGACAGAACAGTACTACCATATAGACTTGTTGGCGAACCTTTTGGAGACAGAGCGCCCAAACTATAAGCTAAATCCCTTATTTACGGTGAAGTGCCTACATGGGATTTAAAAAGTAACTTATTGTTCTTCAACATCTTTCAATCGTATCGGCTCCTGAAGCCACCAATACCGTTGAACGAAGGGGGGCCAATTCAGACTCTCATTATAGCTTCTCTCTAAGGTCTATCTGTACAGGAAGAATGGTGGGTCCAGAATGGTGGAAGGCATCTCTTAAGTTGCCTGGGACTGCAGGAAGGTTTGGTGGATTTGGTCATAGTTGGTAAACTCTGTCCTGGGGTGATAGCCTGAGTGCCCACAGATATGTGCCTCTTCTGGCACCCGTGCCATAGGTTCGCCACCACTGATATAGACAGTCAGTGACACATCGATACCCGGAAGGTGTCCAATGGGAATGGAGAACTCTAGAGGTCATTATCCAAACACATCTCTATAATTCAACATTATTAAGACATAAATGGTTTAGTATTAAAATTTAGATGACAAAGTAGTATATGCTTATTTACACTGTATGATATTAAAAAGGTCTTCAAACTATAGGAAGTGAATACAAATCGTTAGGGTATTCCAGAAAATTTAATTTGATCATCTTTTTTTTATTAATTTCTTGTTGCTTATTGCATTAACATATTGGGGCAGCTTTACTTACCCGGTCCTGTCGCGATCTCCGAGGTGCATTGTTCGACGAGGATGGATTTCGGCGCGATTCTTCAAGATCGTGTGTCCATTTTCCTGCATGTGCCGCTTCCCCGCTGAGGTCCGCCGGAGTTCACCATCTTCTTCCCGATGTATGTGAGTGCATGTCTTGCGATACAATTTGAATTGTCAATCCCGCGCTTAGTCCGAAAACCAAAAACCCTGCTTAAATGCCCTATGAAAATGCGCCGTGTGGACCCTTAGTAAATGTGCCCCATTCTGTTTTACGTTCCCTATCAGAATTAAGTATCTTAGGGCTCATTCAGATGGGGCGTTTTTGATATCAGTATGCTATAGGTTATTTTTCAGATAGCATACTGACCCATTGGTTTGTATGGGTCTGTTTTTTTCATTGATGTGCAGACTGTGAGAAAAAAAATTGCAGCAATCACTATTTTTTTTCTCTCATGCAGACCATGGCACTCCATAGAAGTCAATGGATCTGCAAAAAAAATGGATGGCACATGGATTCCGTCCCTATGCAGTCCGTTTTTTTCCTAAATGTTTCTAAGCAACCAACAAGGCAGATTATTAATTAGAAACCCATCAGATTTTTTCCAAACTATAAAAAAAGGGGATGAAAAACGGATCTAAAAAAAACGGATGAGGATATAATATGGACTACTACACGGATATAACACGTCCACACTTTTTTGCGGACATACAACAGACATCCCATCTAAATAGATTCTTTTTTTCCCTCATACTTTGGCTTGTTTGTTAATCACACTGCACTAAGATGTATTATTTAGGCTCCAGACATGTCATCCACCTCTGTCAAGAGATCACTATCCTTATAATGTAGTAGTAGGTCAGTTTTTAGTCAAGTAAGGGAGGCTGTGGTGTAAGATGCAGTTCTCCTAGCATATATATGGTACTGTACAGGATATTTTACTCCATGTGCCTTTACAACATTGAGAGGCCACTCATCCCACCAATTTTTATAGGAAATGACTGCCAAGGCCTTAAAGAAAGGTGGGAATAGGACTTGCCCTATCTTTTGCGGTGCAGGCAGTAGGCATGTTCACTGCATTGTATAGTACATCACGATTGATGCACCCAAGGACAGACAGAGAATTTAAAGTGGACCTGGAAAAGGCTCTAAAAGTGGCCATATGAAGAGGAGGTTAAAAGAAATATGTGATGTGGGTGGAGTTAACCCCTTCACGCTCTAACTTGCTGATAAGTGGGGGTCTCAGCGATGAGACCCCACACATCATAAAAACGCATGACGATCTCCGTCAGCCCAATAGTGATTAATGGAGCAGAACTGCCATCTACTCCATCAGTGTGACGGAGCGACAAGGGGTCTGACAGAGGTCTGTGGGACCCCTTGTTTTCATGATCTGTGGATAGGGCCTAACATTTGTTTGTGGAAAACCACTTTAATGCACACATGTTTTAACATGTTTGTGCTGTGAAATGAGGCAAAATAGCTATAAAATCGTGGCCCTGAGGTGTTTTGGGAAATGTGACCATCCCCAGACCAGCAGGAATATTCCCTGTGGATTTCATGGTCAGTTCGCCCTTGTGTGCACCACACTGTGACCATGCCAAATAGAAAGCAATTGGATTGTCAGTTCATAAAGCCTTACAGTAAAGAATTTCATACATAACTATGGCTCTCCTCTGCTGCTTAATGGTACGGTAAGCGAAATCTTTGCAGCAAAGCCCATGACCCTACCTCCCAACAGTCACAGATCTGGCAGCACAATTCCATAGTGATATGGGAAGTCATAATAAGTGGGGATCGGGGGTATATATAATAGGACTTTCTATGTAAGTGGCCAAAAGGAGCATTATATGTGATGGGGTATTATGAATGGGGCCTCAAAAAGGGGGCATCAGTGTATGTTGGTCAGTCCCATTTGGAGTGATTATACAGTTTGGGAGGGATGGCCAAGGGACAGGATGCATTATACAGTGGAAGACATTGGGGCACATTTATTTACCCCTCCAGAGGAGTTCACAGAAAGTGCATTGTCCGACAATCATGCACTCTAAGATCGTGCACCCGATATTCTGCATGTGTCTCTTCCACGCTCAGGTCAAGCGGAGTTCACCTTCTTCTTCCTGGTGCATGTAAGTGCTTGATCTTGCGACACAATTTGTTAAATCCTGCGCTCGGTACGAATCAGTCGGATCATCCAACGGCACGCCCCCTGTTTTCTGACGCATGAAAGCCAGCGCAGCTGCGCCACAATCCAATCATGTGCGACACAATCCCCTTCTTAATCCCTGTCACATCCATGCAAAACCCGAAAGCGTTGGAAAGTCCGAACCTTGAGGGCCATTGAGATGGGTATAATACTGTGTGGAAAAAAATACCAGGGAGCAGGATTTTGCTCTCTCACAAAAGTTGCGAGGTATCCCCATGAGCGTGCAGTCTCTAATCCAACTGTCGGGGTCGGGGTCAATTTTTAATGAATATAATTTAACTTGGGTAGTTAGTTGAATGCCTCTTTGCTTACAGAGTTTTCTGCTAAAATCCTCTTAAGCAGGTACTGCTACGTTTAGATTAAATTTGACATTGTATCCTGTGACTTCTACCGCAACCCGATCAATAGGATTATGATTTATGATTTGCAACGCAACACGGATCGTAGAATTAAATACATGAAAACTTCATGTCAAATGTTCTAGGACTTTGGAACCTGTTGTTTAGATCCATTTGCATCTGTAATAACAATTCTTGCTAAATGCTAAGTACTATAATACAATAATGGAAGAACGATCCCCACAATATGTACTTTGTGACGTCCAATGCAAGTTGCCCGTTCTGTAAGGTTCCGGTATCCAGTCTCTGTGTTTGTTATGGTACTGTGATTTATTCTATACATAAGCACGGGATAATAATAATAATAATTTAGCTGTCAGGCATCTGCCATGATTCACTATGGGGGGAGAAAAAGCATTTATTACAACTCAAGTTTTCTCCCTTTTTTTCTTAAAACTCAAAGAACGGTTGCATTAGGAGCCGGCTTTCTATGGCAAATCACAGCACAACAATATCCAAGGAAGGAGGTAAAAAAAAAAAAAATAAGATTACAAAAGTGAGTTTTATTGATCGGTCGGAGGAGATTGATCGGGCAGTAACTGCGCAGCCAGAAAACCACATATTTTTGGAGAACATTGATGAATAGATCCTTCCAAGCGTAGAAAAACTCGCCTTAACTCCCTTGACGGATGTGGCTTTGTTACCAGGTCAGGTTCTTTCTTTAACCCTCGCCCCACCGGAAGGGTTAAAAAGGAAAACAGCAATGAATTGAGGGTGCGGAAAGGCCAGGCTATGATTAATGTGCACTACTGTAAAGTGGAAATCTCTGACAGATGGGGACAGGAATAGGCCAGAGATGTGGGAGTGAAGGTCACCAGAGGAAGAGAAAAGCATGAAATGGTAAATATTAGCTGTGGAAAGATTCCGGATTGCTGAACAGGGAAGTGGATTATCATGTAATCATTTCTTCACCTTTAAACTATTTTCTAGATTGTAAAATGCATGAACAATATGGATGCAGGGATGAAAGAAGTCATGTGTCCTGGCGTGGTGCTTTACATCACATGATATAGGGCTTTGATGTGATGAATGGTGAAAAGGTGCATTGTTTCCATAACCATGTCATATGTGGAAATATGTTCAGGATGAAATAGGATTATATGTCGTAATTAGCCAATAACAGATTTTATGGAAGTTTGCTAGTTAATGAGTGTAACTTCCTCTTCTGTCATTTATTTTTTCAAGTTTTGTAAACCATAGAAAATTTTCAGCTATGAGAGGAAATAGGAGCAAACGTCAAGCAAAGTTAAAGAAATTAGTAAAGGGGCCTGGGTGGAGGAAAAAAAGAATGCTAACCTAACCTGCTCCAGTTCCTGTGTTGCTCTGGTAACTTCAATTTTTGTCTGCATCCAGCCGGAGGTTCGTATCGGGGGTCACCGGAACCTGCTTCTCCCAATGAGTAGCTTCCTCAGACCAGGGGACGTCACTTCCTGTTTTTCCTTGTTGGAGAAGGCTAGTCATTGGATGAAGAAGGTCAGTGACCAGGAACTGGAAGATGGAGTAATGTAGTCCTTTTAAAATTATGCTAATAAGCCAGTAGGGCTTTTTGGATGGTATCAGAGCCCCGCTGTTCTGTAGCTTCCCAGGTTGTTAAACTATGCAGGAGCCTCAAAATATAAACCACATAAACTTAATTAGAACAGGTTAAGTATAAGATCCTAATAGGTTCACACACATTATATGTAACCTGTTCAAGTTTGCCATTTGCCACTGTTTACCCTGGGTCATGTGACCCCACTGGGCAGAAGAACTATGGTGTTTTTATGATATCACGTGTCCTGCTGGCTATGCAGCCATTGCTTTATCTCTTCCCCCCTCCATAAGAACCACTCCCATAATAGATGTCCTTTGTAGGGCCCATTAAACACTGATATGGAAGCGTTTGTGATGTATGGGGTGTGCATACACCCGCTACCCCCATTCAGCCAGGAGGACAAGGGATGTCACAGGAAGTCCTGAGTCTTGATGCTCACAGATTATGTGACCCACGGAAAACAGGCAACTGTAACACATTAAGTATTTTTGGTGACCCTGTTAGACCCTGTTAAAATTTAGAATAAGTGGCCCCGCCCTTTGAATAAAGCCAGTTTAAAAAATCTCTGATCAAGCAGAATGAATGCCCCTGAGTTAATAAAGAGCGTCTGTCTGCTTTTTTGAACAAAGCGTTCACATCACATAAGCTAAGAGATACATTAAATTAGTGTTAAGTACATAAGACATCATAGGAAGGCAACAAGACACCCAGCGATTACATTATGGCTGTTTTTTTGGACGGCACATAACCTGCGATTAATGAATGAGCCATTGGCTGAGCAGCTGTTTTGTCCATTCCTTGTAAACTTGGCGTACACTGGATCTTGTCTCCGACACTGCTAATGTTCTTACATCACATGGATTCTGGCTTTTCTCAGCTGGACACAAACCTCTTCAATCTTTCACAAGAGAGGATTTTTTTTTTGAGGGGGGGGGGGGGGGACTGCATCCCCTTCTAGCTGGAGACATCTGTTTTATAACTATGAACACAGAATACAAGCATTTTGCATAATCCATCACACATTAAGAATTAACTAACATTGTGATGAATTGAACCTTTTTTTTCCAGTGTCCCGGGAAAGTGAGGCTGTCACTTAAATGGATATTTATTACCCTTCTGAAAAATTGCTTCGGAAACAAAGAATGGCGTTATTGTACTTAATGATACAACGAAGGATCCAATGAAGACGCATATGTATTTAATATGTTGGTCAGAGAGGTTTTGTTTTTCTGTCATATTTGCCTCTCACAAGTCTCATATTGGCAGGGCACTGCTCAAGATGTTGCTTCATTCAGAGGGACTTGTATAACTAACGCAATGGAAAAGGAAGTAACCTAAAAGAATAGCTAAGAGAATTACCAATTAGAGATGAGTGGATCCAATGTTCCAGTTTGGGTTCAGGGCAGGGCCGGCTCCAGGTTTTAGTAGGCCCCTGGGCGACAGAGCCTTATTAGGCCCCCTGTAGGCCTCCCTCGAGTAACCACACTGTCTCCGCCCTACATAGCCACACTGCTCCCCTCCCCATGTAGCCACACTGCCCCCTCCCCCTGTAGATACACTGCCCCACATCATCATGTGCGTTGGCTTCAGAGCCGTCGCATACAGTGCAAAGTGCTGCTTCGGGGGAACGAGGAAAGCCAAACTCAAATCCAGAACCGGAATGTTGGATCCACTCATCTCTACTACCGATACCAAAGGTCATGATTTCAATTGGGGTTTGACACATTGCCCCCCCTCTAGAACAGCAGTTATCAGGAGCCAATAACCAGGAGCAATAGAGAAGTCAACTGTAAGCAGACAGCTCTGATCCCTCTATAGTGGTCATACCAGGTTACTGCTCCCATTTGGCTTTGCCACTACACATAGAATGATGCTACCTTCTTCCTATTCCCTTCTTTGTATTCTGGCCATCGGGAAGATGTGATCTGTGTTGGTGCTGAACGTCACAGCCCAACCAATCTGATGTTGATGACCTTTTGTGAATATAGATCCTAAATATCTTTAAAGGGAGCCTGCTGGCAGTTTTGACTATGCAAAGCTGCAGACAGTGTTAGGTAGCAACCCTAGAGATATTGTTATAGCAGCAGAACTATGAAAAATGGATTTCTATTATAGGACTGAAGCTGGACTTGGAGCCCCGGGAGAGTCTCCTAATGCTGCTGTGTTCTTTGTTTACCAGCTCTGCTGTAATACCTAACAAGAAGCCTTCCACAGCTATTACTCAGAACAAAGGGAAAGGGCTGTGCTGTGTTCATTGAAGGGATCTCATACTTGATTGCACCAATTGCAAATATAATCCTGGAATATACATCCATTTTTCACAGTCATGCTGCTACTAACAATAGACAATGATTACACAGATCTCCAGGTCTTCAGCTTTGTTCGGTCGATACATCCTTTAAACCCAGAAAATTATTTTGAGAAAACACTATCTCAATGGAAAACTGTACAAACAGGAAGGATAACATAGCTTACCTATATGCCAACAGAGCCTGAACAGGGGACCTTGTTCTATTTCCTATTAGTTGAAGGTGCTGTAATGGGAGCCACCAGGGCAGCCATGGAATTTTGTGTCCTCTGAAGTTTTCCCGAAATAGAGAATTGCTTTTAACTAGAGATGAGCGAGTATACTCGTCTGAGCTTGATGCTCGTTCGAGTATTAGCATACTCGAAACGGCTCGTTGCTTGGACGAGTATTTCCCCTGCTCGAGATCGAGCATTTACTTGAGAAAACACAGTGAAGAACAGTGAAGAATACAATGAAAACAGTGAACACAGTGAACACAGGATCATTTAAGTGAAAAACACAGTGAAGAACACATTGCAGATGTTTCCGTACATCTGCTAACTTATCCGAAGACATGAGTACAGAAAGGTGTTCTTCACAATAGTATGTTTCCATACATCTGCAATGTGTTCTTCACACATATTGTTCTTCACATACTATTGTGAAGAACACCGTTGTGCATGCGTGTCTTCGTATAAGTTAGCAGAGGTACGGAAACATCTGCAATGTGTTCTTCAGTGTTCTTTCAATGTGTTCTTTTAGTGAAAACATCTGCAAACATCTGCAATGTGTTCTTCAGTGTTCTTCTTTCAATGTGTTCTTTCAGTGAAAAATGCTCGAGTCTCCCATTGACTTCAATGGGGTTCGTTATTCAAGACGAGCACTCGAGCATCGGCAAAAGTGTGTCTCGAATAATGAGCACTCCAGCATTTTAGTGCTTGCTCTAAACACATCAATGTTTTATCAAGATCTCAAAGTCCAGAGTAAAGAGTGTTTACAAAAAGCATCTCACCTGCTAGAGATAAGGTATGTATTCTATAGCCAATATAAAGCATCACTAGCCCTGTGGGGGCACTGTAGAAAAACAAAACCCTTACTACCAGGTTTCTCACAGATTACAACTTATCACTGGGGATCCCAAATATTAACCTAATATTAGTATCCTAATAATAGAATCCAACAAGTAGGGATTACTCTCTTTCTAAGGGTGCATTTAGAGGAACCTATTGGGGAATGTAATGAGGACTGTTACCATTGACGTCTATGGTGCCCTGGCAAAAACTTTATACATTTGTTGACTTTGTATCAAGTCACTAAATTATCTGGGGGCCCGGGAACTGTAACCAACCATAGAAACCCAGACTTGTCGCGTTTTATGGAGGGTTCAACAGGTTGACCCTGGGAAGCTGCCTGTTTACCCCTATGAGGTCTGTGGCCATTATGAGCTACACCAGGTCTAGACCCCCACCTAGGACCCCTGGAACTGACTTTTATTGGTCAATTTGTTGCTTTGTGAGGGACCTGTAGTGCAAATACTGTATGACAAATGGACCATTAACCATGAAGGAAATCTATAACATATTGTCTTTCATGTCTGTATGTAAAGCATTAGCAGTTGTCATGGAGCTTTGCTAAATAGCGAATAGATTTATTGATTCTTTTTCTCGTGGTATTTTTCAATTTTGTACTTATTTCAACTTCACGAAATATTGTTACATAAAATCCCATCATGTAATGATTTGGTGTATTTGATGAAACACATGTAATACCTCAATAAATGTTATTATAGTTTTTGTATACATCAGGGCTTTACATGGCAATCTAGTCTTTACACAAGACAGTACCATTAAAGTGTATGTATGATGTATCTGACTACCATTTAAAAAGTATAATTTTTGGGATAGAGGTCCCATGAATATGACAAGAGCATGTGACAAACTCAGCACTCCATTGTCTTGTACTAGACATCTAGGATGGATTACAGGGTGGCCAATCCCAGATGTCCTATTCTCCAGGTAGTAGCTCAGGAGGACTTGTGATCCCATCTTCTGCCAAAAGGGAGTAATTGGACCTCCCACAATCAAAAAAGGGAGATAGGGGGTAAATGCCTTTCAAGGTGGTTCTTCCTTGTGAGACCTCTAAGGTCAACTTTGGTCACAAAGGTACTTCCAATGGTGTTAAAAAAGATTGGAGGGCTGTACCATGGGAAAGGAGTGCTGTAGGTAAGTACCAGGTAAGGTTTTGTCATGCTTCCTCTTTGCTCACCCAAGGGGTTTTTCAGAATAAATTGAAAAAACCCTTTAACGTTAGCCAATCCTTTCACTATCAAGCCAATCCCTCCCATGCACATTTATGCAGTCATTCATCTGTTGTGACCAGTTCACCTGGGTATTCACATGGGAAGCCTCTTACTTGGCCTCCTGATGTATCTAAGTAGTCTTTCCCACATTTCTGGCCAGACATTGGCATCCAGGTGTCATTGTTAACCAAAGAGTCTACATTAGGTATTGTTGCACTAGATTATTATTATTATATTGTTGCACTAGATAGAATGTTACAGATGGATTGCAAGGGTTAATATCGAGGTGTAAAGGAAAATAAGAATGGTAGACAAAGCACTTGTACATTATTCTTCATTTGCAGGCTGCTTCGAAAAGGTTGAGGAGCACAAGCAAAAGTGTTGACAGGTTCATTCTGCTTATTTCCTACTTGACCAATGTGTTCTCCAAGGAGAAGAACAATCATGAATAATGGGAGTTTTACTTCTGGCTGAGATTACCTGATGACAGCTCCTCTCTTATCAGATGTTCACTTCTCTGTGAGATGCAGAATTTTGGAGTAAATTATATTCATTTGCAGAAGTGAAACCTGGTGTGTAGGAATACAAGAGTTCATCATACATGTCACTTTCTACAAGGTGTGATCTTATCTCCTGTCACGCTCCTGCTACCTCTCCAAAACACCCCTAGGGGGTTTCTTAATCCTTCTCAATAATTCTGCTTGCTGGGATGAAACATGTGCCAGTTAAATATGCCATCTCACACCTTTCAGTAAGTTTTTACCTCTGACATGCAGCTTCGTGAAAGATGCCTTTCTGCTCCAATATCTTGGGTACCTTCAAATTTGAGGAAGTCTTATAATATTTGAACAGGATGTGAATCTATTTATCTTTCTGTAAGTCTGGCTGATGTCAAAAAGTGTTGTTGCCCATGAATAAAGATTAAAATATGGCTATATTTTCACAATAAAAATCAGAACCCCTGTATGTCTATGAATTCTCAAGGGATCTTGTACCAAACCGTAACAAGTGAACGGTGCCAACCGGTGGCGTAACATGAAATGGTCAGGCCTCGGTGCAAAATGTGTGCCATGCCGCCAATTATAATGTATTGTTTAGAGTACAAGTCTTCTCCTATAGGAAAGGTCCACCATTTGTGACCACACCCTGACCCTGGTCCCAACTGTTATAGGTGTCCCATCCTTTTCTGTTTATGCTGTCCTGTCTAAGGATACTGGGGCTGTTGACTTGAATCTAGTGCCAAGGGTTTGGTTGTATGGAAATGTAGTGGTCATTGGTGGTACAGTGCTTCCATACTTATAAGTATGGTAGAAGATTACAGGTGGACTTTGGCATAAACAGAAAAACTTTATTTATTGGAGCAACTTATATGAGGGCTACCAAACTCTTACATGAGGCAGCATGTACAGAGGGTTCGGAAGGTATTCAGACCCCTATACATTTTTCACTCTTTGTTTCATTGCACTCAAAAGGTAAGATCAAAAAAAAGTAATTTCTTTGCCCATTAATGTGCAATATGAACTCCATCTTGACAGAAAAAAACAGATATGTAGATATTTTTGTGAATTTTTAAATGAGGAAAAATGAAATATCACAGGGTCAAAAGTATTTAGTATCCTTTGCTGTGACACTAAATAATAAAGTAGTAATAAACTCACTGCTGTCCATTTCCTTCTGATCCTCCTTGAAATGGTTTTACTCCTTTATTGCAGTCCAGCTGTGTTTAATTGAACTGATTGGACTTGATTAGGAAAGGAACACACCTATCTATATAGGACCTCACAGCTCACAGTGCATGCCAGAGCACTTGAAAATCATGAGGTCCAGGGAATTGCCCAAGGAGCTCAGAGACAGAATTGTGGCAAGGCACAGATCTGGTCAAGGTTACAAAAGAATGTCTGCAGCACTCAAGGTTCTTAGAAGACAGTGGCCTCCAAAATCCTAAAATGGAAGGAGTTTGGGTTGACCAAAGCTCTTTCCCGACCTGGCTGTCCAGTCAAACTAAGCAATTGTGGAAGAAAAGCCTTGCTGGCATAGGTAAGGAACAACCCCAAGACCACTGTTGCTGAGATCCAGTAGGGAGATGGGAAAAATTTACCACTGCAGCCCTCCAGCAGTCGGGGCTTTAACACAGAATCTGCCGACTGAAGCCTCTCCTCAGTGCAAGATATATGAAAGCCACATACAAATTGCAAAAAAAAAAAAAACACATGAAGGACTCCCAGACTATGGGAAATAAGATTCTCTGGTCTGATGAGATGAAGATTGAACTTTTTGGTGTTAATTCTAAGCAGTATGTGTGGAGAAAACCAGGCACTGCTTATCACCTGCCAAATACAATCCCAACAGTTACACATGGTGGTGGTAGCATCATGCTATGGGGGTGTTTTTCAGCTGCAGGGACAGGATGACTGGTTGCAATAGAAGGAAAGATGAATGTGGCCAAGTACAGAGATATCCTGGATGAAAAACTCTTTCAGAGTGCTCTGTACCTCAGACTGGGCTGCAGGTTCACCTTCCAAGACAATTACTCTAAGCACATATCTAACAAACAAAGCAGTGGCTTTAGAACAACTCAGTGACCATTCTTGACTGGCCCAGCAAGAGCCCCGACCTAAACCCCATTGAACTGCAAGGAAGAGGCAGAGGATTACCAGATCTAGGTGTGAAAAACTTCATTACTTCATTATCATTCCCAAGAAGAGTCTTGGCTGTACTAGCTCAAAATGTGCTTCTACACAATACTAAGCAACGGTCTGAAACCTTATGACCATGTGATATTTCAGTTTTTCTCATTTACTAAATTAGCAAAAAATACTTACATATGTGTTTTTTTTGTCAGGATGGAGGCAGAGTGCACATTAATGAGTAAAAAAAGACTTTTTTGATCTTACCTATTGGCCTGAATACTCTACATACCCACTGTACCAACATTTTGACACTTGTGACCTCCAACTTTTTGGCACCTGTATCTCTTGCCGATGTTGACAACAGTTTCTCAGTACATAAGTCTGGTTACAACTGCATATCCTTTGAAGTTTTTTCTACCATTGCAGTCTACATTTTTCCTTCACTACTTCACAGTCCCCCACAAACCTGTATCAGTCTTTAGCCTGTATATAGCCTTTTCTGGCATGGCACAATGATTAGTTTTGAGGCTTCTTTGGAATGGTTGTAGTTCCCATATCATCAGAAATGGATGCATTTAATCTGTTAACGGTGGTGTCACGTTTGTAACTTTTAAAAAATATTTTTAGGGGTTTCAACTACATGTGATTCTTACCAACCAGTTTGAGAGACCTACTCATCATGTAAAAGGGAAGACATTGGTATCATTAGCTGTTATCTTCAGAATGATTTATCTGTAGGAGACTTGAAACCACCAATGCCACAAAAGGAGTGGTGGGTATGACCCCCAGAGAGACAGACTACATTTTGTACTAAAGAGTAATGATGACAGCGTCCATGGCACAGGTGGTCCGGAAGGACTATGTCCCAAGATGGTTGAACAGAATGGGAAATTGAAATGTTTTGGGCATAACACTGTTATGATTTTAGGGGTTTCTTAACAGATCAGGTAGATAACTAATCAAAAACTGAAATTGGGCAAAAACAATTGATTAACTAATTACCTGTGGTTCCATGTTCCTCCATGTTTATGGGCTCAGCATCACAGTCTTTAGTAAAAAGTGGTCCTCTTTTCTGAACTGATCTGTAACCTAAACGTTCTATCATTGAGTTTAATTTATTCAGCAGCATATTTGCCTATAGCATCTAGACCAAGCCAGATTTTAAAAAAAATGAAAAAAGTGGTCTAGTACACTGAAGATAGAAACATAAAAGAAAGGATGGGATAACCTTGAGCACAGTGAGATCTATGACGCCATCATATGTTATGGATATAATAGTCTGACTTTTGACTTTGAGAATTATACTAATGGGCAAAGGTGTAAGTTGAGGGGTGCAAAAAAGGGTGTGGTCACAACCGGGCCCAAGAGGCCTAGTGGGCCCATATGGTGTACCTTTCATATATGAGAATACTAGTACTATAAACAGTACATTGTCACGGGTGCTTCTGTGACCCATGTCCCGGGTTGCAGGCACACCTGTGTACCACTCTATTTTGATGGACCCTGGCTGCAGCCTCAGTCACCTCCCCTCATTCCAGCAATGATCTCTACCTCCATGGAGGCGCTCACCGACTCTCTAAGATTTAAAGGGCCAGCGCACCAATGATTGGCGCTGGCTAGCCACCTTCCCTGTTAAATTGCCAGCCCCTTCCTGTGTCCCCTCCCAGATCTTTGAGCCTTGTGCCTGACAGAAAGCTTCCTAGTTGTGTATTCCTGCGTTATAGTGATTCCTTGTTGTGACCTTCTGACTTTGATCCTGTGCTGCCTACCCTGACCTCCAGCTTGTCCCTGACTTTGTCTCAGCTCTACGATTCTGTACTTTGCCTTGGCCAACACCATGAGCAAAGTTGCACCTGTGGAGCAACCTGATGGTATCCTGGTCCAACAAGTTCAACCCGCTTTGCGGCGGGCTCTGGAGAAAACCGGGTGCCACTTAGATTCCGCTCCCAGGTGTCAGCTTACGTCATTGCTCACATTGGTCCAGTGGATCCCCTACCCCTGATCCTGACATAACATACATTATAATTGGGGGCATGGCACATATTTTGCACTGGGGCTTGGTAGCTGGTAGTGACAGGGGTTGAATTTTCTCAGGCATACACTGTATATTACAGTGCCTGATGACTCTACTACATGTTCTTCTTTCTACACACTAAGGAATTTGTTTTAATGTTTCACATATGAATTTAGTGAACATGGTCTGTATGACCATGGCTGGCCTAGCAACGTCCCACTGAAATTATAGATTTGTGTTAGACAAAGTCCAGGTATAAATAATAACCTTTACTGAGTGCATTCACACTTCTGGTGATCCCTCCTACACTATATGAAGGGTGACATATTATGACCCATTCAATGTCAGGAGTAATTAAAGAAAGAGACCTAACAGAACAAAAAGTCTTTTTACGCAAAATCCTGTTAAACAAATGCCATACATTTTCTATTTTAATTACAGAGTTATTAATATATTGACCATGTATCCTCTAAACCAACCAACAACATAGGACTCCCATAAAAGTGTGAGTTATGTATTCCCTTAAAGGGGTAGTGCAGTAGTGGAAAAACATGGCTGCTTTCTTCCAAAAACAGCTCCACATCTGACCATGGTTTGTGTCGGTATTGAGAGATGAATGGAGCTTAGTTGTGATACCAGTACAAATATGTATTAAATAATACTGTTTTGGTGTTAACTTATGGTTCTTGAAAGAAATTTGAGCTCTGTATCTCCTATACTTATGCTACATTCTAGTTTTATTAGCTCTAACACAATGGCAGAGATTCACATGAATCACCTGTTACCTGCCAGTTCTGGGCGCGAGGGGGAAGGAGCGGGCAGGTGGAGGGAAGGGAAAAATCGGGGAGGAAAAATCACCAAAGACTATAGCAATATTTTCAGACTTGGTCCACAGGTCAGAACTGGTATAGTTGCACCCATATCCACTAAGAGGCTGGAGCTACTTAGTGGACACAAGCGCCAGACCGCCCATGAGGAGGGGGGATTTTAAGACTGGCATTCAAAGAGCAAACCTTTATAAATGTCCCCCATTTCATCTTCTGGTTGTATCATATGTGCATGTGTAAAGTCTTATACAGATGCAGCATGCTTCAACTTGAATGCAGCAATGATTGGTAGCAATGAAACGCCAAGGGTGTAATAAGACAAGCAGCTCAGGTCCTATGTAGTACACTAAATATTGTATATACCAAAATATGCTCAAATGATATAAATGATACCCGAATTATTCCACCATAAAATATCCAATATGTCTATTAGTTCTTCATGCTGATGTCTGCTTCATGTTTTCGCAAATAAACTTTCTGATATTGTTGGTTTTGCAACCCACTCTTTACCTATTCTATAATTAATGACCTCGTTCCTAAGTCAATCTATCCTTTAAAGGGGTTTGTCCATGAAAGAATTATATCAAATTATAATCCCCTATTGACGTTTACACAATAAAGATAATTTTAACCCCCTTACTTTACAATTTTACTCAGTTTTACGGCTGTTTTAGCTCCTATAACTCAGTGTCAGTGTCAGAGTAATAGTGTAGGTAGAGACTCTCTAAGCAGACACTACGTGATCCCTCTGTGCTATGAGATGCTGTGTGCTGACATTTTGCTTAGATTATCAGGGTACAGGGTTTATCTACAATATGGCAGGAAGTGCCTGTGTCTGAGCTGGTCTTGTAATGCGGGGGAGGGGCAGTAGGCAGAGAGCACTGTATTGTGAAGAAAAGAGAAGTTATTCATGAGAAGAATCCAACCATAGAAGATTTTCGATCAGATCCAGGGGCAACCAAAATTGTAAACACAAGGACTGATAGAGACAAGTTGGAATTATTTCTGTGAAATGCTGGATTTTTGTTAATAACAGAGAATTAGAAAATTTGTTATTTTGTTATCCTGAGTATATTTAAGAATCTTGTCTTAATACCCCTTTAAGTTGTGGATAGTTTTTTAAATTCCCACTAATTACTTTGCTTTAAGAATGCCCCCTTATCTCAGCTACTGCACGGGGTAAGGGTAAGTGGAATGAGTGGGTCTAGAAAAAGGGTAGAGACTAGAGATGAGCGAGCACTAAAATGCTCGGGTGCTCGTTACTCGAGCCGAACATTTCCCGATGCTCGAGTGCTCGTTTCGAGTAACGAGCCCCATTGAAATCAATGGGAGACCCGAGCATTTTTCAGTAAAATTACAAACTGAACGAGCACAGTGAAAGAACACAGTGCAGAACAGATTGCAGATGTTCGGGAACATCTGCGATCTGTTCCGGCGACACGCGTGCAGAACGGTGTTCTCCGCAATAGTATTTGAAGAACAATATGTGTGAAGAACAACTTGCAGATACCTGCAGCACTTGATGGACAATATTCTAAAGCATTCCCCCACATATCCACTATTGGCTGCATGGAATTCAGCCGAATTCTTACAGATTACCATAGTGACATGAGCAAGCATACTGCCAGCAGTCGCACATTATGAGAACCATAAATTGTCATAAATTTCACTAATGACCAGGATTATGGCGATCATCCTCAAAAACTATCCATATTTATGAAATTGTGTAATGGAGAATATGTTACCATCAAAAACTCTCACAGGGATAAAATGTAATGTGTATAATTCACTCAAAATAACAAGGATAAGTAACAAGTATCACAAAAAGTTGCAAAACAAGAGAAATATTAGGAATGTAAATTAGAAAATTATGCCATTAATCAGTATTATATAGAACTTTCCACAACATGTGTGAGACATATGATACAAACCACAAATATATTATGGAAGGAATCAGTGGTATTCATGGCCACAGATATTCTATACCTAGGGGTCCTTCATGATCCCATACATTATTGAGATGTTGTCATCAAGTGACACAGTTATTATAGTTGAGATGTTGAGGTTATTGTCACCAAATGAATTATTTATGTTGAGGATAAGATACATATGTGACAGATATTATATACTGTATAATTAAACATATGGGCCTGATAGTGTAAAATCCCTCTTAACACAACGAAGGAGAATGCCAAGACAATCCCTACTGATCCTGAGCTATATTACTGAACCTCCGGTTGCTTTGGTATCAATCCTACTCAATATGAAGGTGAATATAATAACTTCACACCTACTAACCACAGATCTCTTGTTTGTTTTTATGGTCAGTTTGTCTATATTATTTAGTTTCTGAGCCGTATGTCAACTAAATTGTTCTGTGTTTCAACTGCATGTGACCTGTGGCTTTGGCTTATCTGCAAAATAAAATGGATGGCAATCGATGTCACTAGCTTGTCCCAGTCCCTTTGAGTATTACACGATTGCTTTACCTAAAAACTCATCCGTAAATGGATATTCTGTTCCAATAATCTTCTGTGCGAGCCCGAGAAACAAACACGGCCAAGAATAGGAGCTGCTCTGATATTTTTCTTTCTCAGGAAGTCAGGTCCTACACGGTGCCACGGAATCCATAGCTGTATGTATGAACCCATAGAAATACATCGGTAGTGGAGCTAGCCACAAAGACAATGGCTAGGACATGGTCCAAAACAATGTTCCTTTGAATGAGGGCTTCAATAGAGATTTGAGAATGTAAAAAGTTAGTTCAGTGAGGATAACAACTCAGTCAGAATAGTCAGGTTAGTTGCGAAACGGAGAAGACTCATTTGGATACCAAACACATTTTCTAAAGGATCGTGAGCATATACAAGAGATCTTCCAGGAATTCTGGAAGTCCGCCAGGGCATGATTTGCTTCCTGAGAAAACCAGTGGGTGGCAATGCTGCGCCAGTGGGGCAATTCTAGGCCAAGTCTGCCCTAGAGTATAATTGTGCCATAGACTGTGCGTGAATGGGAACAGGCTATAGCTTGTGTGCAGGGACAGGGCAGGAAATCCCATTCTGATGGCCATGCACACTTCATGCTCCTCTCCACCTACTTGGCATGTAGGTGACGTAAGGGGGAAAATAGGTGCAATTCTTGGCCATGCGCCAAAAGCCCTTACAAGTTTTGCAAGGCATAAAAGCCTGAAGTATATATCTCCTGATCTGACTCCAGTGGCCCCATGGTCATTTGTGCTTCAGTTAAGAGGAAGACATGACTGTTCCATGCTATTATTTCTAGTTTTGAAAAGCAGAATTTGACTAGACTAAAGTTTACTAGAGGTAGACTAGACAGTCTTATGCTGCACCAGGTTTATGATGGATGTTGGATGATATATCTTGTGCTACTTTGAACATTCTATTATTTGGCCTAGTTTATGCCAGAAACTTTGCCAAAATTCAGAGTCAACAGCCTTATTTTTGATGCAATGAATTTTTTGCCTGTAAAAAACGCCCCCTTTTCATAGGTCATGCCCCCTTTGTTGTAGTCTTAAATGTGCCTGAAACCTGTCTAAAACCCTTGATAAATGTGGTGCAGACAGTTTTTTGATTGAATTTTGTCGTAGATAGATTGACAAATCTGCCCCATAATGTTTTAACTAGCCTTAAACCATATATGAGCTATCATATAGAATTTAAAGGTGAAAATATGCCCACTGCAAACGCATGGTAGTTTTTAATCCAAAATGCAAAGAATTTTAATTATGTGTTTGCCAAAATGTCACTATGTGCACAGTGTGGGCCTGACAATGGCCACTTATTACTCTGCGCTCATAGGTTTCACTGTGGTTTCTCTGCAACTTAATGCGTTTACTGAGCGAGTAACACAAATCTTGCTTATGAGCTGTAAAAAATTTGAGTATGAAAAAGAAGTCTTCTTTTCTGTGCTCTTCAGAGTGGAAACTCCCCATAGTCCTTGGCAGGAGTTTGATGCAAACTTGTACTCCTGACATGTCTGTGGAAGTTATTTCCAAATAAACCGCACTCCTTCAAAAGAACTAGTAATTACCTTCGGGAATCAGGCACAAGTTTTATGGAAAATCTGACATAAGGCCTGGGAACCACTCTCGAAAACGTTACAGACCATTTGACCATCAAACACGGGTCCCATGGGTGTCATTGCAGGGTGCAATTAGAAGTTATTATTTCCACCAAAGCCAATTGCTTTTGATCGTTCCTGAAATGGCCTGACTTATTTGGTCATACTGGTTCTGTTTTGTGCCTTTAGAAGCTGTGGACAGGAAGTTTGCTTTATGGACATCTGTTCCAAATTACTTGGGTTTTTTTTTTTAACATTTTCTATCCTTCTTCCCATTTCATTTCAGCTGCTGTAAGAAATTAAAGCAGACACATCCACCAATTTGGGGAATTTGAAATGTTCTCACCAAATCCCTTTTCAACGACCTTGTCTTTCATTGCTTTTCCTTAAATCACTCACTTCAATTGGTTATCAAGGAAATTAGGAAGGGATCAAGGGAAGGACGACTTGTGTGTACTTAATGTTTCTTACGTAAAGTGGTTGTCAGGAATGATGAGCGGGTTATTATAAGTTGACCGTGTTTTATTTTTGTTTTAATTATAATTTCTTTTAGTAAAAAGGTTACAATACTAAGTTGTAATACAATAATGATAAATGACGTTAAAGAGGTTTTTCAACTAATCAAAATTGTACTTTTGGGGGCTGGTAACATACGTAATTAAACCCTACTTGCTGCTCCTCAGATTCCCATTGGCCATGCAGTGTTGTTAGGCTTGATCTGGCCCACAGGTGAACAGGTGTCTAGCCAACCGGTATCCTTCCTCACTGGACCTTCTCCATCATGCTTTCAGCCCAATCACATTGCAGCATATTTCTACTGCTTGAGTTCTGATACGTTATGGACATGTATTCCACAAGGACCTAAGTTAGAGGCAAGTGCCACTCAACAGGTTGTCGACCGTTTCAGTCCAAGACAAAGGCTAGGAAGCTACTTTTGAAAGAAACTATTATTAGCTATGTTTTCAGAAATCTGTTTTGCAGATGGGTCATGTAATATTGTATAGTAGTGGGCCTCATGTACAGCTTCTACTGGTGGGCCCCTAGGCAAGGTTTAACGCCAGAGTAAACAGTAGTGGAAATTGATAAGTTATATCTGGGACAAGGACTAAAAATTGTGACAATGGGGGATATTTATCATACGCTGGCACTCCTGCGCCAGCAAATGAAAATGATCCAATGGTCCAGCCAGGTTCCAAGGTGTATTCAAATTTTATTCCATGATATCATAAAACATCCACAGTGTAGATTCCCTCCACGAACGCGTTTCCGACGGCTTAACCATCCTTAGTCATGGTCTGACACAGTGCGCAGACACAGGGAGAGTAACGCCCCGCGCCGGCCCACTCCCGTCCGGCCGCGCCCTCCTCTCGGCCGGCCGCGCCCCGCCTTCACGCCCCTTCACGCCCCACTGGCGTGAAGGTGGCGGATCGGGGCAAATAATGGCAAAAGCTAGCAATAAGCTAGCATTTTGCGATTATTTCAGGGCCTCTGCGCCACTGGCGGTGCGCAGAGGTCCTGATAAATATCCCCCATTCTCTTTATAGTACAAATGTTTTTGCTGAGACAAAAATGAGACCAGTTTATCTAGTTAATCCAATTTAATGATGACTAAAATTAAAAAAAAAAAATATTGAAATATAGAAAAAAACACATAAAAATTAAAACATTTCAGTTAAGGATCATCATGAACCAATGACTTTAAAATGTTAAAACTTGTCTTGATATTTAATTTTCTCTGCAATGAACATGATTTCAAATTGACAGGATAGGACGCCATGAACTGGGAGCAACTGGGCCACGGATACTGTGTCCTTCCTTCTTGCTTCTTCACGTGATGGAACCCTGCCCTCTACAGCCAATTATTGGCTTCAGTGGTGTACAGAATAAGACCACTGATGCCAGTGATTGGAAGCTTTTATTGAAGGAGTACACTCATCGATCCTTTCCTTAGATGCCCACTCAGCCATGTATGTAGTAGGCTCTACCGGCACGTTTACCAGTGAGGTCTACCTTAGTGTTTAACTCATTGCTTATATCTCTGTGTAGGAACTAATTACCCTGTGTCACCACTGTTACAGTCACTAGGGGACAGCAAAATACCAGAAAATTAAATTACAAAATAAAACCATTACATTTATAATGGAAAACATTGTGCATTAGACATGACTAGTAGGAATAAACTAAAGAGTCTAAACGAGCACCATATTATCTGCTTCATCAGCCAGTGGAGTCACAATGAACACCCATGGGGCGATCCTTTTCATTAACGCCAACTATCATTCTTATCCTCAAATACTGCTTTGCCTTATTCATGCCTAAGGTCCACTTTTAAGACTATAGAGATTTTAAGATTATATTTCCTAACATACAGTAAATTATGCTCTTGAGTGATGTAACAGAATGATAATATATATTTATATTCTGATATAAACCCTGTGTGCACAATCCTCCATTGATGGTCAAACAGTTTGTCTTGTTAGCTTTCTGTCAGTGCTTATCTTGCTATTTGTTTATATTTCTGGATTTTCATATCAGCTTTCAAACTCGACTATTCTCCTGTGTATACGATTTTGTACCTCACTTGCTTTCTTGTGACCCAGATTATCAACCTCCCCTTTGTGTTATTTGTTTGTCTGTCTTGTACTTACACTTTGGATCAGGGAGGGGCCAACACACAGTTCCTGTCCACTGATTACGGTAGACCCAGTAAGTAGGCAGGGGCTGTTTGGGGGGGGCTCAGAATTAGGGTTCACTGTCCTTGTGTGTGTCTTGCCTTTAAAGATTGACCAGCCCAAAAATACATTTTGCTGTGTTATCAACATGGAAGCAATTGTTGATCAGTTTAAGGGCTTTGGCTCTGCAGAACCTTTCAGAACGGGTTCATGTGTCCCCTTCTTCCTTCAGGTCAGTCTGTGTCAGAATCCAATGTCAAGCTGCCTGACTTGCTTATTGGTGAAAAGAAGCATTTTTTCTCCTTCAGGTGTGATTGATATTTCCGTCTCAGACCTCAGTCCTTGAGTACTGACACCAAGAAAATAAACATAATATATCTCTCCTACCTGGAGGTCCTCAGGAATGCCTTTTTTATTCTCAGATGCTCCAGAGTTGCTCTCTGTGGATTAATTTGTTTCAACAATGGGTTTATTATATGGGGAACATAATATGACTGGGTATGCTGTAGGTCAGTTAAAATCTTTACACCAAGGAAAAAAGGTGGAAGGTGGAAAATTACTGTACTGAATTTAGGAAATGGTATATTCCTTCAGGCTGGAGTGATCAAGGTGCTTAGATACCAGTTCATACTAGGATTATCCAACGCATTTAAAGAGCTGTTAGGTGGTCACCCTGAGCCAAAGTATTTAGAAGAAGCTATGTCATTGGCAGTAAGGTTGTTTGAGCTTTTATAAATGTGATTGTATGTCTGATTTATCTCTTCATATTCCTTAGTCTGCTCCTCTGTCTTCTTCTTTACCTCACCTCACTACCACGTTGAAGAACCTATTCAGATTGGGACCACGTCAGCTCATGAGCAAAAAGAGTACCATTATAATAATGCACTCTACCATAAGAAGTCCAGAAATAACTAAATCTAACTAAAGGCCTGCCTCAAGAAACCAGCAGCTAAGCGACTTTCGAGAGGGTCAATTGGTTGCACAGGTATTTCCCGAACCAGTCTTGAAAGTTTTACTGGTTGTATCCTTTCTGACAGATTTGTTTCTGACAAGACCATTGTAAATTTATAGTCTGCATCCTATTTTGTCAACATGAGTTTTGTTTTTTCTCTAAATTGATCAGATTTGGTCAAACTGGATGCTTCACTCCAGTAATAGGAGCTGACTCTTATTACCTCATATTATTGGGGTCAAAAAAGTTCTCCTCGTTGCTTGTTTCTGATGTTCGGCTGATGTGAATCTTCCTGATTTGATTTCTGATTTTGTTGATGTTTTGACAAAGTTTACCGGGTTCTAAATATCCAACTTTTAATCGGGCCCTTCTAGAGTGTGAGGCTATTTAGGAGTACAATAAAGACGTTTTACAAAAGGGGCATATTTTCCCTTCCAACTCTCCTATGAGGGCAGGTTTCTTTTTTGTAGGTAAGAAAGATGATGGCCTTAGGCCATGGTTCTTCAAGATTGATCTCTGCAGGGCTTGCAATCTGATTCCGATCAGGGAGGGAGATGAATGACAGACTATGTTCAACACCTTGTGATGCCATTTGGCTTGTGCAAGGCTCCTGTGCTCCTGCTGTCTTCCAACACTTTGTTAATTATATATTCCAATATATGCTGGGTTAGTATGTTTATTTGGATGATATCTATATATTTACTTCTGATTGGACCACACATATGCAAACTGTCAGAAATGTACTATCTAGGTTTCTTCTAAATCAATTATTTTCTAGACTTGATTTTACCCTAATTGAATCAACCTTTCATTGTAGAAGTTGACTCTCCTCAGAGTGCATTTATGGTTTGGGCAACAATAAACCCCTAAAATCCTGTCCCTGGTGTTGTTATTGCTGTCATTGATGAGTATTTAGCTGTATATATCACTAATGCTCCATGTTCAGCTCCTGAAAATGTTCCATAAGGAAGGTTATCCTCCTATTCTTCGTCTACCTGTACATGAAGGAATACATTGCTTCAAGTAGGGGGACACCTCCTGGCAAATCCTAGCCACAGTTAGTTGGTAGGGCTGTTAATTTGCTGGATGCTGTGTGGCTGCCATTTTGGCAATATGTCTGTGTCAGGTGACCTAACCCTGAATCTGACCATCAGGTCTGCTCATCTTATTCTCTGGCAAAAATCTTCATTCCTCTCATCTCCTCAAGTTGCATTATCGCCGAAACCTTTCCAAACCTGATGGTCCCATTGAGGATCCGGTGGCCCTTTGTACATTGCTCTAATTACTGGACTGCTGACTTTCTGTAAGGGTTAAAGCTCTCACATTTTTATAGCCTTGCTTCTCTCACCTGGGACAAACATCATAATCTGATGTAAACCCCATGTGCGCCATACTCCATTGCTGGTCAGACATTTTGTCTTGCAGGCTTTTTGTTGCTGCTTATCTTGCTATTCATTTGTGCTTCTGGATTTTCAATATTGGCTTAACTTCTCGACTATTCTCCTGTGTACATGACTTAGTCCTTTGCTTGCTATCTTAGTTGTGACACAGTTGTCAAACTCCCCCTTCTGTTATTTGTTTGTCTGTCCTGTTACTTGTCTACACGTTGGCACAGGGATGGAACGACTTTTAAGCAATTTCTGAAAGAAATTAATAGGTAATAGTAATCTTTGCAATGTACTTCATTCGGATTTTATTTTTTGTTTCATTCTCCTGTACAATGTATCTGAAAGGTGTTTCTACATCATATAAGCGGGCAATGATTAACTCTTTCCATACTTAGAGCATATATCCCTTGATGATTCAGCTCTTTGGGAGATTGGACTATTCAGCGGCTGTCTGTAGGGAGTTTAGTCATTAAACACTTTATCAGATTCCATTATCTCTCAGATGTCAGTGGATACTGGAAAAAAAAAGTTGAATTCCTCAAATAAGGAAAAAGGACACAGGAGCAGATTTCTCTAATAAAGTATATTACAAATGTTTCTATTATCATGTGCTCTATTCATTTGTGCCATTATTTTGAAAGTTTAGTTAAGCTTTAACCTTAACCATTTTTTATGTTTAGGGATTGAAGGTGGTGGCTTTAAAGTGAATCCAATCTAGTCCTATACAATCTGGGTACAAGTCGGAGACTTCAAATGACCTCTGTATGAGGCACTTTTTTTTTAGCTAACAAAACCTTTAGGTAAAGCTTTGACAGAAAGTTGTTTTTCTACTATGTTATGCACAAACTAACACATTGCCTACTACTAAAGCATTTCATGTCTGTTCTTAAAAGCTGTTCTTTTCTCAACTCTTGATGAAATGAAAGTGTCACCAATCAAACATAAGTATATAATGTATGACCTTGCCTGGGGTTAGATTAACTATATGAAAATGCATGCAATTATAGACTGCACCATTTTCATGTCAGCCTGCAGGGACATGTGGCAGCTAAATGATATCATTTTTAAACATGGTGAAAAAAAATCATAAGATATTATGTAGAATCAATTAGGATCCTAATTTTAATATAAAGGTAAATATCTTCCAGTTTTTGGTCTACTCTCTGGTATTATTACTAGGTCGCTGTGCTCTATGAGGTGGCTATTTCCCAATGGCCACACACATGCAGTAAAGTTTTGAATGCACGGCACGAGTTTAGGAATAAAACTTACCGTTTTTGTAGCATGAGATCCATGTAGGCCTACAGACACACTGTATAGACCTACAACAGACAATGAACCCTATACATGTTTGATGAATAATCCCATGTGCATAAGGGCTTGAAGGGGTATTCTCAACATGGTAAATGCAGATATTTTGGGCGCTCCCTTAGAGTTGAATTGAGAGTGGTCGCGAATGTGCGTCAAACTCTTCATTTTCACATTCTTTTATGTTCAAACTGCTTCCACATGTATTTAAGAAGTGTCCGCTACACATATGTGTCACACGCAACTCATTTCTTTTGTGGCTGCACTATACACGACACTAAATTCTGCACATAAAGGGACGTTCAGGTGCTTAGTTGGACCGTGCGACACATTTATCATGCAGTGTGCGACAGATAGGTGCACGCCCTATAGGTCTCTGTTGGGGCAGTGCAGGGGGCGCCAGATTCATGAAGAATGTGCGGCACAATTCCTGAATCTTTAAGGGGGTTGTACAAAACTTTTCAAAAATTTCTTCATGGTCGGAAAGTGGCTGCTTAAAAAAATAAATCTCTAAAAGCCCATTCCCTGCACGGTATCATGCTCTGAAATATGAGGACGGTTGGCTGGATACCTCAGCTGGCTGGAAGCTGGGCTGAGCTAAGGACCAGAGAGATTACCTGGCATCAGAGGGGGGCTTGTCCTGCTCGACCAGCCTCTCCCATCTAATCCTCCCCATGCCTTATGCCCCCTAACTTGTCACAGTTCATGTCATTTGACCAGAGTAACATCATCTCAGGTCCTTTAGACTCTTAATAATAGCAAACTTTACCCTATGCATGTATCTGACCACATGAAGTCACAGCAGCTTTCATAGATTTCTACTCCTCTCCATCCTCCATGGAGGCTGCTGTGATTTCATGTAATCACATAGATTCTGTAGTTTGCTATTATTAGAAGGTTGAGAAACCTCCTATGACGTCACTGGTCACATGTCATGAATGTAACACAAGGCACCGTGTAAAAAGATTGACACAATTTTTCCCATCTGTACATGGAGCTTTACATGTCCCTAGTTGAATATAAGGAGACGGTCCCTAAGTAAAAGGAGGCAGAGCAGGAATTTGAAGAGACACAGAGCTGTCAGTTAGAATAATGGGGTGTGGTTCACTGGTATCTCTGACTCTTCTCCTCTCTCAGGCTGTCAGAGATGAGTCAGAAATGCTTATTTGCATATTAGAAAATGCATATAATAAAGGTACATGGCCCCACTGGCAGCTAATTTTAGGTGATATGGGGAGAACTTGTAACCCTTTATCAGCAGGCGTTGTTAGTCAGGGGTGTCAAAATCTGGTTACAGGTCCTCTTTAAGAAGCATGTGCACTTTAAATGTCTGTTCCTCCTGACTCTCATTGTGAAGTATATACTTGAGCATGAGGATGGGGAGTTAACTGAGTATGAGGATGGGGAAATGTCTAAAAAAGCTAAACATATTGGGCCAACAACAGTTCATAAGATACAGGGATGTGTTGTCGACAATGAATACAACGGAATGGAAGAAGGACTCTACGTTGCAGTGATTAGTGCAGGTCAATGGAAACAGTAGCCAACCCATATAACCAATGGGGAGTGTATTAGAAACTTTTGCTGCTGACAACCATCTCTGGCATAGGTTTTCTCTGCTGGAAACAAACACATCTGGCATTAAAATCCAATATGTTCAATTTATCTTTACTCTGATTATCTATAGGGACGAAAGTTGGGAAGCCACTCTATTCACAAAATAGGTGGGCCATTCCAGCAAAGTTGGCGAGTTCAGTCGGCATTCATCTTGTGTGAATAGTCTATGTGCCAGAGGTAGACAAATTACATAGTCAACTCTTAGACAGAGACAAGTAGAATATATTGGTGCCACATAAATTATAGTTAATGAGTAAAAAGAGTTTAACTTTGGTAAGCCAGGGCATAGAATGACACAATCTATAATACACATCTAGATGAAATATAATTCACCTAACTCGTGAGTTTGTAGAATCTGACGTTTGGCTGCAGATTTGGCAGTCGTGCTGTTTCGCTGTTTAATTTGGTTTTCTCTTCCCTGGATGTTTGTTCTCCACTGGGACACTGACTATTACTCTCCACTAGAAACGCACATAAAATCTACTATTGCTAAACAGTCTACGGTCTCTACAGAGATACAAAATCCCATTACAATAAGGATACAAACAGAAGTACTTGGGCTGAGAGGGTAAAGTAATGCAAAGCTACCGACAATCTCCAGTCGGACATGTTCAATATTATGTAAACAGCAACCATTTCAATTTTACAGAACGTCTCAAAATTCTGCATTGTGCCGGAGGATGTCAATTACCCCAAGGTGAACACTTTCCCGTGTCATGATCCTGTTCATCAAGCCTGGATCAGTTCATTATCGGAATCACTATGCATTCTGGTGGGCTATTCTGTTTTATAATATGATTATGTGTTTTCTAGTGTGTCGAAAAGGTTTGGTATGCAAATGGTCTTCCGTGAGATGCTAAATACCTTTCTCTATTGGCCACCCATGAGATCCTGCTGCCCAGTAATATTTGGCATCTAAAGACATTATTAAAGCTATTTATTAAAGCATAACCGTCATCGGAGATATTTTTTTATATTATGTGCAGGGGGATGTAGTGAACATTTTTCTAATATATTTGATTAGATAGAGATGCATATTCCAGCCTGTACAGTAAGTTTCTATGGAGGCTGCATCTAATCTCCCTGTGTTTGGTTAAACAGCTCTGAGAAGGGAGTATCAAGGAATTTCCTCTTGATCTTTGATAATGCAGAGTATACTACAGCCAAGGAGAAAACAGAGGGGATTAACACTCACAGCTGTATAACCACCAGGAGAGGAGAGACTAGTCCTCAATCCTGTAGACAGATTTGCAATAGCAACAAAGAAGAAACATTGTAACTAGAGATGAGCGAACACTAAAATGCTCGGGTACTCGTTATTCGAGACGAACTTTTCCCGATGCTCGAGTGCTCGTCTCGAATAACGAACCCCATTGAAGTCAATGGGAGACTCGAGCATTTTTCAAGGGGACCAAGGCTCTGCACAGGGAAGCTTGGCCAAACACCTGGGAACCTCAGAAAAGGATGGAAACACCACGGAAATGGACAGGAAACAGCAGGGGCAGCATGCATGGATGCCTCTGAGGCTGCTTAAACGCACCATTATGCCAAAATTATGGGCAACAGCATGGCCATGACAGAGTGACAGAATGAAGCTAGATAGCATCTAAAACATGCAATAATTGACCCTGACACTATAGGGGACGGCATGCAGAGGCAGCGGCAGCAGGCTAGAGAGTGTCATGGCGACATACCCTAAATGGACTCAGGCTTCAAACCAATGGGTGGCAGAGAGGAACCAAAGGAGGTGAGCAAGAAGTGCTCAAATAATATCGGTACATGATAAAAGTTTGCCAGTATATTTTGTGGATTACACAGCAGGGTGGCGACAAAGTTAACATGGAAGCCATGAAAACAACCCAAAATTCTGCCTGACACAGCTCGTTTGATAAGGGGACCATGTATGGAGGCAGTGAACTAGTAGTAGATTAAAGGTGCTGCAGTTAAAACTATGTTAGTTGGATCTTGGCATGGAGCTGGCGCTCCGCTGCCAGGCGAGCTTTCGCCAATCCAAGCCCCTGTCTCTAGGCTACTCCCCAAACAGCACTTTTGTATAAGATCAAGTGTAGTAGCGTTCTTATAAGTTTAGGATATGCCGGGTGAGGGGAATGTAAACAGATACGCAAGAAGCGCATGATGCGCATGGAGCTGGCGCTCCGCTGCCAGGCGAGCTTTCGCCAATCCAAGCCCCTGTCTCTAGGCTACTCCCCAAACAGCACTTTTGTATAAGATCAAGTGTAGTAGCGTTCTTATAAGTTTAGGATATGCCGGGTGAGGGGAATGTAAACAGATGCGCAAGAAGCGCATGATGCGCATGGAGCTGGCGCTCCGCTGCCAGGCGAGCTTTCGCAAATCCAAGCCCCTGTCTCTAGGCTACTCCCCAAACAGCACTTTTGTATAAGATCAAGTGTAGTAGCGTTCTTATAAGTTTAGGATATGCCGGGTGAGGGGAATGTAAACAGATGCGCAAGAAGCGCATGATGCGCATGGAGCTGGCGCTCCGCTGCCAGGCGAGCTTTCGCAAATCCAAGCCCCTGTCTCTAGGCTACTCCCCAAACAGCACTTTTGTATAAGATCAAGTGTAGTAGCGTTCTTATAAGTTTAGGATATGGCGGGTGAGGGGAATGTAAACAGATGCGCAAGAAGCGCTGAAATAATATCCCTAAATGGTAAAAGTTTGCAAGTATATTTTGTGGATTACACAGCAGGGTGGCGACAAAGTTAACAACTTTGATGTGGAATCCATGAAAACAACCCAAATTTCTGCCTGACACACCTCGTTTGATAAAGGGACGATGTATGGAGGCAGCTATATGGACGACTTTTGGAGGTAGCAATGGAGACAACGTGTGGAGGCTGCTATGGAGACAATTTAATTTGGATAGTGCCTGTATGTGGCAGTCCCAAACATTTTTCAAACCAGAGGAGCAGGTAGGTGGCCCTCCAGTAAAATGGGATAGATTGAGTGCCTGTATGTGGCAGTCCCAAAAATTGTTCAAACCAGAGGAGCAGGTAGGTGGCCCTCCAGTAAAATGGAATAGATTGAGTGCCTGTATGTGGCAGTCCCAAAAATTGTTCAAACCAGAGGAGCAGGTAGGTGGCCCTGCAGTAAAATGGAATAGATTGAGTGCCTGTATGTGGCAGTCCCAAAAATGTTTCAAACCAGAGGAGCAGGTAGGTGGCCCTCCAGTAAAATGGGATAGATTGAGTGCCTGTATGTGGCAGTCCCAAAAATGTTTCAAACCAGAGGAGCAGGTAGGTGGCCCTCCAGTAAAATGGAATAGATTGAGTGCCTGTATGTGGCAGTCCCAAAAATTGTTCAAACCAGAGGAGCAGGTAGGTGGCCCTGCAGTAAAATGGAATAGATTGAGTGCCTGTATGTGGCAGTCCCAAAAATTCTTCAAACCAGAGGAGCAGGTAGGTGGCCCTCCAGTAAAATGGAATAGATTGAGTGCCTGTATGTGGCAGTCCCAAAAATTCTTCAAACCAGAGGAGCAGGTAGGTGGCCCTGCAGTAAAATGGAATAGATTGAGTGCCTGTATGTGGCAGTCCCAAAAATTCTTCAAACCAGAGGAGCAGGTAGGTGGCCCTCCAGTAAAATGGAATAGATTGAGTGCCTGTATGTGGCAGTCCCAAAAATTCTTCAAACCAGAGGAGCAGGTAGGTGGCCCTGCAGTAAAATGGAATAGATTGAGTGCCTGTATGTGGCAGTCCCAAAAATGTTTCAAACCAGAGGAGCAGGTAGGTGGCCCTCCAGTAAAATGGAATAGATTGAGTGCCTGTATGTGGCAGTCCCAAAAATTCTTCAAACCAGAGGAGCAGGTAGGTGGCCCTCCAGTAAAATGGAATAGATTGAGTGCCTGTATGTGGCAGTCCCAAAAATTGTTCAAACCAGAGGACCGGGTAGGTGGCCCTCCAGAAAAATGGAATAGATTGAGTGCCTGTATGTGGCACTCACAAAAATTGTTTCAAACAGAGGACCGGGTAGGTGGCCCTCCAGAAAAATTAAATGCATGAAGTATAGCAAGAGCCAGTGGGCCCTGTCAAAAAATAGCCATTTTCCTCTGCTTTACTGTACAAAGAGGAGGAGAAGGAGGAAAATGAGGAGGAGGAGGAGGAGTGGATCAATTATTCAGGTTGAGCTTCCTTCACCTGGTGGAGATTGGAAATTCTGAGAAATCCAGCCTTTATTCATTTTAATAAGCGTCAGCCTGTCAGCGCTGTCAGTCGACAGGCGTGTACGCTTATCGGTGATGATGCCACCAGCTGCACTGAAAACCCGCTCGGACAAGACGCTAGCGGCAGGGCAGGCAAGAACCTCCAAGGCGTACAGCGCCAGTTCGTGCCACATGTCCAGCTTTGAAACCCAGTAGTTGTAGGGAGCTGTGTGATCATTTAGGACGATGGTATGGTCAGCTACGTACTCCCTCACCATCTTTCTGTAAAGATCAGCCCTACTCTGCCGAGACTGGGGACAGGTGACAGTGTCTTGCTGGGGTGACATAAAGCTGGCAAAAGCCTTGTAAAGCGTACCCTTGCCAGTGCTGGACAAGCTGCCTGCTCGCCTACTCTCCCTCGCTACTTGTCCCGCAGAACTACGCACTCTGCCGCTAGCGCTGTCAGAAGGGAAATACTGTTTCAGCTTGTGCACCAGGGCCTGCTGGTATTCATGCATTCTCACACTCCTTTCCTCTGCAGGGATGAGAGTGGCAAGATTTTGCTTGTACCGTGGGTCCAGGAGAGTGAACACCCAGTAATCGGTGCTGGAATAAATTCTTTGAACGCGAGGGTCACGGGATAGGCAGCCTAGCATGAAATCTGCCATATGCGCCAGAGTACCAACGCGTAAGAATTCACTCCCCTCACTGGCCTGACTGTCCATTTCCTCCTCCTCCAACTCCTCCAACTCCTCTTCTTCTGCCCATACACGCTGAACAGTGAAGGACTCAACAATGGTCCCCTCTTGTGTCTCGCCAACATTCTCCTCCTCTTCCTCCTCATCCTCCTCCACCTCCACCTCCTCCGATATGCGCTGAGAAACAGACCTCAGGGTGCTTTGGCTATCAACAAGGGAATATTCTTCCCCCGTCTCTTGTGACGAGCGCAAAGCTTCCGACTTCATGCTGACCAGAGAGTTTTTCAACAGGCCAAGCAGCGGGATGGTGAGGCTGATGATGGCGGCATCGCCACTGACCATCTGTGTTGACTCCTCAAAGTTACTCAGCACCTGACAGATATCAGACATCCACGTCCACTCCTCATTGTAGACTTGAGGAAGCTGACTGACCTGACTACCAGTTCTGGTGGAAGTTGACATCTGGCAGTCTACAATCGCTCTGCGCTGCTGGTAAACTCTGGATAACATGGTCAGTGTTGAATTCCACCTCGTGGGCACGTCGCACAACAGTCGGTGAGCGGGCAGTTGGAGGCGGCGCTGCGCTGCCCTGAGAGTGGCAGCATCTGGGCTGGACTTCCTGAAATGCGCACAGATGCGGCGCACCTTCGTGAGCAAATCAGACAGATTGGGGTATGTCTTGAGGAAACGCTGCACTATCAGATTTAACACATGGGCCAGGCATGGCACATGTGTCAGTCTGCCGAGTTGCAGAGCCGCCACCAGGTTACGGCCGTTGTCACACACAACCATTCCCGGCTTGAGGTTCAGCGGTGCCAGCCACAGATCAGTCTGCGCCGTGATGCCCTGTAATAGCTCTTGGGCGGTGTGCCTTTTGTCGCCTAGGCTCAGCAGTTTGAGCACCGCCTGCTGTCGCTTAGCGACGGCACTGCTGCTGTGCCTAGAGCTACCGACTGATGGCGCCGTGCCCACGGATGGTAGTTCGGAGGAGGAGGTGGAGGAGGGGTGGGAGGAGGAGGAGGCATAGTAGGCCTGAAACACCTGGACCGAGGTAGGCCCCGCAATCCTCGGCGTCGGCAGTATATGAGCAGCCCCAGGGTCAGTCTCGGTCCCAGCCTCCACCAAGTTAACCCAATGTGCCGTCAGCGATATATAGTGGCCCTGCCCGGCAGCACTCGTCCACGTGTCCGTGGTCAGGTGGACCTTGTCAGAAACGGCGTTGGTCAGGGCACGGATGATGTTGTCTGACACGTGCTGGTGCAGGGCTGGGACGGCACATCGGGAAAAGTAGTGGCGGCTGGGGACCGAATACCGAGGGGCGGCCGCCGCCATGAGGTTGCGAAAGGCCTCGGTCTCTACTAGCCTATAGGGCAGCATCTCCAGGCTAAGCAATCTGGAGATGTGCACATTAAGGGCTTGGGCGTGCGGGTGGGTTGCACTATATTTGCGTTTCCGCTCCAGCGTCTGGGGTATGGAGAGCTGAACGCTGGTGGATGCTGTGGAGGATCGTGGAGGCGACGATGGGGTTTTTGGGCCAGGGTCCTGGGCAGGGGGCTGACTAGCAGCTGACACAGGGGAAGGAGCAGTGGTGTGCACGGCCGGAGGTGAACGGGCTTGTTGCCACTGAGTGGGGTGCTTAGCATTCATATGCCTGCGCATACTGGTGGTAGTTAAGCTAGTAGTGGTGGAACCCCTGCTGAGCCTGGTTTGGCAAATGTTGCACACCACAGTCCGTCGGTCATCCGGTGTTTCCTTAAAGAACCTCCACACTTCTGAAGATCTAGCCCTCGCCGCAAGAGCCCTCACCACGGGAGCTTCACTAGTTGACAGTGGCGCTGATGCACCAGCTCTGGCCCTGCCTCTCCGTCTGGCCCCACCACTGCCTCTTCCAACCTGTTCAGGTCGAGGACTCTCCTCCGTCTCAGAAGCACTGTGTTCACCCGGCCTCTCAACCCAGCTTGGGTCTGTCACCTCATCATCCTCCGATCCCTCAGTCTGCTCCCCCCTCGGACTTCCTGCCCTGACAACAACTTCCCCACTGTCTGACAACCGTGTCTCCTCATCGTCGGACACCTCTTTACACACTTCCACTACGTCAAGAAGGTCATCATCACCCACAGACTGTGACTGGTGGAAAACCTGGGCATCGGAAAATTGCTCAGCAGCAACCGGACAAGTGGTTTGTGACTGTGGGAAGGGTCCAGAAAACAGTTCCTCAGAGTATGCCGGTTCAAATGGCAAATTTTCCTGGGAGGGGGCAGACTGGGGGGGAGGAGGCTGAGGTGCAGGAGCTGGAGGAGTGGGGATTTCGGTGACATGGGTGGACTGCGTGGAAGACTGACTGGTGGTGGACAAATTGCTCGAAGCATTGTCAGCAATCCACGACATCACCTGTTCGCACTGTTCTGGCCTCAACAGTGCTCTACCACGAGTCCCAGTAACTTCAGACATGAACCTAGGGAGTGTAGCTCTGCGGCGTTCCCCTGCTCCCTCATCAGCAGGTGGTGTCTCACCCCGCCCAGGACCACGGCCTCTGACCCCTGCAGTAGTTGGACGCCCACGTCCCCGCCCTCGTCCTCTACCCCTAGCCCTGGGGTTAAACATTTTTAAAATGAGAGTTATAACTTTTTTTTTTTTTTTACTTTTTTTTTTTTTTTTTGTGTGTTTTTTTGTGTTTTTTGTTTTTTTTGTGTTTTTTGTTTTTTTTTGAGTTTTTAGAACCAAACAATCCTATCCTATTGCTATGGCTATTTTCTAGCCAAGTATCAAAGGAAGCACACTACTATGCCAGATGAGATGACACTGAGTTATTGCCTAATAGAAATCCAACCCCTACTGAATTTTGCCACTTCAGCCTTTGCTATGGATATGTGCGCCACTAAGCGCAGAACACAGCGGTCGCAAGTCTCACTACAAATTGCTCAGAATTGGCAAGTACATGCACTGCAGAAACTACAGCCACCAGCAGATCAACCAGAAATCAAATATATAGAACGCTACTGTAGGCTTCAAGAAGCTATTTGTATTCTCCTATGGCTATTTTCTAGCCAAGTATCAAAGGAAGCACACTACTATGCCAGATGAGATGACACTGAGTTATTGCCTAATAGAAATCCAACCCCTACTGAATTTTCCCACTTCAGCCTTTGCTATGGATATGTGCGCCACTAAGCGCAGAACACAGCGGTCGCAAGTCTCACTACAAATTGCTCAGAATTGGCAAGTACATGCACTGCAGAAACTACAGCCACCAGCAGATCAACTAGAAATCAAATATATAGAACGCTACTGTAGGCTTCAAGAAGCTATTTGTATTCTCCTATGGCTATTTTCTAGCCAAGTATCAAAGGAAGCACACTACTATGCCAGATGAGATGACACTAAGTTATTGCCTAATAGAAATCCAACCCCTACTGAATTTTCCCACTTCAGCCTTTGCTATGGATATGTGCGCCACTAAGCGCAGAACACAGCGGTCGCAAGTCTCACTACAAATTGCTCAGAATTGGCAAGTACATGCACTGCAGAAACTACAGCCACCAGCAGATCAACCAGAAATCAAATATATAGAACGCTACTGTAGGCTTCAAGAAGCTATTTGTATTCTCCTATGGCTATTTTCTAGCCAAGTATCAAAGGAAGCACACTACTATGCCAGATGAGATGACACTGAGTTATTGCCTAATAGAAATCCAACCCCTACTGAATTTTCCCACTTCAGCCTTTGCTATGGATATGTGCGCCACTAAGCGCAGAACACAGCGGTCGCAAGTCTCACTACAAATTGCTCAGAATTGGCAAGTACATGCACTGCAGAAACTACAGCCACCAGCAGATCAACCAGAAATCAAATATATAGAACGCTACTGTAGGCTTCAAGAAGCTATTTGTATTCTCCTATGGCTATTTTCTAGCCAAGTATCAAAGGAAGCACACTACTATGCCAGATGAGATGACACTGAGTTATTGCCTAATAGAAATCCAACCCCTACTGAATTTTCCCACTTCAGCCTTTGCTATGGATATGTGCGCCACTAAGCGCAGAACACAGCGGTCGCAAGTCTCACTACAAATTGCTCAGAATTGGCAAGTACATGCACTGCAGAAACTACAGCCACCAGCAGATCAACCAGAAATCAAATATATAGAACGCTACTGTAGGCTTCAAGAAGCTATTTGTATTCTCCTATGGCTATTTTCTAGCCAAGTATCAAAGGAAGCACACTACTATGCCAGATGAGATGACACTGAGTTATTGCCTAATAGAAATCCAACCCCTACTGAATTTAGCCACTTCAGCCTTTGCTATGGATATGTGCGCCACTAAGCGCAGAACACAGCGGTCGCAAGTCTCACTACAAATTGCTCAGAATTGGCAAGTACATGCACTGCAGAAACTACAGCCACCAGCAGATCAACCAGAAATCAAATATATAGAACGCTACTGTAGGCTTCAAGAAGCTATTTGTATTCTCCTATGGCTATTTTCTAGCCAAGTATCAAAGGAAGCACACTACTATGCCAGATGAGATGACACTGAGTTATTGCCTAATAGAAATCCAACCCCTACTGAATTTTGCCACTTCAGCCTTTGCTATGGATATGTGCGCCACTAAGCGCAGAACACAGCGGTCGCAAGTCTCACTACAAATTGCTCAGAATTGGCAAGTACATGCACTGCAGAAACTACAGCCACCAGCAGATCAACCAGAAATCAAATATATAGAACGCTACTGTAGGCTTCAAGAAGCTATTTGTATTCTCCTATGGCTATTTTCTAGCCAAGTATCAAAGGAAGCACACTACTATGCCAGATGAGATGACACTGAGTTATTGCCTAATAGAAATCCAACCCCTACTGAATTTTGCCACTTCAGCCTTTGCTATGGATATGTGCGCCACTAAGCGCAGAACACAGCGGTCGCAAGTCTCACTACAAATTGCTCAGAATTGGCAAGTACATGCACTGCAGAAACTACAGCCACCAGCAGATCAACCAGAAATCAAATATATAGAACGCTACTGTAGGCTTCAAGAAGCTATTTGTATTCTCCTATGGCTATTTTCTAGCCAAGTATCAAAGGAAGCACACTACTATGCCAGATGAGATGACACTGAGTTATTGCCTAATAGAAATCCAACCCCTACTGAATTTTGCCACTTCAGCCTTTGCTATGGATATGTGCGCCACTAAGCGCAGAACACAGCGGTCGCAAGTCTCACTACAAATTGCTCAGAATTGGCAAGTACATGCACTGCAGAAACTACAGCCACCAGCAGATCAACCAGAAATCAAATATATAGAACGCTACTGTAGGCTTCAAGAAGCTATTTGTATTCTCCTATGGCTATTTTCTAGCCAAGTATCAAAGGAAGCACACTACTATGCCAGATGAGATGACACTGAGTTATTGCCTAATAGAAATCCAACCCCTACTGAATTTTGCCACTTCAGCCTTTGCTATGGATATGTGTGCCACTAAGAGCTAAACACAACGGTAGCAAGTCCCCCTGCTAATTCCTCACAAAATGGTAAAAGATGCAAATTAAAATAAAAAAAGTAGAACGTTATTGTAGCCCTAAGAAGGGCTGTTGGGTTCTTTGAGAATCACTCCTGCCTAACAGTAAGCTAATAGAACACCCTAACGCTTTCCCTGACCAGCAGCAGCTCTCTCCCTAGCGGCATCCAGAGACAGAATGATCCGAGCAGCGCGGCCAGCGGCTAGTCTATCCCAGGGTCACCTGATCTGGCCAGCCAACCACTGCTATCGACGTGTAAGGGTACCACGTCATGCTGGGTGGAGTGCAGAGTCTCCTGGCTTGTGATTGGCTCTGTTTCTGGCCGCCAAAAAGCAAAACGGCGGGAGCTGCCATTTTCTCGAGCGGGCAAAGTATTCGTCCGAGCAACGAGCAGTTTCGAGTACCCTAATGCTCGACCGAGCATCAAGCTCGGACGAGCATGTTCGCTCATCTCTAATTGTAACTAATGGGCACATTGGTTCTTTACAAACCAAGGCCCCTTCTACACCCGCGAGTGTGATGCAATGAACTTGCGTCACACTCGCAACGCGTGCTGCTCGGAACGCACGGCCCGAACGATGCAAACCAGAACTAAACTGACATGCTGAGTTCAGTTCCAGTTTGCAGCGTTTGGGCCGTGCGATCCGCGGAGCATGCACTACGAGTGTGGCGCGAGTTCATCACACTCGAGAGTGTAGAAGGGGGCCGAAGGCTACATGCACAATGATGTAGGCCTGCACGGCCAGCCAGGCAGGCATACGTCAGACGCGATGGAGATCCACGGTGCGTTTTTTCACCAATTTCACAGCATTTTGAATGTTTTTCCTGCTTCCCAGTACACGGCATGGAATATTAAATACCATCACTATGAACTGCAATTTGTTAGGCAGAAAACAAGCCGTCACAAAGCTCTTTACGTGTAAAAAAAAAAAGTTATAGATTTTTGATTGTGGGGAGTGAAAAATAAAAATGAAAAAACGAAAAAGGGCAAGGTTCTTAAAGGGTTAAATAAATATTATGCTGCACAATGTGTGTAGCATGTATATAATGGTGCAGACCAGGGCAGGTGTCAGCACTAAATGTACCTGGGTAAGTGCTAGGGCCCAGAGCTGCTGGGGGGTCCACACAAGGCATTACATAAGGAATCCATGAGGGAGAGGGGGGCTGTATCTAATGAATTCATAGAGTATGGTTTGTTATGATAAACTGGGGGACAAGAGACTGTTTTAGTTCCTGAATTTTTAATGCCGCCACATGAGTTCACTGCAAAGGGGCCCACTGAGGCACTGGTGCAGATATCTAATCTTTCGTGTGTCAGGTCGGATTCTGGGCCTGCTGACACTGTGGACCCTATAGCTATGCCTGCTCCGCCTGTAATTATTCCCATGGGGGTCAGGGAGAACAGAAAAGGGAACATTATAAACATGGGGGTTACTAAAAAGTGGGGCTTACAAATAGAGGGTATAAAAAAGGTGGATAAATGGGGGACTACAAAAAGGGTCTATTGTAAATTGTGGAATGGCTAGAGAAAAAGGGCATGGATGCCTATGGATAGCTCTAGAAAAGGGGTCAGAAAAAGGTTTTTTTTGCAGGGTGTAGGAAGGGGACATTATACTATGTACTGTAGGGACCATATTAAAGGTACATTGTACAGTATGCTGGATATAATCCTTTTTGGGCTCAATAGGGAGTAGGGCCAGGGGTGATTCAAGGGTGGGGCAGTCCTATGGCAGCTCCTCTTGTCTCTCATTTGCTATCCTAAAAGTTGGGACTGATCTAGAATGGGCAGAGTTGGCCACCACGAGGCTTTGTCTGCTATCATGTAGTACACACTACGTTCCTTCATATTCTATAAGATCTGATGTATATAGACATATATAAACCCACAAATATTATTGTAACCCTGCATCAATGCTATCAGTAAATTGTGCTCGTTGAAAGTTCTGATCATTCCCAATTTTCCTATACCTCGAGTAAGGTGAACGCTGCTCACCCCCTGTACGCGTTTTTTTAATTTTGTCAGCAGCAGACACGGGCAATACATCAGAATCGGAGTCCTTGACACTAAAGGTGACCCCTGCAGCCGTGTAATGACACAATACATAATCCTTAATGAAGTCACTATCTTCACACTCTCTTCCTCGCTCTGTCTGCGCCCGGTGATTTATGATGGCCTCCCCGTACAGTGCCCCCTTTTCATTTCACCGTGACAAAGTGCCTGAGACAATTATCTCGCTGATTAGACCCAATATAAAAACTACCTGGGAGATTTCTGCAGGTGTCATACGCGCCAGTCCTATATCAATCCTTATGTACGGCAGCACGAGTCTTATGTGGAGGTAACGCCGACACGCAGCAACAAATTCCCATAGTTCTGTTCTTATAACTGAGGAAATGTATTCCGACAGAATCCGCCGTTTACCAGGGAGCCATGCTGAGCCGCGGCCTGATTTATCTACAAACCACTGGACAGTTTTACACGGAAAGTTTCTTGTCACACGCTGCAGCATGGAGGAGCCGTAATGGAAATGTCTTTGGAAGGTCATTATCTGAAGAACGCTTTTTTTCAGGTATTGATGTAACATAAAAAAGGATATAAAGTGTTTATTGTTGTATAGGATCTTATGTTTTCTTGGGTTTTACACAATTTCTGACTTGGTAGGAAATAAATTCAGCGTGAATCAATACTGTCATTTATGTTGTAGCTTGACAGGTTTCCTTAAAGGGATCCTACAAGGATAAGCAATAGCAATACATAAGACTCATTGATATTCACAAATTCTGCAGAGTGTCCAGGAGAATTTCTTAATCTCGGAAATGGCGCACAATGTAAAGTCTTGAATCAACTATTAAAGGAAATCTACCATCAAACTAAATAAACCAGGGACGCTTACTCATAGATCCAGGCACCGTGACTGTGGTAATCTTATTATAACTTTGGGTTTCTGAAGCCCAGCCCGGTTTTGTGTTGAAAGTTATATTCATGTAACTCCAATGTTTGGTGTATACAATCGTTTTTATTGTCCGTGACTTGCTGCCATTGACTTCATTGACACATTGACGGTGAGGTAAGTGCAACACCCCTGCCAATACATGGTCAGAGGAGTAGTTGCGAACAGTGCCCTCTACAGGTTAGGAGCTGACAGATGGAGTCGCGAACCCTCCAGGGAGGTTCTCGACCTGGTCGTCAGGGGTTAACAGCGGTAGATCCTGCCTGAACAGGCAAGAGTTAACTATGCTAAAGTTATTATCCAACTGTATTACTTCAGGTGAACTGGAGTGTGATTGGAGAGTGAGCCACCACCTGATCAGGGAATGACAAAACCCCTGGACAGGAAGGGGCAAGTCTTTTTTTGAGGCAAAGCTCTCACCACATGAGGAGCTCCTAGGCCCCAGCTCTCCCAGAGAGTGCAGACTGTCAGTGACCAGAGAGATAGTGTGACACACACCTACCATCCTCACACATAACACCCAGGACAAAGCTGCAGCTTCCATATCTGGACACAGCTACCTCTCAGCCTGTACCTACCACAAGGCTGGTGAATCTACTCCTGAGGATCACTCTCCATGACCACTCCAGTAATCCAGAATCCTCCTGTAATCCGGAATTTGTAACCAGATTGTTTGGCTCGTTGTCTGTAGTTGTTCGGATAAAGAACCGTGAGTTATCTTTGCACAACGTTGCCTCTGTCTGTTCCCTGGATACAGCTGTAAAACCAAGGGCGCCCTATCCATTACCAAGGGACTCATACAACAGACACCAAAGGGGTTGCCCCAGGGAGATTCAGTACATCAGCCTCTATAATTTCTTGCACACACCACCTGCTGTAGAGCTGCCAGACTGTAGGACAGCCCTCCGGTCCCCATACCAAGCACCGTGACCTCAGCGTGCCCTATGCTGCAACCGCCAGCCACTCTGGTAGTGAAGCCTCCTGTCTTTTAACTCATCAGTCAGAGATTCCTGACCATAAAATGGCAGCAGAAGGAGGGTCATGTGATCTCTATCTGTCCATGAACAATTACCAGGACCCTATTATAGCAGTCATGAATATGAAATGAAGGTACTGGGTGGGTGATTGCTCATGGACAGATAGAGACCACATGACCCTCCATCTGCAGCCATTTTATGTGCAGGAATCTCTGGCTAATGAGGTAACAGACAGGAGGCTTCACTTTACATATCGAGAAAGCCGAGCAGAACTATTAATAGATGTGTAATGGTAAATTATCTAATATCCTGCCCCCCCACACTTACAAACACACATTACACATAACATGAACTAAAGTGGCCAACCCCATTGGCGTAACTAGGAAAGGTAGCAGGCTTCTGAATGGGGTCCCCTTCCCACTTAAAAATATACATATTTGTATACTTACACATGCGAGTTACAATCACACATTTATCCATGCATATAGCATATACACACATATACAGTGCCATATACAAATGTACAGCCTATATACACACGACATACAGCATATACACACACATATACAACATATATACATCACATATGTTATATACATATCATGCTGTACAACGTTCAGCATATGTATATAATGGTGCACACCCTCTACTCTTTAGTGTGTCAGGTCCGATGACATGGGCCCCCCTGACACTGTGGGCCCCATAGCAGCTGCTCTGTCTGCTACCACTGTAGTTATGCCCCTGGTCATCCCCTTTAAGCACATGGTCATGTGCGCTTAGTGTTGTGTATTCTATACTATTGTGTAACATTTACATCATTTGCTGGAGTGGAATGTCCTCAGCACAGGCTAAGCAGGTAGACGAGCCTAAAGGCATCCATTAGGCAGCCCAACTCTTGGATCAGTGCAGTTTTAGTGCAGCAAAACAAAGTTGCACAAACATTAAGAGGAGATTGGGTCTAAATATCACAAAACATAATAATAAATGAATAAATATATATACACCAAAAACCTGAACATAAACTGATTTGACCTGAATTGCTGAATTGCAGAGGTCAGAGATGGTTGCAAAAACCTACCCAAAAGCAAAAACAGAATCGGACATCACCGTGACCAAGACTTGGAGAGTCTTAAAGGTTTGTAATTTGTATTGGTTGGTAACTATTCAAACAGTTGCTAAAAAGGTAAAAATGTTCTGGTTGCCCATAGAAACCAATCAGAGCTTAGCTTTAATTTTATGAACAGCTGTGGGAAAATGAAAGCTGAGCTGTGATTGGTTGCCAACAGTTCTGCTCTCAAATCTCCCAGTATCTCTAATTTCATTATTTACATGACAAGACGCCCTCTATTTAACGAAACATTCCCCTCCCCTGCATTATCAGCACCTTTCTTGCATTATGTCCTTTCGAGGAATCAATGCCGCAGACAGGGGATTACCTAAGAATATGTATTTGGTGATGAAATCCTGACCACAACACGACCGCCTCATTCTACATAAGTAACGTGACACTAAATGTAACATTTAGGAACATGACTTTGAGTATTCGAAATCCCTGTGATTTTGCTCGGCTTTGATTTTAGGATTGTACAAAAAGGGGCGAGGGTTTGTATTAGAAATACAGGTCATCTATAAGAAGTCGGCTAAATGAATGCACATTATTGGCCAATAAACAGCTCATCCATTAGCGGCCGGGCTCCTGAATAATATAGCACTCTCATATCGCCATAATTTATACTGCTGACTGGAGAATAGACAAGATTATTACAGTGAGGGATCCTGGAAGGCACATGATGCATGAGGAGGCTGCATTGATCTTCACACAACAGGAAGGTGTCTAGACTAGAGATGTACGGCGCAGGCTTTCAGAGAAGGATATAACTCATGTGCGCAGGCCCTAATGGAGTAACGGAGCCGGTGATTGATGACTTGTCCCTATACACTGGCACTGCTGCTATTAGATAGAAGGGGCCAGCGCTGACCTTTCATCACTCTGCATGTCCTTCAGTCACTTCAAACGACCTCTCTTAAAGTAGCAGCCCCTCCGCTGTTTACAGGCCGGATTGAATTCCATAGCTGTTTTTATGTGAATATTTTTAATATTTCTGTGACAGGCAGAGATGAAACTTGAAGATCCTGGACTGCAATGTAATATGTGTAACAGCTTCTCTACCTACACATGCCATTCACGGGTGTTCCAGGAATAAGCATAAGTCGTATTTAAATGGGTCATTAAAATATTAGCTAATATGTAATTAGTTTTTGTTTAAAATTTCGCTCCCCTTAGCAGTGGACCTACACTATGATGGAGATTTAAAATGCTACTGGCCCTTTAATCAGTCCATTGATTTTGACCCTGTGGAAAAGACACAGGACAGAAGATGCTTCTGGTCACATGTTCTGTAACTGCCTGGGCAGGTCATGTGATTATCACTATGTTTGGCTGTAATCGGTTGGTTGCAGTGCATCCAGTATGGCCAGTGTTGTGGGGTAATGTGCAGTGATGGCAGTTACTCATCATTACTATGGGAACAGAGCTGGACAGTCTGTTACATCATCACTGGGAGCAGAGCATAAGAGGGAGGAGCTGTTTCAGAGACCTGAGGGATCATGGGAGGTGTAGTATCATCTTGGAGATAACTCTGCCTACTTTAGAAACCAATAAAATTTTGTGGATCATAAAACAAACCTATTTAAGCTCTGCATTGTGATTAATTTGATTAACATCAGATTTAGTGTTAATTCAGACATTAGTGTTCCCAGAATACCCCTTGAAGTGAAGTGAAGTGGAAGTGATGTGTTTAGGATACACAGCAGATTCATTGGAGCTTGTGTTTTCTCATATTTGGTGCAATATGCGAAAGTGGTTTCAGCAGTCTTGGAAATTACACTCTCCGTGAGGTTACATGGGTGCAACAGTCATGAGACGAGTTGAGCTTGCAGCCACCTGCAGCAGGATGGGGGTCAGCTATAGGGGCACAGTTATTTGCTACACAGTAGAACCTTCCACTTAAAAATAGTATATCTTTACACCTGACATCATGGCTATGAGGCACTGCATGGAGAACCAACTTACTTGAAAAAAAAATTACCTGATACATTACTATTAGAAGGGGCAGAGAGGGTGAGATTCTATAGCTCATCTGAAGCAGGGATTTCATCCGTGTTGGTTGCTATACCCAGGGGGTTCTGTGTACTCTACAACCATAATGGAGGCAACTGGGGCAGGAACTGCACTATTTTACTGGACACCATTGCCTGTTCATGCTGGTTTCAGCTATCAAATCGGATACTGATTAACTTTTCTGCAGATAGATTAGGCATGGGTCTCTCTTGAGAACAGGAGAGACTTGTTCTGTATCTTCATTTTGCCCTGTTACTGGACTGAGATTATACAGATCTGGAAAACAATTCTTGCCACCAAGAGGTTAAATACACAGGCGTTATGAGTGCAGAATTCTGATTTCATATCTGAATGCACAATACCTTATGAATGAAACAATACTTTCAGGCTCTATAGAAGCAACTCTAAACCATAACTATAATCTTTCCTGCAACCCCCAAGGCACCTTTGTATGATTCAAAGTGAATAAGTATATAAAAATCAGCGGGTAGAAAAAGCAATACTTAGACTGCCTGATACAGCGGATTCTATGATAAATGACAGCATAATATAAAGTAGAAATGACTAGTGTTATACACACATATTAAGGGAGAACATATGTGTGCTTTTTAAAGTGAACCTGTCACCAGATATGTAATTTTTAGCTGATGACTGGTTCCAATAGTCTATGCTATGCTGCTTTTAAAGGGAACCTGTCACCACATTTTTCACAAAAACAGCTAGTATTAGTTTCCCTTAAAGCCCTAGTAACAAACTGACACCCTTCTTTAAGCTAAAAATGGTTTCTCTCAGATCTCCATTGAGTCAACTTTATAATTTTGCCTGTTTTCCACGGATATCTATAGCGAGTAGAGAGGGTGTGGTCTCCTCTCCCTTAGTCCAGCAACTCATCCCCATGCTTTCTCAGCATGTAGCTGTAATGTCATGTGACCAGGGTGACAACACCTCAGATCCTTCAGCCTCTTAACCCCTAAAAGGAAACCTACCACTTGAAGTGGCAGGTTTCAGAAGAAAACACCGAGCACCAGCTCAGGGTGAGCTGGTGCCGGAGCTTATTTTTGTTAGTGTTTTAAACCGCGGTATCGCGGTTTAAAACACTTTTTAAACTGTATAGCCGGCGCAGGGAGGTACGCGCTTGGCGCTTACCATGCGCGCGACCGTGCGCGCGGCTACATAGGAGGTGAAGGAGAGCCGCGCGCATGGTAAGCGCCGAGCGCGTACCTGCCTGCGCCGGCTATACAGTTTAAAAAGTGTTTTAAACCGCGATACCGCTGTTTAAAACACTAACAAAAATAAGCACCGGCACCAGCTCAGCCTGAGCTGGTGCTCTGTGTTTTTTTCTGAAATCTGCCACTTCAAGTGGTAGGTTTCCTTTAATGCTCTGCGCCATAGCTCTACGGCACAGAGGTATAAGGGATGTATGAAGAGGGCTCACGGGCTGAGTCCTCTTCATACAAAGGTGGGGGTTTTTGCATTTTGCATAAAACCCCCACCGCTAATAACCGCGGTCGGTGCTTGCGATCACCGCGCCCCCGAACCTCATCGGGGGGGCGGAGATCGGTTACCATGGTAGCCTCGGGTCTTTTTTTGACACGAGGCTACATGGCTTCTGGAGATTCGTTACAATGAGCCAGTCGCTCATTGTAATGTATGACCTGCAAAAATGCCATATATTGCAATACAGAAGTATTGCAGTATATGGTAGGAGCGATCTGACCATCTAGGGTTAATGTACCCTAGATGGTCTAAAAAATAGTGAAAAAAAAAAAAGAAAAAAAAAGTTTAAAAAATAAAAAAAATTAATAAAATATTAAAAATTCAAATCACCCCCCTTTCCCTAGAACGGATATAAAACATAATAAACAGTAAAAATCACAAACATATTAGGTATCGCCGCGTCCCAAAATGCCCGATCTATCAAAATATAAAACCGGTTATGGGCGGCGGTGACCTCCGAGGCAGGAAATGGCACCCAAATGTCCGAAATGCGACTTTTACAACTTTTTACATAACATAAAAAAAGAAATAAAAAATGATCAAAATGTCGCACAGACCTCAAAATGCAAGCAATGAAAACATCGCCTCATTTCGCAAAAAATGACCCCTCACACATCTCCGTTCGCCGAAGTATGAACATTTTTTTTTTTCTTTTTTCTACACATTCGTTTAATTTTTGAAAATGTATTAAAACACAATAAAACCTATATAAATTTGGTATCACCGCGATCGCACTGAACCAAAGAATAAAGTAGGCATGTTATTTGGAGTGAAGAGTGAAAGTCGTAAAAACTGAGCCCACAAGAACGTGACGCATGTGCGTTTTTTTTTCAATTTTTCCACATTTGGAATTTTTTTTCAGCTTCGCAGTACACGGCATGTTAAAATAAATAACATTATGGGAAAGTAAAATTTGTTACGCACAAAATAAGCCCTCACACAGGTCTGTACACGTAGAAATGAAAAAGTTATGGATTTTTGAAGTTGGAGAGCAAGAAATGAGCCGAAAAACCCTGCGTCCTTAAGGGGTTAACACAAGCAAACTTGTGATGGGTAATCCAGCTCTTCTTAGGGAGTTGGATCATTAGGTTCCACTCACTAAGAAGAGCCAGCTCTTCTGACTCCTGAACCGCTCCCTATTAAATATATATTAGGGAGCCTCAGTCCAGCCAGTCCACCACTCCACTTTTAACCCGATTTTATTAGGCTAAAGGTGGCTTGGTGAGCCATTAAAGGGTGAGGTATTGGCTCAATGAAGGGAGCCCACACCCTTCATTCATGCGAAATAGCCATCTCTTTGTGACGACTCTTTCGCAAACGACCCATCAAGTAAAGCAAACTGTACACCATGCAAATATCTCCTTAAAATCAGTCTTCATGGGCTTCCACTTCTCTCCATGCCTCCATGCTGGCTGCTGTGATTTTATTGATCAGATATATGTATGGGGTACAGTTTACTAATGTTAGAAGGCTAAAGGACCTGAGATAATGTCAGCCTGAGGAGTCCACACCACCCTCGACTTGCTAAAGGTATCCCTGGATACCAGGTAAAATTATATAGTTGATTTATGGGGTGCTGAGGAAAACAATTTTTACTTAAAAGAAGGGTGTCAGTTAGTTAATAGGTCTCTATTGGAACCTGTCACTAGCTGTTTTTGTGAAAAATGTGGTGACAAGTTACCTTTAAAAATGCCTTTGTGAGCATTCTGAATAATTTCAGTACCGTATTTTTTGGACTTAAAGCCGCACAAAAAATCCTTTGATTTTCTCAGAAATCAAAGCTGCACCTTATAGTCCAGTGCGCCTTATATATGAACCGTACTGACAGACAACAGCTGCCTTGAACTGTGCACAGGTCTGCCACCTGCTGGTCATTCATCCTTATAATCAGGTACACCTTATAATCCGGTGCGCCTTATATATGAACCTCAACATTTTAGCAGGCATTTATTGATGGTGCTCCTTATACTCCAGTGCGCCTTATAGTCCGAAAAATACTGTACTTCAGTTCAAAACATAATTTCACATTCCCTGTGCTATGAGGAGTCCCGAGTTTTGGGGGTGGAGCAGTTGCAACCTGTGTGTGCCTTTGTCTCCTTCCTCCCATGCCTGATCAATGTACATGACAGGAAGTGGGGAGGAAGCTGGATGAGTGTAGAAGAGAGGAGACTGACACAGGCTCTAGCAGCCCTCCTTGGACTAGAAGGGAGGCAAGTAATGTGAAATAACGTTTTATAAAGTACTGAAATCATTCAGAATTCTGACAAAGGCTTTTTTTTTTAAATCAGCATAGCATAGGCTATTGGAAACTGTCACCAACTAAACATTACATTCCTAGTTCACTTTAAGGTAAAAACCTACAAGATTATTCTAATTTATATGTTACACGATTGCCTGATAGAGACACTTCTTAAATACATGCGCAAGCAGTTTTCACATTCTTTCTTTTGCAAAGTCAGACAAAAACTGGTGTAAAGGCTTTAATAAATGTGACCCATTGTCTACACTATTTATGGTGCAGTGATTTTTATGTTGGAAGAAACCAGAGACTGCATGCATAAAGACATACCCATAGTCCCCAAACATCATGTCCCCTTAAATAAGACACACACACGCAGAATTAACTTAACCAAAATGTGGAGTGACATCAGGGAGTCGGCCACAGCTTTTATTTAAATTGTTACAACATTATAACATATACTCATAGAGTATCAACTTTAACTTTAACCGTATATCCTCCAGGATTAACTATAAGAATTAAAGGGGCACCTGAAATGCCAGCCTCCTTGGAGGGCATGTAGGTCCTCACCCCAACCACCACACCGCCAGCTGTGACATTACCATAATTTTACATAAACATATATAGGGAGGGAGGGAGGGAAAAATTCTTCAAGGAAAAGAGGGTGAGCGGAAACACCAGCCCCCTTTTAAAACCTAAGCCCCAGCCCACCAGGTGTGGCTACGATTATCCCAACCCCTAGTCACGTAGCCCACGGTCCCAATACCTTAACCCTTTATTACAAAGGGGACAAGTCACTGAACTTTAAATGACCCAGGCCTGCCTGCAGTCACTAGCCCAACGGCTATGTGCCTACAGGCTTCCCAGACTGCATGCATAAAGACATACCCATAATCCCCAAACATCATGTCCCCTTAAATAAGGCACACACACGCAGAATTAACTTAACCAAAATGTGGAGTGACATCAGGGAGTCGGCCACAGCTTTTATTTAAATTGTTACAACATTATAACATATACTCATAGAGTATCAACTTTAACTTTAACCGTATATCCTCCAGGATTAACTATAAGAATTAAAGGGGCACCTGAAATGCCAGCCTCCTTGGAGGGCATGTAGGTCCTCACCCCAACCACCACACCGCCACGGAGGAGGACATGTTCACCTACATGTCCCTCCGACCCCCACACATCAGGGACAATGCCCTTTCAATACCGTCCTGCAATCCTGACAGGAAGATATCCAGCCCTATATCAGTTAAATGTACCCCGTCGGACAGTAACAGGCCCCGACTGTCACCCTCCAACTCCCTGTGTCTTACAACTACTCCACCTCTTTCTCTCACAAAGCGAGAGACCTTTGTATTTAACAACCTTCTACTCCTCTCAACACCCGCTGCGCCTCTCGCACCCTCCCAGATAGCCCTAGGAATGATCTCGGACCAAACTAAAACAAATTTCGAAAGAATGAAGAAAATCTCTCCAAATCTGAGATCAATTCACCCAGACGAACAGAGCAAAAGTCGTTACCCCCCAAATGCAGCACAAGTATGGAAGGGGCTCCCGAGTAACGACTAATATCGACTAATTCTGGTAACGCCTGCAACCAGCGAAGACCCTTGATTCCCCTCCAACAGACGTCTGCGTTGTAGAAGCCGAGGGATCGTCCACCTAGCCGCAGCAATGCCCTCTGCTCAGCCCAGAAAATAAAAGAGTGACCCAGAATCCATACAGTAGGGCGGGAATCTAAAAGGAAGGAAGAAATCAATTAATTAATCAAGTAAGTCAGAACAAATATATCCAGCAAAACAGTCAGACCGCCACCGCCCTATCCTCTGAACTTCAGCATCTGATAAACCCAATTCGCTAGCAGTAGTCGCAGCGCCAATCCGGAACGAGTGCGTGCCGAAATTACCCGGAGGAAGACCAGCAGACAAGAGCGCCTTCTTGAAAACCACTGAGAATTGAAAACGCGTGAGTGGGGAACAATCCGCATGCGATAAAAATTGAGATCCACCCACCCTTACAGCCAAGAACCTCTGCACTGCCGCCACCGGACAAGCTAAACCACCCATAGGACCCAAGGCCACCCAACAACCACGACCAAAAACATCAGTTTTCGATCGCCGTATACGGAACCGTATACCCGCAGCTGAGACCGAAACGTCCTCATACAGGAGCCCCCCTGGCCTAGACGCACTTGGGGGGACCAGCTCAGAAACCCTCAGGGCCCCGAAGAAAGCGATAACAAAAGCCACTTGGAATAACTGTACCTCGAAATGATCCCGACATACGCATTCTAACACGGGCAACAAACGCACAAAAACCGAATAAGAGACGGGTCGACGCGATTCCCGACGCACCGCCTCCTTTTTCCACCCCTTAATAACCTGTCTAATAAAGAAGCTACGCGTTACGTCCGCCCAACCGTGTAATCTAAAGAAAAAGGCGATTCCCGATAACCGTCGCTGCGCCCCCAACCCAGACAAACCCTGGGACCTCAATTTTTCTAGGTAACGCAAGGTAATGACTAACCGGGAGCCTGTATCAACCGCAAACCACGCCCCCGCCACCTCGCACTACTCCCGCCATGCTTTACCATGTGCGGACCATGTAGATGGGGCCAGCGAAGACTGGATCAACGGCAGAAGCTGGCTTCCAGGGTTGACCATAGGGAACCTGGGCATGGGGTCCCCTCTGCATCCGCCGAAGGGCAAAGCGACCGGAACACCTGCCAACGAAAGCGTGAGAGAGCGTCAGCTACCCTATTATCAACCACTGGAACGTGCCGCGCCTTAAAGGAGATATTGTACTGTAAACACCGTAACACAAAACGACGCAGCAAGCACAACACAGGGAGGGAAGAGGATGACAGGCTGTTCACTACATGAACAACGCTCATATTATCGGTCCAAAAGACCACCAACTTATTTGCCAGCAGGCCGCCCCACAACTCGACCGCCACTACTAAAGGGAAAAATTCCAACAAAGTTAAATTAACACACCACCCCCAGTCTTTCCAATGCGTGGGCCACTGCTCCGCACACCATGCTGAACCCAGCAACACCCCAAAACCCACCCCCCCTGATGCATCAGAGTACAGCTGGAGATCTGGGCTAACCACCTCCGCCTCGCGTCAGCAGGTCCGCCCGTTGTAATCGGCTAGAAAGACCTCCCATACCCGCAAATCAGACTTCAGCCCTTTTGTCATGCTTATACGATGATGAGGGGCCTGAGCCCCTGCAGTAGCCAACGAGAGGCGGTGGGAGAAAACCTGACCCATGGGCATCACCCGGGAAGCAAAAACCAGCAGACCCAGCAGCGACTGGACCTGCTGCAACGACACTTTTTGGCTCGCCAAGCATACCTGCAACGCTGCGCGCAACTTAGCTATCTTATCCGACGGCAGTCGAAACTCCATAGTGACAGAGTCAATCTCAATCCCAAAAAGGACAGTACCGTGCGTGGTCCCTCAGTTTTTTCCTCCGACAGGGGTACCCCAAAATGCTGCGCAAGGTAACGAAAAGAAGCAAGCAAGTAAGCACAATGGCCAGAGCCTCGGGGCCCTACAAAAGGAAAATCATCCAAATAATGAGTTACCAGCATGGAGGACGTTTCATGTTTTACCACCCATTCCAGGAAGGTGCTAAAAACCTCAAAATAATACCAAGAGATGGAGCAACCCATCGGGAGGCACATATCATAATAAAATTTTTCATCCAGCTGGCAACCCAATAAATGAAAACAATCTGAATGAACCGGCAGCAACCTGAAAGCAGATTCTATGTCAGACTTTGCCAATAATGCCCCTGGCCCTGCAGCGCGGACCAGGTCAATAGCCCTATCAAAAGATACATACGTTACTGATGCCAAATCTTTCCCAATACCATCATTTACCGAGGCTCCATGGGGGTGCGATAGATGATGAATAAGTCTGAATTTTCCCGGATCCTTCTTGGGTACCACCCCAAGGGGGGAAACCCGCAAATTAGGGAAGGGCAACAAATGATAAGGGCCAGCCATTCTCCCCAGCTCAAATTCCTTAGCAATTTTATTACGTATAATTTCTGGCAACTCAAAAGCGGACTTCAGATTCTTTGCAAAAACGGGGAAGTTGCTAGGGGAGAATGGTATAAAGAAACCAAAAGTAAAACCCGTCCTAAGTAGCGCGGCTTCCGCTCTCTTGGGGTACATTTCTAACCAGGGCAACATCTTTTTGATGCGAACCGGTGTCCTCTGTTCTACTGACACCCTAAGCTCGCGGGCGTGCAGATGCCGGTCGGGAACAGCGGATGGCTGCGTGAGCTCCATCACAGTTGGAGCACTCATGCCTGAACTTACACGATCCATAGAAACGGCAGTGGCCGTCATTAAACATCCAGCATGTTCCCGACCTGCGAGCCGCCCCCGGCCCAAGGGATCCCGCCGGAGTGGAAGACAAAGAGGAGGAGGAGGCGGCCGGCTGAAAGGGCTTCGTATTAGTCATCAGGCGAAGCCACACATCTGTGGCTTTGGAGTCCCACCTGACCTCCGGCCTCTGCGCCAGCCGCCTCCGAAACTCCTCATCATACTGCCACCAAGTGGAACCCCTGTGAGACCGAAACATGCTAACAATAATATCTAAGTAAACAAAAAGCTGGGGAGCTTTTTCAGGCGTTTTCTGAGTGATTACACAACCAAGCACGGCAAACACCTGAATCCAATTATTAAAAGTCTTAGCAACCTTCACCTTCCGCTCTACACCTTGTTCAAAACGGCGCTCCTTGTCGACCGTCACCGAATCCACGGACACCAAGGACCAGATATCAACGTAACCATTGCGATAAATCTTATCCTTAGTGTCCTCGGACAGACGAGTGCCGAGGGGGGAAACCCCACAGAAATAGGTATCCCTAAAGTCGGGCACCACTGGGGTGAACGTAGATGTTGAGGCTTCCACCATAGGTTTTTCCTGGATGTTCAACTGCGGGGTGAGTCAGAACCCGACCCACCCCAGGCCTGCAAGCAGGCGGACTCACCAACCGCAGTGGAAGTCTGAGGCATCACTGTCGCCGACCCAGGCGCTGCTGTTGCTGCCGCAGCTGGAGCTGGCTGAACCGTATCCCTTCGTGACCGGCGAGAGCTGGTTGAGCTGTGCCGAGACCTGCCGCCCCCATGACGGCGTTTTGGCGATGGAGATCAGGAGGAATCAGAAGAGGCACGGCAAGACGAGCGGGGGACTCAGACCTGGACGAGGATCTGCTAGCCCGCGAACGTGGCAGTTTACTTTTTGCAGACCGCGAGCGGGAGACCGCCCGGCGCCCGGAGGAGACGGAGCGCCGGCTGCGACCCGAACCAGCCCTGGATGTAATGGACGGGGCCCGCGGCGGGCCCTGGGCCAGCATGTAACCCGGTCCCAGATTTCCAGCCATCATAGGAGCCACCAGAGGGGGAGGGACCACCAAGGTATGGGGGTCAAGCGGGGTCAAATCACTTCGTAACAAATCCTCGTCAGACGCGGCATCCTCAGGATCGGCAACCCCTATGGAGGAGGAAGGAAAGGGATTAGAATAATCTTCACCCAGAAAGCATGACAGGGGATTAATGGCCGAGGCTGGGGTCTGGGTGGGCAGATGTAACTGAGGAACTGGGGCGCGGGACACCCTAGCGCTCGTCGCGGTGCTAGTTGCTACGCGACCCAAGCCAGCCACGCAGGAAGCAGGGGTTTTAACCCTTTGCGTCCCGGTGGCGGTACTAACTACAGTCGACGCCGACACCGGCGTGGGGGGGATGAAATCCGGAGACTCCTCTCTCCTCCGAGCCGAAGGAGGATCGCGCCTCCGGACATTCCCGGCAGCAGGAGCGGGCGAACGGGGCCTAACACTAGGAGGGGGCCCTGCTGAGGTGTCACACGCGGCCGCCTGCGCCGATGGAGACAGGCGCTGTGGCGGCCACGAAATCCTACCGGATCGCCGACATCTGGAGCGGGAGGTGACACTGCCAGCAAAGAGGCCAGCCAGGCGGAACCCTCATCTCGCAGGCGCTGCCGGATCGTGTCATCCGAAGCCATGCTCTTCTCAAGGAAAAATTCTTCATGGAAAAGAGGGTGAGCGGAAACACCAGCCCCCTTTTAAAACCTAAGCCCCAGCCCCTAGTCACGTAGCCCACGGTCCCAATACCTTAACCCTTTATTACAAAGGGGACAAGCCACTGAACTTTAAATGACCCAGGCCTGCCTGCAGTCACTAGCCCAACGGCTATGTGCCTATGGGCTTCCCACGACAGCGGTACGGGTACTGCTAGTTACCAGTGACTCTACAGTGGCTACCTGGCAGCTTTTAGTCTGGTTTATCCTCTGCGAAAGGCGATTTCCAGGATTTTTTGCAAACCACTTTGGGGCTGAAGCAGGGATTTATATTAAAAAAATCTTCCCTGCTCTGGATTTTAGTATTGGGAGGTAAGGAAAATCACAATTGACATCCAGTGGTTTGAGTAGACCCTGGATTGGTGGATTGGCCATAGATATGATATGATAGGTGATAGGGGACAACAAACAGGGTATTTGTCCTGGACCACCTTTCCTAAAGGGGTCCCCTGCATGTGGGCAGGCAGAGGATGTATTGCTCTATCTATCTATAATCTACTTTATCTATAAATCTATCTATAAATGCATCTATAAATCTATCATCTATCTATAAATCTCTATAATCTTTCATATTTATCTTCCATCATCCATCTCCCTATCATCTGTCTATCTCCTATACAATCCTCCTACAGTCCCATATTACAGATTGGGAAGTTTTTTAAAAGTTGATTTAAGAAGAAAGGAGGTCATGGATACCAAATATAAGAAAATTACCAAAGTTATGGTGCCTGGATCTATAATAACGTGCCCCAGGCTTCTCATGCTGGATTTTGATGAGAGATTTCCTTTAACCCCTTCCCGACGAGCGCCGTACTAGTACGGCGCGCACCGGGTTCCACAGGTGTTTTCATCTCGATCGCCGCCGGCAATGCTGCCAGCGGCTTAAAAAATGGGCGCCACCATCTTGCCGCGTTTATCATCACTCCCCGATGACGTCACGGGGATCGGCGATCCGTCGCCATGGTAGCCTCGGGTGTTCCGAATACCCGAGGCTACTTCATTTTAAGTAAATGAGTAAAATTCCCATACACTGCCATACTGTAGTATGGCAGTATATGATAGGATGAATCAGACTACCTAGGGTTAGAGTACCCTAGGGAGTCTGAAAAATAGTAAAAGTAAAGCTAAAAAAAAGTTAAAAAAAAAAATTATAATAATAAAAAAACCTAAAAATTCAAATCACCCCCCTTTCCCTAGAACTGATATAAATATAAATAAACAGTAAAAATCATAAACACAGTAGGTATCGCAGCGTCCGAAAATGCCCAATCTATCAAAATATAATAACGGTTTTTCACTGCGTTTAACCCCGTAACAGAAAATAGCGTCCAAAGTCGAAAACGGAATTTTTTTGCCTTTTTGAAAAATATTAAAAAAATGTATAAAAAGTGATCAAAAGCTCGCACAGTCCCAAAAATTATAGCAATGAAAACGCCATCAAAATTTGCAAAAAATGACACCACCCACAGCTCTGTACACCAAAGTATGAAAAAGTTATTGGTTTTAATTTTTTTAAATGTATTGTGGGGAATTGCTCTGGTAGTTGACTGGTAGCAGTGCAGGAAGCAGTGACACACACAGGTTTAAAAGTCCAACTTAAGTGTTTATTCACACTTGCAAAACAGAACACAAATTCAGCCTTGGCTTAGGCACATGCAAAAACATTATAAAAGTAATTCCTGCCCGGCTAGGCGCTGTCTAATACATTTTGAGGACCCTAGCTATCCGGGTACCAGGCTGCCTGGCACACGCTCTTGGCCAGCAGCAAGACAGGAGACCCTCAGTTACCTTTGCTGTGAGAATGCAATCTCGCTTTCAGCTCTCCAGGTAGGGCCTCCCCTACTGCTTCTGGCCTGCAGACTAAATCAGGCCCTAACGAGGCCTGTGACCTGCACCTGTGGGCTATACAAAAGTCCGGGACCGAAGCCCGGGTGGAGTAGGAGTCCCACTACCAGCCTACCCCTACTCCATAATAAGCAGGCCCAGTACGGACATTACCAATGTGTCTGTGTTAGCTAGGCCAACACAGACAAAACAGACTATTCCTGCTTATCATGTCTGCATTAACCCTTGGGTTACTGCAGACAAACCCAGGGCTTTTACCACCAGCATTTCATCTGCCTGTAAGACAGATAGCGGTTTTCCCACACAACACCTCTCACTTTCTCACATACCCTCCCCCTCAGTTCAGACCCACCGGGGCGAACTCCTGACATTAAGCAATGCGTTCGGGACAAGGCATCCGCATTGCCCTGTAGCTTCCCGGCTCTGTGCTCCACCATGAAACTGAAATTTTGGAGGGACAAGAACCACCTAGTGACCCTGGCATTCTTCTCCTTAGTTCTACTCATCCACGTGAGAGGAGAGTGGTCAGTTATGAGACGGAACTGTCGTCCCAGCAAGTAGTACCGTAGGGACTCTAATGCCCACTTTATCGCCAGACATTCCTTCTCTACGATACTGTAATTTTTTTCAGCTGGCGTGAGTTTCCTGCTCAGGTAAGTAATGGGGTGTTCCTCGCCATTCACCTCCTGAGACAGGACAGCTCCCAGTCCTACATCTGACGCATCCGTCTGCACAATAAACTCTTTCTTGAAGTTTGGCGCAATGAGGATGGGAGATCCACACAACGCAGACTTCAATGCCTGAAAAGCACCTTCTGCTTGTTCATTCCACCGCACCATGACAGGCCTTTTACCCTTCAGCAGGTCTGTCAGGGGAGCGGACATGGTGGCAAAGTTTGGTATAAACCGTCTGTAGTACCCTACAATGCCCAGGAATGCCCTGACTTGCTTTGTGCTCACTGGTTGAGGCCAACCCTGTATAGCGTCAATCTTGTTGATCTGAGGTTTAATTATACCTCGACCGATCACATACCCCAAATAGTGTGTCTCCTCCATTCCCAGCGCACACTTCTTGGGGTTTGCAGTCAGGCCCGCTGCCCTTAGAGAGTTCACTACGGCCTGTACCTTGGCCAAGTGACTCGCCCAGTCTTGGCTGTAGATGATAATGTCATCTAGATAGGCGGAGGCGTATCTCCTATGTGGCTTTAACACTATGTCCATTAACCGTTGAAAGGTAGCGGGGGCCCCATGAAGCCCAAACGGTAATACAACATAGTGAAAAAGGCCCTCAGGGGTGATAAAGGCTGTCTTTTCTTTAGCCCTATCTGTCAGGGGTACCTGCCAATATCCTTTAGTTAGATCCAGGGTGGTGAAGTACCGAGCACCCCCTAGTCTCTCAATAAGCTCGTCCACCCGGGGCATGGGATAGGCATCAAACTTAGACACCTCATTCAATTTTCTAAAATCGTTGCAAAATCGCAACGTCCCATCCGGTTTGGGAATTAGAACAATTGGACTGGCCCACTCACTTTTGGACTCCTCAATAACCCCTAGCTTCAGCATCTTCTGAACTTCTTCTGATATGGCTTGTCTACGAGCTTCAGGGACTCGGTACGGCCTTAATCTTACCTTTACCCCTGGCTCAGTGACAATATCATGTTTAATTACAGACGTGTAACCAGGCAACTCTGAGAACACATCTGTATTTCTTGCTACAAACTCTCGAGCCTCTCGCTGTTGCTCTTTTGTAAGGGTATCGGCTATTCGCACTTCTGCCTCCGGCACAGGCTTATCTGCAGCCTGTGAGGGTATCGCAGGAGGTGGACTAGCCAGGACCATCTCTGTATGCAGACTCTCTCTGTCTTTCCAGGCCTTCAACAGATTTACATGATAAGTCTGCTCGGGTTTTCTCCGTCCGGGCTGACGTATCCTGTAGTTCACCTCTCCTATTTTCTCTATAACCTCATACGGTCCTTGCCATTTAGCGAGAAACTTACTTTCTACAGTGGGGACTAGCACCAACACACGATCACCGGGACTAAAGCTCCTTACTTTTGCTGACCTGTTATAAACCCGGCTTTGAGTTCTTTGTCCCTCCTCCATATGCTCTTTGACAATGGGCATGACGGCCACCACCAGGGCCGGATTAAGATTGGTGGGGGCCCCTGGGCGCAAAACCGGGTGGGGGCCCCTCTACAGAATGAAGCCCATACAGGGTACACATTTAGCATCCATAGAATAGGTAGGGTCCCCCCTTAGTCAGTAATCCATGTAAGACACGTTTCCCCCTTAGGCATCATGCACAAAAATGTAAATGGGTCCATGATCGCACAATCTGACATAGATGTCTACAGCCCCCAGTAATATATAAATGTACATTCCATAGTAATTATTGTATACATTCCCCCAGTAATTAATAGATATACAGTCCCTTGTAATAATATATACATCCCCCAGTATTAGATATAAAGCCCCCAGTAATTAATAGATACAACCCAGAGTAATTCATAAACATACATCCCTCAGTAATTAATATGTACAGCCCCCAAGTTATATATATATAGCCTGCTGTTATTTATACAGCCCTCTGGTGATATATAAAGCCCCCACAGTTATAATTACAGCCCCCCAATAGTATACAGCATCCCCCTATGAATATACAGCCCCCAGTTATACCTACAGCCCCCCCGTAATATACAGCAGCCCCCCATTTATACATACACCCCCCAATAATATACAGCAGCCCCCCATGAATATACAGCCCCCCAGTTATACATACAGCCCCCCAATAGTATACAGCATCCCCCTATGAATATACAGCCCCCAGTTATATCTACAGCCCCCCGGTAATATACAGCAGCCCCCCATAAATATAGAGACCCCCCCAGTTATACATAAACCCCTAATAATATACAGTATGTCCCCCATGAATAAACAGCCCCCAAGTCATACATACAGCCCCCGAATGATATACTGTAGCCTCCCATGAATATACAGCCCCCCAATAATATACAGTAGCCACCCCAATAAACAGCAACCCCCCATGAATATACAGTAGCCTTTCATGAATATACAGCCCAGCAGTTATAAATACAGCCCCCCCATAATTCATAACAAGTCCCCAGTAAAATAATAAATCTGTACTCACCTCCCGTTCCCACGATGCGCGGCGACCTCCTGCTCCTCTTTCGGGATGCCGCCAGAACATGTGTGTCTATGGCAGCCGCCATAAAACACAGCGCACGGGATATCTGCATCCTCCTGCAGGCGGCGCGGAGTGTGACGTCACACTCCGCGCCGCCCGCACGGCGAAGCCGACATCCCGTGCGCTGTGTTTTATGGCGGCTGCCATAGACACACATGTACTGGCAGCCGCCGCTACCGCGCGACAAGCGGTATAAATATCGGAGCACTGAGTGGGCGATTGCGGGCAATGGAACGCCCGAATCGCCACACTTGGTGGGGGCCCATTTAAGGGGGCGAAGTGGTGGGGGCCCCGGGGCACTCGCCCCGTGCGCCCCCCCTTTAATCCGGCTCTGGCCACCACCCTGTCCTGCATGTCTGCGATATGGTCTATTACACTTTTGTGGGGGGTGGGCTCTTGTTCCCATGTCTCCTTGGCTATGTCCAGGAGACCCCTGGGATGTCTGCCATACACTAACTCAAACGGTGAGAACCCAGTAGAGGCTTGTGGGACCTCTCGGATGGCGAACATTAAATATGGCAATAGTACATCCCAGTCCTTCCCATCCTTGTTTACCACCTTTTTTAGCATACTCTTTAAAGTTTTGTTGAACCGTTCTACCAATCCATCCGTCTGAGGATGGTACACAGAGGTGCGTAACTGTTTAATATTAAAGAGCCGACATAGCTCCTTGGTGACTTTTGACATAAAAGGAGTCCCCTGATCTGTGAGGATCTCCTTGGGAAGTCCCACCCGGCAGAACATGGCAAACAACTCTTTAGCAATTAGTTTCGCAGAGGTGTGCCGCAGTGGGATGGCCTCAGGATATCGGGTAGCATAGTCCATGACTACCAGGATATGCTGATGCCCCCGAGCAGATTTAACTAAAGGACCGACCAAATCCATGGCGACCCTTTCAAAGGGTACCTCAATAATGGGCAGAGGTACCAACGGACTTCGAAAGTGTACCATGGGAGCATGCAATTGACAATCAGGGCAAGTTTCACAATACCTTTTTACCCTATCATACACTCCTGGCCAGTAAAAACGCTGCAAGATGCGTTCCAGAGTTTTTGTGGTACCTAGGTGCCCTCCCATCACATGCTTATGTGCAAGGTCTAACACCATCTGACGATATGGCTGAAGTACCATTAACTGCTCCCGGGTTTCACCGTGGACCTTATCAATGCGGTACAATAACTCCTGATTTACCACCACACGAGGGAACAACTTATCCGCACCTGGGTGCTGAGGTACGCCATTAATTTCTACCACATTTTCTCTGGCGCGGACCAGAGTGGGGTCCTGGAGTTGGGCAGTACCAAAGTTGTCACGGGATACCTCCAAATCAGACAACTGCGGTCCTGTCACTACCTCCTCAGTTTCGCCTGCCATAACATCTAGGGGAAACATTACACTTCCATCTTCTGTGGCGGTCACCCCTACGGCAGGAACTCCAGAGTCTGGGTCATCAGGCTCGGCTTCAGAGATCTGACCAGACAACACAGGAGAACAACCCCCCAACTCTTGGTTTCCCCGCCATAGAGTCCAGAACATGGGGAAGTCCCGTCCCAAGATAAGGTCATGGGGCAAGTTCTTGACAACCGCTGCCTCATGTAGTGGCTCTCCACAAGAGGTCTGGAAGTTAATAACTGTGGTGGGGTAGTCCTTTACGTCCCCATGGATGCACAGGACACCAATTGTGCGCCCTGTAACTGTCTTGGGGTCTGTGAGGGACCCATTAATCAAGGTCACCCGACTGCCTGAGTCCAGCAGGGCCAAGGCTGGATGCCCTGCCACAGTCACCCGGCACAGGTGGCGCTCATCAGCAGAGTCGGGGCTAGTAGCTGTGTAGACAGGGGCAGCATAGAGAGAAACCCTTCTGGCGGAACTGCAGTCCATGGGCTCTGAGGAATTGGGGCAATGACCTGGCTCATGGCAGGTCCAACAGGTGGGAGCCTCCCCCCTCCTCCTCCCCTGGGGTACTTCCCGGAAATTGGGCGTTGTCCTGCCCCGGGAATTTGTGGGTGACAAGACCTTCCGTGCCTTAAGGCCTGTCTTGGTATAAGGGGCTTTCTTTGTTAGGGCCTGGGTGGCACAAAACCTCTCCACCAACCCCACCAGTGCCTCGGCATCAGACGGGTCCCCGTGTCCCACCCATTGTTGGATCTCACCCGGCAAGGCCCTCAGGAAACGGTCCAAAACAACCTTCTCGACCATCTGGGCTGGGGTTGTTGTCTCCGGCTGAAGCCACTTGCGGACCAAGGGAACAAGTTGGTGCATCTGCCCCCTCGGTGGTAGCGCCTCCTGGTATCTCCAACTATTCACTCTTTGAGCGCGTAGATGCTGATCCACTCCTAGTCGGGCCAAGATCTCTGCCTTTACCTTGGAGTAGTCCCGGGTATCCTCCTCACTCAGGTCGTAGTATGTCTGCTGGGGATCAGCGACGAGGAAGGGGGCCAACACCTCTGCCCAGTGTTGCTGTGGCAACCTCTCTCGGGTGGCCACCCTCTCAAAGCCTGTCAGATAGGCCTCCACATCATCCTCGGCGGTCATCTTGGTCATAGCTTTGCGGACCTCTTTCCTGGCGTCCTTCACCGTCATTGCTGGGACAGTCCTTTGCTGAGCAGCGGTCAGGGCTGTTATCTGCTGGAGCAGCAATCTGTTTGTCTCTTGCTGCTGCACGTTGGACTGGACAAGCTGCTTGATTAACTCCTCCATGGCTGTGGCTTGCAGCTTCAGTGCTGTCAACTTCCAGGACATGCACTAGTGTATACTTCACTGCACTTTGCCCGCTCCAATCCACCATATGTGGGGAATTGCTCTGGTAGTTGACTGGTAGCAGTGCAGGAAGCAGTGACACACACAGGTTTAAAAGTCCAACTTAAGTGTTTATTCACACTTGCAAAACAGAACACAAATTCAGCCTTGGCTTAGGCACATGCAAAAACATTATAAAAGTAATTCCTGCCCGGCTAGGCGCTGTCTAATACATTTTGAGGACCCTAGCTATCCGGGTACCAGGCTGCCTGGCACACGCTCTTGGCCAGCAGCAAGACAGGAGACCCTCAGTTACCTTTGCTGTGAGAATGCAATCTCGCTTTCAGCTCTCCAGGTAGGGCCTCCCCTACTGCTTCTGGCCTGCAGACTAAATCAGGCCCTAACGAGGCCTGTGACCTGCACCTGTGGGCTATACAAAAGCCCAGGACCGAAGCCCGGGTGGAGTAGGAGTCCCACTACCAGCCTACCCCTACTCCATAATAAGCAGGCCCAGTACGGACATTACCAATGTGTCTGTGTTAGCTAGGCCAACACAGACAAAACAGACTATTCCTGCTTATCATGTCTGCATTAACCCTTGGGTTACTGCAGACAAACCCAGGGCTTTTACCACCAGCATTTCATCTGCCTGTAAGACAGATAGCGGTTTTCCCACACAACACCTCTCACTTTCTCACAGTATGAAAACATTATAAAACCTATACAAATTTGGTATCCACGTGATCGCACCGACCCAAAGTATACATGTAGACGCCATTTGGGACACAGAGTGAAAGCTGTAAAATCCAAGCCCACAAGAAAATGTCGCAAATATGTTTTTTCACCATTCTCACTGCATTTGGAATTTTTTTCCCGCTTTCAAGTACACGGCATGGCATATTAAATACTGTCACTATGAAGTGCAATTTGTTACGCAGAAAATAAACCATCACAGAGCTCTTTATGTGGAAAAATAAAAAAGTTATAGATTTTTGAAGGTGGTGAGTTAAAAATGGAAGTGAAAAAACTAAAAAAAGGCCAAGTCGTTAAGGGGTTAAGGAGTTTGACCACAGCAGCAGGATGAATGGCTGACCACCATTTAATCCTTATTCCCCTCTGCTGAGTCCAGACACTGGTCCTTTCTTCTGAATATTTAGTGTACGTATGATAATTTCTTTAATCTAGAATACGCTATTAATAGAGCAATATATATTTTTAATCTTTAAACTGTGCTATGTTTCCAAGCATCTTAAAGAAGACCTGCCAGGTCTATTTGGGACCCTAAACCACCTACAGGTCGATACAGACCTGTGGTTGAGGGTCTTAAATCTACTTGTATATTAGTTTTTTTTGTGGCTTGAATTAAAAAAAACCAACATTTCTACTTACATAGATGTGATTCAGATGAGACATCTACTGTACATCAACAGATCCTGCGCCGGAGCATCATCTCTCGTTGCAGGTAGTGAAGTCAGGACAGTATCCCAAATTCATGGTGCTTGGCCAGTATGTTGTATGCAGGCTTCACTAGCCAAATAGAATGGATGCAGGAAGCTAATTGGGGGATGTGGGACACTAAACCAACCGGTCCATAAGGACCTATGGGTAGTTTAGAGTCCCATATCGCCCTCAGGGATTCTCTTTAAGTAATTTTGTAAGTGACCTACAGAAGACATGTCAGTGCTGCGTAATCAGTGCTGCGTAATCTGTATGCGCTATATAAATAAAGCAATTCTTATTCCATATTGGTCAGCAGTGGGTACAATAAGTCTAATAATTGGAACTTCTCTTCCACACTTGAGTGCATAAGAACTGGTTTGGAACAACTTCGGGTCCTGCTGCTCCTCCCAAACACAAGGCTAAGAACAAATGAGTCCCATGAAGCCATGTTGGTATGAAGCCATGATGATGGTATGAAGCCATGATGATGGTTTTGGTTCCTGCCAACCCGTACTTTTCCAGATCAGTACATAATGGACCAGGCCATTCTACAATATTGTAAAATGTAAAACCCAATGGGGCACATTTACTTACCTGTCCGAGTTGCGATACCTGATCCGGACTGTTTGAAGATTAAGCACTGTGCCGCGATCCATGTAGATCATGTGCCCGATATCCTGCATGTGTCGCTTCCCCGCTCAGTTCCGCCGGAGTTCATCTTTTTCTTCCTGGTGCATGTAAGTGCATTGTCTTGCGACACAATTTAAAAGTTAAATCCCGCACTCAGCCTGAATTAGTCGGATTGTCCGATGGCCCGCCCCCGATTTGTGTCGCATGAAAGCCGATCGCATGCGACACAAACCCGAAATAGTCGGAAGACCCAACGAAAGTGCGGTCCGCGGACCCTTAGTTAATGAGCCCCAATGTTCTTTGAGCTCTAGAAACCTTCCTCTTCAATCAGCAAATCGTTATATTACATCAGCATGGGAGACGTCTCCGTTCAAAGCGTCGCAAGCAGATATTCTGTAGATTATTCTCATAAAATCTTGTCAGTGTGTGAAAAATAAATACAAAAAAGCACATCCCGTCTTTGATTTTTCCTTCTGTGATATCAAACTCTAGTGACACGGAGACACGGATGAGATCAAACACTATCTCCCACCCGTCTCCTTTTCTCCTTTCCTCCCTGTGATCATTCACAAAGAATTGGGGGCCCCTGATATTCCGGAGCGCGCTCTTCTTTCTACCTGTCATTACCAATGACACTAACGATATGTGGATGTGAAAAACTACAGCAGTCATGTTGAGTTGCTGTCACTTCCCAGATTGGCTAATTATATGGGCCCTTAATTAAAAATCACATGCGTGTTGTATTAATCATAGTGTAACCTATGCATCTCCAAATTAAAGAAACTCATCATTCCTTTCTTATTGACAACATGAAGTTGATCGGTGTCTTTGAAAACGGTTTCTTCTAAACTCAAATCTTTCATTTTCACAAGACTAAGAATGTAGATGGTCCACTCCGAAGAAGTTTCCACAGTGGTTTACTGTAATATCTCTGTGTTTAAGGTCTCCTTTGCGCTACTTTCTAAAAGCAGTTTATAAAGGACAATAGAAACAACATAAATCTCAATAATTTTTTTTTGTTATACAAATTTGTAGCATAAAGGTTGTGGCATAATTTGAAAAATACTATGGAGGAACCTGTTGGAAAAAATCCTAAAACATTCAACTGACCCCCAAAAAGTGCAACAAGTTGAAAACTTTAACTATAATGTGTTATATATTTTACTACAAAGCAAATAAATGGGTCTACTTTTACCACGATAGAGGTCTTTATTACACTGCTATGTACATTTCATTAGTAGGGGGGGACTCTCTGCTGTGGAGCTTTCATTAATATAGGGGTGATCTCTTCTGTGGACATTTTGTGAGGGGGGCCCTGCTGTAGGTATCTAAAGTGTGGTAAAGTGTGGCCTTCGGCTGTGCGGCCGCGGCTCCAGCGCCGGAACTACTGCGCATGCGCAGTAGCCGGGGGACTTGGACGAGTGCGCACAGCTACCAGGAGCTGCGCGCCGAAGATTCCCTGGTAGGCGGAGTAACACGGCTACTGGGGCGTGGAGTAGCCGCGACTAGTAGCCTCATGTCCGGCTACTCCACGCCCCAGTAGCCGCATAAAAAAATTTGCATATACATGTAATACATGTAAAGTTTTGTAAAAGACACCCGGGACGTGAGGATTAGCCCAAAAAAGGGCTATCCTCACGTCCCATCCATCCACCTACCACCCGTTCTACCTTTATAGGCAGTGATGTCACCCCTGTTCCCCCTCTCCTCCCCCTGCTCATGTCTGTGTGTAATGTATAGTAAAGCATGGCTAGTGTGTGTGCTGCATCTGCTGACATGCTGCATCCTCCTAATATACAGGTGAGAGACACAGACATGAGCTACACATGAATCTGACATGTTCTGCTGTAACATGGCTGCCTGGAGCTGCTGTATCTCTCCTATACACACACACATGCACACACAGGCTGCAGGGGGCGTGGCCACCAGCACCAGGAAGCACATCATTATACAGCCTCACATCATTATACAGGCTGTCAGTCATGCACTGGGGGTGTGGCTGTACCTCCCACTCATGAATAGAGTGGACAGCTTGAATATGCTAATGCTTCATTGGACATTTCACAGGTCATTTGCATACAGCTTTAGGACCTCATCGCTTAGGTTTACAGGCATGTAGAGGGACAATGAAGGGATAGAGGCAATGCTCTCTAATGGCAGTTTATGAAAATATATTTAGTTTAGGGGGGTTATTTTGCATGACAGGTTCTCTTTAAAGCAGGAAGTGACTCATAGCATCCTAGTCCAGGTCCCAGGCATTTTTTAATGCAGGAAATATGGCTGACTGCTAGAGGGCACGATCAAAGGATGAAAATGAATTTCTGTATCAAAATGTTAATATTTCTTAAAAAAAAAACAACTGTCTTTGGTTGGAGTTTGGTCACTTAGTCTCTAAACGGTTCATCAACACTGCCATAGAATATAGATTGATGTTTCTCTTAAAAAGATACTCTAGAATCCTTTTAATCATCAACTATCCTTAGGTGATCAATAGAAGATCATGCTGAGATGAGAAAAGAGCATTCAGACGAGTACTGTAGTCTACCAAGCATGGTTTACAGGACTGTTTTTAGCAAGACCAAGGGTTGTGACTGCCCATTTGGAGACGGAGAGAGGCACTTATGCCATCCACCTGCTCCAAGCCATGCTACAATCAATAGCATTTGTGTCTTTAAGACATGGAAGCTATTTTTGATAACATCCCAAGGGAACCAGGAATGTCATCTTTAGCTGGTGACAGGTTCCAATAGCCTATGCTATGCTGATATTAAAAAATACCTTTGTCAGCATTCTGAATCATTTCAGTAGTTTATAATAGTTTATTTTACATTACCTGGCTCCCTGCCAGCAGCATGTAGTGAGCCCCGGGGGAGAGGCAGATGCAGCCTGTGTGTCTCAGTCTCCCGATGCATTCATCCTCTCCTCGAAATCATGCCACTTCCTTCCCCTGCCAACTCTATACACAGGACAGGAAGTGGGGAGGCAGCTGCATGAATGTGGAGGTGAGAAGACTGACATACAGTAAACACACACAGGCTGCATCATACAACAAATCGTATATGTTGTGTTTCTGTAGGGACCCTGGTTTTGATGCTGTATTTTTGAACACGATCCTAGTTCTGGTGCTGTATTTCTGGATGGCACCCTAGTTCTAGTGCTGTTTTTCGTTACAGAGCTTGGTTCTGGTGCTGCATTTCTGGATGAAGCTCTTATAATTTTAAGGGGTGCAAATTTATTTATCTCAATGACTTCAGTGTTTTGTTCTATTTGGGTAAATTACCAAGAAACTGCCCTGACGGTGTATTGTATAGTGTCCATACTTGTTATTGCCGCTTAGCCCCATTAATTCTAATCTAGGGACAGGCCAAAACTCTCTTTAAACCTTATTGGCTCATAAGGACAGATTATAAAAACATATCTTTAGATACTCCTTTAAGGCTATCGGCACACATTGCAGATTGTCATGTGGAAAATCCATATGTGAATCCGCATCAAATTTTTGTGGTTTTCATTTTACAGGCGGTCCCCTACTTAAGGACACCCGACTTACAGACAACCTATACTTAAAGACAGACCCCTCTGACCTCTGATGAAGCTCTCTGGAAGCTTTACTACAGTCCCAGATTGCAATAATCAGCTGTAATGTGCCTGTAATGAAGCTTTATTGATAATCCTTGGTCCCATTACAGCAAAAAATGTTTAAACTCCAATTGTCACTGGGGCCAAATTTTTTTTTGTCTGGATCTACAATTATAAAATATACAGTTTCAACTTACATACAAATTCAACTTAAGAACAAACCTCCGGACCCTATCTTGTACGTAACCCGGGGACTGCCTGTATTTTTTTATATGTGGATTTGTGTTTTGTGTAGTGTGTCTTTGATGCAGATTTGAATGCATTTTTATTTCATGCGTTTTTGTACCACTTTTTCCATCATCATTTCTATCCAAAAATCAGTATCAAATCCACCCCAGAGCCTTTCCAGCTCATTATTACAATTGTATCTCTTTTGTTGCTGTTTTGACATTTGACTTATAGGGTTATGTACCAGGATGGGTGTATTCCTGATGGTGGGTGTCCTTTTCCCCAGCGCATGAATGGCAAATATTCCTGGTCAGAAAGCTTTACCCTTAGGCTACATTCACACGATGTATGCCCGCCGTACCGTAGCACGGCGGGCATACATCGGCGCTGCGGAGATGAGCAGGGGATGAGCGCAGCTCACCCCCGCCCCTCTCCATAGGAAGATACAGTGCACGGCACCGTATCACGGGAAAAGATAGGACATGTCCTATCTTTTCCCGGGCTATGGAGCGGTACGTTGCCGCACGTGTGCTGCACCGTACCGCTCCGGTACAGGGCCGTGAGCCCATAGAAGTGTATGGGGGACGTATATCGGCCGTATATACGTCGGCCGTATATACGTCCCCCATACATGTGTGTGAATGTAGCCTTAGTTGAATAACAACCTCTGTATTACTGTATTATCACCCAGTTTTCCTACTACTAGATACTAAAATACTACTGAATAAAACACTGCAAAATTTTGCAAAAATCTGAGTCAAAGCCCAAGCCTTATTATTTATGTATCTTTTTATTTTAGTAAGAAAGACTCTTTAATTTTTAATGATTCACCCTCAGTCCTGATTTATAACAACCCCTGCACCTCGCTGCACTACCCCCTGCTGTGCCTGCTTTGCTTGGGTTTTTTTTCCATTCGCCTTTCCTATTTTTTTGCTTTTGTTTTCTCTCTAGGCCACCACATTCTCTGTATTTTTCCCCGCTGTCGGCAGGAGAGAAGAAGGCAGCGAGCACGCTGAGGCAGCAGAAGTATTTAAAATTCCGCAGGCTTCCACTTTTAGCATTACCATGAATCAACACAATAAATGAACCCCTTCAGAGCATGGTAATAAGAATTTGATAAATCATCAGCCAAAAAATTAACTAAATGTCAAAACAATCTTGGGGAAGTGTGATGGATTAGGGGTGATGGGAACAATTAATCTCGCAGCAGGAGTTCAGTGGTGTAGACAGGGGACTGTGAGATGGATGGAGGGGAGGGAAGGACCAAGGCTTTTTAAAGGTCACAGTGATGAGGAGTGGAGGGGAGGGAGGGCGCTGGGAAAGGCTCAGCTACAAAGCACCGATACCAGAGGTCACATCAGCTGCCCACACTCATGGCTACAGTAAATGTGGGGCAGAAGATGGTTTTAATGAGACCTCTACCTCATGGGGTGAAAGCATATGGTGCACACAGACAGGGGGGCTCCCCCGAACTGCAGAACAGATGACATAAATGTACAGTCGTCTGCACATATGTATTCATGCCGAGCGGGAAGGAGAGGCGCTGCATGTACACATCACATTACACCAGCAGAATAATACCCAGATTGTTATTTTATTCAGATAAGTTTAACATTGCAGAATATTCTGTGGTCAGAGGCATACAGTATCTCTGTATCTATTTATCACTTTATCTATCTATCTATCTATCTATCTATCTATCTATCTATCTATCTATCTATCTCTCATATATATCTATCTGTCTGTCTATCTATCTCTCATAGTTATCTATTTATCTATTAATCTATCCATCTATCTATATAGATATATAGCCCTCTTCTATAGGTCTATATCTATTTATCATCTATCTTATCTATCTGTCTGTCTGCCTTTATCTGATATATATATTTCCTGTATCCAATAAAAATAATATATCTATTTATCAAACATTTATATATTTATCTGAACCTATCCACCTTTACTATTGTTTATCAGAAATAGGCAAGTGAAAATATGTTGTGTTGCTCCTTCTTTCTCAGCATTGATTGCAAGCTCTTGTGAGCAGGGTCTTTATTCCTATTACTTCATCTGAGCATGTAACTGCTCTGTAATATCTTATTTTATATGTCTATCTATCCATCATCTATCCAGAAAAGCAGGCAGCACTCCTGTTTGATAAAGGTGCATTTACATCAGGGGCGGATTAAGACCTCCATGGGCCCTGGGCTGTATGAATATTATAGCCCCTACAAGTCTGGAATTACTTCCTACATCTGGTACTAGAATCAGCTTCTTGGAGAATGGAGGATGTGTCCCTTCTGCCTGCTTTCAAACTGTGGTTTTAGGACCTTTGAAGGACCTTCAGATCCTCTTGGCTCTTGTGTACAAAAAGGTGCAGCAGATCTTCTGTTCTAAGAGTCTACAGAAAATGGTCAAATAAGCCTGGGTGAAGTAGGGTTATTTTGGGGAGCAGAAGAGGGAATCTCAACTTAAAAGTTAGAACTTTGTTCTTGGCATGATATGCAAGGAACACATCACTTAGTTTTTCCCCTATGACCAGGGCCGGATTATAGGCGGGGCTCCCGGGGCTTGAGCCCCGGGGCCCCCACCATCTTGCCCCCCCAGGGGGCCCCCACCATATCGCGTCCCTCCGGGCCCTGACTCCTCAGTCGCCACCTCCCTGAGCGGTCTGCCATGCACAGGTGACCGCCTCCCCGCATATCCCCCTGCATGGCCTCCCCGCCCACCTGTCCGGCCCCCGGCACAAGTTACCATATGTCCGCCCGCCCTTCACCTGCATGACCGAGCCCACTGCCGCAGGTTCCCGCCTCCTCTGCTTAACAGGCGCCATAGCAAGTGCAGCCATCCTCCGCATCCCCCTCCCCCCCCCCCCCGTCCTCCGCATCCCCCCGCCAGCCAACCTCCGCCGGAACAAGTGCAGCCATCCTCCGCATCCCGCCGCCGATAAAGCGCAACCCCCCCCCCCGCGCGCGCGCCGGAACAAGCAGCCCGCGCCCCCCTCCCCGGCCTAACAAACGGAACAAGCGCAGCCATCCTCCGCATCCCCCTCCCCCCCCCCCCGTCCTCCTCATCCCCCCGCCAGCCCACCCCCGCCGGAACAAGCGCAGCCATCCTCCGCATCCCGCCGCCGATACTACCGCCCCCCCCCCACTCCGCGCCGGTACAAGCAGCCGTCCTCCGTCTCCCCCCGCTGCCACCAGCCCGCCCCCGCCGGGACAAGCGCTGCCATCCTCCGCATCCCGACGCCGATACCACCGCCGCCCCCCCCACCACTCCGCGCCGGTACGAGCAGCCGTCCTCCGTATCCCCCCGCTGCCACCAGCCCGCCCCCGCCGGGACAAGCGTTGCCATCTTCCGCATCCCGACGCCGATACCGCCCCCCACCCCGCGCCGGTACGAGCAACCGTCCTCCGCATCCCCCTCCCCGGCCTAACAAACGACCCCCCCCCCCTCACGTCCCAACAAGCAAACGACCGACATCCCCGTCCCAACAAGCACCCTCCGAACACTTTCCTGACCGACAGCCGATCACCCTAAAAGGGTAAGTATACATTACATATGTATTTATCTGTGTGTATATATATTATGTATATTGTGTGTATATATGTATATACAGTGTATATGTGTATATATGCATCTACTGTGTATATACTGTGTATATTTGTATATACTGTGTATATGTGTATATACTGTGTATATATGTGTATATACTGTGTACATATGTATATACTGTGTACATACTGTGTATATGTGTATATATGCATCTACTGTGTGTATATGTGTATATACTGTGTATATACGCATCTACTGTATATATGTGTATATACTGTGTATATATGTATATACTGTGTACATACTGTGTATATGTGTATATATGTATATACTGTGTATAGATGAATATACTGTATTTATACACGCATATATTTGTATAAGCATATACCGTATATGTGCAGATTTAAATATATGCATATATATATATATATATGCATATATATGTATATGATGTATGTTTATGTTTATATGCTGTGTATATGGTATGTATGTATATGCTCTGTATACTGAATGTGTGTGTATTTCCCGTATGTGTGGGAAAATGCTGTATGTGTGTATATACTTTATGAGTTTGTGTATACTCTGTGTATTAGTGTATAAATGTATATGGGTCATAAATGTGTATATACTTGTGTATGTATGTATATATATATATATATATATATATATATATATATATATATATATATACACACACATAAAGTATATATGGGTGCAAGCATACGAGTGTAGAACTTTATGTGTGTATATAAAGGTGTGTATATATCAGTGTATAAATGTGTGTAATTGTATAAACTGCGGGACTGCATGTCTGGTGGGGGCTGGGGTGTATGTTAAATGGGACAGCATATCTGGTAGGGATGAAGGTAGATACAAAGATGTGTTACTGGGGATGAGGCGGCTGTATGTAGCTGTGTTACTAGGGATGAGGCGACTGTATGCAGCTGTGTTACTGGGGGTGAGGCGGCTGTATGTAGCTGTGTTACTGGGGATGAGGCGGCTGTATGTAGCTGTGTTACTGGGGATGAGGCGGCTGTATGTAGCTGTGTTACTGGGGATGAGGGGGCTGTATGTAGCTGTGTTACTGGGAGCGAGGCGGCTGTATGTAGCTGTGTTACTGGGGATGAGGCGGCTGTATGTAGCTGTGTTACTGGGGATGAGGCGGCTGTATGTAGCTGTGTTACTGGTGGCGAGACGGCTGTATGTAGCTGTGTTACTGGGGATGAGGCGGCTGTATGTAGCTGTGTTACTGGGGATGAGGCGACTGTATGCAGCTGTGTTACTGGGGGTGAGGCGGCTGTATGTAGCTGTGTTACTGGGGATGAGGCGGCTGTATGTAGCTGTGTTACTGGGGATGAGGGGGCTGTATGTAGCTGTGTTACTGGGAGCGAGGAGGCTGTATGTAGCTGTGTTACTGGGGATGAGGCGGCTGTATGTAGCTGTGTTACTGGGGATGAGGCGGCTGTATGTAGCTGTGTTACTGGTGGCGAGGCGGCTGTATGTAGCTGTGTTACTGGGGATGAGGCGACTGTATGCAGCTGTGTTACTGGGGGTGAGGCGGCTGTATGTAGCTGTGTTACTGGGGATGAGGCGGCTGTATGTAGCTGTGTTACTGGGGATGAGGCGGCTGTATGTAGCTGTGTTACTGGGGATGAGGGGGCTGTATGTAGCTGTGTTACTGGGAGCGAGGCGGCTGTATGTAGCTGTGTTACTGGGGATGAGGCGGCTGTATGTAGCTGTGTTACTGGGGATGAGGCGGCTGTATGTAGCTGTGTTACTGGTGGCGACACGGCTGTATGTAGCTGTGTTACTGAGTGTGAGGCGGCTGTATGTAGCTGTGTTACTGGGGGTGAGGCGGCTGTATGTAGCTGTGTTACTGGGGGCGAGGCGGCTGTATGTAGCTGTGTTACTGGGGTGAGGCGGCTGTATGTAACTGTTACAGGGGATGAGGCGGCTGTATGTAACTGTGTTACAGGGGATGAGGCGGCTGTGTGTAGCTGTGTTACTGGGGATGAAGCGGCTGTATGTAGCTGTGTTACTGGGGGCGAGGCGGCTGTATGTAACTGTGTTACAGGGGATGAGGCGGCTGTGTGTAGCTGTGTTACTGGGGGCGAGTCGGCTGTATGTAGCTGTGTTACTGGGGATGAGGCGGCTGTATGTAGCTGTGTTACTGGGGGCGAGGCGGCTGTAAGTAGCTATGTTACTGGGGGCGAGGTGGCTGTATGTAGCTGTGTTACTAGGGATGAGGCGGCTGTATGTAGCTGTGTTACTGGGGGAGAGGCGGCTGTATGTAGCTGTGTTAATGGGGGATAGGCGGCTGTATGTAGCTGTGTTACTGGGGGAGAGGCGGCTGTATGTAGCTGTGTTACTGGGGGAGAGGCGGCTGTATGTAGCTGTGTTACTGGGGGCGAGGCGGCTGTATTTAGCTGTGTTACTGGGGGTGAAGTGGCTGTATGTAGCTGTGTTACTGCTGGGATAGAGGAAAGTGAGCAGGAGGACGTGTATGCACGCTGCACACAGTGGGGGCCTCCACCAGATTTTGTGCCCAGGGGCCCCCACCAACCTTAATCCGGCCCTGCCTATGACAATTATGAAGTGAGGACCTAGAACAGAAGTATAGTAAGGGCACAAGGGCAATAGCCCAGGTTTGTACAACTCTCACTTCCCTCAGCTATATCCCAACAAAACACCCCATAATAGTTTGTATTCATACCTCCAACATTAACTTTAAATGGCTTTGTCACTTAGGTTAGAACATCCCAGATGACTTTTCTGCTGTTCACCACCATCAGGAGAATAATGGTAACCATTACTGTTCCACTGACTCTAGCATCAGAAATCTGATAACCCCCTGCAGGCATGATTGACAGATGCAGGGGTGTTACTACAGTGGTAACAGCCATAGCAGCTGATAAGGGGCCTGCAGTGTCAGGGGGACCCCAGCATCTGACCTTGCACATTAAAGAATGGAGTTTGTGCACAATTATATACATTGGAACAAAACCCTCACCATTCTTAATTGTGTCTGCACCCTTAGGATGTGTGGTAGATGTTTTTTTCAACAGTCTTTTTGTTGTAGTAACGTTGTTCACGATTATCAGGGCAATGTGATGAACTTTGCCATATGGCACAGAGGACTCTAGTTATGCCACTGGTCAGATGGCATGTCCAATAGAGTAGAATCCTGTAGGACTAGACCACGTGGCATGAGACTTTGTGGCATTCTAGACTTGCCTCGTTCATCTTCCACGATACTCCACGAGGTAGCGACCTTATCCAATGGAAGTCCATATCCCTGTAGAGGTGTTAAAGGGTGGAAACCAACATGGTCACTTAGTGTCATCGGGAGTAGCCAAAATCCAAACTGTGATTAGGTGGCACAATCGCCCCATCCCACTGCCCAATACAAGCCCCTCAACACCCACTGTAACCACAGACATAAATTTGCCCTTTGCACTGACATATTCATGTGACAGCTCTCACAAGTAAACTAGCTCCGTGTCAGTAATGTTCCTGGTTGGGAATTGCAGATATGGCGGTATACAGAGTTTGTTTGTCTATAAAAAGTGAATGTAATAAATCACTCTGTCTCCGGTGTGATAAAACATGCTTGTCAGGTCCTGAATACTCTGGGAGAAGATAGTTTATATCATTCTCTCTTTGAAGCTGTGTTTGCCTAACAATCACATTGTAAACAGTAGTAAACAACCTAAAATCCAGCAGAGAAGGTAATGATGACAGTGCTAAATGTTAACTCCTTAGGGATGGAGCTCCAGCAGTCATTCCTGGAGGAGCCGAGAGATCCGTCCTAACAAATGATTCTCTGTGTAATCACATTGAATCCTAACGTGAGATATAAAGGGGGAGGCCGGAGGACCCCATGAAGATCACTACATGGGCTCTGTACTGTTTATGTATCCATGGTATAGGGGCCTCCAAAATCCCATGACTGACACAGCTTAGGATGTCACAGTAGCTAAACTGTCACATGTCTTACCCGGCCATGTCCACCCGACACCATTCCCAGCGCTGAGATATGGGGGGCCAGCCACCTCGGCCAGCCGAAAACCTGTATTTTCACACGTGCAATCACTTTTAAAGGAAATCTACCACTAAATTTAACTAAAATTAAACTACAAATACTTACCTATCATCCTCTTTACCAAATACAGAGCAGCCCCTGTTTTTTCTAAAAATAAAATATCCTTGAAAGCTGTCTATTAGTAACCGATGTTGACTATTAATGCTTATCTATCAAATTTAGACTTCTGAAGAAGGTCACTTTTATTCTCACAGCCCTTGTGCTAACCTAGACCGATCCTGGACAAAGGACCAGGTGGAGAAGAGAGGTGCAGTGAGCGCTCCTCACCCCTCCTCTCTCCATTGAAAGCTGAGGTGCACGGTCATGGTTCAGTACGCCTCTAAGTGGGCCATAATCTGATTGTATATTGGGTTGCCGGATCACAGGCCCCCATACAGTTGTACGGAGCCTAACTCAGTAATGGACATTTGTGATATTACAACATGTGTCACACCCATCTAACTCACTTGTGATGTCACCGGAACGGACAATGGTTTACCTGGTTGTCACAAAGAAACATACTTGTGATGTTATAAGAGCTTACTGAAATATCCATGAAGTTATATCAGGAGTCATAGCTGTGGTGTCATAATTGATGTTGTACCACATGTGTCCTAGAGAAATTTAAGAAGTGCCTTCTCATAGGTTATTGTAATATAAAAAATTTTAGTGGTGTCTGTGTTAACCACAATCATAAGAGAACACTGGAATTAATGGTTTACCAAAAGATATCATTCACTACAATGTAGCCAAAGGAAGCGGCGATCAATTACTTGACCTGCCAAGTGCAATGTTCTCATGTCTTTAGAAATTGTCTTACACTTTTTCAGGTCATAAAAGGATTTTTATGTTCTTTCATAACTCAATCATACATCACAATAAAGAAGGAGATATATAAGGTTGGAGAATGTATCAAGATAAAATACAATGCTAGGCAGTTGAAACTAGAAGGACCCAAAAATACTAAATGGAGCCACCACTGCGTATTACTTCGGTGGACAGAAGGTCCTGGTACTAGTTTCCTTATTTGTGCACTTTTAATGACCCTTTATCCAATTCCCTATCCCCTTATTTGTTAACCACTTGGTTCATGTACAGGTTCTCCCAATCCATTAGCTAAAGGAATGGAACTAATCAGAACTAGGCCCCATTCCCCTAGAGCCCCATAGCAGGCACATGGCACACGTGCCCTTGATTTTGACCAAGAGATCTTTGACCTTCTATTCATCTTTCCTTCTCTTTTCCAATCAAGTCATAAAACTTATTTCTATTATGTAAAAGGAAATTCCTTTAGTCTAAAATGCCTTTAGACACCTAATGATCAAGAAATCAGAAACAGTCATAGAACGCTTTAATGTTTCTGTTGCCTGAAATCAAACAACAGTCAGGAACTCAAAAACTAGTAAATCAATAAGGCAAAAAAACAATAGGAAAAATCCATTGAATTGCATAAAATGTATGTGTGGGAAAATTGCTCATTTTAAAAAAAAATTTTAAAGCAAAATTGAGAATTCAGATAATTGTGTCCTGAAAGTGCTGAAGGACACAAACTTTACAGCTTATAGTACAGTAAAGGACAATGTACTGTACTATAAAAACAAGGAAAAAAACAATGCAAAACAGAATGTCATCCCCGACCTGCGAACAACAAAGAATTTGACATCCCCTTAGCACCAGACCCGTGGTCATAGGAGGCCAAGTTTTGCAACCTCTGTGCCAAGGTTGCTTCATGGCTTTACAAAATTACAGGAAAACCCCATGAACCGTTTCACTTTGAATAATGGAGGATATACAGATCTGCACATGACAGAAGTGTTTGGTGTGGCTAATATTGTTGAGCGGACCCAAAACTGCAATGTTCAGGTCTGTGCTGAACATTGAGGGACCCTGAACCCAGACTACAGGCAGAAGTTTGGGTTCACACTCAGGCTCAACTGGTGACACCCGCATTGTCATCCCCCCACTGGTAACACCCACACTCTGCTGCCACAGAATGTGGGTGTTAACTCTTCAAATACCATCATTTAAATGCCGTCAGCGCGTGCGCGTCACCAGTTACTCCCCGATGATGTTGCAGGGAATGATGATTCTCTGGAAAGTGGTGGCGCCTTCATTTGCCGACATTTAAATTCCGCATGTGGTTTTTCAGGCTGTATTTAAAGGGTAACACCCGCAATTGGTGCTAGCTCCAATAGTGGGCGGTACCGTGGGGGTCAGCATTCAGATTTGTATCTTTGAACTGAACTGTCTGGTTTAGGTTTGGCCAAACTTGGTGAACCTGTACAAGTCCGTTCATCCTTAGTGGCCAATCAAGGCCTGCTTCTCAATGCATTTGGGTACACTTCTACTTTGTAAATGAAAGAGAACTAACCATTATTCTTCTGTTGGTATACACTTTCTCAAATCCTTCATCCCAGATAGCCCGGGTAATTTTAAGATAGTACTCTGTCGGGACCATATCAACACTGAAGATAGTTTTTAATAATATTGGGGGGAAATGTATTATATTTTGCCCCATGCCTGATATATCAGGAGGCCTTGGAACGTTTGCATTCTATAGCTAGAGCGCAGGAAGGTCGAGAGCCAGCCCACCCATTGGCCCTTAATGCCCCTCCATGCCCTATTGACAGGATACAGGTGGCATAAGTGGGAAATAGTCACAATTCCTGACGGTTCAGGATTTGTGATTATTTCAGAGCTCGTACACCAGAAACTGATGTTCAATCCCTGGATGTCTGTTTGGGGCCATTGTCCTTGTAGAATACATTTTCATATATGACTAAATCTTTTGTATGGTACCATACACTATAAGTTTGTATTGGTAAAAAAAAAACACAATTATTCGAAAATGTAAACACCTTTTAATGTGAAAGACACATAAAATATATATGGTAGATGTCAACTTGTTGCATTTGCGGTGCCAAATAATGATAATTGCTGTGTCGTCCTCCCGGTGCGGGAGCCACTGGGTAATGTAAGGATACAACATGTTTCTGGAAATAAAATGAAATCTCACACACTATCGCTTTGATCAGTCCTAAAATGAATTAATTTCCTTGTTTGCCATGTTATCTCTACAGTGGTACAGAACAAGGAAGCGACAACGCATTATAACATCATGATGGATTCAGCACTAGACTGTTCCCACAAAGAACAAAAGCATCCATCTTTCACCGGGCGCAGGAAGAAAGTGAATCCTCTGTCTTCACCCTGAGATGAATAACGTGTGCTGGGTTTAATGGGGTTGAGGAATCCTTGATGGAGGAGATAATGAAAAATCAAATGCAGAGATATGGCGGATTGTAATTTTTACTTCAACCCCTCGAAAGGATATTAAACCAGAAAGACATCATATGCATTGTTAACATGTCATGTTCGTTTCATTGTAGTGGTCCTATCAGTACACCAAATACATGCAAGATGGCAACCTGGTATAAATCTAAATGTGGGTATTATAAGACGTGTCCCGTGATACATCATCTATACCCCATATACAGTATTTCATAGGGTTATTTGCATATAAATGAGAAGTTGCATAGAACAGACAAAGCATTGGATGTCTAGGTTACATCACCAGTAAAAGCAGGGACATGGTTGGAGGGACCATCAACGTCCGATGCCGTACACCACTGCACACATGAGAAAATTTTCTAAAGATGGCCCATTTCCAATGGCAGATGAAATGCATCACTCATTAGTTAGAAGCAGGGCCGGCGCTATGGGTAGGCAAAGGTGGCAATTGCCCAGGGCCCCCTGAAAGGGGAGAATGTCTTCTTTCAAAGGAATCTTGAATTTTGTTTCTAGCTGCCCTGGTTCCAGAGATATTCAGGTTTAAAGTGAGAATATCAGGTGCCATTTTTATATATAAAAATCATTCCCAACGGCAGTTCAACAGTTATTATCTCCATTTTCCTAAAACTAGAAACACAAATTTAAATTCATATAAAAGAGGAGACTCTCTTCTTTCATAGGAAAAAAGAAGTGAGGTTCTATGTGTCACAGAGCCAGAGATACAGCCCCCTGAAGTGCACCCCCCCCCCCTCCAGATTCTTAGCCATCAGGCTGCAGGGAGCATTTGCTGCACACAGGAGCTGCTGCACCTCACAGATACTGGAAATAGTCGCATTATATGTTACTACATTCTGAGAAGGGATGATATCAACTAATATTCATGTTTTTAACCCTTCTCTATGCAGAACTATCTAAGAACACACTTTCTCTCTTATTGCCTTTTATTTTGTGATAGTTTTTTGTTGTTGGGAAAATTGACTGATACGATGAAAATTCAAACCCAGAACATGTCCATAAAGTTATATGTAACACCAAAAACACACACATGTTCTGGAATAAAGTTTTTATTTCACTCCATCCTCCATTATTTACACCGATGTTATGATGTTTTCACTCTCATTCTTATGATCCGCGGAGGGTCCTGTTATTGTGCGGATAATACATTGGCGCACATCTAAAAGTGACTTTATTATCTCATTAGCTTGGTTTATGGATATATAGTTATTTATTTGGGTGACCATTGTGTAAGGAGCATGCAATGATAGATTTGTGTGAATTGTCTAGCTGAAAAGAAGATATCTAGTTATTACAGTGTTAGTGATATTATGTGGATTTATTTGTGTGAACGTATCAATATGGGACATTTGTGAACTCTACACATGTCTATCTATCTCCTATAAAATTCTCCAAAATTACAGTTTTACCATACTAAAGGGAGCCTCTTGCTGACTGTGACTGGTCATAAAATAGTTTTATTTTGGGGGCCCCACTTTTAGTTTTGCCCAGGGCCCCACTTTGTCTAGAACCGGCCCTGGTTAGAAGCAAGAATCCGCTCTATGCCAAGTAATTTTATGTATTTACAGATTTTACTTTAATATTGTCATTGAAGACACCACCAGTGATATCTAGATACATGACAAAGGCAGCAAAGTGAACCTACAGTATACCTACTGTATGTGGGGAAATACCTAGCTACAGTTCAGCTGGAAGGCTACAGTCTCAAATTCCAAAATGTTTTGTTTAGAGATGAGCAAATCTATTCATTCAGTACAAACGTGCAATTTTTATGACAACGAATGAAATACAAATACAAAAAGTTAATTCACAATATATTGCCATACAGTAGTATAAGTATATTGTATAAGTGACCAGACCCTCTCGGGTTTAAGTACTCTAGGGGGCCTGAAATAATAGTAATTAAAAAAAAGTTTTATATATTACTCATTCCGCTGTACATACAGTATATCTGGGTTATATTAGGGGGTGATTTAGAGGGGCAATATTGGGACAGCATAATGTGCAATGCCACAATTGCAGACATTATTAAGTGTGGGACACTCATTAGGTGGCATTATACAGGGCGTTTTACAGTGCACGGCCTAGAATGGGGTTATTTCTTATTTTAGGCAGTATTTATTATTTGCAGTATTTTCATTCTGACTGTGTAAAACTACTACAGTAGTGTTAGTGGTAGCAGCAGGATAACACAGTTAGGGGATCAAGATGTAGGGAGGATGAAGGTTATAAGATGTCTGTGTGGAAAACCACAGGGAGGACATGTGACTGAAGAGGAGACATAGGGGTCTGGGCCTAATGGAGAAGATAAAGAACAACTAGAATCCGAGGACACATCAACTATAGTCACTGGATGGAAAAGGTAGGGATTGTGTCTGGGTTTTCTGTGATATGTGATATGTCTAGTGGTTTTCGGAACAAGCACATGTTGAAGGGGTTGCGTATTGAATGGACATATCTGAATGTTCACTACAAATGCATCCTGGCAACGCCCCTGGTGGGGTCCCAAGATTATTTATCTGGTGGACAAAAGATAACTCATATATCCCTTTACTGCCACACAGGTCCTTATGGTTTAGTGTCCCAAATTACCCTTTTGCAAGTCCTTTCATGGGCACTATATAAAAAAAAACATTTATACTTACCTAGAGATGGGTCCGATAAGGTGCTTCGGACCCACCTCTAGCGCACCCCACGCCTGTGCAGTACCTTGATGAAGCCAGAACAGTACATCCCGGCTTTATTGTGCAAAGCCAACACTGGGCTTATACACGGAGCTATCGCGGCCCCGTGCCGCCATGAAGACAGAAGAGGCGCGGTCACGGAGTTGCCGCGGACCTGCGGCATGAAGATGAAGAGGAGCTGTCCGGGCCGTCGGAATGGGGAGTAGTAAGTTTATTATTTTTTTTCCCGGCAACAGGGGGCTGACAATATACAGAAAGGGGCTGGCAGGCTATATAGAGGAAGGGGCTGGCAGGCTATATAGAGGAAGGGGCTGGCAGGCTATATACAGAAAGGGGCTGGCAGGCTATATACAGAAAGGGGCTGGCAGGCAATATACAGAAAGGGGCTGGAAGGCTATATACAGAAAGGGGCTGACAGGCTATATACAGAAAGGGGCTGGCAGGCAATATACAGAAAGGGGCTGGAAGGCTATATACAGAAAGGGGCTGACAGGCAATATACAGAAAGGGGCTGGCAGGCTATATAGAGGAAGGGGCTGGCAGGCTATATACAGAAAGGGGCTGGCAGGCTATATAGAGGAAGGGGCTGGCAGGCTATATAGAGGAAGGAGCTGGCAGGCTATATCCCGAAAGGGGCTGACAGGCAATATACAGAAAGGGGCTGGCAGGCTATATACAGAAAGGGGCTGGCAGGCTATATACAGAAAGGGGCTGGCAGGCTATATACTGAAAGGGGCTGGCAGGCTATATACAGAAAGGGGCTGGCAGGCTATCTACATAAAGGGGCTGGCAGGCTATCTACATAAAGGGGCTGGCAGGCTATCTACATAAAGGGGCTGGCAGCTATATACTGGGAGGCTGTGACCAATGCATTTCCCACCTTCGGCCTATACTCGAGTCCATAGGTTTTTCCAGTTTTTGGTGGTAAAACTAGGTGCCTCGGCTTATACTCGGGTTGGCTTATACTCGAGTATATACGGTATATCAGTGACCTTAGTCAGGAAAGTAAATATTATTTGGCCTACATAAGATAAATTCTAGCACATGAATACATTTAGGGTATGCACCAGGAGCTTCCCTGGCACCAGTATTACTGAGGACAAACCAATAGTGGAGTAATTAGAGTAGACAAAGTCTCTAAAAACTCAGAAAAAATCACATATAGGAGGACATGGCACATTAAGATGGGCAATGGATGGTAAATTACCCGGCTGCTCTCAATACATCCAGATTGTACTATTGTAGTTGCCGCTATCATCACACAAGTAGCTGTTTGCCTCGCTACAAAGGAGCACGTGGCTTTGTATGGGTGTGCGGTGGCACGTGTTAACGTACGGCTTGATGATATCGCAGTTAATCACCCATTGATTGTGTAGTAACAGATGGAACACGCACAGAACAATTCACTTAGAATTATGCGTTTTAATTACATCGCTTCTATTTATTTTGTCATTTTAATGCCTGAACTCCTTTCGGTACTCAGAGCCATATCAATCACAGGGGGCAACGTCGTCATTCAGGACCGAATAAATAAGTTTATTTTTTTTAAAAAAAGCTATAAGACGGCAGTCATGCAGGTCAGAATAAATAAGAAAACAAACTATCCGGTGTGAATATATACAAAGCTGCTCCGCCGGCAGGGAAGGGGTTATGCAGCCATAAGCGGCTCTCTATATGTGCTAGTTATCCCTTAGAGGCCAGGCCCATGTTCCCCTGACAGCACAGAGCAGCAGAATCCTGGCCTAATGCAATCCAGAGCCTTCCACATGCTGCATAATACATCCATCATGGCCAGCTCAATTATTGACATGTTGATTTTTCTGTTTCTGATTTAGGCTGTCAGTCTGGGTAAAATTGCCAGGCAGCTTTTAGTGCACATGGCAGCTGCCCTGACATGATGTAACTTAAGGCTGATTATATCTGAGAACCTAATAAACAATCCCGCTAGCCCCAAAACCTCATTTCCTCTGGTGTTGAGAAGCCTCTTGGCTTCCAATCTGAGGGTGGGGAATGCGGGAGGAGAGCAGGGAACCCGGGAAGAGAACGAACTGCACAAATAGAGAATCTACAGTAGAATTGTTTGAGAATATTTTAAATAACATTTGGTTTACACGTTTATATAAAAACAGACATACTTTATATACTTTGGTACAGATGTATCACTGTTCTGTGCTTAAGTGTCGTTTTTGCGCCAGAATTATCATAAGCTACAACCATCTGTGATGAGTTGAGTTCCTGCTACTTATTAATCCCTTTACTATAGGCGCAATTTAGGTGCAATATAGGCGCAATGTTAGATTTGGCTACTTACATGTGAACCTCCTACAAGCTCCTCTCTGCTTCCCTCCGGCACCCCAGCATGAGAATAACAATTCCCAGGTGTGTGACAACCAGCACCCAGTGACCATCTCAGAATTGGCTTCTCCTGGAGGGAATCCCCCAGTGCTGATCTTGCACTGCCCCCCTGTAATTCTGCCCAGTATCCCCCTCAGACACCAGTGTGATCATCCAACTACACAGGGACACTTCTCTGTACTATCTGCAAAATCCTACATACTTCTCTTCTCTCCTGCTACACGGGGACACTGCTCTCTCTTCTCTTGTCTCCTGCTCTGAGTTGCTGCTTTTGCAGAGTGTTTGTAAATATAAGGCCATGAACTGTAAACAGAGGCTGCAGGTAGTGTATGTAGTGTCTGCTGCTGGGGATAAGCTGCTCTGCACAAGAGCTCATTGTTGCTTTTCGTTCACACCACGTTCAGGCGCACTCGCTATAGCCTGCGCCAGGACCTGGCATAAAACTTCCATGCCACACTACTGTCGGATACATCAAGAGGCTGGAGCTTCTACATATACTCGGCATGGTGGGAGGGGCTTACATCACATGCTGGTGCTAACACGTGCTAACCCCACCACCACCATGTATCTGTTTTCTATCTATCTGTCATCTGTCATCTATGTATTATTTATTAATCATTTCTCTATCTATCTAAAGTAGAAAGCGGGCAGCACTCCATGGTTCCAATTTCAAAATAAGAGGTGAACTATATTGAAAAAGTGGCGATGTTTCGGTGTATAACACCTTCATACACTGAAACGTTGCCATTTTTTCAATAAAGTTCACCTGTTATTTTGAAATTGAAACCGCTTTCTACTTTATTTATCTACAAGAGGAGTCTATAAGGTTTTGCTGACTTGGACTATGCAACATCCCCCACCGGGGCCTAGCCCTTGAGGTGAGGCCTGGAGACAGCCGGGGCCCGCGGTACCGGAGTGGCTGGCGGTTGCGGCCTAAGCACGCTATTGTCACGGTGCTTGGTACGGGGGAACCGGAGGGCTGTCCTACAGCCTGGCAGGTCTCCAGCAGGGTGGTGTTGGCAAGAAATGATGAGGGAGAGGCTGCTATAGCGGATCTCCCTGGGGCAACCCCTTAATGTCCCGAGTGTGAGTCTCTGGGTGATGGACAGGGTGCCGGTGATGAAGGCAGCCGTATTAGCAGGGACCAGACGGAGACAGAAGTTGAAGAAAACAACTTACAGTTCTTTATTTGAACCGCAGGAACCGCAGCAACGTGCCTTTAACAAGATGGTGGAGTACTGGAGAGGTATTTGGAGGGAGCCACAGGATGTAGGTCACCAGCCTGGATGTAAGAGCAGGCTGGGAGGCAGCTGTGTCCTTAGAGGATGCTTCAGCTCGGTCCTGGATCTCTTCAGGTATCACCCTTGAAGGTAGGATGATACCCCTTTCCTCACTACACTATCTCTAGTCTTATTCTCCACTTCAGGCAGGGGCTAGGCTCTTCCTGCTCTGGTCCGGTGTGCTAGAGACTCTGAGCTGCTGCTCCGCTAACTACTCTCTGCATGCGTCCTGCAGACCCAGAGGGCCTGACTAGGACCGGTCTCTTCTCCCTTCTGGGAGAGACTGCTCTCCTCTCTCTCCTGAGAGAGACTTCTCTAGAACATTCCTGGCCAGGGGTTTTTATTACCTCCCTTTGGTCAGGTGGTGGCTGCTCCTCCAATTACCTCTCAGTTCACAGAGCACAGGATGTAACACAGATCATTGGATACTGGACTTGTACATCATATACAGATTTAACTTCTGCCTAGCCAGGCAGGATTAACCACTGCAATGTCCCCTGTGTGATGTGGTGACATGTTATGGGGCTTATTCGCAAACTCTCCCTCGCCATTGCATCGGCGAGGGTGTTGCATACCCCGGGGGCAATTAAAAGAGCCGCCCTCGGCTCGACTATAGATGTTTTGGGGCACAGAGGGGGCTAAGGACACTTCTAGGAAGTGCAGGCTATGTGAGGTGTAGGGACAAACCGCCCATGGTCCTGGAGACAGGCACCTGGGTTGGTGTCGGACTAAGACAAAAATATGTAGCTGTATGACAGTTGGTCGCTGACGCCATTAAACCGAACTGTACAGTAGGAAAGGTGTGGTGTCATGTCCTGTAATCCACTCCTTGCACCAAGGCCTGTATATTTGTTGTATCAACGCTTCTTCCCTGGCGGCAATTATATAGTGTGTCTATCTGCATTGCGTTAGCATATGCGACACGAGTACCTCCTGACTGGTATCCTTACCCATGTATGGGTGGCATCCAGGTGCTAACTTTGTAACACCCCCGGTCCCCGTAGGACCCGCAGTTTACGGACTACCCCCACGTGCAAACCTCGGTTTGAGGGATCAGGTAGCGGTCAGTGTTTTACAATAAAGACGGTCCGACACAGCCACACTACAACCTGAAAAGCCTATGAAAGGGTTAATGCAGACTACTGGCATATCTGACAGTGTGCAAACATTTAGCAAAATCACATTGGCTTAGCAGCCCAATGGGTACACATCTTATAACATAACGTTACAGATAGATAGGCTACTCAGGGTAGCAAGATAGCAAATGTCTCTTTTCCTGCAAAGAAAAGGCATGGAAGTGCAAGCAGAATGTCCGTACCTAAAAAGGAAGGCATTAAGTGCAATATAGTAGTCAATAGCAATAGCAACTTTTCCCTGGAGTATCTGGCGAAAGTCTCTCAGAAGGTCTCTACTGACAAAGTCCATCTTCTGGGTACAGCCCTTGATGTGGGGGAAAAGTGCAATGAAGAAGCAAAGGGTCTCCTCTATTTGGAGAGGGACAGAGTCCTTTGAAGAAATTCTCTGCTGTGGCAGAGGAAGGGGTGCTATCATAGCACAAGACAGTGTATAATCTCTTGACTGAGATAAATAAGGGTAAGAGTCTCAGGAAAGTCTCTGGCTCTTTGGGGTAAGGACAGAAATAAATATTTACAATGGACAAAGTACCTGGAGAGGGCTACAGCCCTTCAGGGGTTAGTCAGATGCACCTTCGCTGGGTTCAGCAGGGACAGGATCCAAAGGCAATAGGGAATCCTGTGCATCCTCAGCGGGAGTAGGTGCCGGCTGGGGACACCCGGTGGCAGTAGCAGGTACTGCAGGTGCAGCAACATCCTCCGGACCTTCAGGGGGAGGAGCGCTGTCGCCCCCGGGGTGTCGGCTGTTCCAGCCGGGGGCTCAACTGAGCCAGGGACCACGGAGGGGTCCAGGAAGAAATAAACAGGGGCCTGCGGCAGCGCCGCAGCTCCTTCCAGCTCCGGTTCTTCCGGGGCCGGGTCATCACCCCATTGGTAACCGGCAAGGGGAGATGTGGGCCTAGACGGAACCTCCGGACAAGGTCCGCTAGCCGGGATGTCTTCTCCCACAGAAGAGCCGCGGGACCTTGCAACGCTCCTGGCAGGGGAGATGTGGGGGTGGCGCCCTGGATCATGCCCGGCCCATGGATGGCAATGGGACCCGTACTCACGATTACCGTGGATGGGGCATTCACGTGGGTCACCGCCCGGGGACTCGCAGCCGAGGAAGAAGAGGTGTTCGGGGATTCCGGCCACTCATCGTCCTCATACCAGTCGTCGTGCGGGAAGTAGCGGTCCTCATCGGAGTCGGGGATCCGGATCACACCAGCCGCCCAAGGTCCTCGGGGCCCCTCTTGCAGGGAGAATTCAATGCACTCGCCTGGCTTCAGGTTGTGCTGACTCTCCAGCAGATCAGGCCTCTTGACGGACCGGCAGGGTATAAATACTTCCCGTCCGGTGTAGTCCTGGGTGGCGAAGCCATAGCCACGCTGCTTATCGAAGAACCGGACCATGCCGGTGGTGCGGTTCTTCTCCACCCAGGCTCCAGCTGTAGACCGGCCGACCATGTAGCGTTGGGCCTCCTTCTCGCGGCGTCGCTGCTCCGAGACAGCGTCCCGGAGTCGCTGGCGGGCGGCCTCACCTCGGCCTCGAGGCTGCGGAGGTGCCGGTGCTGGGGCTCGTGGTTCCGGTGCAGGCTCGGATCTCCGTGATGGTCGGGTAGGTGCCGGAACAGGAGCAGGAGCAGCCGGAGGATCAGGAACCGTCACAGCAGGGCTAGCAGGTCGACCAGCAGGAATGGTAGGCCTCGGAGCAGGTGGCACAGCCACAGTAGGCCCAGGCGTTGGCTCGACAGGAGTCGGGGCTTCTCCACGTGGCGCCTCCACGTGGGCCGGCGGTACCGGGATGGTAACCGGGATAGGTATGAGGAACCGCCCGGGTGGGACTTGGTACTGCGTCACCGTTTGAAAACACGTCCTGGTGACAAAGGCCCGAGTCAATCCTCGGTGCAGCCGATGTCCAGCGGAGGGTCTCCGGACCGGCTGCGCAGAGACCACCACCATAGTCTCTAGTACCTCATAGAATTCAGGACGCTCCACAGGAGGGAAGGGCGGAGGACCCCACATGATGTTGTCCTCACTGTCCAAAATCCACTCGAGTTCTGGCGTTTCTCTGAGGCGGGGCAGGAAGTCCGCCTCGAGCCAGTGGGAGGAGTCCAAGTCCTTCCCGCCAAGAGCTGTGGCGGGCTCTAATTTTTCCTGCGCCACAGGAGGCGGGGTTCGCGCCATTCGCGCGTGGGTGGAGCTTGATGCGTCATCTGGGTTTCCCGCCAGTAAAGGTTTTGGCGGGCTTGAATCATTTGCTGCGCCACAGTCTCTGAGGTAAAAATCTTCAGGCACGGCAGCGCCGGATGTAGCAGAGCTGGTACAGTTCTTGCCAGGATTAACCTCTGGAGTGCTGGAGCGGCGCTCGACAGCACGTGGCAGCAGTATAACACAGTTCATTCCAGAAACACACAAGCACTTGGGCCTAAACCCGGATGGCAGCAGGGTTAGGCAGCACAGTCTTTTTCTTAATAAAGTACAGTCTTTAGTGCCAGGATAAGGCACAGAAGTATATATCCTGTTCGTGACGCCACTTGCAACATCCCCCACCGGGGCCTAGCCTTTGAGGTGAGGCCTGGAGACAGCCGGGGCCCGCGGTACCGGAGTGGCTGGCGATTGCGGCCTAAGCACGCTATTGTCACGGTGCTTGGTACGGGGGAACCGGAGGGCTGTCCTACAGCCTGGCAGGTCTCCAGCAGGGTGGTGTTGGCAAGAAATGATGAGGGAGAGGCTGCTATAGCGGATCTCCCTGGGGCAACCCCTTAATGTCCCGAGTGTGAGTCTCTGGGTGATGGACAGGGTGCCGGTGAATGAAGGCAGCCGTATTAGCAGGGACCAGACGGAGACAGAAGTTGAAGAAAACAACTTACAGTTCTTTATTTGAACCGCAGGAACTGCAGCAACGTGCCTTTAACAGGTAGGTAGGGTGCTGAGATGTGAGTTGGAGGGAGCCTCAGGAGATAGTTCACCAGCCTGGATGTATAGGGCAGGCTGGGAAGGCAGCTGTGTCCTGGTAGGAAGCTTCAGCTCGTCCTGTAGGGCTTCAGGTATCACCTTTAAAGGTAAGATGATACCCCTTTTCCTCACTACACTAACTCTAATCTAATGCTCCACTCTTCAGAGGCAGGGGCTAGGCTCTTCCTGCTCTGGTATGGGCTAGACTGAGATTACTCACTCACTCTAGGATTCTCCTACACTTGAATCTCTCTCCACTGGAATCCCACTTAGAATCCCTTCTCTCTCCTGAGAGAGACTTCTCTAGAACATTCCTGGCCAGGGGTTTTTATTACCTCCCTTTGGTCAGGTGGTGGCTGCTCCTCCAATTACCTCTCAGTTCACAGAGCACAGGATGTAACACAGATCATTGGATACTGGACTTGTACATCATATACAGATTTAACTTCTGCCTAGCCAGGCAGGATTAACCACTGCAATGTCCCCTGTGTGATGTGGTGACATGTTATGGGGCTTATTCGCAAACTCTCCCTCGCCATTGCATCGGCGAGGGTGTTGCAACTATCTATCTATCTATCTATCTATCTATCTATCTATCTATCTATCTCATATCTATCTATCTATCTATCTATCTATCTATCTATCTATCTATCTATCTATCTATCTATCTCATATCTATCTATCTATCTATCTATCTCATATCTATCTATCTATCTCATATCTATCTATCTATCTATCTATCTATCTATCTATCTATCTATCTATCTATCTCATATCTATCTATCTATCTATCTATCTATCTATCTATCTCATATCTATCTATCTATCTATCTATCTCATATCTATCTATCTATCTATCTATCTATCTCATATCTATCTATCTATCTATCTATCTATCTATCTATCTATGATCTATCTATCTCCTATCTATCTCAAATCTATGTGTTACACCTTCTTCAAATGTTAACATTGAAATGTTGCATCCAGCAGTGGAATAATAGCCACCAATTGTTTTACTTTATGTTTGGAGTGCTGCCTGCCCTGCCAATCATGCTAAAGGTTTGGACCAGGAACTTTAGCAACCTCCCATTAATATTTCTTTTCTGTGTTGCCTTGGTTTTGGTGTTGCCTTGGTGTTTCATCTATCCAGGGTCAGCTCCGGGTTTCAGTAGGCCCCTTGGCCACAGAGCCTCAGTGGGCCTCTTTGCAGTGAACTCACGTGGTGGTATTAAAAATTCAGAAACTAAAACAGTCTCCTGTTCCCTAATGTATTCCTTACTTTATCATCCCAAACAGCCCTCTCATGGTTATATAATATAAAGCCCCCTCACCCCCTTACGTACAGCCTTATGTGGGCCCCACCTAACAGCACTGGGCCCAGCCACTAGCCCAGTGCTGGCGCCATATCTATCAATGATCTCTTCATCATCTATTTTTCTATCTCAAATAAATCTGTCTAGTATCTATCTGTCTATATAGAATTTATCTATCTATAATGTATCTATCTCTTATCTATCATCTGTCTATCATGTATTTTTCTATCTGAAGTCTATGGGGCTTATTTATCAGGGCACTGATGTGGCTTAGAAGCCCTGAAATAATCGCAATTGCTAGCTTATTGCTAGCACTTACAATTATTTAGCCCAATCCTCCACCTTCACGCCAGTGGGGCATGAAGGAGGGGAGCGTACAGCCAGGACTAGGCCGAGCATGGGGCGTCACTGTCCCCGCGCCTGCACACTCGCTGCAGCCGGCGACTTTAACATGCAGCGTTTATTTCTACACCAGGCCCTGCCCTACAAATGAATACTGTGCAGGACCCTACCCAATACATCAAAAGGGCCGGAGCCTCTTGATATATCGCACTGTGAAAATGCAGCAGCGGGCCTATCATACGCTGTCGCTTGTGCCTAAATATATGTTTGTGTTTATATCCTCCTATGTATCTGCAACATCCCCCACCGGGGCCTAGCCATTTCTTGGGGCCTGGAGGCAGCCGGGGCCCAGAATACCGGAGTGGCTGGCGGTTGCGACCTATGGCACGCTGATGTCACGGTGCTTGGTATGGGGACCGGAGGGCTGTCCTACAGCCTGGCAGGTCTCCAGCAGGTGGTGTGTGCAAGAAATATGGAGGGAGAGGCTGTGGTACTGAATGTCCCTGGGGCATCCCCTTTAGTCTGAGCCCCTGGGTAATGGATGAGGCGCCCTTGGTTTTACAGCCGTATCCAGGGAACAGACGGAGGCAACGTTGTACAAAATACGGTTCTTTATTAGAACAACAGCTGGCAACGGGCCAAACGATTTTGTTACAGATGCCGGATTGTTGGAGATTTTGGATTATTGGAGTGGTCATGGAGAGTGATCCTCAGGAACAGATTTGCCAGTAGTAGATGCAGGCTGGGATGCAGCTGTGTCCAGGTATGGAAGCTACAGCATGTCCTGGGTGTTGTGTGTGTGGCACTGAAGGTGTGCGTCACACTGTCTCTCTGGTCACTGACAATCAGCAAATTGGTGGTGGTAAAGAGATGCTCCTCTTTCAGGAGCTAGATTTCAAGAGCTTCTCATGTGGTGAGAGCTTGGGCCTAAGAGGACTTGCCCCTTCCTGTCCTGGGGTTTTGTTATTCCCTGGTCAGGTGTTGGCTCACTCTCCAATCACACTCCAGTTCCCATGAAGGAATACAATTGGATGATAACTTTAACATTGTTAACCCTTGCCTGCACAAGCAGGATCTACCTCTTTTAACCCCTAATGACCAGGTCTTGAACCTTCCTGGAGGGTTCACTACTCCCCCTGTCAGCTCCTAACCTGGAGAGGGCACTGTTCCCAACTACCCCTCATGTATTGGCAGGGGTGTTGCATATCTGTCTATCATTTATCTCTGATCTCTCTCAGATTTATTTATCTTATATTCACTATTTATCTATCTATGTAAAAGCCAAAAAATAGGTAGCATCTCTAAAGTTAAATACATGTACACTATACAGGTGCAAACATGCAATAGAAAGCTCCTATACAAAAAAGGGGATTGTTTCCTGAAATGACACTCGCTATCAGCATCTCTTATACATAACAGGGGAGGTTACTATAGTTGTGGATTTAGTTATACTTTGTGTCATCCAGATTTATGTAACATGTTTTCAGCTTACTATTAAGCTACATATATCGAGGTCATTGACTCATGACCATCAGTTATTCCTCAGATCACCTTACCTCTTCACATGAAGCAATTCCATTAGCGAGTATTATATTCTCAAAATCATTTTTTCCCTTTTTTTTGGTCCATACAGTATAACTCATCCACACAACTCAGACATATCGCAGTTTACCTTGTTGGCCACTAGATGTCAGTGCAGAAAACCCTGACACTAGAATGGGAGATCAAATTAAATCAGTTTACAGCCTGCTGCGAATAGCTGTGATATGGCTGCATAATGACTAGTAAGGAAAGTCTTAATGACAGCATGGTGAGTGCTTCTCGTGTGCTTTCCCAGGCGTTGTATATTCATTATCCGTGGCACGTGTATACATAAAACTGACCATGAACATTTGGGTCAGTAAAGTGACTAGTGATCTTATAATTCCAGGTTGGACTTCAGCTCTGAACAGAACTTGAACAAACCAGAACCTTACCAGGTTCGCTCCTCACTATTAGTGACCACTATTGGATATCAAGGGATTTTGCGTGGTCATCCAGTAATTTAGTGGATGACCTGTGGAGCCTATTTTTCCGTCTTTATTAGATAGTTACTTGCAGACTCTGATATTGTTATGTCTATACTGGGCGTAGCTATAGGCGATAGCAACCCTAATTATACATATGGGCAAAAGACTAGGCATGTGTACTGTGCTATGTTACTATATGTGAGTATTACTGAGAAGGCAGCTGCAGAATTACAGACTGATTCTTATTTGATTTGGCCCTAAATCTCCATTTTTAATTCAACAGTTGTGTATGAGATACAAGGAAAAGTAGCGACCTTATATGAAGGGCACATACTTTGAAGCCCCTCTCTGGTATCTTCCAAATTACTCCAGTAAGATTGTACTAAAAGGCCACTAAAATGGGTTTTCCAAACCAGACCAGCTACATAACATGGAACAACTTATTTCTGGGACCAAAACTCCAAACAAAAGGGTTTTCCGGGAATCTGTCAGCAACTTTGACCATACAGTATAAGGTCTGGGCCCTGATGATCTGAGTAACAATACCTCTGCCTGTGTTGTTCATAGCAGCAGCAGAAAAATGCATTAATATTCTAGAATTGTAGCTGTACATGAAGAATTCTATTGCACTTGTATGTATGATGTCTTCACTGAACACAGCACAGTCGCTCCTCTCTGTTTTGAGTGACTGCGGTATGAGGCTTTTGTTTGAAAACTACAGCGGGTACTCAGCAGGGAATACACACAACAGTGCTACAAACTGCTTCCAGTCCAGCTACAATCCTGGAATATAAATGAATAATTCATAGTCCTGCTACTGATATACACAAAGTAATGATTATACAGCTCTCCAGGGCTAATACCCAAACCCAATTTGTATAATTAAAACTGACCAGAGATTACACTAACCTCTATAAAAAGGAGTCTTTAATACTGTATATTAACAAATAATGGAGCTACTAAGCTCTATAAATAAGGTGACTACCGAACTGGATGTTAACAAATAATGGAGCTGCTGAGCTCTATAAATAAGTTGGCTACTGAACTGGATGTTAATAAATTAGGGGCTGCTGAGCTCTTATTTACGGGGGCTTTTGTACTACAAATTAGATATATGGTCATAATGGGGCTGCTGAGCTCTTAATTAGGGAGGCTAATGTACTGCATATTAGATCCTAACGGGGCTGCTGAGCTCTATAAATAAGAGGGCTGTTTGTTAATAAATAGAAGGGCCTAATGTGCTTCATACTAATAATAGGGAGGGGGTGCTGGTACGATACTGTACATTAATTAATTAGGGAATGTCGTAAGTGTAAAAAAATAAGTGGGAGTTGGGGGATAATGCATATAATAATGATTTATTAATTGGGGTCCCTATATGCATTTAAAGGGAACTTGTCAGAGCGATTTAGGACACTACGCCTTATGGACATGTGGTTTAGTATACCAAATTGCCCTATATTTGTCCTTCTGCAAATGTATGTACTTACCTCTCAGGATCTCAGTGCATGCTTAGTAAAGCCTTGAGCACCGGAGCTGTGTATGATGCGCTTTATGAGACTCATCTCTAAGTAAGCCTATACGTTTAGATCTCCCTATACATATTAATAATTAAATGAGTAAAATATATATTTTTCTTGGCGATACTATATACACTATAACATGTTAAGGGGGTTACAATGTATCATTTGGAATATATGGGGGGTGTAGTGTGGTCAGTGTTTAGCATTATGAATTATTTATCTAAGTATCCTTATGCTGTGACTGTGGTAGTTTTAGGGGTGCAGTGTGGATATATGTCTGCAGTTATAAGTCACACAAGGAAAGAAGTCAACCTATAACTGAGAATTGACAAAGATCAGAAAGGACCTGGCCAGGGAGCCGCTATGACTGATTTATCCATAAGTGATGTCTGTATCATCCTATGTTTGAGTGATTTGTAAAAATGGTGTGTGCATAGATGATATTATGATGTGTGTGTAGAATGTATATAATGCATGTGTATATATGTCTGTTTAGCCTATGTATGGTATATGCATATATTTTAAAGTATAATGTGTAATATAGAAACAGCAGTAAGGGTATAAGTATATGGGGCCCTAATCCGAGATTTGCATGAGGGTTCATTGAAGTTTTGTTAGGCCACTGCCCAACACCCCCAGAATCAGCTGCACTCAGCAGCAGATATACAGAGGATAAAACAGGAAGCAGACAGTGCCATTCTCTCTGCAGTGGACAAATCAGGTTACTGCAGTTTATTCCCAATTTATTTGAATGGAAGCTTAGCTACAGTGACTTGGTGAAGAGCGAATGGAGCGGTCTCCACAAGAAGAGCTGCTTTGTGGTGCTAACAGTTGTACCCCCACCGACTATCCTTAGGTCATATCTTAACCGCAGCGCCCCCTGTAGGCATTACATTCTTCTCCTCTGGACAGCTCAGTGACATCTCTATCCCATCCTAAGTAAGTAATGATCCACTATAATGTCCTCTCCAGAACATTTTACTGTGTGACAATATATGAGACTCGGCAAACTTTTTCCTTGTGCTGTGATTCATGGCACCGCTGGCCGCACACATCCAGATTTATGAAATGTTACTAAGTATGGTTTTATCTGGGACATTTTAATACATTACTGGCAATTACCACATCTCTGCCATGCCTGTCAGGAATGGCATGTGTGCCAGGGTGATTTATTGCCTGTGCTAGGTGCCAGTCGCCTCTCAGCGCTCAGTGCCTGTGATTTGCTTGGCATTGCATCGCAGAGCCTGCTGTTGCCACACAAAGCGATGGGAATGTGTTCTGAGAAGCCTCATCACTCAGGTTTTACAGGATCCTATTATTATTTATTACCATAATTGTGCTGTTTCCTGGGGCGATAAATAAGGATTGATGGGATATGATGACAGCCAGAGAAAGAGAGAGAAACAAGACTCTCTTTCATATATCACATTGCACTGACATCAGAGAGAGCCACTTTCACAGTTTCTCCAACTGATTGGATCAAGTCAACCCGAAACCAATTAGTTTACTTTGTCTCTTTCTGGAGTTGATAAACATTTTACCTGTTGAATGTAGACAGAACGTAACGTTCCTGTTCTCCGCAGGTTTCTAGCAGTGCATCACATATTTTCCATTCTTTAAGACATAGAAATGGCAACTAAAATCTGAGAGTTCGGGAAAACAATGTCACCAATTATTAAGTGTAGATGCGCGGCTCAGACTTAACTTTCCGCCAGGTATAATAAGAAAATCCCTCTAATTTCCAGTTTTATTCTTCTGCAATAAACAAACTCCAACCCCAATGTAACTCCAATGTAACATATTTCCTGCATGAAACAAATACACGCGTGTGAGGTATTTCCCATGTACTGTGACATCACTGTGTGTATTATCCCTGTACTGTGACATCACTGTGTGTATCATCCATGTACTGTGACATCACTGTGTATATTATTCCTGTGCTGTGACATCATTGTGTGTATTATATCTGTACTATGACATCACTGTGTGTATTATCCCTGTACTGTGACATCACTGTGTGTATTATCCCTGTACTGTGACATGACTGTGTGTATTATCCTTGTACTGGGACATCACTGCGTGTATTATCCCTGTACTGTGACATCACTGTGTGTATTATCCCTGTACTGTGACATCACTGTGTGTATTATCCCTGTACGGTGACATCACTGTGTGCATTATCCCTGTACTGTGACATCACTGTGTGTATTATCCCTGTACTGTGACATCACTGTGTGTGTTATCCCTGTACTGTGACATCACTGTGTGTATTATCCCTGTACTGTGACATCACTGTTTGTATTTTCCCTGTACTGTGACATCACTATGTATACTATTCCTTTGCTGTGACATCACTGTGTGTATTATCCCTCTACTGGGACATCACTGTGTGCATTATCCCTGTACTGTGACATCACTGTTTGTATTTTCCCTGTACTGTGACATCACTATGTATACTATTCCTTTGCTGTGACATCACTGCATGTATTATCCCTCTACTGGGACATCACTGTGTGCATTATCCCTGTACTGTGACATCACTGCGTGTATTATCCCTCTACTGGGACATCACTGTGTGCATTATCCCTGTACTGTGACATCACTGTGTGTATTATCCCTGTACTGTAAAGCGCTACGGAATTTGATGGCGCTATATAAATAAAGATTATTATTATTTATTATTATTACTGTGACATCACTGTGTGTATTATCCTTGTACTGTGACATCACTGTTTGTATTTTCCCTGTACTGTGACATCACTATGTATACTATTCCTTTGCTGTGACATCACTGTGTGTATTATCCCTGTACTGTAACATCACTGTGTGTATTATCCCTGTACGGTGACATCACTGTGTGCATTATCCCTGTACTGTGACATCACTGTGTGCATTATCACTGTACTGTGACATCACTGTGTGTATTATCCCTGTACTGTGACATCACTGTTTGAATTATCCCTGTACTGTGACATCACTGTTTGTATTTCCCCTGTACTGTGACATCACTATGTGTACTATTCCTTTGCTGTGACATCACTGTGTTGATTATCCTTGTACTGTTATATAACTCTTTGTATTCCTATACTGTGACATCACTGTGTTCAACATAACTTTCAATATGTCTTATCAGAGTTTACTGTGGCATCACAACTTGCATCACCCTGTAGTATTTATTATGTTGAGGACATCACAGTGTTTAGCACTGGGGTCCTTGACGGATTTTGAAGAATCTGGCAAACTTTTCTCTTTTCAGGACGCACTCCCCTCCCCTCCTCAGCTAAAACAAAGTAGCAATTCCTGTCCAAAACTTGGCATACAAGCTGTGATAGATAAATCCCCCCAATATCTTACTCTCCTCAAGTCAAGTCTAAGAATTTACAGAAAGAGAAAAACAAGTCCTTGGCTTACCCCACAGCATATTTATGGCCATACGTATAATCATAAACACAACGGTGAGGACACGGCCGCGGCACAAGATGTGCTCACCCACAGCAAAACGCAAGATGATTCATTCACTAAACTTTACAGTCAGACGGCGCGAAAGTAATGGACTAACCAAGGGACAGATGACAGGACCTAATAGTATATTTATAAGCCTGTCTATGGCTGGTGTTAAATGAATGTCCCCAGAGATGGCAGGCCATAAATTACTTACCTTCTGTAGGTGGACTGATTCATTTACTTAAAATAAAAATGTATAGCTGTGCTCTGTACTGTATAGATATCAGGGGGTGAAGAATGAAGGGATAGAAGCGTGAGATATTCAATGGTTGCTGCTCCTAGAGTAGTATTAGGTAGCAATGTCTACCATTCGGATGGACTATAGACACCAAGTAATCGTACTAAGTCAGATGACAGGAATTGTAGTCACGGTGTATGGCAGCCTACACATGAGGTTGTGGGCATACCTCCCAACCGCCCAGGATCCAGCGGGACAGTCCCGGTTTTGTGATTGTAGAGATAATGCTGGGGGACACAATAAGAGGAGGCTTTAATATGAGGGGGAGCTAGGGGCACAAGATCAGACTGGGTACATAGTAACAGGGAGCTGGAGGGACACAATGTTAGGGAGAGATGGAGGGCACTAAGGAAGAAATTACACTGTGTGGAGTTGGAGTAAGTGACGGAGCAAAAGGTGTGTCACAGCACGCCTCATTTTTGTCCTTTTCTGCTACAAAAGTTGGAAAGTAATACATAAGTATTAGACAGGCAGAGGTCAAGATTGGTAAAGAAGAGGAAGACTTAGTTGGATATACAAAGAGAAAGTGGTAAAGGTGTATTCCAGGCTTATGGGCTTCAATTAAGATCTGACCGGAGAACTCAGCATTTAGCTTAAAGGAAATCCATCATCAACTGTGACTGTGGTAATCTTCTTATATTTGTTACCCATTCCTTCTAAAATCAACTTTTAAAATGATGCTAATGCTCTGTCTTCACAGGATAAGAAATATAATTAGATTACCACAGTCAGTAATGCCCGTGGTTTATCATGCTTCATTTTGATGGTAGATTTCCTTTTACAGCCTACCTACCTACAGTATACTTATTATAGCACATGTACTTGGGTTTTAATTCACTTCAATAGGACAAAACTCTGAAAGGTCTTGTAACTGCTTAAAAAACTGATGGGGATGCTGGGTTTCCTGTATCATCCTGATGAACTATCTATGAATAAGGTATAACAGCAGAAATGATATATAAAAGCTAAAACATGACCTTTTTAAGTATGCATTAAAAAGTACCTATATAGGTCCACATACACCATATAAAACCCATGCTGAAAATAAAACACACCAAATCTATCTATGGATAAGTAAAAAGTCCTGGAGAACTCCTCTCAGGTGATGGAAAAAAATGTGTCCACTGGTGGTGGAGGTAGGTTGGTGTCTTCAGATTTTCCAGTAGCTGATCTGCTGCAACAATATTACTTGAATTATTCATGCTGTAAGACTTTCTGGGGCACATTTACTAAGGGTCCGAACGCCGCACTTTCGTCGGATTTCCCGAATATTTCTCTTTTGCCCTGAATTGCCCTGGGTTTTTGGTGCACGCGATCGGATTGTGGCGCATTGGGGCCGGCTTGCATGCAACAGAAATCGGGGGCGTGGCTGTCAGACAACCCGACGGATTCGAACAAACCACGGATTTTAAAAAAGGAAATGTGTCGCAAGATCAAGCACTCACCTGCACCGGGAAGAAGAAGGTGGACTTCAGCGGACCTCGGCGCAGAAGCGACACATGCAGGAATTTGGACGCACGATCTAAGTGAATCGCAGCAGACCCGAATCCTCGTCGGGTAACGCACCGCGGGATCGCAACAGGACGGGTAAGTAAATCTGCCCCAATGTGTATTATAGAAGACCTACGATGATTCCAACCAAAACCACCCAATTCCACCATCTTTTTTATTCAATTTTATGATGGATATTCATTAGTTGCTTCCCGTGTGGTTGTCCTGCAAAGACCTAGTAACTGCTGCAATGTCTTTTACAATACCGACGGTCCCCTACTTAAGAACACACAACTTACATACAACCCCTAGTTACAAACGGACCTCTGAATGTTGGTAATTTACTGTACTTAAGCGTCAGACTACAATAAACAGCTATAACAGTTATTAAATGTGTCTGCAGTTAAGCTTTATTTTTAATCCTGGTTCTTATGACAACACAACATTTAAAAAATTCAATTGTCACAGAGACCCCCCAAAAATTTGGTTGGGATTACAATTATAAAATATACAGTTCCGACTTACATACAAATTCAACTTAAGAACAAACCTATAGAACCTATCTTACCTGGGGACTGCCTGTATCTTGTTCCTATATCGTAGATTCAATCAATCCAGTTTTCTCCAATAAGACAGCCTCCCCTCCATCATACCCCCTGCTTCTGCCTCATTAAGTTGTCAGTGTCTTCTGTCGCTGACCAACAAAGTTTTCGGGAACCTGATTGATAAAGAGCCAAGGGCTCGAAATGCGTCACTTAACAACCACCAAGTGACCATTTTATAAAGAAATTCTTTGTGGATTAATAAAGCTTGAATATTTTTGGATTCCTTCATAATTTTTCTTGTTGTTCACCAATGAAGAGGGTTTATCAACCTCCAGTGTTAACGGACTATATACTGGGCAAACAACGCATGGGTGATCGCCCTCAGGATTTTTTTTTATTTTCTTATTTGCTACCATAGTGCCACGAGGAAACTAGTGCAAACACATCAAGAACATGCAAAGTAAGTTCTTACCCCACCTGGTTGGATATAAAGCCACGGCCTTGGTACTGCAACGTATGAGCTGCACCCACCAAGTTGAGGATCTCATTATCTCAGTAACACATAGGGGCTGATGGGTATTAATGTATTTGTAGTAGTTGTTACTTGCTCTTTAAACACGAGACTACAGAATGTTATTGACAGAGAGAAGCTGGGAAAGTGCGGATAGAACATATGTTTACCCTCTCCAGAGTCTGTCTGACATTCCCGGAGAAGGGCTGGTTACATACAAAAGGTAATCCTCAATCAATACATTATAACCGGCTTTCAGTCAGTGCACGACTTCTGTCTTTGTGCTCTTTAAAGCAGTCACTCAAGCAACAAAGTCTCTTTCAGATATTCAAGGACGAGGATTGACAGATGTCTACCTTCTAACATCATTGTGTTCTATGGATTGACTGTCAGCGGCCGAGACGTGTAATCAATGTAGAGGCGACGCTGTGATAAAGTGAGCAGCAACACTTCCACTGTCACAACAACAACCCTCAATAGAATTTACCGATTAGTAGGTGTCTTAGGATCGGGCGATTTTATGTTGATTTCTTGTATGGGATAATCCAATGGAGAGGTTGTATTATAGGGTTATTCAAAATGCTTTACTCTCATTTACATTTACTACATTGATGTCATAAAGAGCTTGTGCCTTAAAAATGCACATACAATTTATTATATTTCAATGTGCTGCATGCATGTGGGCGCTTATATGCCAGTGGTGGACAGTGCCACCATTTTGGGGATGATCAACTCTCCCCGCCAGTGTCATCTGGAGTGACACTTCTGAAAATTCTAACTACACCAGAATCAATGGAACAATTCCCATTAACAAAATGCAACCGTTTGGGTTGGTGCAGATGTCAAAATTCACACTTTAAAATGTGTCTAATAGGTACCACTATATCTATAGCCTGGACTGATGGGTGGGGACCTAGCTGCTGTGACTCACTGCTGTAAGCTATTAGAAAGATGTAGGCCCGGGACAAGAAACTTGGGGACACAATTGATAACCTAAATATCAGCGATGAAATTAGGAGTGATTAGGAATGAATAAGAAACAAGTTAGTGGATATTATGTGCAACACCCCTGCCAATACAATGGCAAGGGAGTATTTGCGAACAGCGCCCTCTCCAAGTTAGGGAGTCATGAACCCTCTGAGGGAGTCATGAACCCACTAGAAGGTTTTATCACTGGACATTAAGTATTAGCAACTGCCTGGACTAGATACTGCCTGGACAGGCAAGGGTTAAGTATCTGAAAGTTATTAACCAATTGTATTCCAACCTGTAAATTGGAGTGTGATTGGGGAGTGAGCCACCACCTGACCAAGGGATAACACAAAACCCTTGGACAGTGAGGCGCTAGGCCTCTTAGGATCTAGCTCTCTTGCAGAGCACACCTTCCAGTGAAGGGAGACAGTGTCAGTCCATCATCAGGGCTAAACCCAGGACACAAGCTGCAGCTCCCAAAACTGGACACAGCTACATCCCAGCCTGCATCTACTACCAGGATGGTGAACTTCTCCTGAGCATCACTCTCCATGACTATTTCAGTGATCCGGAATATGATGTAATCCGTAATCTGTTACAAGATCGTTTAGGCCGTTGCAGTTGTTCCAATAAAGAACTGTGAGTTATTTTGCACAATGTTACCTCCGTCTGTTTCCTGGATACGGCTGTATCACCACCAAGGGCTCACCATACATTACCCAGGGACATATCTTACAGACACTAAGGGGCTGCCCCAGGGTGAACCATTGCATCAGCCTCTCCCTCCATATTTGTTGCACACACCACCTGCTGGAGACCTGCCAGGCTGTGGGACAGCTCTCTGGTCCCCATACCAAGCACCGTGACATCAGCGCGCCTAGGCCGCAACAGCCAGCCACTCCAGTATTCTGGGCCCCGGCTGCCTCCAGGCCCCAAGAAAAAGCTAGGCCCCGGTGGGGGATGTTGTATATTTTAAAGCTAAGGATATGTTCAGGATATATTGGCCATTATCATTGTAGAAAAGATATGAAGTAAAGCAAATGCACAAGGACTTCTCTAGACATCCGGAATACACCAATTTATAATCCTGTCCAATAAAAATGATAAATGAGATTATGATCTGCCATAACATCCCATCATACTGAGACAGAAATCAATATGGCAGCTCACCTGCCAGCATGATATGCGGAGACACAATGAAAGCTTCTATTGAATTTCTAAGAGCTTACTATGTATATTTTTTCTCGATTTGTCTTTTTTTTCCCTCCATCTCAGAGCTCTGGATAGTTCGCAGGCAGCACGCTCATCTAGGCCTTCTGTCACCCGGAGTTAGGAGCGGCAATTGGAAGCGGCCTGCTGCGCGCTGACACTTGTGGTATGCCAGGCACCGAGTGACGGATAACCTGTCAGGATTCATGTGGGGCTGTCACTACCCCTCAGTAATAAATGAGTTTATGAAAATTGGAACTTTACATTAATTGGGTCAGTGACCCATAACTCTGTGGATGAATACATGAGACATAATGAAATTACTGCAGAGGCTTCGCTGCTATGAATCTCTTGTGAGAAGCTTCTCGGTTTACAACCCTCGCGAACAGAAGGCCTCGTTCAGATGGGTGAGATGATCTGCAGACCTCCCTCACCGCCCCCCCCCCCTACCCAACCTCGGGATTGAAAGTTAAATCACATTAACGTTGGTGCCATTTGTCTTTCATTTCGGTGTAATTGATATAAAGAATGTATATGAGGTAAAGGTGAAGTCTTATTTGGTAACATATGCTACACGGAGATGAAAGCAGTCAGCCATGAAACAACTTCTCCATCATCATTAAGGGATGTCTCATATTTAAAGGTACAAAGACAGCTTGCAGGATGGAGCCGAAAAATTATACAGACACTTTATATGATATATCATTAATAACTTGGCTGATGTAGTATGGACTTCAATGAAACAGACTGATTTATGGGGGGATAAGCAATATAATATAGGATTATTACCAAACTTTCAAAGAATCAGGTAAAACGAACCTGCCGATTCTGAAAGGAAGAGGGTTATCCATGACACTCACTGGCGTAACTAGAAGCTGATGGGCCCCAGTGCAAAGTCTGTGCCAGGCCCCTCGACTATAATGTATGGTTCATAGTACTAATCTTCTGATATGGGAAAGTGACACCATAAGGGCCCCCTAAACCTCTTGCGCCTGGGAGCGATCGCAATCTCTGCACCCCCTCAAGTTACGCCCCTGATGACAATATTTCAGGGACTGAGTACAGGACAGTTGGTTCAGGATAAGATATTTACTCCATATTTTGGAAAACCCCTGTCACAGGGTTGTATAGTATTTCTGGTTTAGAATCTCTGCTCTATTAAAGGAAATCTACCATAAAAATAAAGAATGATAAACCAGGCACTGTGACTGTGGTAATCTTCTTATATTTGTTATCCATGTTCTCCTTCCTTCTAAAATCAACTGTTAAAATGATGAGAATTAGCATGAAGGGCTCTCCAAGCTATATCGTCACAGGCTTACTGCTACACCTTCCCCCTGCTTCCTCAGCACTTCACCATCCCTCTGCCTGCTATAATCTCGCATAGTGGGAGGGGGAAGTGCTCATACACACAGTGGCGTAACTAGGAGAGGCTGGGCCCCACAGCAGATTTCTGCAAGGGGCCCCCCTTCACCTTAAAATATATATATACATATTTGTAAAATCACGCACATTTATATACTTATACACACGCATAAAGTTTTACTCTCATATACACATTAATACACTCTTACAGAGGACCTGTCACCAGTGAAAAAGGCACTAGAAGCTGCTTACTAAAGTAACATAAAACCATACACATAGTATATATACACATACCATACGTCATATACACACACATCTGCGGCATATACAAACACACATACAGTATTTACACATCATACATCATTTACACACAGTTACATACACACATACAGTATATACACACTCAGCATATATATAAACACACATACAGTATATACACACTCAGCATATATATAAACACACATACAGTATATACACCTCATACATCATTTACACACACATATACAGCATATACAGACACACATACAGTATATACACCTCATACATCATTTACACACACATATACATACACACATTCAGTGTATACACATCATACATCATTTACACACACATATACAGCATATACAGACACACATACAGTATATACACCTCATACATCATTTACACACACATATACAGTATATACAGACACACATACAGTATATACACCTCATACATCATTTACACGCAGATACAGACACACATACAGTATATACACCTCATACATCATTTACACGCAGATACAGACACACATACAGTATATACACATCATACATCATTTACACACAGATACAGACACACATACAGTATATACACATCATACATCATTTACACACAGATACAGACACACATACAGTATATACACATCATACATCATTTACACACAGATACAGACACACATACAGTATATACACATCATACATCATTTACACACAGATACAGACACACATACAGTATATACACATCATACATCATTTACACACAGATACAGACACACATACAGTATATACACATCATACATCATTTACACACAGATACAGACACACATACAGTATATACACATCATACATCATTTACACACAGATACAGACACACATACAGTATATACACATCATACATCATTTACACACAGATACAGACACACATACAGTATATACACATCATACATCATTTACACACACAAATATAGACACACACAGTATATACACATCATACATCATTTGCACACACAGTTATAGACACACATATAGTATATACACATCATACATCATTTACATGCACATATACAGCATATACAAACACACATACAGTATATACACATCATACATCATTTACACACACATATACATACACACATACAGTATATACACATCATACATCATTTACACACAGATACAGACACACATACAGTATATACACATCATACATCATTTACACACAGATACAGACACACATACAGTATATACACATCATACATCATTTACACACAGATACAGACACACATACAGTATATACACATCATACATCATTTACACACACAGATATAGACACACACAGTATATACACATCATACATCATTTGCACACACAGTTATAGACATACATATAGTATATACACATCATACATCATTTACATGCACATATACAGCATATACAAACACACATACAGTATATACACATCATACATCATTTACACACACATATACATACACACATTCAGTGTATACACATCATACATCATTTACACACACATATACATACACATATATAGTATATACACATCATATATCATTTACACACATATACATACACATATATAGTATATACACATCATATATCATTTACACACACATATACATACACATATATAGTATATACACATCATACATCATTTACACACATATACATACACATATATAGTATATACACATCATATATCATTTACACACATATACATACACATATATAGTATATACACATCATATATCATTTACACACACATATACATACACATATATAGTATATACACATCATACATCATTTACACACACAGTTATAGACACACATACAGTATATACACATCATACATCATTTACACACAGATACAGACACCCATACAGTATATACACATCATACATCATTTACACACAGATACAGACACACGTACAGTATATACACATCATACATCATTTACACACAGATACAGACACACGAACAGTATATACACATCATACATCATTTACACACAGATACAGACACACGTACAGTATATACACATCATATATCATTTACAGACACAGTTATAGACACACATACAGTATATACACATCATACATCATTTACACGCACATATACAGCAAATACAAACACACATACAGTATATACACATCATACATCATTTACACACAGATACAGACACACATACAGTATATACACATCATACATCATTTACACAGATACAGACACACATACAGTATATAGGCATCATACATCATTTACAGTGTATACAAATCATACATCATACACACACATATATAGCATATACAGACACACATACAGTATATACACCTCATACATCATTTACACACAGATACAGACACACATACAGTATATACACATCATATATCATTTACAGACACAGTTATAGACACACATACAGTATATACACATCATACATCATTTACACACAGATACAGACACACGTACAGTATATACACATCATATATCATTTACACACACAGATACAGACACACATAAAGTATATACACATCATACATCATTTACACACACATATATAGCATATACATACACACACTTACAAATATACTTACCAGAAGATGTTTCCTCTCTGCAGCCTCCTCCGATGATAGTTTGTGCTGCTCGGGAACTCCCTCCTCCTGGGGCCTGGTCTCTCTGCTCCTCAGACCCCGGGAGCCCATAGCTCTCTGCCCGGCCTGTGTTACCTGCTGACTCCCTGGGGCTGCTGCTTCCTCGAGGTCCCAGAGGCTCAGCAGCACTTTATCTATACAGTCCAGCAGGGAGCTGTGTCCACACAGTGCAGCAGGGAGCAGCCCGGGCATCGCTGCTGCTGTATGAGCACTGGCCGGGACAACAGTACTCTAGGGAGAAGAGCCAGCTGGAGGAACTCACGGGGACTTTCAGGGTACGGACCGCCGGACCTGTGCCAATGTATGTGGCTATCATCCACCTCTGCCTGAGGCTAGAGGTGGCGCACTCCCTTCTCCTCTCTTTGGTGGATCCCAAATTGAAGTAGCGGCACAGTCAAGCGGGGGAGCGCGGGCCCCTGGACCTCCCGGGCCCCGTAGCAAACGCTACGGCTGCTACTGCTGTAGTTACGCCACTGCATACACAGTAAAACAGCCTGTGAACACCCCCCAGAGCCATTCTGACTCATTAGCATAATTAAAAAATATGATTTAGAAGGAAGGAGGCCACTGATAACAAATATAAGAAGATTACCACAGGTAACGGTGCCTGGATCTATGGGTAAGGGTGTCCCTGGTTTATCATGATGGATTTTAATGGTAGATTTTCTTTAACATATATAATAAAATTATTGGAATATACTGTATTGTAATATAAGAATGTTTGAAAAAAGTGTAAATATATATTTAGTTTAGAATTATAAACTATCATTATAAACTATAACGTTTATAATCATGGGCTGGCTACCTTTAGAGTTATAATTGCTCATATAATATACATTTATACAACTGTTTTGCAGTACCTGGCAAATATACTGCCCCCCTAATGTACCCTGCCAGGGTACATTTAGAAAGGGTTTTTGGTGCACGGGATTGGATTTTTGAGCATCGGTGCCAGCTTTCACACGACACAAATGGGGGGGCGAGCCGTCGGACGATCCGACGGTTTCGAACAACGCACAGGATTTAGCAAAGCAATTTGTGTTGCAAGACACGCACTTTCAAGCACCGGGAAGAAGAAGGTGAACTCCGCGGGCCTCAGCGGGGGAAGCGACACATGCAGGATATCGGGAGCACGAGCTACATGAATTGCGCCGGACTTCATCTTCGTCGGACCGTCCAGATTGGGGATCGCAACAGGACCGTTTATTAAATTTGCCCCATTGTGTCACTGGCTATCACTCAATTTTTCCCCTTGGCTCTATACTGTCTGTCTATACTGGCAGTGTTAGTTTGTCTGCTCCAACCCAGGACCATCCATCAGACATTATTAAAGATTTAGGGGTTGATGGAGGTAGTGAAAGAGTGTGCAGCACTATTGATGTATAGAAATAAAAATAATTAGATACCACAATGCAACACACAGCAAGGTAAAAGCTTTGGTGCCCCTTGTCCAATATAAGGCCTCAATTGTTAACACATTTTTATTGTAAAATTCTAAGATTCCTCAAATTTATTAAACATAATGAGGGCTCAATTTTTCCCAGGCCACATGTATTTTCTAAGTGCTTTTCTAAGCACGTCAAAAATACATGTGCATTTCTTGATAACCCCTTTGGAGGGGACAGATGATGAATGCAAAAAAAAAAAGAAATGTTCACATCCCCTGAATATAAATATTTCTGCAGTACTCTGTGCCTCCAAATATTTAAAAAACAATATCTACACTCAGCTTTCTGAATAAGTGTATACCTGATTAAAAAAAAGGAAATAAATCCTCTGCCACTGCAGAATATTCCCATTCCAATGTCATCCAGTCAGTCCACTTGTGACTGGACTCTGCAGAACCGAACAGATGGTGCAATCACCATGCCATGAGTCCATATCTAAGTCTTAAGTGGGTTGGCGACTCTTTTAAATAAGTTATCCATGTGCCTTTAGTGCCTTAAAAATAATCCCTGAATGTTCAAGTGATTCAGCATCCCTGCTACTTACTCTAGTGCTGTCTGCAAACTCTCTGTGTATCTGTGTTTTTGTCTGAACACTGATAAATAAGAGGCCCTGTAGCAAGAGATTATGACTTGTCCTGCTCTCTCCCCTCTCCCTGTGTCTGTCAGTGCCTCTGTGAGAGATAGAGACACAGTGGGTGACACCATTAGGATTGAGAGACAGGATGTTGTGTATATATGCAGAGTGCAGCATGGTGAGAACAAGGGAAAGGCTGAAACTGAAGACCCAGGTACATATACATGCAGAGACATGTCAAATAGAACAGATGTGTTAAAAAGTGTCCAACCCCTTTAAGGTCATGGATCCATATAATTTCATATGAGTATGCGCCCCTGCCTGTTGCCCTCTAAAGATTGGTCCCAATACAGCACTACTTGGGCTGAACGAAGCTAAAGTAAGCCATGATATATAGCCCACACTATTCGTATTACACTAAATATGCAGTGTAGACCCATACGGGAAAGGGATGGCGGAGGACTGGTGCTCAGATATTTCAATAAGATGACAGGAGCCTCTTCCGGCAACGGAGACTGTTATTGTAATGATACTAATGATGCGACGCGTTTCAGCTCCAAACCGGAGCTATTTCTAAATATGTTGTCGATTTGGGCTAAACTACATAAACTAGATAGCACTTCTCTTACTGTACAGTATGTGATTACATCCCTACTCTCTGACCCCTATACTTTCTGAATATTTTGGAATGCAAGTCCATTCCCGCATAGGCAGGGTACTGTGCCTTCCAATGTTAGATTATTTTGGTAATATTCACAGAATGTTTTCCCATCTAGTTATTCCCTATAAATCACTTGCACATTGTTATCCAAACTCTGTGTATGCTCTCCCGGATGAATGATGACTGATAATATCATAAGTGATTTGCAATTAGTTACGTTTTAATGAAAACTTTTTGTTATTTTTATTTCATCAACAAGCCGAGCTTTATCAGAACGTAAATCATTGCAGCGTTTTTTTTAGAAGTGACAAGACAAATTTATTTAATTTATTCTATTAATGTCCTTGAATGCAAATTTTCACTTACACTTTACAGGTTTTTGAAACAATACCTTTTTTAACAATTTTCTTTGTATGTAATTTTTTTATCTATTCCGACTTTTTCAGTCTTATGGCATATATGCCATTGTTTTATATTTGGTCTTCCCTTTTGGACAGGCTCTAAATTCAATGTATACACACCTCTTTGTTTATGTCATGGGTGCTCCTGCGACCCATTGTCTCCCAGCACGGCTGCAGCAGCAGACTTACCTTACCACGCTCCAACGTTGTCTCCCGCGGTCTGGCGCGTGCATCCCTGCCTCCTAAGGCGTGCGCACAACGGCTTCCTGCAACTTAAAGGGCAAGCGCGGCACTAAATGGTGCAAACCCCACCAGATCTTTGTGTTCTATGTCTCAAGAAAGCTGTTCCCTTCTGCATGTGTGATTTCCGTAGTGACTTCCTGCTAAATTGATCCTTTGCCGCCCGTCCTGACCTTCCACTATGTCCCTGACTCTGATCGCGTGCTGCCTGTCCTGATCTCCTCCCTGTCCATGACTCCATCTCTGCCTCACGATTCTACAATTCGCCTTGGCCACCACCGTAAGCAAAGTCACGCCTGTGGAGCGACATGGTGGTATCCTGCCCCAGGAAGTCCAACCCACTTTGACTGAGCAATGAGTGAATTTTAGAAATGGGAAGAGGGGGCATGACTCCGGAAGTGGGAATAGTGGAGAGAATCCTCAGGATTGAGTTGTAAAAGACTGAGCTATCTGCTGTGAGATGAGAGGGGGTGTGGCCTGGAGGTAACTGTTTTGTCTTCTGTGAAATGAGAGGGGGTGTGGCCTGGAGGTACCGGTTTTGTCTGCTGTGAGATGAGAGGGGGTGTGGCCAGGAGGTAATTGTTTTGTCTGTTGTGAAATAGAGGGCAAATGGCATAACTGTGCAGCAGGGCTTGCTGGAGCTTGTCGTTAAGGCTTGTGCATGAAGAGAGAGGTTTGGCATTTCAGTCATTGGTTATAGATGTGAACAAGAACAGAGATTTGACCAGCAAGCTTCAGCAAATTCTCATAAAAACACCACATCAATGGGAGAATGGATGGAGCCCTGTACTGTAACATGCAATAACTTCTTTCTCTTCCCAGGAAATCAAAAATGGGTCGTGGCTGGGTCTTCCAGCAAGACAATGACCCAATAAATACAGCCAAGGCAACCAAGGAGTGGCTCAAAAAGAAGCACGTTAAGGTCATGGAGTGGCCTAGCCAGAATCCAGACCTTCATCCCAAAGAAAACTTATGGAGGGAGCTGAAGCTCCAAGTTGCCAAGAGACTACCTCAAAATCTTAATAATTTTAAAGATGATCTGCGAAACGTAGAGGACCAAAATTACTCCTGACACGTGCACAGACCTCATAATCACCGCCAAAAAATGTCTGACTGCTGGGTTTGCCAAAAAGGGTTTTGCCACCAAGTATTAAGTCTTGTTTGCAAGAAGGATCAAATTCTCTCAACATAATGCACATAAATTTATAGAATTCATACAGAATTAAAAGTGGTTTTCTGGATTTTATTTTTGATATTCTATCTCTCAATATGTCAAAATGAACCTACCCTTAAAATGTTCATGTCTTAGTCAGCGGGCAAACTTACAAACTCAGCCAGGGACCAAATAATTATTTCCTTCACTGTATGTGCCATGAAAAGAAACACCACAAAAGTTTTTAAGGTATTGCATAAAGAAAAAGTTATGCCCTTAGACCAATAAAAATGAAAATTCACTAAAAATGTCCCGGTCATTAAAGTTTTTAAGAAAGGGGTTAGGAAAGCGGTGATTATGGTGACGGACATATATTTAATTGTATATTTGTGATGGGGGACCTGACAGGATCCCTTTAATGGGGAAATTCAAAAGTAAAACTTTGGCAAAAAATGAATGTAATACACAGTTTTGTATTGATCCGGTGGCAGGTTCCTGTAATACATGGCAGCCGTGTCCTTTTTTTAAATAAATTTTTTAGTAGCCCAGAAATTAATAGAAATCTTGTCTTAAAGAGAACCCGTCATGGAAAATAACCCCCCTAAACTAAATATATTTTCATAAACTGCCATTAGAGAGCATTGCCTCTATCCCCTCATTGTCCCTCTACATGCCTGTAAACCTAAGCAATGAGGTCCTAAAGCTGTATGCAAATGTCCTGTGAAATGTCCAATGAGTCATTAGCATATTCAAGTTGTCCGGCTTATTCATGAGTGGGAGGTACAGCCACACCCCCAGTGCTTGACTGACAGCTGCTCCATGTAATGGCTGCTCCATGTGCTTGCTGGTGGCCACGCCCCCTGCAGCCTGTGTGTGTGTGTTTAGGAGAGATATAACAGCTCCAGGCAGCCATGTTATAGCAGAACATGTCAGATTCATGTGTAGCTGATGTCTGTTTCTCTCACCTGTATATTAGGAGGATGCAGCATGTCAGCAGATACAGAACACACACTAACTATGCTTTACTATACATTACATACAGACATGAGCAGGGGGAGGAGAGGGAGGAGAGGAAAGGGGTGTGAACAGGGGTGACATCACTGCCTCTGACCATGTGACCAGCCTCATTTACATAATAAAGAATAGATGATTTTACAATCAGGAGGTAATGAGTGTGCACAGCTACAGGGAGCTGCACTCTAAAAAGAAGCCATAGGAGGGATCGAAAGAGCCTACTGGGGCGTGGAGTAGCCATGCGGTGATCCCTCCCATGCCTTCTCTTCAGTAAGCAGAAACGGAGTTCTGCGCATTCACAGTTGCTCCGGCTACGGGGACAAGGTTGCGTTGCTGTAGCTGCGTGCACCAGTCTGCAATGCCGGAGCTACTGAGCATGTGCAGAACTCTATCTTCACAGATGGGTGTGCACGGCTACAGCAAGCCGCACGCTAAAAAGAAGCCATAGGAGTGATTGAAAAGGCTAGTGGGATGTGGAGTAGCCACACGGTGGAGCCTGTTTTGATCCCTCCCATGCTTTCTCTTCATCGCAGATTTACAGCGAGACGGCATTCTGCGTATGCACAGTAGCTCCGGCTACGGGGACAAGGTTGCGTCGCTGTAGCTGCGTGCACCAGTCTGCAATGCCGAAGCAACTGCACATGCGCAGAACTCCATCTTCACGGGAAAGTGCACGTAGCTACAGCAAGCTGCACGCTAAAGAAAAGCCATAGGATGGATTGAAAGAGGCTACTGGGACGTGGAATAGCCATAGCTCCCGCTTCACCCCACAGCTACTCCACGCCTCAGTAGCCACTCAAGTAAATACAAGATAAGATTTTTATTAATTTCTGGGCCACTAAAAGTTTTATTAGAAAAAGGACATGGCTGCCATGTATTATAGGAACCTGCCACCGGATTTACCTTTTTAGAAAGGTCCGTGAGGGTAAGTTTCCTTTAAGCACCAAGTCTTACCGGGCATAGAAATAAGCACCTCACATGAAGTTTCACTTGTACTAGTTCACCCTGTGCCTGTCCACTTTACCAATGGCCACGCCCTCCTTATCCCCTTGGCTTGGAGATGGCTTAAATCTGAAATAATCACTATTGTTTCGTTAGTGATTGTGTTTTTTTTCAGTTCTTCTACACCAGTTTTCTGGCATAGAAGCCCTAATAAATCTCCCCCATAGATCAGGTTTATAGCACCAAGCAAAGAGACTCTAGAATCCACCCACGTTTTTTTTTTTTAACTGCGGCACATTAATAAAACAACCGTATTTTACTGTGTAAATTGTAGCATTAGTAGAGGACCTCCGGTGCCCTGCGTGTAATTTACAGTAAGTAGTATATATTGTCTATAATGAGAATACAGCGCATCACCTATAGCTTGTCTAATGTCTCTCCACGGCTGGACTGTATGTGCTGTCTCTTTTTCTCTAGTCTCCGATGTCTCATCCTCGCTCTCTCGCCGCCTGTTTGTGATGATTGAAGTCTTGCAATGCTTAATCTGGGAGTGATTAAAGAGCCTCATTTCTCGGAAGGCTCGGCACCCATCTTCTCTTGTGATAAATGGGCCTCTAACATCCTCTGATCCCATTATATTGTGATTAATTGTGCCAGTTTAAGTCAATAATTCATTTGTTAAAAATAGGCCTGACATGGCACCATTTGTCTCAGGGGAGAGAGAGGGAAATGCATCCACTCCTTACTTAACCTATTATCTGCCAGACGCTTTGTGACACCCGATTATTAACACTGTCCGTTCTGTATTTCTCCATGATCATGGATAACTAAAACCATCACGTACAGGTCATTACTTTCACATATCGCTGTCATTATATAGTCACAATGAAATTTAAGATGTTATAGGCGAATGCTTGGATTTAAGAAAAGATTTACAGTGTATCAGCTTTATACAGATTAGGATTTATTCCTATTTTAAAGTAAAATTAGAAGCATTTTCTTATGTTTTCAATATATATACCTAAATGTGACCCATTTTTACCAAAATACAGTAAATTCACAGTAAATATTCAGTAAATTTGGATTTGGCTATTTTTTTTTCTTAAGGGGGCACTTTCAGCAGCTGTTGGTCAAACACTTGTTAAAGGGGTAGTAACAAGTTTGATTGGTATCTGCAAACCATAAGATAGGGAATAACAATGTGACCTCGACCGATCATAAGGACAGCGGTCAAATGGTCAATATTTGAATGAAGCTTAAGGTTGAGCAGGCATCCTACAGTTCTATTCTATGGGAGTGACCCTCTCATAATATTGAAGGAGCAGCTAGACGTACGCTTATGCAGTTTGTTAGAATGATTGGTGGAGGTCCCAGCAGTCAGCCCCTCATCAATTATACTGTTATCCCCTGTCCTGTGGATAGGGGGGTAAGAATTAAAGGTTTTGGCCACTTTATCTAATGTGTTGTGTGTAAGTGTAGGGGGCAGGATATTAGGTAAGTTACCAATATGCATCTATTGGTAGTTCTGCTCCGCTTTCTTTATATGTAAAGTGAAGCCTCCTGTCTGTTACCTCATCAGCCAGACATTTATGACCATAAAATGGCCAGAGATGGAGGGTCATGTGGTCTCTATCTGTCCCCCAACAATCACCCTGATAGGACCTTGATCTTATATTCATTAATACTACTATAACGTCCTGGCAGGGCGATTGCTCATAGACAGATAAGATCACACGACTCTCCATCTGTGGCCATGTCTGCCTGATTAAGTAAAAGACTTCAATTTACGTATCAAGAAAGCGGAGCAGAACTAGTAATAGATGTATATTGGTAAATTACCTAATATCCTTCCCCCACACTTACACACATTACAAAAACATGCGGTAAAGTGGCCAACCCCTTTAAACTGTTCATAAGCCTTTAAAGCTGACAGCTATCACCACTAATTCCCTATACCCAAGAGTGGATGTGTTCTCATTGGAACATTATGGGGTACATTTACTTACCTGTCCCGTCACGATCCCTGAGGTGCATTGTCCAACGAAGATTCGGAGCTGCCGCGATTCACTAAGATTGTGCGTCCAATTTTCTGCATGTGTCGCTTCCCCGCTCAGGTCCGCCGGAGTTCACCTTCTTCTTCCTGATGCATGTAAGTGCATGCCTTGTCAATGTTCGACTCTTTATCAAGCCTTGAAAGAAATCCTTAGTTATAATCCTAATCCATGCCTTGGTATCTGTAAGGTGTAACAATAAGTGCCACTAGCCAGGTAGGTCTCCTTCCCTGTAAATAGGTCACAGGGTTTGCATATTTCCCATGGAGCATTGCTTGTCTCCATACTGACTGATCTCCATAGGCAGATCCATTGTCCCACAATCCCTAATATCTAATCTATCTTCTTTTATGCTCTTCTTTCATTTTTCATGACATCTCATATGTCAGATAATATTCTCTGTGCTGCTCGGAATATAAATCTAGAAGTGAATAAACATACAAAATATTTGAAACATCAGCCGCATTTGCAACTCGGTAAAATCTCTCAAGCATGTAACAACTTGTAATTGCATTGAACACATTATAAATAGTGGCTTAGTTTTTTGAAAGCTCATTTTATCAAAGTATAAATTTCAATGCTTGAATGATTGCAAAGACACGGGGATCAGTTATAGTACAGAATATATGGAAATAGGCCCCTACTAGTATCTAGAACATTCTACTATATCCACCCTTAAATATTGGGAGTTCAAGTTACTAACAATAGGAAGTAAATTGAGTGATAATATTTAGGGTTTTGTCCAAAAAGTCAAGTACCTGCTCCTGCACTTGTAATGTGCCACCAAAATAAGGGGTGTGGCTTAATAAAAAATGTCTTGTAAACGCATACAATAACACTATTTATGATCCTGTCGTTTTGGGGGATTGGTGAAAAGATGGATCAGTTACTGTACACTACAGTAGCAAGTGCCAGCCACAGTGATCCCATTATAAGCCCAGCCACAGGACTCCACCAAATAACAGCAGACGTACCATGTCATGCATACAGGAGCAGTATGGACTCCTAGAGGGGAGCGAAACATCAATGATTCATTTTGTAGAAGCTTTGTCAAATTTTTTTGGAAAGATTAAACTCATCTGTTTGGGTCAAGCTAATGCTATGTTAGGATAAAGTCAATGTTCGACTCTTTAACAAGCCTTGAAAGAAATCTCCAGTAATGTCCCATGCCTTGGTGTATAGTACATAATGGAAATTGATATATAACTCCCTCTAGTCTTCTAAAACCAAATTAAAATCTCCTATCTTCATTTTTTTTTACAAATGTTTTCACTTTCCCTCATCCTTCCTCTGGGATGAATGACAGTATAAGAAAGCTGCCAGTTTGAAAGATTCATCCGAAGTGAATCATAAAGATTCAAATAAATTTGTTGACTAAAAACTGGAAGATTTGGACCGAATCTATAAACCAATGCATGGATTTGCTCATCTAAAGTAAGGACCCTTTCCTCATTTACCACTATAAGTATCATTAAAGGGGTTGACCGGTGGTTAAAAACCACGCTTGACCATAGTTTGTGCTGGTATTGCAGCTCAGTTCTTAAGCGATGAATGGAGTTTGGGGCAACGTCTTTAAACAGATGACCAGACCAAGAAATGCAATCCAACGTTTTTCTATATATCAAAAACATTCAGTGACATAAAACACAGATACATCACCAAGCCTTCGGCGAGATGTGCCAATTGTCTACAAGAGAGCTGCACGCTAGGAGGCAATGGCCATTCACTGAGACGCTAACGCCAGGATTGTCCTGTGACGTTTCCGAGGTGTGTCCTCCTTCTCAGACATGCGTAATACCGGCTGGGTGAGGATGGAGGGCAGTTTGGGGCAATACCAGGCACTACCCATAGTCTGGTGTGGTGCTGTTTTTGGAAAGAAGCAGCCATAGTTTTCAACCTCCTGACAACCTCTCTAATACTTGGATATCACATTGATTCCTGTAAAAATTTCAATCAAGTTTTCCAGGATGTGTTGTCTCTAGTCTCAAGTTTTAATCTCTTTATGTGGACAACAATGGGCCTTTTCACCAACAGCAAGCTGAGATCTTGAAAATGTGTACAATTTTTTGTTTTTTAGGAATTCTGAATTTTTTACATTTTCTCTATATTTCCCCTATGTTGACTTGTACTTGTACCTCTATCACATCCGGAAGGAACTTAGCAAACCTCCAGCTACTAGGATGCTACAGAGGTTACACTCAATGGGAAAGGCAAACCTCAGCAGTGCAGAATTAAAAAAAAACATTTTTTTTCTATATTTCTGTAACTCAACAAAGGACAAAAATGAAAATATTATTTAAATATATAAAAATATTCAATAAATATGTAAATTAAATAATATTTCCAATTATTATTAGTCGTAGTAGCATCAATTGTAATAATAATAATAATAATAATAATAATAATAATAATAATAATAATTTTTTCTTTTTTTTTCCCTCCCTCAATATTTTTTTAACCTATTTTAAATAACATTTGAAAATGTTAACATTAAATGTTTTTCAGGCCGTGTACCAAATGTTCTGGCAATTCAATGGCTCTTAGTAGGGGTCCTTGGCGGCCCCCTCCTGCTCAGGCAATGGCCTGTGTTCTGTCTCCATAAATTAAGCTTCCCCTTTAGCTGTGTCAGGGGAACATAAGAAAGCTGTATATGATTTCTGGCATTGCGGGGCCTTTCTGCTCCTGACATCTGCCTGTGTTTGTGACAGTAGAAGCACATTCCTAACTCATTATCTTGGAAGGCAGTGGAATCCAGGCGGTGACACTGCCATTAATCAGAATGAAAGAGGGACAAGCCTGAAACTTTCACTGCCCTGTCATTCCTGGTTTTGGACAAGCAGCAATCCATCTTTGCGAGTGACAGGACTGATAGAGGGCATTATTTATTCTTTTTGTTGTATGGTAGAGGAAGCCTCGTCTGTCAGCCGCGCCAGGGATCTGTACAAAAGTCCGCAAGTAAATTGAAGGGTGGGGGGGGTCTAGAGTCGGATGGAGAGAGTGGGGTGGATACATATGCCTCTGGATACAGGGCCAACGGAAAAGGGAGTGAATACACAACACCGGATTTAGGTTAAAATAGCCACATGTGTCATATTATACTAAACATTTTAATCATGAAGTCTTATAAGAAAGCCGCTCACCAGCTCATGCCGTGGCGTTGTGTAAAGCCTGGTTGTGTCATAAAGTTCTGCAATGAACGAAGAAGGATCAGGAGTACTGTGCTAGCTGCCCAGAGGCCTAGTGCCCAGGGCCGGGGAAACGAGTATAAAAGGACATATGAAAATGTTTTTGTTCTATAAGACTTGCGCTATAGGAATAGTAGGGCATTGGAAATGTCCTCACTGATTTTGGTGTTTAAATCCCCACAAGACAGATCAGCAGCACCTCCTGACAAAGCCTTCTAAGAGAAACGTACGTCTGTGGCGATACTTCTTTTTTTGGCAAAAGACAAAAAGTTGTATCCGGCACCCCGAGCTAAATAAAAACATTTTTATTTAAATATCCATTAAAAATATGTTGCAAAAAGAAGTAACAAAAGTTTGAGCATGCCGCTCACTCACTCACTCGATCTGATGTGGATTGCGTTCATCTGTAGAGTCCGGTGCAAGGATTGCAAGATATCCTGTCGGCAGACATATTATAGCAAAAGAGAAAAAGTTGTATCGGGCAACTATACATAGTTCTGTAGACCTACGCGTTTCAAACTTCACAATTCTGTTCTTACTCTGACCATGTGTAAGAGCTGAATTGTTAAGGTATACAGAAATATGCAATACTTCATCTTTTCAATGAATATTTAAATAAAAGCGTGTTTTATTCATCTTGGAGTGCTGGATACAACTTTTTCTCTTTTGCCATAATTTATCTGCCGACAGGATATCTTGTGGTCCATGCACCAGACTCTACAGATAAATGCAATCCACATCAGATCGAGTGAGTGAGCGGCATGCTCAAACTTTTGTTACTTCTTTTTTTTACTCATTTACATTATCAGTGGCAAGGCCTGGTCAGGGAATACTACAAGTTTCAATTTTTTCTTACTTTCCTGTGGTTTGTGCTTTACCCGATTTCCATGTTTTATTTGATACAAGGTTATATATGCATTTATTATTCAACATATTGATTAAGTGGGTATTCTTATCTGGGAATTCACATTTAATTGAATAATTTTTTAAATTACATGTTATTTAAAAAAACAAGTCATGTTGTCCCTTAGAAATAATACGACCACCCCTGCACTCGAGCAGCTGTAGCCAGACATGCACTATTGAGCCTTGTCCAAACACTAGGATTCGCCGTTCATTACCACGGGGCGGTTACAGAGAGTAACTCTCTGACATTTCTTATGCAAAAGCAATTTTCTTTGTGCAATCACTCCAGCAAAATTGGTCGTATCCAAGGACATCTCATTTCTAGGAGACAACTTAATTACATTTATGGATTAGCATTCCACATAAAAGAAGGTCAAATCTGCTTGCACATGTATTTGTAAAGTGTCTGCGCCAGTTTTGTGTCGTGGCTGCACTGTGTCCGACAAACCTGAAAAATGTGCACCAAAAAGGGCTTCTACTGCTTAGTGGGAATATGCAACACATTTATTACAGCGACTCGACAGCATTGTGTCACACAGTGTATATTAGAGGTTTGCGGTCCAAACAACTGTCCACATGATAGGGGACAACATGCTGACGGAGAGATCCCAATGGACCCAGAGAACATGGTTCTGTTATACAACAAATGAATGGAACACCAGCTCAAGCATTTATTTAGTGGCACAACAGACCATCCCTTTTCATGATCTGAATACATCCCACCATTGGGACTAACCTTTCCTTGGGATAACTTGTTTTTATTGGGCAACCCCTTTAAGTATAACTGCAATATCTATAATGCAGCGGTGTCATAGGTTTTTGGTGGTTTTCTGACACTCACAACTTATTCTGTTTTTGGGGGCAAAATTGCTTTGCTGCTTGTGAATCTGACACTTTTCTAGTTCTTCCAATTACCTGCAATTTTTGTTCTGCAAATCGAGCAGCTAAAACCTGGCCTCGGAAGACAGTTCATAATCTTTTGGTTCGTGTGCCAAATCATTAATCCCTTGCGCCATGAACTTCTATCCAAGCACCAGCCTGCGCCAAAATTGATAAATGTTGTGCTAGATAAGTGGAGGAGGTGTGAAATGGTCAAAAATGGTCCAAAAGTTGCCTGCATACAAAAAATGCAATATACAACAAAAAAGAAGAAAAGCTAGTATGCATCGGCATGAAATACGTACAAATTCCTCAGGGAGGTCGCAGGATTGCGACGGAACGCATGGGGTGCCTCCAGCCACACGTAATAGGATAACCGTATCTTCCCCCTTCCCTAGGTTGTTGCCACCCCCTTTTGGCTGTTTACGCATATACCCAGGTTGTGTTCAATGTGTATGGGTTGACCATATTACTGTCTGGCCTTTTAACTCTAGGGATACTTTTGGTGACTGGTATAGGGACTACTGCAGGAGTCCCTGTCTCTCCTAGGGCATCTAGACATTAGATATTATTTTTTGATTTGTGGGAATTGATTACAGATCTCTGTGGCTGAATGCGACTTATCCTGTCTTGATCCACTTGTTGTTTCTTTATGTGTTTTCTCACACTTTTTAATTCTTTTTAAGGCTTCTTTGATATATGTTATCTTGTTAATGACTTTTCAATACAATTTGTACGTATTTCATGCCGATGCATACTAGCTTTTCTTCTTTTTTGTTGAAAATTGATAAATGTCCCATGAATTGTCCTACAATTTTTTGTTTTAATCTTTTTATTGTTTTTTTACTAAACAGCAGGAGTACATATCTTAGCCAATGTCACTTAACAAGATGTTAAAGGAAATCTGCCAATTGATTATATGCATTATGAATCAAACATACCTTGAGAATGCTGTAGCTACACTGATGCAGAAACATATCTTGTTTAATCACTGTGCTGAGTGGTTTTGCTGAAAAAACTATTATAAAATTATGATAATGAAGCTCTGTCACTCCTGTGCCATTAATTATGCACTGCTCTAGAGAATGATGTAATCACTGTGTTGTGCCTGACAGGCAGAAGTAATCAATTGCTGCAGCATTCCCCAGCTCCTGTTTATGAGTGATCCAGCTCAGGTTGATTAGTCCTGTCTGGACAGTCCTGTTATATGTTTATCAATGGCAGGCTGAAGCAATACAGCTTTCTCAAGGTCCTGAATGTTATAATTGATATTTCAGCAAAACCACTCGGATCAGGGATGAAACACGATATGCCTCTGCATCAGTGTAGCTACAGTATTCTCAAGGTATGTTTGGTTCATAATGCATGAAATCAATTGGTAGGTTTCCTTTAAAGAATCTAATAGTATTTTAGATCAGATTTGGAGGCACAAAGGAAACCGAGACAATATTAGCCTTATTATGTGATAAGAGCATGGCATCATAGGTATATGATGATATAGTAGTGCCCTAATATAGCCGTCAACATGAGTTCTAATTCTCATTTTGGAGAATCTTTGTAAAATTGAATTTAAGGAGCAATATTTTCATCTAATTTCCCAATAATTACTTAGAAATCCTACAAACTCCTTTAATCTATAAAATCCATTATACAGCAGAGCCACTTAAAATCCCCATGTATTACAGAACTTCACTAACTAAATGTCAGGTTACAATAGCAACCGCAAACAAACATATCCTCCCCGTTCCAGGATCCCCACGTACGTCGCCTCCTTACTGCATCAAAGAGAGAAGTGGAAGTCACAAGCTCAGTACAAAACACATTAAATTAATTGAGGCCAAGATTCACGGTCAGCAAGAAATCCTGTCATACTGTGATATCAGCACTCCAGCATGTCCGCACCCAGGATATCAATGGAATCTACATAATGACTTCACATACAGCAATTGTCTGGACGATCCTACTACAACCTTCTTTCTTTATTTGGTTTAACTAACATCTGTGGCTGAAGCCATGGGGGAGGAAATGACAGCTCCCCGGGCAGATGATGGGGCCAATGGTGGACGCCACTTGGGGCTGTCAATGGACAAGAATGTTTTGTAAACCAACAACACTTCTTTACACTGAGCTAATGTGTTATAAAATAAGAGTCGTGATTCTGTAAGGTGCAGCAGGGTAACTCATTTCATCCTGGGGGCTTTGGGGTCTTAAAGGCATGGTAGCACATATACATATCATTTTTACTAGGTGGAATAACACATTTTGTAGATTACTTTCTCGTCTGGGCACTCACATTCAATTTCATTAATCTGCCATATATATACATTTCTTCAATTAGATGTTGTTAAAAAAAATTACCTGTGTGAAGATAATTTCTCATAAATGTGGTGATAAGGTCCCTTAGAAACAAACTTTGTCCTTGGATATGGCCACCTCTGCTGAAGGGATTGCATAAAGAAACAAGAGGTTTTTTGTGTATGAAATATTCAGAAGTTAATGCATGTCCCACAGCCGTCCTGTGGTAATGAACGCTGAAGCCAGGAGGTCAGGCAGCATGTCCGGCCACTGCTGCCAAAATGTGAGGTGGTCATATCCAAAGAAGCTGTCTCATTCCTAAGGGACAACATGGCTACATTTATGAGAAATTATCTTCACACAAGAACATTTTTTTAATAACATCCAATTAAAGAAATCTTTACATATAGCAAATGAATTCAATTTAATGTGAATGACCAGATGGAAAAAAAACCTTTAACCCCTTAGCGCTCTGCGCCGTAGCTGTACTGCGCTGAGTCCCGCGAATAGCGCTCAGCGCAGTACAGCTACTGCGCAGAGACGATGCCGGTTCAGCGCTGCATAGCAGCCGAACCGGCATTGTTAGCCGCGGGATTTCAACCGTTGACATCCCCGGCTAACACCCGCGGTCGGAGTGGGCTCCGATCGCGGGTGTTTAACCCGTTAAATGCCGCGGTCAACGCGACCGCGGCATTTAACATGCCTTCTGGGGGTCTTTACCCCACGATCGCCCCCCCCCCCCGCACCGTTTTCGGGGGGGGGGGGGGGCGATCGCTGTTTTGGCACCTCTGGGGTCCGATCGGGACCCCAGAGAAGCCTGGAGGGATTGCCTTTAAGATGGCATCTGCATAGGCTGGTACTGCTAATAGCCTGCAATACATTAGTATTGCAGAGTATTATCAAGAACAAGCAATCAGATGATTGCTTGTTCATATCCCATGGTGGATCATGTAAAAAAATTAAAAAAAAAATGTTTTTCAATAAAAAATTACTTTATAAATCACTAAAAATGCCCATAAGCCCCAAAACATATAAAGAGACATATAACGCTCAAAAAAGTCTAAATCATAACACAAACCCCACATATATAGTATCACCGCGTCCGTAACAATCCATAGAATAAAACTAAATAACTATTGAACCCATATGATGTACGCCGTAAAAAAAAACCATTAAAAACCCCCCAAAAATTATGATTTTTACCTATTATATCCCACTAAAAATGCAATAAAAAGTGATCAACAAAACATATGCACTCCAGAATTATACATTTGCAAAGAACAATGTGTCCCGCAAAAAACAAGCTATCAACCAGCTCTGTAGCCAAAAATGTAACAATGTTATGCCACTTGGAAGACGGCGATGCAAAAATGATAGATTTTTCCCCACATTAGGGTTTTATTTGGCAAATTTAGTAAAACATAAGAAAAAATATTCATGTCTGGTATCCCCGTAATCGTATCGACCCATAGAATAAAGATAACAGGATTATTAGGCTATATGGTGAACACGGAAAAAAAAAAAGTTAAAATATCCAGTACAGAATTGATGCTTTTCTACTCATGACCTCAAAAAAAGTTTCAAAATTTTCAACAATAGGTGATACCAACCCCAAAATGGTAACAATGAAAAAAGCATCTCGTCCCGCAAAAAAAATGCCGTCACATGGCCCAAATAACGGAAAAGCGAAAATTTTATAGCCTTCAAAAGGGGGCAACGAGAAAACTAAAATCCTGGCAGCTGCAGGGTGCTCCTTCCCTTCTGCGCCTCGCTGTGCCCCCATAACACAAGTAACGGCCACGTGTGGGGGGTCGCTGCACTCAGGAGAAATTGTAGAACAAATTTTATGGTGAGTTTTCTCTTTTTATCTTTTGGAAATGTGTAAATTTTAGGGCTAAATGAACGTATAACCGACAAAATTTGACCATTCTAAATTTCACCGCCATTTTGATTCAATTACTATGAAGATCTCAAGGGGTTAACAATCTTTGTAAATGCTGTTTCTGATAGTTTGAGGGGTGCAGATTTGAAAATGGGTTGGTTATATAGGGGGTTTTTGTTGCTAAATATGTAAAATTTGATTTCAAACAGTATTTATCCCCAAAATAGTCAATTCTGAAAATACGGAAAATCGCTATTCGATTTGTAGGCCGCGTGACGTCAAAATAAATTATCCAAACATTTCAAAAATTATGAAAATGTAAAGTAGACAAATGGGAAATGTTATTCTGCAACTTATTTAGGTGGTAAATCGATCTGCCTGAAAACGCGGTGATTTTGAATTTCGAAAATGGCAAATTTTTCTAAAAATTCATCATTTTTTTCTTTTTTTTTGTAAATAAACGCAAAACTAGCAGCCAAAATTTACCACTAAAATGAAGTACAACATGTGGGGAAAAAACAATCTCAGAATCGCTTTGATAAGTAAAAGTGTTCAAAAGTTATAACCATATAAAGAGACGCAGGTCAGAATCTAAAAAATGGGACTGAGCCTTAAGCTGTAAAATGGCTGCGTCCTTAAGGGGTAAATAACAAATATAAAAAGCACCAAACAAATTTTTAGAATGTTAAGTCGTCAAACACTTGTTCTGTTTTCCCTGTCAATAGGTATGGAGCAGTTACCGATGACTGTCAACGATAGGAGTGGAAAGCTTAATTTGGTTATGCCTAAGTGTAAGAACAGCCAGTGTCTCCATGATACTGCTAGAAGAGGCTGGCAGCATAAATAAAAGGAAATCTATCATCAAGATGAAGCATAGATAAACCAGGGACAGTTACTCACAGATCCAGGCACTGTGACTGTAGCAATCTTCTTATATTTGTTATCCATGGCCTCCTTCTTCTAACAGCAACTTTTAAAATTATGCTAATGAGGGCCGGTTCCCAGAGCAACTCAGTGCTGCTGATTCACAGGCTATTACACTGTGGGGTAGCACTTCTTGCCCTCATACTCTGTGCTGGAACTTCCTGTACTGCAGTGTGATTACATCATCGGAAGGAGGGAAGTTAACAGCCTGTGAATCTGCAGCATGGAGGGGTTCTGGGAACCACCCCAGTAGCTCTTCAGACTCATTAGCATAATGCATCAAGTTGATTTTAGAAAAAAGGAGGCCATGGATAACAAATATAGGATTACCACAGTCACAGTATCTGGGTCTATGAGTAAGTGTCCCTGGTTTATCCATTCTTGATTCTGATGGTTTACAATACTCCATCCTGGTGATAGATGTCCTTTACACTCCTGCTGTGTGCATTATTCATTTAGAATTTTCAAATGAAGTGACTTACCTATATACACTCATTAGCCGTCTCTTGCCCATGAAAATATACTCTTAACAAGACCTCTGAAGGTATGTTGTGGTATCTGGCACCAAGACATGAGCATCTGTCTTGTTGATCTTTTGAGACGCAATAAATAAGAAGCAGATCAATGACTTAATAGAATCCATAAGACTTTTGCGGGTTTACCGGTTTACCCACCTTGGACAAATTATTAAAGGTACTACTAACAACTCCAGGAACCCACCACAAGACCTGCCATTTCTCATATGCCCTGAGTCATCTACTAATCACAATCTTATCCTTGTCAAAGTCACCCAGATCCTTAAACTTTTCCATTGTTCCAGCTTTCGATACATCAACTTTAATGACTAACTGTTCACTCACTGTCTGCTATATTCCACCCCTTGGCAGGTGTCATTATAATAAGATAGTCAATATTATTCACTTCACTTGTCAATGAGCATTATCTCTGTACCGTGACTTCATTAGTGTCACTATGATGTCCTTGTATGGATGGTGACATTTTTCATGTGTTATTCATGATCTGTGACATCACTGTGTGATATATTCTGGTTTACGACGATGCCTATAAGAAGACCAATCTCCTTGTTTTATTAAAGGGGTTGTCCGAGTGTGTAAAAAAAATATACGGGTGGTCGGTGGGGGGCTGTAAAAAAAAAACGTATACTTATCTCCTCCATCACTCCCATTCTCCCCCTCTGCTACTCTTAGGAGCCGTTCCTGGTTTTTCAGAGGTAGACACATTCCACCCACCCGACCCTGTCCAAGTGCCTGATACATCATTAGTCTCTATGGGGCACATTTACTTACCTGGACCAGTCACGATCCAGCAGCGCGTTCTGCAACGAGGATTCAGGTCCATGTGCCCGATATCCACCAGGTGTCGCTGCTGCGGCGAGGTCCGCCGGAGTTCACCTTCTTAGTCCCGGTGCATGTAAGTGCTGATCTTGCAACAAAATTCTTTTTTAAATTCCGCAGTTTTTCCGAATCCGTTGGGTTGTCCGTCGGCCTCGCCCCCCATTTCTGTCGCGTGAAAGCCGGCGCCAATGCACCGATCCGTGCACCAAAATCCCGGGGAAATTTGGTGCAAATCGGAAATCGTCGGGAAACCCGACGAAAGTTTGCGATTCGGACCCTTAGTAAATGAGCCCTTATGTGTTCAGGCGTGATTAAAATTTTTAACACATTCGGACAACCCTTTGAAAGGGAATGTACAACTCAAACATATTTCTGCTTTCATACAGCAATGTGTTTGAGTAAATTTTACATAGTAATTTTGTGTTTGTTTGTATGCACTGTGCCAGTTATTGGTTCAACGATTATCTGTCTTCAGATGCAGGATGGCACCACCAGTGGAGAGCAACAGAGAAGACAAGGGCACCTAAATAGGTTAGTTAAAGGGGTTGTACCAAGTTGGGTTGTTATCTCCAGTCATCAAGATAGGGCATAACAATTTGACCGATAAGGGTCCATTTGCTGGGACACCACAAATCATGAGAATGGGCCCCCATCAAACACAAGAATGGGAGTCCCATAAACTCTGATTGAATGAAGCAGAAAGTTGAGTATGTGTCTAACTGGTCCATTCAATAATACAGGTGAGGCAAAAATATCAGATAACAGCACTCAGTTATCTCTGTCTATGAGAGTTCTGGAGATAATCGGGTTCTGTGCGTTTAGTATTGACTGGCAGGATAAATGCTGGACCTGCCACTTCTTTTGATTAGTGATGGGTGGGGGTACCTGCTGTCGAACCTCCTATTATCCAATTAACAATTCTACTTACTACAACCCTTTCATCTCTGTATCAAATAGCAATGTTTTTGAGTTGGCCAACCCCTTTAACAACAATAATATTTTTATAGCACACACAGATTATGCAGCACTGCGCAGAGCTTGCCAAATCAGTCCCTGTCCCCAATGGTGCTCACAATCTAGTCATCCGTCCAGTATGTTTTGGAGTGTGGGAAGAAACCGGAGGACCCGGAAGAAAACCCACGCAAACATGTAGAGAACATACAAAGTCAGAAATTGACCCTGGGACTTGATCCCAGGTCCCCAGCGCAGTTGTAATGATCCCAGGTCCCACTTGTATCAAAAATTGCAGGTTGTAATAATATATTATTGAGTCATTATATGTAAATGTAATTTTAATACAGAATGGAAAAAGTCAAGCAGTGGAAGGTGAACGTTTCCTCAAAACCCTCCCGCCTTTGTCTAAGATAACGTTCTTACATTAGATTAATATAATGGATATTCTTGTATAAATATATAGATTATTTCACCATATAATAAATTTGCAGCGCACGTCTCCATCCACACGAAGAAATGACCTAAATCTCTACATTAAAAGCTGAGGGAATAAAAAGAATTGTCCGCTGAGTGGAAGCGATCTTGTGGGTTAATAAAGAGACCACTAACTTGTTTAAACTGTCAGTTGCTGTGTTAAGACCTCATATTCCAAAGCCATAAAATGCAACGTTAGAGATAAAAGTGCAATTAAGTATTCATTGCTTAGCAAATGTAAAATGTAAAATTAATCAAGTGGCCACTACCTCGCCGCGTGCTCGTTAGCAACCAAACTTGGAATTAATTATCGGAATGGTTACTTTATTGGAACTGAATTTAATTATTATTAAATAGGACGTCGGGGATCCTATATGAAGGTTTTATATGCGCGGGAAGGTAAGGAAGAAGCTGTTTTAATTTGCCCGATTAAAAAGCCCACACATTAATTTAAGAAGAATGTATGCATTTCAGAGGTGGAATCTGTGAGCAGAATGTGTAATGTATGCAAGAAAACCGGGGCTGAAGCGGGCAATGTCTGTAGGGAGTAATAAACATGGCTAGGAGTAGAAGAAGACCTCTAAAAAGAGATGAAGGGATTGGGTAAAAAGTAGGAGGAAATTATATAACATTCAAGGGAGCCTTCCAGAAGTTTTGACCATGCAAAGATGTAGACAGTGTTAGGTAAATGCATTAATATTCCAGGATTGTATCTGGACTTGGAGCACTGGTGGAGTATCCTCACACTGCTGTCTTTCTTTGGTTTTTAGGGCAAGGCCCATGTCACAAGTGGTCCCGTGAGCCATATCGTGTGTCGCAGCTCACCCGTCCCAGCTCCTGTGCGTGCCGGCTTCTCTAAATTTAAAGGCCCAGCACGCCATTAATTGGCACTGGTCATTTTCACAAATTCTATATAAGCCTGCCTCTTCCTGCAAACCCTGCCGGATCTTTGTGCCTCGCGCCCTAGAGAAAGCTGTTAATGCCTTGCGCTGTTATTGTGATTTTCCGTTGTGACCCGGTTCCGTTCCTGACTACGCTCCTCCGTTGCCTACCCTGACCTATTGCTACGTTCCTGACTCTGATCCTGTGCTGCCCGTCCTGACCTCCTGCCTGTACCTGTACCTCGACCTTGGCGTATCAGTATACGCTGCTGTGATTTTCCTGTGATTCAGAAATTTTAATGGAACTTTGAATACTCTCCTGCCTCATGATTTTGGAACCTACTTCTTGGTTTTCAACCTGGTTCATCTGACTTTGCCTTGGTGTCAGTCTTGTGTCTGTTTCCTTGTCAATCTTAATGTACTGTGTACTCATTGAAGATAGAAACCGTTGTGCAGTTGCTGTATGTGGTTTAGTGCATGGCCGACCAGTAAGCAGGGACAGATGTAAGCAGGGACACCCGAATAGGTTAGTTAAAGGGGTTGTACAAAGTTGGGTTGTTATCCCCAGATATCAAGATAGGGCAAAACAATTTGATCGATAAGGGTTCATTTGCTGGAACACCACAAATCATGAGAACGGGCCCCCATCGAACACAAGAATGGGAGTCTTATAAACTCTGATTGAATGAAGCAGCAGGTTGAGTATGTGTCCTACTGGTCCATTGAATACTAGAGGTGAGGCAAAAATATCAGATAACAGCACTCAGTTATCTCAGTTTATGAGAGTTCTGGAGATAATCGGGTTCTGTGCGTTTAGTATTGAGTGGCAGGATAAATGCTGGACCTGCCACTTCTTTCAATTAGTGATTGGTGGGGGTACCTGCAGTCAAACCCCCTATTATGCTTACCAATTCTACTTACTACAACCCTTTTAAGTTTTTTTTTTAGTTTAGTGAAATGCATCTCTGCATTCAAATAGTGATGTTTTTGAGTTGGACAACCCCTTTAATAATAATAATATTAATAATAATAATAATTCATTTATTTATATATCGCACACAGATTACACAGCACTGCATAGAACTTGCCAATTCAGTCCCTGTCCCCAATGAATTGAAGCATTGTAAACCCAGCACACTGACATACTGGTGTGTGTCCCCTCTGCCAGGATTTTCTTTTTTAGCTTCTTATGCCCAAAAAAGGTCTTTAAATTATGCAAATTAGCTTGAGCTTTATTTGCACCTATGACCAGGCTTATTTGCATAATTTTATTTATTTTTTTAAATAAGGGCATACAAAGCTTAAAGAACAACAGACCCTGCCAGAGGGGGCATACACCAGTATGTTAGTGTGCTGAGTTTACAATCCTGCATCCTGGAGGCAGATGTCCTTTAAAGGACAGGTCAGCAGCCTATGTGTGTTGCTTGTGTGGCTGAGGTTAAAATTGGAGCGATGAACGTATGATCCAACCATTGCCCGTGCAGCGTCCAGTCTCCCCATTTACACTTGCCAGTCTTCTTATTGACTTTGTCCTACTGGCTCATTGTGAGAATCAGTATACGCTGCTGTGATTTTCCTGTGATTCAGAACTTTTGATAGAACTTTGACTACTCTCCTGCCTCATGATTTTGGAACCTACTTCTTGGTTTTCAACCTGGTTCATCAGACGTAGCCTTGTTGCCAGTCTTATGTCTCTTTCCTTGTCAATCTTAATGTACTGTGTACTCATTGAAGATAGAAACCATTGGGCAGTTGTTGTATGTGGTTTAGTGCATGGCCAGCAAGTAAGCAGGGGCAGATGTGGGAAGCTCAGGACTCATCACATAAGTCAAAAGCAATTGTCATTTTCATCCAAAGGTTACACAATGGAGGACTGAGCAGGTTTTGGAAATGACCATGCGAGAAATCTATTGTTACTATAGGTGTCTACTGACCGAAATGCACATACAGTATGTGCACGCTCAACTCAAAGAATACAAGGGTCTAAGCATTGTTCCAAACTTGTTAATATTCGACATACTATTCCTCTATTAACCTAATAGGATATAGATTAAGGAGAGTGGTCAAAACTAACAGACCACTATTCTACCAAAAACCAGAGAGTTCTGCCAAACCTGTATATGTGATTATAATCTTCTACTTACCCTAAAAGATGTCTTGAGCTTGAATGTAATTACATTTAAATTGACACTTTTTGTAAACTTTCTGATCGCACTGTTAACTTTTTAGGCTCATTGACTTCTGGGACTTGAATTACATTAGTGGTCAGTTCAGCCTTGGATTCAACAATGCACATTTTGCCCTTTTTATTGCTTGCATAAATAAGCAGTTTTTGCAAACACAGTAAAATATCCACTTAAAACTGCATTTCGTTTGAAATAAATGCTTTATTTAAGGCATTTATAGAAAAATACTACTAAATAATTCACAAACTCTTAAAGTGTACCATCTAGAGCAGTATGATCAGTTTTTACCACTAGGATTACCTATGTTAATGGTGCTGCCACCCTCATGGAGCTAGTACTAAACCTACAGTGGGTGCAGAAAGTATTCAGAACCCTTTCCATTTTTCACTCTTTGTTTCATTGCAGCCAATTGGGAAGATCAAAGTTCTTTCTATTTTGCGCATTGTACAGTGTACAAACATTCTGCCTCCCATCCTGACAGAGAACCCCACCAGAAATATTGATATTTTTGCTAATTTATTAAACAAGAAAAACATAAATATTCCATGGTAATAAGTATTTCGACCCTTTGCTCAGTATCTAGTAGAAGTCTTCTTGGGAATGATGCAACAATTTTCCACACCTGGATTTGGAAATCCTCTGCCTCTTGCAGATAAAGTCTCTCTAGAGATGAGGTCAATTGACCAGTTATGGTCAAGGCTCTGGCTGGGCCAATCCCACGATTAGTTTGGCTGGAGAGCCAGGTCGAAGAAAAGTCATAGCAAACTTATTTCATTTAAACATTATGGAGGTCACTGTACTCTAAGGAACCTTGAGTGCTGCAGAAATTATTGTGTAATATTGGCCAGATCTGTGCCTTGCCACAATTCTGTCTCTGAGCTCCTTGGGCAGTTCCTTTGACTTGATGATTCGCATGCACTGTGAGCTATGGGGTCTTATATAGACAGGTGTGTGCCTTTCCTTATCAGGTTCAATGAGTTTAATTAAACCCTGTTGGACCCCAATGAAGGAGTAGAACCATTTCAAGGAGGATCAGAAGGAAATGGAGAGCATGAGAGTTAAATATTAATGTCACTGCAAAGGGTCATAATAATTATGACCGTTTGATATTTCAGTTTTTCTTTGTTTTTTTTCTGTCAGGATTGGGTGCAGAGTGTGCATTTGGCTGCAATGAAACAAAAAGTGAAAAATGAAAAGGGGTCTAAATACTTTTTGTACCCACTGTACCTGTTTATTATATGTATGTACGGTAAGATGCATGTAAGGGCTATAAATTAGGCATAAGCCAAAACGTGTTCGATGATTCATCAAATGTTGCATCCTTGAATGTGACCCCAGCAAGGGATTAGGAAACATATGGTGCCACATTTATTAAAACATTTGCACCAGTTTTCTTTCTGACTTTGCATAGAAATAACATGCAAACTGCTTGCACGTGTATTTATAAAGTGTCTGCGGCAGTTTTATGTTGTACTGTACTGTGTCCGACAATACAGAAAAAATGTGTTAGTACTTAATCGTAATTTGCACCACATTTGTTACTGACGTGTCCCACATTTCTTCCTGCGACACATTCTAAAGCATGAACAAAGTGCACCAAAAAAAAATGGTGCAGACTTCCCAAGCAGTGCAGGGGGTGCCAGGGGTTGCCATTTACTTACCTGTCCGACGGAGTTCTCCCAAAGTGCATTGTCTGATGATAATGCACTGTGCCGTGATTCACTAAGATCGTGCACCCAATATCCTCCATGTGTCACTTTCCCGCTCAGCTCCGACGGAGTTCACCTTCTTCTTGCTGGTGCATGTAAGTGCAATGTCTTGCAACACAATTTGAAAGGTAAATCCAGTGCTCAGCCTGTATCAGTCGGATCATCCCCTGATTTCTGTCGCATGAAAGGCAGCGCAGCTGCGCCAAAATCCGATCATGCGCAACACAATCCCAGTGCAAACCCCTGTTAAATACATGCCAAAGCCGTGCAAATCCCGGTGAACAGTCCGACGAAAGTGTGATCCGCGACTCTTAGTAAATAAGCCCCCGTGCGTCATTTTTGATGAATCGGACATACTCTGCACACTCCAACAGGCAAACCGCACATAGTACAGACTGCTCTAGTTTTAATAAATGTGGGCCATTAACTTGAATGATAAAAGTGATAAACCGTGTGATTGACTTGTGATCATCATCCACGTCTCATAGTATTCATGTGATGAAAACATATTCGTTAACTATGTGACATGTACTAGATAATGGCTTTGATAGGAAAGCAGAAGATAAGGGCATATACTCATAAACATCCTGTGAATATGTCATACTGCTATTTTAGAAGTGGGAAATAAAATGTATCACCATGTTATGTCTGGACATGATGTTATCACTAGATTTCTCCAAAATACGACCTCTCCGGAGTTTTTACTACATACCTGTTTGGTAAGATTCGAGAGGCTGAAGCCCAGGAATCTCAGCAGACGGGATGTAGGTGAACCCATCTTTCAGCTGAGATTCAAAGACCAAAGCGATAGTCTGTCTTCTTTAGACACACAGCACATTCCACATCCTGCCGCCAGATGAAAGATAGGGCCAAGGCCAGGGACTTGTCAGGCTGCGGGTGCAGTAGTAGCAAAGGATTAGGGCTCTCGCTCGGATGGCCTTCTATTGTTTACCTTGAGATGCCATGTTAGAAATGTGTCTGGATGAGGATTTAGAGCCAATGATTATTCACATAAAGCAGATAAACATAAATTCCTGAGATAGAAGCTTTACATTGTTTCACAAGTCTTGAAATTGTCGTGAACTGTCAGGTCTGTTTGGGTCCAAATTGACCAGTATATCACCTTTGTGCGGCATCAATAAAAAAAACTTTTATACACACCTGGATGTGAGTCCGATGAGGCACATTGTACTCCAATATGCAGATCCTGTGGCTCACATTGCGGCAAGTAAATCTGGGATAATACTACTGATTCAATGTGCATGTGCTGCACCTAGGGGGCTTGCTCATTGAAGCAGGGTGGACTACTTTAGCTTCAATTACCACAACGCGCCAGGAGCTCCGTTTGTAAGTTTTGTATAAATGTTTAATTTTTTTCATTTAAAAAATTCATACTGGTTCATTTGGGACACTAAACACCCTGTGCATAAGAACCTATGGTCCCAAATCACCCATACTGGTTCCTTTAAAGGCAGATTATAAATGCTGGGTGAACATGCTGATTTGATTGGCTATGGTGGACCACCTAATGTCTAAGCTGGGGTCTCCGCTTTCACCAATGGCTGGAATATTTTGTTAGTAGAGGATTACCCCTATACATGTAGGTATAGGCTAATCTGAGGAAAGAACTGCCAGCCTATAAGCACAAGCCAATAATTTACATGTATGATCAGCCTGAATTTGTCAGTAAAAGGGAAAAGTTGACGAGTCCACAATAGAGTTTTAGCACATGCACAATGAATTGTGTTAAGCCAATATCGTTATACGTTGCTTAATTGTGCATGCAGTGTATATCAAGCCTAAGTTTTACTTAAGGTCTAAAGTGGCAGAGGGTCAGGGACGTAAGGAGAAAAGGCAGAGCCCTATGGCAGCTTTCAGATAAGTTTCCCCCGCAAAAAACTTAAACATTTGTTTTCTCACACAAATGTGAGTAATTATCACACACGTTTATACACTCATATACACACACCATATATACATACATACAATATATACACCCATGCAGCATATACACACACACAGTATATACACACCATACACAGCAGATACACACAGCATATACACACCCAATTCTCCAGATGCTGGGCCCCCTGATACTGTGGGCGCAATAGCAGCTGCTATGGCTGCTACGGCTGTAGTTACACCCCTGCAGGGGGTAATAACTTCCCATGGATTATGAACAGATAGGAGCACTAAATCCCAGTTGGATAATGGCATACTGGTGGTTTAGTGGTCCCAAACCAGAACAGGCATATGCCCTTTGGTCATACCATTTTTTTTAAGTATCCTTAATAAAAATGTTGGATTAGTAGAGCTCAATTGACTAAACTTTACATAAACATAGTTCTGAGTTCTTTGAAAGAACACGTTCTCCATCCACATTGTTTTGAAGAAGAGACACTACCATCTTGTGTACATGTATGTTGCGTTAGTTGAGGTTACTGTACAACTAAATACTTGTCCTTGAGAGACATCGGAGACTCCTAAAGAGCATCTTTCAGCAGTGTTTTTTACACCTGGTTTACACGATGAGAGTTTTATGACATGGTGTGTGAGAAAACGGCGACAGCTGTAAGATGGAAGCCAAACAAAGCCGATGAAAAGTTGATTCTCACCCATGACACATTCGCAGGCGTCATTCAACGGCCTTCACAAGTTGAAAGGCAAAAGATCAGACCTGATCAGACAGAAAGCAAACATATCTGTGAAGCAGGATTACCCTGTGATGATGGCAACACAATAGTGGCTTTGTTTGTAGAACTTCACCTTCTTGTTGCCGTTGAGAGTTGAAAGAAAGATTATCCAAACCAAGCAGAAGTCAGAAGAGTCTGCCTCACCTCTGGTCACAGTCTTTTGATGACAATGACATAGTTAAGGAGTCACTTCCAACAATAATGAGGAGAAATAGCTGAGGTGAATGTGTCTGTCTTGTAGGCCCCAATACTCTGTTATGGGTACATGGCTCATTAGCTCAGGTTTTCCTGTTTTCTTATGGACATTTTTTTTGAATGTGTAAATCTCTTGAGGGCAGAATGACTTAGAGATAAGGTATCCAGTAGGCAAGCAATAACCATCCAGACCAAACAAATCTGGTCTTGCCTTTGTTCCTATGTTGTATACACCCAAAGAAAAAACTGAAATATTCAAAGGCAATGCATACCAAAAAGTGTAGGCCTGAAGTTGACTTACAGTAGGTTTGTGTACTTAACCTATGGGGCATAAGTAAAACCAGGATGGGACATCCTAGTTTAGCTCTGCTCTGCCCCTGTGACTCCTAAGGTCATTTCTATATGTCTTTAATGATTTCTACCTTGCTTAGTAATGATTTTTGTTCCTGTCACTGTCCTACATAACAAGCTTGTGATAGGTTGGGGGTCTACGTCTTTAAGACAGGTTCTGAACTGCTGCAAAATTCATGGTCTTAAGGTAGAACTTCAGTTTAGGCAACATCCTCACGACTGCATGCTTAAAACGAGCTCCAGAAATGGGGACTTTTGTGACCCGTTTCCTTGGATGGAGATGTGAGGGTTGAGAGCTGATCACATCTCCATAGAAGCAAACTGGTCAGGAATGGATCTCTTCTATAATTCGTGAGTGGCCACCCAGCTCGGTCACAGTGCGGTGAGACACACTATGCTCATTCATAATAGAGGTCAACAGTGGCCATTTTTGCATCTGGCTTGTAGCCCCATTTACAGTTGTGTGCATGAGGTGTTAGACTTTAAATTGGTCTATGATTCTTAAAATCCTTGCTAATCTTCTTCCTCTTCTCTCTTTACCAATTACACCTCTATATATTTGGTAGTGTCTGTGCCCGGTATTACAGCAGTGTTCCCTTCAATCCAATGATTGACAAGGTTGTAGAGATTTGGGGGTAAAAATTGTTTAATACTCAAAGAAGCTCCTGTATCCTGGTGTTGCACAGGGAGTACAATGTATATCTCAATCGGTGATTGGTTGAGCAGGCATTTCACCAAAGAACCCATGAGGAAGCAGGCAGGGTCAAGATAGGAGCAGCAGAGGGTCAGTGAGAGGTGAATATCACTTCATTTATATTTTATGGTTCCCGTAACTTTACCTCCTATTCATGTGTAACGCTCAACAAATTATTATATCTTTCAATACTTGAAAGAGAGTCAAGGCAGAAATGAGTGTTTCTCTATAAATTCTTTGACTGATGCTAAACTTTGGGCTAATTCCTTCCACAAATCCCTTGCTAGGAGGTCTACTCAAAAACAAAGGTCACGGGGACTACTGTAAGTGCAATGGAGGAGACGGTGGAGGTTTTACAGTGCATCTAGAGATGACAAACTGCTCGCACAAGTGGATTTATCCTTTCACGATGCTCAGATTGTCGCTTTGGAACATAAAGCAGCGGAGAAATCAATAACATTGTTTGCAGATCTTGTTATCAGTAGGAGGATAAATGGATTAAAGAACAATTGAGAGAATATTTCCTTTTATTTTATCCAGATCAATGATCAATTAGACTGTCTAAGAGTTACAAGAATTCAATACTGCCTCGTACAGACAGAAGACATGTGCACCTTACCCTAATATGACATGAGCCACAGATTGTCTATAAAATATCTTTGGAGGATTGAATTATGGCAGATTGCATCTGGAGTCCTTTATAGGATAATAGATGAATCGCACATGGCATGCACGGCTATGTAACAGGGATGATTGTCCACTGAGTTTCATTGTTCATGGCTTAATGGACTACATGTATTAAAGATATAAGACATTAAGGCCAATAATAAGAAAAACTGAGATCCCATGAAACATCTCCTTAGCCGTATAAAACACCAAATTAATTCATCACAACAATGTTTATATATACACACTTAAGGGAAGTTCTGAGCTGCGCAATTGATTGTTAGAAAGAATGGATGCATGCCAATAAGGGCCAAGCATAAAGGTCATTCAATATTTATAAATACAGGAAAGAAGCAGCCCAACAACTCCGCCCACATGAAGTTAAAGAGGTGGTTTCTTTATTCCTTAGTAAGAAGTGATAACGTTTCGGCTCAGTCTGAGTATGTCATGGTAGGTCATGATATATTATATATATACAGGCTCGGACTGGCCCACAGGTGAACAGGTGGATCCGCCGTTGGGCCCCTGAGTTAGCTGGGTCCCCAGAACCTGGATGAGTAGTTCTGGACAAGGTATCCTGCCTGCAATTTATACATATATTTAACATAGAACGTCTCAACTATCCTATGTATTTATATGATTATATTAATAGATAATGTAGCAAACTTATAGCTGTGGTGGGCCCAAAGAGCAGATTTGAGTGGGGGAGCCAAGGAATCCCAGTCCAACACTATAGTCATGGTATTTATATGCAACAACAATGTGTGGGTACCCAGAGACAGAGCTTTAGAAGACAGAAGAGAATCTGCCGGCGGCGGCGGAAAGGTGAGTGAGTACAGATTTTTTAAATTTTTTTCGATAGGCTGTGCATAGGGGGCTGTTAGCTATATATATATAATGGGGCAGGCAGTGGCTGTATACTGGGTGGTAGGCATTGGCTATATACTAGGGGGCAGGAACTGGCTATATGTAAGGGGGCAGGCACTGGCTGTATACTAGAGGGGCAGGCACTGACCATATACAAGAGGGCAGGCACTGGCTATATACAAGGGGGCAGGCACTGACTATATACAAGGGGGCAAGCACTGGCTATCTACAAGGGGGAAGGCACTGGCTATATACGAGGAGGCAGTGGGCTGCCTATATACTAGGGGACAGTGGGCTGGCTATATACCAGGGGCAGGGAGATGGCTATATATGAGGGGACATGGGCTGCTGGATATGTACTGTGGGGTAGGGGCTGGCTATATACTAGGTGGTTGGAGCTGGCTATATACTATGGGGCTTCTGGCTATAAACTGGGGCTGCTGGCTATATACTGGTGGCCATGTGCTGGTTTGCTATATACTGGGTGTAGGCTGTGAACAATGCATTTCCCTAGGCTTATACTTGAGTCAATAAGTTTTCCCAGTTTTTTGTGTTAAAATTAGGTACCTCGGCTTATACTGGTGTCAACTTATACTCGAGTATATACGGTAGGTTTTATCTTCCATAGTAATCCTATCTGCTTGTTATGTAAATGAGATGCTTGTTGCACAGAAATTTCCAGCAACATTTTCAAGTGTTAGTCTACTATTAAGCCTACTGTCCAGAGTAAAAAATGCTGGACGTAGTATTTTTATTAATAGAAGGTGGCATAAAAAAAATCAAATATCCTAAAAAATATATGTTTAACATCAAACCTTAGTTATATAAAAGTTAATTTTGCCATGACATCTTCCCTTATATCTTTGTCTGTCCCACTGTGCAGTAATACATTACTCTCATCCCTGTGTCTCTTCTATGTTCAACTTTATTCAATATTAGGCTATGCCAGGCCTTGTACTGTCTTAAAGTTGTAATTTATTCTTTCTTAGTTTTACAGAGTATAATTATTCATTTCTAGGTTATTTTAATATGGTTATAAAATATTTGATGACACTATGGTTGAGCTTTATTAGGTGACACTATGTTACACTATACAGGCAGTCCCCAGGTTACGCACAAGATAGGTTCCGTAGATTTGTTCTTAAGTAGAATTTGTAAGTCGGAACTGTATAGTTTATAAATGTAGCTCCAGCCAGAATTTTTTTGGTCTATGAGACAATTGGATTTTAAAAATGTTGGGTTGTCATAAGAACCAGGATTAACAATAAAACTTATTTGCAGATATCTTTTATAACTCCTACAGCTGATTATTACAGCCTAGGGCTACAGTACAGTGAATTACCAAAATCCAGAGGTCCGTTTGTAACTAGGGGTCATCTGTAAGTCGGGTGTTCTTAAGTAGGGGAACGCCTGTACATCATTATTGTTTGATGGTAACAACTTTGCATTAGAACCCAGAGTAGGTTGTGCATCATTTACTTAGAGTTGACTTCTAAGATCAGTCGTAGAGTTTCATGTTTGATGCAACACTCTCTATTTCGATACATCCTTTGGAGAAAGCTTCTTTACCTGCACAAGGTAAACTCCTCAGAGCCTTCACAGTCTTCAATAATTTGCCATTATGTAGGTGATGGACTGTGACCATTTCCAGCATATCACAAATTACACCTGTTGTCCTCTTGCCCACAGCTCTGCTAATGACATTCAGAGGAGCCTGTGACAATTGTTCCCATAGTGTAGGGGCCATTACATGGTGTCGACAGGAGTTGCGAAGAACAACGGTCACAGTGGAGATGGCAATTTTACTTTCCACTTCTGTGCTGATTGAACAAGCCCTTACACTGGATGAGGTGTTATTCTTTAATGACAAAAGTCAGTGGGCTAAAGGAGAGAAGGCAGGGAAGGTGTGACTCCTCAATTCTCCAAGAAGCAGAGAAAACTTGATTAGGTGACGCTTTGTCCTGATCATGTCTGGTCCTAGCTCTCAACTCTTGAAGCTTCTCGTCAAAACAACATCAAATCAATACCTTTCAAGGTTAACAATAAAGTGACACACACAAATACAATGGGTACAAACAAAACCTGTCTTTTCTCATTCTAGGTCACCTTGATCAATGGCCTAATAATATGACATGTTATGACATAGCCATCACGTAATTTAATTTAAATAAAAGATCGCATGAAAGTAACGTTCAACGTGAGGCCACATGAGGCATGTCTGACGTGCAATGTCATGTGGGTGATGGTAAAGATTTTGGGAGTATTATTGCAATATGTTTTGGCAACTTTTTGACACTTTTTGGGCAAATTTAAATGTTTGTTTCAGCACAACTAGCCAAAATGCATAAATGAGAGTAACTTTTGTTGGTCTCATTGAGGCCATTTTGTGGAACCTGAAGAAAAGGAACTACCTACTTTTGTGAGATCCATCTAGACAAATTACCTACCATGAAGGCAATGACTTAAGAACTCAAGGCTACATAGGTACAGCATTACACCAGCCAAACAGCATGCTCTCGTAGGGTAATTTTACAATGTAGGTTGGCAGGTACAGATGAGCGGACTTGAAGGTCAAGCATATGGGTTCAGCCTCCTAACCCAGACATATTGCCGTCATTGCAGGCCAAACAGCCAATCCAGCAATTAGCCATGGCTAGGATTGGCCAGGGGGACATCCCCTGGCCAATCATAGCCATGGCTGGTTTCTAGGGGCGTCATTTTGCCGTATTCGCTGTTCGGCCACCAATCCAGCATTATGTAAGGGTCAGGTGGCTGCACCCAATTGGTGAACCCAAACCTGACCATCAAGTCCACTTATCTCTATTAGTAGGTATTCCAACTCAGAGTATGGGAGGACCTTCACAAGGTGGTAATACTATCAGTGATCTGATAGAGCAGCACTCTCTACACCCTACAATAGACTATGCATCTTTAACATCCCAACAATATCTTCCCTTTCAAGGTCTTCATATACTTAAGTGTAAAAAAACTAAAATATTTCCTATCTAACCTCATTATATACCCCTGTCCTCATCAATGCTTGTTGTCAACTATATAGGATTTTTCAGTTCATGACCTGGTTGAATTCAACTTTTGAAAAGGCAAATGTTGCTTCACTACTATACTTTTAAGTAAATCCTAGTTGACTTTCCTTTTCCATCTATCATGGTGACCTGCAGTAGGAGCTGGAATACAGTGTGTTAATGTAAACAGTCCTCGGCCTTGTTGCTCTCTAACACCAGTCACTTTCAGAAGAGATGTAGAAAGACGAGTCTGCAAATTACATGGTAAGAATGAGAAGCTGTGCAGCGGTGGGAGACATAACAGGTCATAGCCTTGTATGCTCACGGTGGGCCTCTTGTTTAACACAAGACACAACAAACAAAACAGTCAATTGAAGAGAGACTAATTACATTGTGGCGTGAGACAAAAGCACATATTCCATGTGAAAGTGCAGTATGCAAGGGTGGCCTACCGGGAAATATGTCAGCCATCTAGAACTTTCGATTAAGGATTGGCAGCCTGGATCTATAACAAAACTATCATGAGAAATAGTGATTATGATTATGCAGTCTGTAAATTACATCAGATGCTTTCTTAAATAGAAAAATGTAGCAAAGGTAGGGAATGGGCATAATTGTAATTGCACGGTGGGGGGGATATAAGACCCTCCGTATAAAAAAAAAAAAAAGTTTTCTGAATGTACCAACATTGACACTTCAAAAATATTTTCCCATCAATTCATCCTGATTCAGCCGACATCAACTGATCAACAAATGGCCAACAGCTGCCTTGTATGTATAGGGTCTTAAAAGGCATCATAGAGTTTCTGTTTTCCATATAAGGAGACCTGTACAAACATATATATATATATATATATATATATTTTTTTTTTTTTTTTTTTTTTTTTTTGAATACCTGGTTCAGATTTTCAATGAAAGCCCAGAAGGTTCATGTCGCACCTATGGGTCACATTCTCAGGAGGACAAATATCATGGTGTTTATCAATAAAACAGTAGTCCAGGTAAAAGTCCACCACAAGATATATCAACTTTGGAGACATCGTTCTAGAGGAGATAAGATAAATTGTTCTCACTGTCCCTCCATTACCTATTATCTTCAAGTTATTTTTACTTTTCTTAAGAAATGGATTGCATTGATTTGGAGACGAATGGGGGCTTTGCAAAGACTAATCCTCATAATAAATGATACATTTTGTACTTGGCTATGCCAAGTCTAAATTGATTAACATATGAATATTTAAATATATATATGACATAAATAGCAACTATACAGGGGCCAGAAGGTAGATCAGTCAAGGCCCCAACAATCATGAGAACCAGGGGATCAAGCCCCCGTATAATGGAGCATTAGTCGAGAACACAACCAGCCACTCAAAAAAAGTTCAAGTTCCCTGTAAGATGTTATCATCCAAGGATACCTCTACTATCCTCTACTAGAGCCAGTACTCACTATAGTAATAGGACAAGGGACAGAGGCCACCTGCAGGTAACACTAGGAATACAACAGGTCCCATATGCTACTATTACCAATATGTATTTATGCCGATGCTACACAGTTGTTTCCATGTCCACTACTGTTTTCAGCTGCGGCCTACTAGTGGGCAGTTGTGAATGTATAGAATTTGGGTAAGTAAAGCTTTGGAGATATAGGGGCACAATTGCTTACAGGGTCACCGGAGTTGACAGGGTCACAGAAAGTGCATTGGTCGACTATAATGTTGCGTGCGTCGATTCACTAAGATCGTGACTAGAGATGAGCGAGTATACTCGTCCGAGCTTGATGCTCGTTCGAGTATTAAGGTACTCGAAACGGCTCGTTGCTCGGACGAGTATTTCCCCTGCTCGAGATCGAGCATTTAATTTAAAAAACACAGTGAAGAACAATGAAGAATAGAATAAAAACAGTGAACACAGGATCATTTAAGTGAAAAACACAGTGAAAAACACAGTGAAGAATAGATTACAGATGTTCGGCACATCTGCTTACTTGTCGGGAGATACGCGCGGAACGGTGCAAACAAAATAGCATGTGAAGAATACATTGAAGAACACGGTGAGCAGGACAGAGACACCAGGGAGCAGCACAGAGACACTGGGGAGCAGCACAGAGACACCGGGGAGCAGCACAGAGACACCGGGGAGCAGCACAGAGACACCGGGGAGCAGCACAGAGACACCTGGGCAGCAGCAGGCACGGAGACTTCGGGCAGCGGCAGGCACGGAGACATCGGGCAGCAGCAGGCACGGAGACACTGGGGCAGCGGCAGGCACGGAGACATCGGGCAGCGGCAGGCACGGAGACATCGGGCAGCGGCAGGCACGGAGACATCGGGCAGCGGCAGGCACGGAGACATCGGGCAGCGGCAGGCACGGAGACATCGGGCAGCGGCAGGCACGGAGACACCGGGGCAGCGGCAGGCACGGAGACATCGGGCAGCGGCAGGCACGGAGACATCGGGCAGCGGCAGGCACGGAGACACCGGGGCAGCGGCAGGCACGGAGACATCGGGCAGCGGCAGGCACGGAGACATCAGCAGCAGCAGGCACGGAGACATCAGCAGCAGCAGGCACGGAGACATCGGGCAGCGGCAGGCACGGAGTCACTGGGGCAGCGGCAGGCACGGAGACACTGGGGCAGCGGCAGGCATGGAGACACTGGGGCAGCGGCAGGCACGGAGACACTGGGGCAGCGGCACGCACGGAGGCACCGGGGCAGCGGCACGCACGGAGGCACCGGGGCAGCGGCACGCACGGAGGCACCGGGACAGCGGCACGCACGGAGGCACAGGGGCAGCGGCACGCACGGAGACATTGGGGTAGCGGCACAGAGACATCGGGAAGGGCAGAGAGACAGAGAGATCGGGGAGACTTCAGTGGAAGAAGAGGAGCGGATTCCGGGACAGCGTATCTCCCGACAAGTAAGCAGATGTGCCGAACATCTGCAATCTATTCTTCACTGTGTTCTTTACTGTGTTTTTCACTTAAATGATCCTGTGTTCACTGTTTTTATTCTATTCTTCACTGTTCTTCACATCTGCTAACTTGTCGGGAGATAATATACGCGCGGAACAGTGAAGAATAGATTGCAGATGTTTGCATACATCTGCTAACTTATCAGAAGACATTCTTTTTCAGTTAATTAACACATTTTATTCCTGAACCATGGTCCCTTTGAAAAATGCTCGAGTCTCCCATTGACTTCAATGGGGCTCGTTATTCGAGACGAGCACTCGAGCATCTGGAAAAGTTCGTCTCGAATAACGAGCACCCAAGCATTTTAGTGCTCGCTCATCTCTAATCGTGACCGATACCCTGCATGTGTCTCTTCCCTGCTCAGGTCCGACAGAGTTCACCTTCTTTTTAGTGGTGCATCTAAGTGCTTGGGCTTGCGACACAATTTCAAAGCTAAATCCCGCGCTCAGTCCGAATCAGTCGGACTGTCCGATGACACGCCCCCCTAGTTTGTGTCGAATGGAAGCCAGCGCAGCTGTGCCAAAAAAAAGGGTTGCGTGTGCCACAATCCCAGCGCAGACACTTCTTAAATACCTATGCAAGACGTTTTAGCCTTGAAAGCGGTGCACAATCCGACAAAAGTGTGCACGCGACCCTTATTAAATGAGCCCCATAGTGTTCCTTAGCTGAATTTTGACTTTTTGTATGAAATTTGAGAAGCGTATATTGTGTCTCCTGTACAAGAAACTGTTCTTGTCCTTAAATGATCCCTGATGTATATTTGTATGTTTTGTATGCATGTTGCAAGACTTTCCGCATAATTCTATTTAACTGCTATAATCCCACAAGCTCATAATACTTTACTGTCACATAAGTTTTGGACTCATATAAAATATCTGACATCACCTGACATCATTGGGAGATTACCATCTAATCCCTTTAATCTAGCTATGCTTATTGTTGCTCCGTTTCTTGCTTCGTCGTTGCTCATGGTTTGTTATGATGGTTAGCACAATGCTAGAACTGAAAATGACCTGTTCAGTATAACGCTCCAGTCCTATTGTTATATAAAGTATTATTAATAATTCAGTTGAGTCATGCTTATCTATAATAAATTGGTGAAACATATTTGATAAATCAAAGTTGACATGAGTTTTTCACAGTCAATTGTTGAGAAGATGATAAAATATTATTGTAATATTAATGTCGTATTAAGGATCCTTTCACATCTTTATTGCGTTGCTTTCTTTGTTTCTAAAATATTAAGGATTTTAACCAAAAGATAGACGGTATGATGGAACATAAGTAGAATCCAGGTTTAGACCCCCTTAGTATGCCATCCGTTATATATGGATCGTATGATGGCTATAAATTGAACAATTCCCAGGACCTGGATTTCCACCACCATAGTTATCTATAATACTAGGAGTTCCTGACTTGTAGCCTGCAGTCTTTCTAACTGATAATAATAATAATAATAATAATAATAATAATTCTTTATTTATATAGCGCACACAGATTACGCAGCGCTGCACAAGCATGTCAAATTGGTCTCTGTCCCCATGGGGCTCACAATCTAAACTCATCATAGTACTCAGTGTAGGACAACTCTGACACTATGGAAGCCAGGTCGTGACCTATGAAATTCAGGATTCTCAATATTGTAGCCGACCATACTTTCGGAAAGTCATTGACAATATTAGAGATGGGCCAACAGCTCTTCCTCCTATATACTTTTAGATTCAATTTGTCATTTTTTCTGAGCAGTGGAGAGACCTAAGACAGACACTACTGGCAGTGGCTTCTCTAACAAGTATCATTACTAGAGATAAGCTTGATGCTCGTTCGAGTATTAGCGTACTTGAAACGGCTCGTTGCTCGGACGAGTATTTCCCCTGCTCGAGATCGAGCATTTACTTAAGGAAACACAGAACAGTGCAGAATACAATGAAAACAGTGAACACAGTGAACACAGGATCATTTAAGTGAAGAACACAGTGAAGAACACATTGCAGATGTTTCCATACATCTGCAATGTGTTCTTCACACAAATTGTTCTTCATATACTATTGTGAAGAACACCGTTCGGCACCCGTGTCTTTGGATAAGTTAGCAGATGTACGGAAACATCTGCAATGTGTTCATTGCTGTGTTCTTTCAATGAAAACATCTGCAAACATCTGCAATGTGTTCTTCTTCAGTGTTCTTTAAATGTGTTCTTTCAGTGAAAAATGCTCGAGTCTCCCATTGACTTCAATGGGGTTCGTTATTCGAGATGAGCACTCGAGCATCGGGAAAAGCTTGACTCGAGTAACGAGCACCCGAGCATTTTAGTGCTCGCTCATCTCTAATCATTACAGGAAAGTTGGGATACAAATAAATATCATCGGAGCTTTACTTCCATGACGCTTAAAGGAAACTTGTCAACAGGAATGTTATGTTTAGCTGGTGACAGGTTTCAATAGCCTAGTCTATGCTGATTTTAAAAATGCCTTTGTCAGCACTTTGAATCATTTCAGTAGTGTATGAAACTTTATTTCACATTACCTGTGCCTCAGTCTTCCTGGGCATTCTTCCTCTACTGCACACCATCCTGCTCCTTCCCCTGCCTGCTTAAAGCACATGACAAGAAGTGGGGAGGGTGCTGAATGAAAGAGAGGAGACTGAAACACAGGGACACCATGTTGCCCTTCCAACCCCCAGCTCCCCACATGCTGCTGGCAGGGAACTAGGTAATGTCAAATAAACTTTTATAAAGTATGGAAATGATTAAGAATGCTGACAAAGGCAGTTTTAAAAACTGCATAACATAGACTTCTGAGACAATCTGTCACAATGTGGAAAAGGTCAGTAGGGATATTTAGTAAGACACTGGTGTCCTACAATTCTCCACTAATGTTATTCCTCCCTCTTCCCAGTGTACAGTTTACACTGTCCCGTGACTAGAACTAACAGATGAAAAGAAGACCCAAAAAGGCACCAGATCCGGGCTCCAACACATCCTACACCACAAAATATTTTTAGACATACTGGAGCCAAACAGTTTGGCCCAACACTATTGTCAACTATTATGCAGCTCTTAGATGAGCCCTGTAGTTTCTTCATTGCATATTGGACACATTGCTGGGCATTGCATAGCTCCTGTGTCTGGTAATTCAGTCCAGTCCAATTCACTTATTTTAAATGAAGCTGAAGAAAGGTCATGTGACTTACAGAAAATCAGGAAACTTTGGCTGCCTGCATGTTGCTGTCCCTTCATCAGCTGAACAGCTGGTGCATTTAGTTTGATGAAATCTTGGAAAATCCCTTTAGGTTGGTCATAGACATGTGATTCCTTAAGCAAGATTTATGGAGGTAGATTTTTGATGGTCTCTTAACAATAATAATTCCATTATTTATATAATGCACACAGATTATGCAGCGCTGCACAGAGCTTGCCAAATCAGACCCTGTGCCCAATGTAATCAACTTACCAGTATGTTTTTGCAGTGTAGGAGGAAACCAGAGGACACGGTGGAAACCCACGCAAACATAGAGAGAACATACCAACTCTTTGCAGGATGACCTGGATGGGGTTTGAACCCCGAACCCCAGCGCTACAAGGCTGTAGAGCTAACCACTGAGCCACCATGCTGCCCTTATACTTAGTCATTTCATCCATGTTGCATAGTGATATATCCTTTGAGTTCTACAACTTGAGTTGCATACCAATTCTGAATGACGAGCAAAAAAGTTTGTGGAACAGCACTATGGCAACCTGAATTGAGATCCAGTGTGGGTACAGGCTTCGAAAGATCTGACTCAAGATCCTGTTACTCCAAAGTCCAAGATAGGGAAGCAGCACTCCGTAGTAAAGTAGATAGTGGAAATGACAACGTTTCAGCTATCTCTATGTAGCCATTCTCCTATTCTGAATGACAAAACAGCTTCTTAAGTTTTAGAAACAGGTTTATATCTCAATGGTCCAATATTGAGCATTTATCTTTCTTTTCAGAGCTCTTCTTCATGGTTCCTACCTTTTCATGTGAGGCACTTTGATCACTGTAGCTTGCCTTCAAGCACACTGGATATCAACACCTCTTTATAACTACGAGAGATATTAATCACAGAAATGTCAATCTTAGGATTGAAGCCATGTATTAGTAGCAGCCAGCTTATCACCTATTATTTAATGAGTATTTTCTACAAACACGTCTTCTGTTGTAACTAGGTATCCAGAGTATAGTGTAATTTTCACTACTTCACATTTTTAAGTTAAACTAATGAACAGTTTTTTGATGCATGCTGACCGTGGTCGTAATAAGCCCTGCTTGGCTACAAGCACATCTGTACTCATTTATAGGAGATCTCAACTCCTGGATCTACTATTGGAAGGAAAGATTGCTGTCTGCTCTAATACTTGTAAGTTGGACTTAAGTTGTTATGATATTTTAAAAAAGTAGAACATCTAAACCAAACTTGTCGCAATGTTCCTTCAACAAGAGACACACACGTCGAAGAAGCAGCTACAAACAGGTCAACTATACTTGTGTCCTCTTCTCTTCTGTCATTGGGCAATTGTCAATTGGAAGCTTGTCTCTGATCCAATGATGAACTTGGCATGTCCTTCAAGAAATGCTACAACCTCCAGAATTTGCTTTTGAGAGTTGCAGAATTTGCAGAATATTTTGGTTTGGTATTCAAGGTAAGGTCAAAATGTAGGACAAATTTAGGTAATAACTTGAATTGTCTCATGCCACATTTTTCAGCCATACTGCAAGCTACATTGGGGCTTATTTACTAAGGGTCTTGCTTCTCACTTTCGTCAGACTGTGCGCTGTTTTTGGGGATTGCACAGCTTGCACAGGTATTGAACAGGTGTCTGCGCTGGGATTGTGCTGCACACAATTGGATTTTGGCACAGCTGCGCTGGCTTTCATGCAACAGAAATCGGGGGCCATGCCGTCGGACGATCCGACTGATTCGGACAGAGCGCGGGATTTAACTTTCAAATTGTGTCGCAAGCCAATGCACCTACATACACCAGGAAGTAGAAGGTGAACTCCGGCGGACCTGAGTGGGGAAACAACACATGCAGAATATCGGTCGCACGATCTTAGTGAATCGCGGCACAGTGCATTATCGTTGGACAATGCACTTTCGGTGAACTCCGTGGACCAGGTAAATGTGCCCCATTATGTTAAACTGATGTCTACTGAACATAGACTAGAACTTGAGGGTGACATGAAGAACAATTTTAGTCACCTATTAGCCTAGATTCTTGAATATTGATTGTTGTAATAATAATAATGATTCTTTATTTATATAGCGCATACAGGTTATGCAGCGCTGCACAAAGCATGACAAATTGTACCAGATTGATTACGATATCTCATTGAAGTTGGGCTCTTCCAATTTAGTCCCATCGCTCAGAACAATCCATCCAATGTTGATTCACCATAGAGTTTGGAATTATCTTTTCATGCTCCTTTTACAGATTGAAAAGGGAACCAAGAAAGAATTCACCTATGCAATTCACTCCAGAGAATCAGTCTTCACTATGCCAAGAGTTGGTTTTAGGAATATTTAAGCACCCTTGGGGACCACTGTGGTGCTCTCCTGAGAAATGTTTGCCCAGTGATAGATAGGATTTTTACAGAAAAAGGATCAAACTTAAACTCTTGTTCTTCTCTCTCATCTCCTTTTAAGTATCGCTTTATTCATCTCGATAATTACTTAATCGTAAATTTCTTCAGGGGGTTCATCGCAAAAGAAAATGAAGATCAGAGCTTGGCAATTAAATCGACTTGGAAAAGATCCAAGGAGCTTCACCTGTGATTAATGAAATCCCTCTTTTCCGTATCATCAGGTGCCAGAAGATAGAAGAAACAAAAACCTGTACGTGGCTCGTAAGAGAATTTTGGAAGGAGATTAAAGGGTATGTTTTCCATGTTGTGTTCGTTTTTTAGTCATATCAAAACACTAAATGTAAAAACATAACTATCCTAGGTGGAGGCTGGGAGCTCAAAACCAAAGTTTTGGGTGAAGCTTCTACTACTTCAAACAATCCAAACTATTGTGCATATGAAAGCTATGTATAACACACTTTAGTTGTTGGCCATTCATCATAAGAGACATAAATACTAGTAACTAGAGTTCAAATGTAAGTGACATAGGTGTAAAATGACTACAATGTGAGGCCATGTTATTATCCATTTGGAAATACGACATAGAACCTACTTAAAGGAGTTTGGCCATGAAAGAAAGTTCTCAAATTTTAATTCCCTAGTGATGTTTACACAATAAATAACATTTTTACCCCCCTTACTTTACAATTTTACCAAGTCTTATTTCTGTTTTAGCTCCTAAAACAACATTTGGTCAATGAAAATTCCAGAGTGTGAATCCGTGAGACTCTCTGAACAGACACTTCATGATTCTCCTGTGCTAGGAGAGGCTGTATGCTGACAATGTTCTTAGGTTATCAGGGTCCAGGGTTTACCTAAGCTTCGATTTAGCTTCTAAACATACTACTAGTATCTGACACATTGCAAAAGAGAGAGGAGACAGATCAGAGATGATGAGATCCATAAGATGGATATAAAACACAATGACACATGAAGCTCTGCTAACTCAACTATAAAACACACACACATTCAGTCTGCTATATGCCTTCCTCCCCCTCTTCTAGATAAATACCTTATCTTGTCTGTAATTTGCAGAGTAAGTCTCTGCACACTGCTGCTTTTCTGTATCTGAGCTGGACTTGTAATGCAGGGGGGGAGTGGCAGGAGGCAGAGAGCATTGCAGCCGTGCAGACAAGAGAAGCTAATCATGAGAAGAATCCGATCATAGAAGACAACCAAAATTGTATCCACCAAGACTGATAGAGACAGGTTGAAATTATATCTGTGAAATGCTATATATTTGTTAATAACAGTGAATTAGAGAATATGTTAGTTTGTTATCCTAAATACATTTATGAATCTTGTCTTTGTGGGTATACCCCTTTAAATGAAAATAGATGTACTGAAAAAAGGTCAGGATAAGGGTTGAAATCTAAAGTAGAGGCCAACATATCAGAGTGGGCAAAAATTTATAAAATCAATGCGTTTACAGAGAGGATGTAAAGTAGACCGAGAAAAGGATAAAATGGTTGGCATTCATGGATTCAAGCAAACCAGGAATTTAATTTTTTAGCCGGTGACAGGTAAGAATAACTTATGCTATGTTGATTTTAAAAATGCCTTTGTCAGCATTCTGGATCATGTGCCACTTTATAAAACTTTATTTCACATTTCCTGCTAGCAGTGTTTGGGGATTTCCATGGGGTTTGGGGTAGCTGCAGCCTGTTTCGCTTGCCGCTTCTCGCCATGTGCATTGAGCAGGTGAGGGAGGGAGAGGGATGGTGTGGAGGAGAGAAACAGGCACACAAAGGCTGAAGCTGCACTCCCCTCCAGGACTCACCACGCGCTGCTGGCAGGGAGCCAGATAATGTAAAACAAACTATTATAAACTACTGAAATGATTTAGAAAGCTGACAAAGGCATTTTTAAAATCAGCATAGCATAGGCTGAGCCGCGCTCAACAATCTCCGTCAGCTCCATAGAGATGAATAGAGCAGAATGGTAATGTGCGGCGTCTTCTCCACTCATCTTGGGGAGCGACGAGGGGTCAGGTGGAGGTACCTTAGACCCCATCGTACCCCCCCATTCTTATGATCTGTGGGGGCCTGAGAGATTATAGCTTTCTCACTGCTCAGCAAGATAGCTTGGTGGGAAAACCCCTTTAAGGACCACCTTACCAAGATAAATTAGGCATATTGGGGTGTTGGCGTATTTTGTGGAAGAAAAGGTAACAAATGTGTCCTTGATTGGTGCATGTGTACTTGAGGGCACAATGTTAACAAACAGGTGCTAGGAATCGGTCAATGATACTTTGAAGGGTTTTCAAATCCTAGATTTTGGCTTTAAGTACCATCACAGTTTTCAAGGTTAATATCTGTTACTTGTATTTTGGGGTTGGTAAACTAAAGGGCATTGAGGTAAAAATGGTTGTAAGTAAGACACCTCATGACATAGGTGCCATTCACTTGTAAGATATTTTGGCAGGGTAAATGCATAAATCAGGATTATACACGGAAAGTTGTAATGTAGTGTGATTAGAGATGAGCGAACACTAAAATGCTCGGGTACTCGTTATTCGAGACGAACTTTTCCCGATGCTCGAGTGCTCGTCTCGAATAACGAACCCCATTGAAGTCAATGGGAGACTCGAGCATTTTTCAAGGGGACCAAGGCTCTGCACAGGGAAGCTTGGCCAAACACCTGGGAACCTCAGAAAAGGATGGAAACACCACGGAAATGGACAGGAAACAGCAGGGGCAGCATGCATGGATGCCTCTGAGGCTGCTTAATCGCACCATTATGCCAAAATTATGGGCAACAGCATGGCCATGACAGAGTGACAGAATGAAGCTAGATAGCATCTAAAACATGCAATAATTGACCCTGACACTATAGGGGACGGCATGCAGAGGCAGCGGCAGCAGGCTAGAGAGTGTCATGGCGACATACCCTAAATGGACTCAGGCTTCAAACCAATGGGTGGCAGAGAGGAACCAAAGGAGGTGAGCAAGAAGCGCTCAAATAATATCGGTACATGATAAAAGTTTGCCAGTATATTTTGTGGATTACACAGCAGGGTGGCGACAAAGTTAACATGGAAGCCATGAAAACAACCCAAAATTCTGCCTGACACAGCTCGTTTGATAAGGGGACCATGTATGGAGGCAGTAAACTAGTAGTAGATTAAAGGTGCTGCAGTTAAAACTATGTTAGTTGGATCTTGGCATGGAGCTGGCGCTCCGCTGCCAGGCGAGCTTTCGCCAATCCAAGCCCCTGTCTATAGGCTACTCCCCAAACAGCACTTCTAAGAACCTTTTGTATAAGATCAAGTGTAGTAGCGTTCTTATAAGTTTAGGATATGGCGGGTGAGGGGAATGTAAACAGATGCGCAAGAAGCGCTGAAATAATATCCCTAAATGGTAAAAGTTTGCAAGTATATTTTGTGGATTACACAGCAGGGTGGCGACAAAGTTAACAACTTTGATGTGGAATGCCCTGTAATAGCTCTTGGGCGGTGTGCCTTTTATCGCCTAGGCTCAGCAGTTTCAGCACCGCCTGCTGTCGCTTAGCGACGGCACTGCTGCTGTGCCTAGAGCTACCGACTGATGGCGCCATGCCCACGGATGGTAATTCGGAGGAGGAGGAGGTGGAGGAGGGGTGGGAGGAGGTATAGTAGGCCTTTGAGACCTGGACCGAGGTAGGCCCCGCAATTCTCTGCGTCGGCAGTATATGACCAGCCCCAGGGTCAGACTCGGTCCCAGCCTGCACCAAGTTAAGTGTAGTAGCGTTCTTATAAGTTTGGGATATGGCGGGTGAGGGGAATGTAAACAGATGCGCAAGAAGCGCATGATGCGCATGGAGCTGGCGTTCCGCTGCCAGGCGAGCTTTCGCCAATCCAAGCCCCTGTCTCTAGGCTACTCCCCAAACAGCACTTCTAAGAACCTTTTGTATAAGATCAAGTGTAGTAGCGTTCTTATAAGTTTAGGATATGCCGGGTGAGGGGAATGTAAACAGATGCGCAAGAAGCGCTGAAATAATATCCCTAAATGGTAAAAGTTTGCCAGTATATTTTGTGGATAACACAGCAGGGTGGCGACAAAGTTAACAACTTTGATGTGGAATCCATGAAAACAACCCAAATTTCTGCCTGACACACCTCGTTTGATAAAGGGACGATGTATGGAGGCAGCTATATGGACGACTTTTGGAGGTAGCAATGGAGACAACGTGTGGAGGCTGCTATGGAGACAATTTAATTTGGATAGTGCCTGTATGTGGCAGTCCCAAACATTTTTCAAACCAGAGAAGCAGGTAGGTGGCCCTCCAGTAAAATGGGATAGATTGAGTGCCTGTATGTGGCAGTCCCAAAAATGTTTCAAACCAGAGGAGCAGGTAGGTGGCCCTCCAGTAAAATGGAATAGATTGAGTGCCTGTATGTGGCAGTCCCAAAAATTCTTCAAACCAGAGGAGCAGGTAGGTGGCCCTCCAGTAAAATGGAATAGATTGAGTGCCTGTATGTGGCAGTCCCAAAAATTGTTCAAACCAGAGGAGCAGGTAGGTGGCCCTGCAGTAAAATGGAATAGATTGAGTGCCTGTATGTGGCAGTCCCAAAAATTGTTCAAACCAGAGGAGCAGGTAGGTGGCCCTGCAGTAAAATGGAATAGATTGAGTGCCTGTATGTGGCAGTCCCAAAAATGTTTCAAACCAGAGGAGCAGGTAGGTGGCCCTCCAGTAAAATGGAATAGATTGAGTGCCTGTATGTGGCAGTCCCAAAAATTGTTCAAACCAGAGGAGCAGGTAGGTGGCCCTGCAGTAAAATGGAATAGATTGAGTGCCTGTATGTGGCAGTCCCAAAAATGTTTCAAACCAGAGGAGCAGGTAGGTGGCCCTCCAGTAAAATGGAATAGATTGAGTGCCTGTATGTGGCAGTCCCAAAAATTGTTCAAACCAGAGGAGCAGGTAGGTGGCCCTGCAGTAAAATGGAATAGATTGAGTGCCTGTATGTGGCAGTCCCAAAAATGTTTCAAACCAGAGGAGCAGGTAGGTGGCCCTCCAGTAAAATGGAATAGATTGAGTGCCTGTATGTGGCAGTCCCAAAAATTGTTCAAACCAGAGGAGCAGGTAGGTGGCCCTGCAGTAAAATGGAATAGATTGAGTGCCTGTATGTGGCAGTCCCAAAAATGTTTCAAACCAGAGGAGCAGGTAGGTGGCCCTCCAGTAAAATGGAATAGATTGAGTGCCTGTATGTGGCACTCACAAAAATTGTTTCAAACAGAGGACCGGGTAGGTGGCCCTCCAGAAAAATTAAATGCATGAAGTACTATAGCAAGAGCCAGTGGGCCCTGTCAAAAAATAGCCATTTTCCTCTGCTTTACTGTACAAAGAGGAGGAGAAGGAGGAAAATGAGGAGGAGGAGTGGATCAATTATTCAGGTTGAGCTTCCTTCACCTGGTGGAGATTGGAAATTCTGAGAAATCCAGCCTTTATTCATTTTAATAAGCGTCAGCCTGTCAGCGCTGTCAGTCGACAGGCGTGTACGCTTATCGGTGATGATGCCACCAGCTGCACTGAAAACCCGCTCGGACAAGACGCTAGCGGCAGGGCAGGCAAGAACCTCCAAGGCGTACAGCGCCAGTTCGTGCCACATGTCCAGCTTTGAAACCCAGTAGTTGTAGGGAGCTGTGTGATCATTTAGGACGATGGTATGGTCAGCTACGTACTCCCTCACCATCTTTCTGTAAAGATCAGCCCTACTCTGCCGAGACTGGGGACAGGTGACAGTGTCTTGCTGGGGTGACATAAAGCTGGCAAAAGCCTTGTAAAGCGTACCCTTGCCAGTGCTGGACAAGCTGCCTGCTCGCCTACTCTCCCTCGCTACTTGTCCCGCAGAACTACGCACTCTGCCGCTAGCGCTGTCAGAAGGGAAATACTGTTTCAGCTTGTGCACCAGGGCCTGCTGGTATTCATGCATTCTCACACACCTTTCCTCTCCAGGGATGAGAGTGGGAAGATTTTGCTTGTACCGTGGGTCCAGGAGAGTGAACACCCAGTAATCGGTGCTGGAATAAATTCTTTGAACGCGAGGGTCACGGGATAGGCAGCCTAGCATGAAATCTGCCATATGCGCCAGAGTACCAACGCGTAAGAATTCACTCCCCTCACTGGCCTGACTGTCCATTTCCTCCTCCTCCAACTCCTCCAACTCCTCTTCTTCTGCCCATACACGCTGAACAGTGAAGGACTCAACAATGGTCCCCTCTTGTGTCTCGCCAACATTCTCCTCCTCTTCCTCCTCATCCTCCTCCACCTCCACCTCCTCCGATATGCGCTGAGAAACAGACCTCAGGGTGCTTTGGCTATCAACAAGGGAATATTCTTCCCCCGTCTCTTGTGACGAGCGCAAAGCTTCCGACTTCATGCTGACCAGAGAGTTTTTCAACAGGCCAAGCAGCGGGATGGTGAGGCTGATGATGGCGGCATCGCCACTGACCATCTGTGTTGACTCCTCAAAGTTACTCAGCACCTGACAGATATCAGACATCCACGTCCACTCCTCATTGTAGACTTGAGGAAGCTGACTGACCTGACTACCAGTTCTGGTGGAAGTTGACATCTGGCAGTCTACAATCGCTCTGCGCTGCTGGTAAACTCTGGATAACATGGTCAGTGTTGAATTCCACCTCGTGGGCACGTCGCACAACAGTCGGTGAGCGGGCAGTTGGAGGCGGCGCTGCGCTGCCCTGAGAGTGGCAGCATCTGGGCTGGACTTCCTGAAATGCGCACAGATGCGGCGCACCTTCGTGAGCAAATCAGACAGATTGGGGTATGTCTTGAGGAAACGCTGCACTATCAGATTTAACACATGGGCCAGGCATGGCACATGTGTCAGTCTGCCGAGTTGCAGAGCCACCACCAGGTTACGGCCGTTGTCACACACAACCATTCCCGGCTTGAGGTTCAGCGGTGCCAGCCACAGATCAGTCTGCGCCGTGATGCCCTGTAATAGCTCTTGGGCGGTGTGCCTTTTGTCGCCTAGGCTCAGCAGTTTGAGCACCGCCTGCTGTCGCTTAGCGACGGCACTGCTGCTGTGCCTAGAGCTACCGACTGATGGCGCCGTGCCCACGGATGGTAGTTCGGAGGAGGAGGTGGAGGAGGGGTGGGAGGAGGAGGAGACATAGTAGGCCTGAAACACCTTGACCGAGGTAGGCCCCGCAATCCTCGGCGTCGGCAGTATATGAGCAGCCCCAGGGTCAGACTCGGTCCCAGCCTCCACCAAGTTAACCCAATGTGCCGTCAGCGATATATAGTGGCCCTGCCCGGCAGCACTCGTCCACGTGTCCGTGGTCAGGTGGACCTTGTCAGAAACGGCGTTGGTCAGGGCACGGATGATGTTGTCTGACACGTGCTGGTGCAGGGCTGGGACGGCACATCGGGAAAAGTAGTGGCGGCTGGGGACCGAATACCGAGGGGCGGCCGCCGCCATGAGGTTGCGAAAGGCCTCGGTCTCTACTAGCCTATAGGGCAGCATCTCCAGGCTAAGCAATCTGGAGATGTGCACATTAAGGGCTTGGGCGTGCGGGTGGGTTGCACTATATTTGCGTTTCCGCTCCAGCGTCTGGGGTATGGAGAGCTGAACGCTGGTGGATGCTGTGGAGGATCGTGGAGGCGACGATGGGGTTTTTGTGCCAGGGTCCTGGGCAGGGGGCTGACTAGCAGCTGACACAGGGGAAGGAGCAGTGGTGTGCACGGCCGGAGGTGAACGGGCTTGTTGCCACTGAGTGGGGTGCTTAGCATTCATATGCCTGCGCATACTGGTGGTAGTTAAGCTAGTAGTGGTGGAACCCCTGCTGAGCCTGGTTTGGCAAATGTTGCACACCACAGTCCGTCGGTCATCCGGTGTTTCCTTAAAGAACCTCCACACTTCTGAAGATCTAGCCCTCGCCGCAAGAGCCCTCACCACGGGAGCTTCACTAGTTGACAGTGGCGCTGATGCACCAGCTCTGGCCCTGCCTCTCCGTCTGGCCCCACCACTGCCTCTTCCAACCTGTTCAGGTCGAGGACTCTCCTCCGTCTCAGAAGCACTGTGTTCACCCGGCCTCTCAACCCAGCTTGGGTCTGTCACCTCATCATCCTCCGATCCCTCAGTCTGCTCCCCCCTCGGACTTCCTGCCCTGACAACAACTTCCCCACTGTCTGACAACCGTGTCTCCTCATCGTCGGACACCTCTTTACACACTTCCACTACGTCAAGAAGGTCATCATCACCCACAGACTGTGACTGGTGGAAAACCTGGGCATCGGAAAATTGCTCAGCAGCAACCGGACAAGTGGTTTGTGACTGTGGGAAGGGTCCAGAAAACAGTTCCTCAGAGTATGCCGGTTCAAATGCCAAATTTTCCTGGGAGGGGGCAGACTGGGGGGGAGGAGGCTGAGGTGCAGGAGCTGGAGGAGTGGGGATTTCGGTGACATGGGTGGACTGCGTGGAAGACTGACTGGTGGTGGACAAATTGCTCGAAGCATTGTCAGCAATCCACGACATCACCTGTTCGCACTGTTCTGGCCTCAACAGTGCTCTACCACGAGTCCCAGTAACTTCAGACATGAACCTAGGGAGTGTAGCTCTGCGGCGTTCCCCTGCTCCCTCATCAGCAGGTGGTGTCTCACCCCGCCCAGGACCACGGCCTCTGACCCCTGCAGTAGTTGGACGCCCACGTCCCCGCCCTCGTCCTCTACCCCTAGCCCTCGGGTTAAACATTTTTAAAATGAGAGTTATAACTTTTTTTTTTTTTTTACTTCTTTTTGTTTTTTTTTGTGTTTTTTTGAGTTTTTTTTTTTTTTTTGTGTTTTTTGTTTTTTTTTGAGTTTTTAAAACCAAACAATCCTATCCTATTGCTATGGCTATTTTCTAGCCAAGTATCAAAGGAAGCACACTACTATGCCAGATGAGATGACACTGAGTTAGTGCCTAATAGAAATCCAACCCCTACTGAATTTTGCCACTTCGGCCTTTGCTATGGATATGTGCGCCACTAAGCGCAGAACACAGCGGTCGCAAGTCTCACTACAAATTGCTCAGAATTGGCAAGTACATGCACTGCAGAAACTACAGCCACCAGCAGATCAACCAGAAATCAAATATATAGAACGCTACTGTAGGCTTCAAGAAGCTGTTTGTATTCTCCTATGGCTATTTTCTAGCCAAGTATCAAAGGAAGCACACTACTATGCCAGATGAGATGACACTGAGTTATTGCCTAATAGAAATCCAACCCCTACTGAATTTTGCCACTTCGGCCTTTGCTATGGATATGTGCGCCACTAAGCGCAGAACACAGCGGTCGCAAGTCTCACTACAAATTGCTCAGAATTGGCAAGTACATGCACTGCAGAAACTACAGCCACCAGCAGATCAACCAGAAATCAAATATATAGAACGCTACTGTAGGCTTCAAGAAGCTGTTTGTATTCTCCTATGGCTATTTTCTAGCCAAGTATCAAAGGAAGCACACTACTATGCCAGATGAGATGACACTGAGTTATTGCCTAATAGAAATCCAACCCCTACTGAATTTTGCCACTTCGGCCTTTGCTATGGATATGTGCGCCACTAAGCGCAGAACACAGCGGTCGCAAGTCTCACTACAAATTGCTCAGAATTGGCAAGTACATGCACTGCAGAAACTACAGCCACCAGCAGATCAACCAGAAATCAAATATATAGAACGCTACTGTAGGCTTCAAGAAGCTGTTTGTATTCTCCTATGGCTATTTTCTAGCCAAGTATCAAAGGAAGCACACTACTATGCCAGATGAGATGACACTGAGTTATTGCCTAATAGAAATCCAACCCCTACTGAATTTTGCCACTTCGGCCTTTGCTATGGATATGTGCGCCACTAAGCGCAGAACACAGCGGTCGCAAGTCTCACTACAAATTGCTCAGAATTGGCAAGTACATGCACTGCAGAAACTACAGCCACCAGCAGATCAACCAGAAATCAAATATATAGAACGCTACTGTAGGCTTCAAGAAGCTGTTTGTATTCTCCTATGGCTATTTTCTAGCCAAGTATCAAAGGAAGCACACTACTATGCCAGATGAGATGACACTGAGTTATTGCCTAATAGAAATCCAACCCCTACTGAATTTTCCCACTTCGGTCTTTGCTATGGATATGTGTGCCACTAAGAGCTAAACACAACGGTAGCAAGTCCCCCTGCTAATTCCTCACAAAATGGTAAAAGATGCAAATTAAAATAAAAAAAGTAGAACGTTATTGTAGCCCTAAGAAGGGCTGTTGGGTTCTTTGAGAATCACTCCTGCCTAACAGTAAGCTAATAGAACACCCTAACGCTTTCCCTGACCAGCAGCAGCTCTCTCCCTAGCGGCATCCAGAGACAGAATGATCCGAGCAGCGCGGCCAGCGGCTAGTCTATCCCAGGGTCACCTGATCTGGCCAGCCAACCACTGCTATCGACGTGTAAGGGTACCACGTCATGCTGGGTGGAGTGCAGAGTCTCCTGGCTTGTGATTGGCTCTGTTTCTGGCCGCCAAAAAGCAAAACGGCGGGAGCTGCCATTTTCTCGAGCGGGCGAAGTATTCGTCCGAGTAACGAGCAGTTTCGAGTACCCTAATGCTCGACCGAGCATCAAGCTCGGACGAGCATGTTCGCTCATCTCTAAGTGTGATTCAAGTCTATGAAAATTAGTAAACTTCACTTACATGTTGCAGATATTGCTGTGTCCGGATATTGTTCTACAAATTTTCAGTATGTTAATTTAACTGTAGTCTCTTTTCTCGATGTTGGTACACTTTAAACTTAAAGGGGTTGGCCACTTTACTTCATGTTTTTTTGTAATGTAAGTGTAAGTGTGTGGGACAGGATAATAGGTAATTTACCAGTATACATCTATTACTAGTTTCTGCTTGGCTTTCTTATTATGTAAAGTGAAGCCTCCTGTCTTTTAATTCATCAGTCAGACATTCCTGACTATAAAATGGCCGCAGATGGAGGGTCATGTGATTGTTCATGAACAGTTAGAGATCACATGACCCTCCATCTGTGGCCATCTTATAGTCAGTAGTGTCTGGCTGATGAGGTAAAAGACAGGAGGCTTCACTTTATATATATAAAAAAGCAGAGCAGAACTATTAATAGATGTATATTAGTAAATTACCAAATATCCTGCCCCCCACACTGACACACACATTACAAAAAAACACGAGGTAAAGTGGGCAACCCCTTTAAATAAAAAACTTCTTGGGTTTCCATACAATTCATCCAATTATGTTGCGCCAGATTTTTTTATGCGGGACTGGAATATTCGAATCTACGACACACATGAACAAAGAGGTTGAATAATAGCACAATATGGAGCGGCAGACTGTAGTTCCTGTCAGAATCTAGTTTCCGTACTTTGGTGGGAGAAGTACACGTGGGCTGTCTGTCTGCGAGAGCTGTGAGTAAGGTGGTGACCAATGTGTAACTTTCTTGTGTTTGACACAGACGGAAGATTTCAAGATTGGTTAACAAGGTTATTTCCCTAATGCATTATGTCTCTTTAAAATCTGACAAGGTTGTGTGTTCCTGATAGACAAAGCGACTTCATAACATCTTATTAAGTATGTTGTCAGTCTGCGCCGCTCCTCGCTGATATCTCCTTGGCATCCTTGAGTTTAATGAAACCTCCTGTTCTCAGCCTCCTCCTGTGTTTGTTAAAGCCTCCTCTGCCTCATCATCGGAAATGTACACGCTAGAGAGAAATCTCATCAGATCCTATTGACTATCTGTCACTCGGAAGTCTGGCAAGCCACAAGTGTCAAAACACTGCAGGCTGACACCCATCTCCGCTTCTAATTCCAGGTGACAGGGACTGGGAAGCAATTTCACAGACTGAAGAATGTATCCGCATGTGTGATATTCCTGGCCTTGAAAGAAGGCTGACGTTTACTGAGTGACTCAGAAGTCAAAGCTTCTAGTAATTAGATACACTATATATACATCTATGTTTAAAGAACCTAGGACGTGTCACATATAGGACCAGGAATTCAACCTAATGTTGTCCATAAACATAGAAGTGAAAGGTTTATGTTAAAAAAGGATTTTTTTTTGCCAGATATGTTACTGTACTTATACAAAAATAATTTTTTTTAGGCAGCTTCATAATTCATACATAGAGATTATAATGCAGGAGTGGATTCACAATATCACTATAAATTAATTAAAAAAAAGGCAGAATAAGTAGTTTTCTGTACTCACTCTTTAAAGGAAATCTACCACCAGGAGGAAGGATTGTAAACCAAGCACACTGACATGCTGGTGTGTGCCCCCTCTGGCGGGTTCTGCTCCTCTTTTAGCTTCTTATGCCCTGTTAAGTTTTTTGAAAAATATGTAAAATTATGCAAATTAGCCTTAGGGGCTCCAGGCTTCATAGGTGTTAATGTAGCCTGGAGCCCCTCATTTACATAATTGTTAAAGCATTTTTATTTCTTTAAAACAAAGGCATAGAAAGCTAAAAGAAGAGCAGATCTTGCAAAAGGGGGCACATATCAACATGAAACTGTGCTTGGTTTACAAGCCTGCAGCCTGGTGGCAGATGTCCTTTTAAGGGAACCTTCTATTCAAATTTACCCACCCACAATAAATATGTCATAAAAAATTATTAAAAAGCATTGCCCTTATCCCAAAATGGTTCCTCTCCATGGCTGCAATGTTAAAAATCAGTTTGAGGTGAGTCCAATCATAGTAAGTGAGTCCTGCATATTCAATGTCCACTGCCCTTCTCCCTGTTCCTGCCTGACAGGTCTCACTGCTAACACCATGCTGCCAGTATGGAACTAGTAGTTAGGGAACGTCTGCCAATATTCAACTACAGACATAAACAGTTTCCCTTATTTTCCCTGGGGAGAGACAGTGGTTGTTTGTAACCGGCTCTGCTACATCATTAACCACTGAAGAGAAATCAACCATCTTTCTCACTCCTCCCTAAGGAATTCTCTTTAGCTGGGTTAGCAGTGGTCTTGTCAGGGAGGAGTGCTGGGGGTAGCTTGACTGTATACTGCATCTCCCTGCCTCTGGAACAAAGTTACATCAATAAAAGTATTTTTTTCAAAGAATGGGACCCTTTACTCATGGATGGAAACATCAGTGGAACATATGAAAGGACAATTAAAAGCTACTGGCCAAGATTTAGTAAAGTCTTTGCGCCAGTTTTCTGCACACTCTTTTTAGTGCAAACGGCTTGCACATGTATTTATAAAGTGTCCGCAACATATTTTTGTCGCAGCTGTACTATACACAACACAACCCAAAATTCTGCATATAAAGGGTGTTCTGGTGCATAGTTGGACTGTGCGCCACATTTATCATGCAGTGTCCGACAGACACTCCAAAAAAGTTTGTGCATTCTGCCGCAGCAGTGCATGGTGGGCCAGATTCAGGAAGAACACGCAACACATTTCATGAATCTGTCTCACGCTGGGCCACTGTGTGTGGTTTTGGGGGAGAGTTGCTGATGACAGGTCCTCTTTAACTTTTTGGAGTAATCGTTGCTCAGTGACTAAGGTGGGTTGAGGTTGGACATGGCATTATGGTAATCCTGGACAATGTCAGGGTAGGGGGGGCAGGTATAGAGTAGGATAACACAAGTAGAGGTCAATCATAACTAACATGGACAAGCTAAGGAAACAGAATTGCTCAGGCACCTTACGATGTGGAATGGTGCCGGAAATTACCGGGGATGTATGGTGATTGACGCACGGCACGCCCTGGGGATGAGGTCTGTATAGCAGGGGACTGCATAACCCAAATATATGGCAATCATATGTCTAATTTTCATAATAGGCTTGGTTGAGTTTGCAATGAGATTGCAATGAGATTGAATTTACAATGAGATTTTTTTCCCAGAAGCAGTGAAGCCATACTGTCAACAGGCTTATGTTTGTAAACTTTCCATGTGTTCGCTGTTCTACTTTCCTATGATGAACACATTCAAGGAATAATTAAGTGAAGTAAATAGCAGCCTGTGCCAGGCCTCCCAGGTGTGTGGAGGCTAAAGGTAACAGTCTGTTCCGAGTATTGGGTAATTAATTCCTTCTCAACCGCCTATCTAAAAGTTGGGTACTTTTTATTGTAAATAATGAAATTGGCACTTCTAGTAGACCTGGTTGTGAAACAGTTTCCCATTAACAGCAGACCATCAAGGGAGATGTTACAATGGTGTTATAATGGTGTTACAATGGTCCAACAACAACTAAAGAAGTTCAACATTCTACCTGGAGCCCTCAGTCATATAAAAGAGTTTAACTAAAATGCCGTATACAAATAAGGGCTTAAAGGGAACCTGCCACCAGGGAGAAGGTGCATAGTCTCATATTTGTAAGTGGCATGTTATAGAGCAGGCGTAGCTGAAGGAGATGAGAAGATTTTACATAGTGTCCTATCTGCAAGCAGCATGTTATAGAGCAGGAGGAGATGAAAAGATTGCATATAGTGTCCTATAAGCGGACGCCGTGTGATACAGTAAAAGGAGTGAAGCATATTGTACATAATATTCAGGATGCCATGGGGCAGCAATATACTCTATATTGTCCTGTACACTACATTTTTGAGTTGCCGGACTATAGCATCCACATGAACCTTTGCAAACCACATCCATCCAGGATTTCAGTCTGTCATTTTAACTTGATATCAAGTTATATACAGATTTGTAAATAACAAGTCTATGAGAAAATTAAAATCTACAGAGCAGAGTGTGTCCAGCTGTTACAGTTCTATGATCTATTCAGCCCCTGTTAGAAAACATCCAGTTGCCTACACAGTAGATAAATAATTGCCATAACCTATGACAAAAATGCTTAAGACGTACCTTTATGTGTTTAAAACATGGCTTCCCTATCTGAATTTTAATTCTTGCTAGGGTGGGTGTATGGTCATTGGGTTTTAGGTAAATTCAGCACAAACAATGGGAGCAATCCCCTATAGACTTATATTACATACCTATAATATTGTATGGCATTGAGACAGCAAGTTTCTAAAGAGGTAAACAAGTTTCCAGACATCACCTGACATCAGACTATCTGCTTTTGTAGCAAGGAAACATAGTCCAACGCATGCTGTACTATAAACCCTGTGGAAATTTACCAGCTTCTCTTTAGTAAGGAATTTCTCAATGTTCAATAACTACAATAACCCTTTCTACAGTTTTATACAGACACCGTACAAATCAAGAGAATGTTTATCATATCATACAGTATAAAACAATAGGTGTTTGAATAGATCAAGGTGAAATAACCCACAAAGTAAAAAAAAGTAAGAAGCAACTTATTTTGTATAGTAATATGCAAATTTTACATATGTCCAAATTTTAAAGCGGGGCACTACTGCTTGAGATCTAGCTTCTATGGTTCCTGCTCACTCCTCACCTGCCCTCTCTATAGAACAACAGCATTTATTTAAAATTTGTCTAGAGGAATGTAGATACCATATATACTCCAGTATAAAAAATGTGCTGTGAAACCCAAACTCGGCTTATAGTCAGCAGGTCTTCTGTTCGATCTGTCAGTCACCTGCAGGCTCTGACATCTGCAGACTGCTTTGCCACAGTCTCTTCGATAAAGAATTTCGCCATGTGAAATAAAAAAATCACATCGACTTCCAAAATTTGCTTTATGAGGAATGAAATCTCTGCAAATTGACTTGCAAATGCAAATCTAGCTCTGTTGTAGAAAATGGGGCACATTGAATTACCCGGTCCTGTCGCGATCACACCTGGCCCCCGATTTCTGTAGCATGAAAGTCGGCGAGATTGTGCCAAAATCCAATCGCGTGCAACACAACCCCCTTCTAAATACCTGTCCCAGCGGCGTAAATCCCAAAAAGTTCTAAAAGCCAACGAAAGTGCGATCCGCGGGACCCCTAGTAAATAAGCCCCATTGTGTCTAGAGATAAACTGCCTGAAAAATTTAGCTCATCTTTTATTCTAATCCTTCTTCCTACAATTGCATACCCATTCTCTCGGTCGGTTGGGGCATCAGGTCTTCCTACAAGCATTGCAAGGTCGTGTTCCCTGCTCGGTTTTTATTGCACCTTGATAGGTTTTTTGATCCTTCTAAACCGGGTGCAATTCAGAATTTGAGTCCGTCCAATTCTTATCATACAGTATGTAATCAACCTATTCCACCCCTTTAACTTGGAATGTGCCAGACCATAAATTCTAACGTTCTGCCGTCTTTATATGAAAGCACTACATGATAATTAGCATGGTCCGATAAAACCCTAACTGTGTTCCCACAAGTTCTCCTCATAAGGACAGAAAATTTTCCCTTACTTTTCTGTATTACAAAATGAACAAATCTATTCAATGGTTCCTAGATTCTAAAAAAATCGGTATTTTTGAATGGAATTTATATTCCATTCAAAAATACCGATTTTTTTAGAATCTAGGAACCATTGAATAGATTTGTTCATTTTGTAATACAGAAAAGTTTTTCAGCTAAAAAAATGTGCTGAAAACTCAAACTTGGCTTATACTCGAGTAACAAAAAATATATCAAAACTCACCTTTCCGGCATCCCTTGTTGCTGGCTATATACTGGGGCAGGGGGCTGGCTACATACTGGGAGATATGGGCTGGAAGGCTATATACTGGGGGGCAGGTGCTGGCTATATACTATTGGGCAAGGTCCGGCAGGCTATATAATGGGGAGGCTGTGACCAATGCATTTCCCACCCTCGGCTTATACCCGAGTCGATAGGTTTTCCCAGTTTTTTTGTGATAAAATTAGGGGTCTCGGCTTATACTTGGGTCTTTTCAAAATGACAGTTAGCTAATACTGTCATCCATCCTCAATCTTAGGAGTGATGGAAAATGAAATAATTTGTAAAAAAAAGTTTATTAAATCTGAATGGAGTTTTTCTGAAAAAAATCTGTGTTTTAGAGAACTTGAAGGGATTATATACCAATTTTCAGGATAATTGGAGCAACATCGTTTTCTACCGATTCAATTCGGACTTGTTTAAAATTTGTTTAAAAAATTTTATGGACCTTCTACGAGTATAATCTTGGATGATCGCTCATCGTTAATGCGGAACATCTGACTGTCTGGCTTCTGCCTTGTCCAGGTAATCCTCGAATAAATCTATTTTACGCTAATAGACCAAAAGACTCTCCGTCGGAGTTTGCTATTCTGAAAGCTTGCACAGGTAAAATCGTAAGTTTCTGAATGACCTCATAGACATAAGAGAAGAGGCTTCCAGCTGGCCACCATTATAATCCATTGTGAGATCCAGCTCTACTGCTATGTAAAAAATAGATAATAAGTCTTAGCTGCTGCAGGGGCCGACAATACAGAGCTAAGCAAGCGGTGACAGGGATAATAATGGATAAAAAGCCTTATTAGACTTAGCCTTCTTTAGCAGATCTGAATTATCCACTTGAGTGAAAGATGATCCTGTTAAATTGGTGCTGAGAGTCTCTCCATGGCTCATCTTTCAGTCCTTGTCTGTTTGATGTTGGACAGGCATCAGACTCCGCAGGCGTCTCATCCCACCTGAATGCGATTCTCCATTCGGACGAATGTGGCTTTTGAAGTTGACAGTGGGATGTTCAGTCGGAGCACAGCGGTTCCTGCCTGTCATAGATAACTGCACAGACAGCCAGCTTGTCATTGACACTTTGCTTTCCATGTAGGCCTCTCCACTCAGATCTGTTAGGGGGGCGCCAAGAGTCGCCTACAGGGCATCCCCTTACATTCCTTTATAGTTGAAGGGAGTAAGGCGTTGCTGGCAGCAGGATGTAAGAGACCTCTCTATGGATGTCTGTCTGTGATGTCTCATTAGGACTCCAGATTGTATCTCTGCCTAATGGTATCTTATTAGTTTGCGGTTTTGCTGAAATAATCAGGAAGATACAATACGTTGCTGGGTGTCAGGCCTTCTCCAACTGGTGGTGGTCATTATACTGCAAAGTAATGAAGCATCTCATTGACGCCTAACAACAAAGAACTTTCCACACGGCATCTTTCTTTCTCAATAAGAAAAGATTCATGTCAGCCATACTGTATTTTCTTACCTAACAAGAACAAATTTAATTTGTTGGTAAAAGTAGCTCATCGGTTTACCTGGTATATGGATTATGTAACAGTTGTGGTCAACGTAATACTTAGGAGGCCTCAAATCCAACTCTTGAAGGGCCATTTATGTCATCACTGCTTAAGAGAGTTACCCAAGTTTGGAAATTTTTAAAATTCTCAGATTGTACATATCCCCTAGTTTGATTTACCGCGTGAAAAAAATTATTATAGCTGCTATCATTAAAGTAGAGCGAATCAAGAACTGGCGCAGTTGGACATTTACCCCTCTAGCACACGTCATGCCGAATATACTAAAAGGCTCTGTCAGGAATAATTCTACACCAATTACCATTCGGAAAAGTTGCGCAGGATGAAGCGCCATTTTACATCTCGCACCATTCTTGACATTTGCTTTGGTGACACACGATGTGCCAGATATACTAAGAGGCATGCCAAATTAATTCTATGCAACGTCTGGTCTAGGACTGCCCTAATAGCCCCTGAGCTGTGACAGGCTACAGTAAAGGCTCCCCATGCATCGCCCCCTAATGAACGCTTGGTGTGAGGATGACATTGCATGGCAAGGAATTGCAACATTTTCATGTCTTGTATGCCAGAAAACTGGGGTTCAAGTGATAGATGGATTACAGTCCAGTACTTGTACATGAGGTGTAACATCATTTCTGGTGACTTGTAATCTACATGCTCCAGGAACTCTGCAGTCACTAAATGTAAATTTGAAGTCCTCTCAGAGCGGCAGGGTGGAGATCTAACTTCTGTGGTTCTCTACTCAGCCCCTTCCTGCTCCGTAGACTTCTATTTAATCTGACACCTCAATGAGCTTGTCCTTCTTGCTAGCAAGAAATAATTCAGTAGAGATTTCAAAGTGAGACTCATTTAATCAGGAGAGTAGGGAGTATGAGAGAAGCACTTTCCTATGATAGGATATATTACAAAGTTTCTTATAAGTTCCTACACTCATGATGAAGTGTGTTGAAAATGTCTATGGCTTGAAATCTGAGAATATATTTCTGATAGCTATTCCTTACCGAGTTAGGATTAATCAATCAACCAGCCAAAAATAACTGCTGAAAAATTAAAACTTTGGTTTATTTAAAAAAAAAAACATTATGGTACCTTCTCACTTTCTGATGCATTTCGAGCTGTATCACTGTTAGTCGTAGCATTCTTCCTGAGTCCCAATTTCTAGCTGAACAGTCACTTTAGGTGATGGCTTATCTCCTGTGAAATAAATGTCATCATTGCTTATCCCTAAGTCTAAAGGAGAGTTTGGACATTCCTATACTATACAACGCAAGTAGTTGGTCTGGGAGAACCACTTAATTCTTGTGTGCTGTCCAAACCAGGAAACTGTTCTATTCAGGGGTTGTAAAAAGTGGATAAATTGATCCAATATTGATCCAAAAATTTCCATTGGTGATAACATTGATCAACTCCAATTGGCAAATCTGCTTCGATGCCACAATTTTTTATAGCATTATAAACGTTTGATAGTGAACCAATATAAAGGTGATGAATGAGGCAGATGCTCCTGGGATCAAAAGAATTTTTAGGAGACACAATCCCTGTTGACCTTCGAGAATGTGACATGTAAAATGTTGGCCTCTGTTTGGTATTGTTAGAGGCCTCCCTCGAATACACAACTGTCTGTATCACTCATTGGATTTTAAGTGATTTGTCCTATAAAGCTGAACATGATGTTTCAATAAATGGCAGAATCCTCCTATGAACCCATTATAACAGGCGGATGTGCCGACCTTCTCCGTATATTGCTGCTGGGTATGGAAAATAAATATACAGTACATACTCACCTATTCTAGAGCATTGTGTATGGACAAATCTCATGCCTCTTTCTGTGTCATTACCTCTCCAGGAGGCCGGGAAGCTTTATTAGACTTTTTGTGATTTGTCTTTCCTGACCTTGGGAACAACCAGATGAAAAGATGACTGCAATTACTGTATATGTAGCACTGCTGCAAGCAATCTATGGCGACATTGATAGTTCCTGTCCTCTGTAAATCGACATTGATAATAGAAATGTCATATTGTTTCTACCAATGAAAAAAATCATCAAACTTATAATAAGAACATAGTGTATCTTAGGTGGCTACTTGTAAAATAAACTGACAACCCTTCTGGCTTTTTATTGGGGCATTTCTTTCTAAAAAGGGTAAATGAAATACCACCTGAAATGTAGGCTCAAACAAGAGAAGAATTCTATGCTGATCCAAACATTTTTTTGCCCTAATAAATGAGCTTTGAAGAATGATAGTAGATTATGGGATACTTACTTAAAGGGGTTGTTAGAGACTTTACAAAAAAACAAAGGTGGCCGGGAGGGGGTTGTTTAAAAAAATAAACATGTACTTACCTCCTAGGAACCCTCTGGATGTCCCGGGTTGCAATCGCTGTGGTCCGTGCCCCATGTAAACAAACATGGGCACGGAAGTAGCGCTGCATTCAGCTTCCAGCCGGAGCTTATTTTCGTTAGTGTTTTAAACCGGGGTATCGCGGTTTAAAACACTTTTTAAACTTTATAGCCGGCGCAGGCAGGTACGCGCTCGGCGCTTACCATGCGCGCGGCTACATAGGAAGTGAAGGAGAGCCGCCCGCATGGTAAGCGCCGAGCGCTCCCTGAGAATCCGCTGCCCCAAATTAGATTTTACTGATTTTCATCTTTATTAATTTTGCTGATTATCATTTATGTATATTGTTAAAAATATTGAGAAGTCCATATAAATATCCTCATTGCAGGAAATGTCTCTTGTGGACGATCCTAACAATATATGGCAATACCTCTTGCCACTCAATGGAAAAATAAAGGCACTGTGAAGCGGCAGGATACAAGCTTGACCATCACAAAACTTACAAAAAAAATCCATCATGATAAACAAAGGACACTTACTCCTAGATCCAGGCACTGTTGCCTAATTCCTTCTAAAATCCACTTTTAAAAATTATATTAATGAGCCAGAAGGGTTCTGGGGGCGTTACAAGAGCACTTACGTATTGTAGCTTCACAGGCTCTTATAATGTGCAGGAACACACACCCCCTCCTACTGTGTGTTGAAGGGAAGTGCTGAGGCAGCAGAGGAGGAGGGTGAGTATAACTGCCTGTGTAGCCACACCACAGGGGGGCTCTAGTAGGGGCCCAGGAGCCATTCTAGCTCATTAGCATAATTGTAAAAGTTGATTTTAAGAGGAAGGAGGCCATGGGTAACAAATATAAGAAGATCACCACAGACATAGTGCCTGGATCTATGAGTAAGTGTTTACCACAATGGATTTTGATTTCCTTTAAGCACATGGTGATGAATTGTATATGTAACTGCTAAAGAAACTTGCTGATGGCGGCTGTAGAGGTATAATATTACACACCATCCATTGCACTGTGGTTTCAATCAAAGTAAAGTATGACAGCGGCAACACTATATCTTGTTTATCTTAAGTTTCACGGTTTTATCTTTGTCAACAGTATATAAAGGTTATATTAGACAGTCTTAGACCACATTCACATGGCCGTGTGCTCGCCCGGACCGCAATCCCAGGCGAAAACAGGGCCCGGTGGAGAAGGGATGGGGAGTGAACACTCCTCACTCCTCCCCTCTCCATTGAAAGACAAGCATTCACTCATTCACGCATTGGTTTTCTAGTAATGCGTCTAGGCCAACTAGAAACAGATGTAGAAAACCAATCCAAATCAAGAACTAGACACATAACTAGGACACCAATCCAGAACAAGAAATAGACACATAACTAGAAAACCAATCCAGATCAAGAGCTAGACACATAACTAGAAAACCAATCCAGATCAAGAACTAGACACATAACTAGAAAACCAATTCAAATCAAGAACTGGACACATAACTAGGAAACCAATCCAGATCAAGAACTAGACACATAACTAGAATACCAATCCAGATCAAGAACTAGACACATAACTAGAATACCAATCCAGATCAAGAACTAGACACATAACTAGAAAACCAATCCAGATCAAGAAATAGACACATAACTAGAATACCAATCCAGATCAAGAAGTAAAATGTGGACGATATTCTAGTTACTTGTGGGGGAAATAACAGAAACAAATCCATTAGTGAAAATAGCCTTTGTCTTTGTGCTGAGCAGACATATCTAATTTAATAAATGTAAGATTTTATTATGGTTCTATCGGGCCAGCAACATTTTCTATCAATACATAGATGTCACGGTGATAATGAATGGTTATTATATTAACAGGCAGATAAATGACAAAGGTGATATCTGTCATAAAGCACAATGAGGAGTGAAAAGCAAATAAATAACATAACATATTCCTGTTATTGTTCAGACTACGAGTGATTGATCCGCATTGCATCATCACGTATAATTCTCTTCCTTTCACCAAGTATTCATATGTGATGGTTCAGCTATAGATGATTATGGTCCATATATCATACTTATTACTGCTCCCAGGAAGCCTTATTAAAATGTCTGTTCATCATCATCATTCAGGAGGCTATGGCCGAGCAAATCGAAAAACGGCCTTCCATTAGTGAAGCTTAAAGCAAAGTGATAGCAAAAATCACATATTATAGAATTTCTTTTTTAATAACGCATATTATACAGTATCTGTTAGTTATTATGGAATGCAAACATTGGCATAAACGCTGAAACGGGTAAAGGTACCGGTACCGGTGACATCACGGTCATGGGTAGAAATATTAGCAAAGGTAAATACAGGAAATGAGACTTAATTATTTATCAAAAATTAAGGAGTTAGATCATCTTCCTGGATCACTCCTCATTGATTATGTCAAAGTAACGGTCATGAGATAGATGTCTAGGCCATATTTTAATGAGGTCATTGTATTTTCCATTACTGACAGCAGGGATAAGAAGTGTCATGTTTTCACTACTGTTAGTGTAAAGACTCCTTACGTATAATGGAACTATCATTTCTGTAGACTTTTATGCCCCCACTTTTTGATGTCTTCGGTTCAGTTCTTCGTCAATTAAATTGGATTTAATACACATTATTTTCTTGTATTGGTAGGTCATTGATATTGGATCAGTTAGCGGTTTCTCACTCAAGACCCTCACAATGAGCCATCCCTGAGATAATATAGCCGGAAGTCCAACTCTGTCTTCGTTGTATTGACCAGCACCAGGATCTGAAGTCAAGCTCCTATATGCTAAGAATGGAGGTGCCACTTACCACAATTGGGCTGAATTTCTACAGTATCTAAATTTTCTGTGTTTTCCAGAAAAGACTGATCTGTGTGGGTCCCAAGCTTAAAACCCCCATCCAAATGTGGAAACTCCCATTTAGACATACCTAATTTATACTTACTATGGGCACAAGAAACATTGTGAATCAACAAATCGTATCAAGTACAAGGTCTCCTTTTCACAGACCATGTCCTTTTTGTAGGCCTTGATCACTTGATATGGATGTGGTGCCCTCTTTTATGTATTTGTTTGCTCATGTAGCAACCCTATGTACAGAAGTGGTCATGGACCACAACTTTCTGTAAGGGCTTCTAGACAGCTTGGAGACTTGTCAACTCTTTCATGAGTCTTGGAGGTGTGCTCTTGTTGGGAGTCCCTTAGATTCTCTTAGAGTTGGAAGGCATGACCTAATATACTGTGTAATGTAGGCTTTTTGTATGTCTGCTTTACCAATGAGGTAAATTCTCCTGGGACAATGTTGGAGATATTTTCTTTGAAGCTCACCACCATAAGGTGTATACCTGGTATATAGGAATCTCAGATCCATCAATAGGTCAATGTGAGCTAAAGCCATGTTGGGTTATCGCTACGCTAAGGTTATACCAGTGGCCAGAGGCTCATCACAGTCTCCGAATGGGCACCCAATGATGTAAAGAGACCTCTTTAATAACTTACATCAGTATTCATCTCCGATTACCTACTCTGTGTTTCATATCCTGCAGTCTAGTTTAACCCTGAACAGGGTAATGGATCTCGGTAGGATTCTGCAACAGACGCAAGATGACACGGGGCTCAAACAAAACCCTTCCCTGTGGTTGAGAAGCTGTCAACTTTGCTTTGGTTAGAAAGTGAGGGAACCTCCCTGTGCAGTCACATAACAGGCTATGCCATGTAACATTAATTTGACAAGCATCACCTCCCAGCGCGCTGGAACCTTTAGAGAGCTCCTAATTAAACTGTAGACACCCGTCGGTTTTATTTGTGAGGTGGTTTCATTGCTAATACACACACGATGATTTAATTAGCGGCATGCGCTGATGAGATGCATTTAGTAGCAGAATCCTTGCTAGCAATGATAGAATAACAAGCGTGCATTTGCCAGGTCACTGGCAGGCATGTACTACTCATGTAGCCAAAGACAGATACAGGGTTCTGTCAGGAAGTACAAGTTGTAAAGCCACGTCTAGCAAAAAAAGCGGAGAATTTTATGCACCAAAGTACCGTTCAAACCCCAAGGCGCAGCAATCCCTGTTAACACATGACATTGCGAAAGGTGGCGGACAATATTTCATAAGGGCAAGTTTACATCCAGCGGAGCCGTGCCGATCACGCAGAAGATCTCAACAGAATATGTATGAAAAAATGGATACATTAGTAGTATTTTTTCACAGTTTTTTTTAACAATGACAGTTTTTTATTGTATGTAAATCAACATCTAAGGCCTCATGCACATGAACATGTGCATTTTCCGGGTCACAATGGGCTGGGGGTTGTTGCTTGCAGCCCTTCTGACATCTGCCATATCTTTTGTGATACGGGCAGTTGACACGTTCCCGATGAGGTGAGACACAGGGCACAATTTTTATGGTTATCTTACAACCTTGTGTGCATGAGGCCTAAGGGATCGTATGCATGACTCATGTCCATATGTATAGTGTGATAGTATTTTTCATACTAGAGGTCTTTTTTTGGATAAAAATTATTTGAGTCCTGGCAATACAGGTCATGGGCCTTACCTCATATGACAATAGTATAACAAAAACAACCTCCAAGCGTTTAGGTTTTGCCTAGCTACAATGTTTTTTTGCTTGTTTTAACAACATGTGAATAGTCAGAATACCCATGATCTAGATAATTGCTATTTATAACCCCCCCCCCCCCCAAAAAAAGAAGTAGTAGTAGTACAAGATTAGAAAAAAATCTAGAAGAAAATCTTTCTCTTCCAGAAAGAGATCTATGCCTATCAACAGGCAGATTGACTTCAATGATCTCAAGCTACAATATCAGATGCAACATGAGCAGATCTGGCACCTTTTAAAAAAAAAAAAAAAAACTGTAGAGTAGTCCATTTAAAAAATCTATTTTCTTAATATCAATGATATCAAAAGGGAAACTCAACCCAAATGCTGTGTCCATATTAGTGGAGACCCATTTGCTCTCTTGAGAAGATTTACTTTGTCCAACCGCTTTCTTTGAAACTTTACCTAATCTGTTTTTTGCATGTAATCTCTATGTTTTTGTCTCCTATACAATATATCCTATGAAACCCTATAGGTTATATATTATTTTACTGTATTAAACGGTTTTAAAACACCAATAATATAAAACATAGAGAATGCCAATAGAGCTTTGTGCTCAAGGTCATTGTTGTGTCCCTCCAATCCTCGAATACCCGCAAGAAGTTATGTTTTCAAGATCATAGTATCACACTTGTTATACAATTAGTGTCAGTACATCAAACATTGCCACAGGACTTCTCTCTGGGAAATCCTCAGATCATGACCTGTTGGGGGCACCTGAGGACTTGAGTTGTATAATATTGCCCTAGGCCTATGAAGTTCTTGGCTAAAAAATCTAATACTAACTGGAATTTGTGATCCGTAATTATAACTGTTCCTCGAGCAACTTGTTGACAACCAGTAAACAGTGGGGCATATTTACTTAACGGGTCCTGCGTGATTCCAGCTGTATGTTGTCCGACGACAATCCCCTTCGAAATAGCTGTCACAGTGGCCCAAATCCCAAAAATTTCTAAAAAACGGCGAAAGTGTGATATGTGGGACCCTTAGTGAATAAGTCCCAGAATGTTCAGTATGAAAGCTTGTATGTAATTCTAATTACCAATATATATATATATATATATATATATATATATATATATATATATATATATATATATACCTTATATACTCAAGTATAAGCCTAGCTTTTCAGCACAAAAAATGTGCTGAAAACCCCAAACTCGGCCTATACGCGAGTCAAAAAAATTAATAAATCAAAACTCGCCTTTCTGGCGGCACCCGTAGATCTTCTGTGTGATCCATCTGGTATTGTTGTGCTGCACGACGGGGAAGGGGGGGGGAGGCTATATACACTGGGGCAGGGGCTGACAGGCTATATACACTGGGGCAGGGGCTGGCAGGCTATATACACTGGGGCAGGGGCTGGCAGGCTATATACACTGGGGCAGGGGCTGGCAGGCTATATACACTGGGGCAGGGGCTGGCAGGCTATATACACTGGGGCAGGGGCTGGCTGGCTATATACACTTGGGCAGGGACTGGCTGGCTACATACTGAAGAGGCTGTGACCAATGCATTTCCCACCCTCGGCTTATACTCGAGTCAATATGTTTTCCCAGTTTTTTTGTGGAAAAATTAGGGGCCTCGGCTTATACTCGGGTCGGCTTATACTCGAGTATATACGGTATATATATATATACACTCACCGGCCACTTTATTAGGTACACCATGCTAGTAACGGGTTGGACCCCCTTTTGCCTTCCGAACTGCCTCAATTCTTCGTGGCATAGATTCAACAAGGTGCTGGAAGCTCCTCAGAGATTTTGGTCCATATTGACATGATGGCATCACACAGTTGCCGCAGATTTGTCGGCTGCACATCCATGATGCGAATCTCCCGTTCCACCACATCCCAAAGATGCTCTATTGGATTGAGATCTGGTGACTGTGGAGGCCATTTGAGTACAGTGACCTCATTGTCATGTTCAAGAAACCAGTCTGAGATGATTCCAGCTTTATGACATGGCGCATTATCCTGCTGAAAGTAGCCATCAGATGTTGGGTACATTGTGGTCATAAAGGGATGGACATGGTCAGCAACAATACTCAGGTAGGCTGTGGCATTGCAACGATGCTCAATTGGTACCAAGGGGCCCAAAGAGTGCCAAGAAAATATTCCCTACACCATGACACCACCACCACCAGCCTGAACCGTTGATACAAGGCAAGATGGATCCATGCTTTCATGTTGTTGACGCCAAATTCTGACCCTACCATCCGAATGTCGCAGCAGAAATCGAGACTCATCAGACCAGGCAACGTTTTTCCAATCTTCTACTGTCAAATTTCGATGAGCTTGTGCAAATTGTAGCCTAAGTTTCCTGTTCTTAGCTGAAAGGAGTGGCACCCGGTGTGGTCTTCTGCTGCTGTAGCCCATCTGCCTCAAAGTTCGATGTACTGTGCATTCAGAGATGCTATTCTGCCTACTTTGGTTGTAACGGGTGGCGATTTGAGTCACTGTTGCCTTTCTATCAGCTCGAACCAGTCTGCCCATTCTCCTCTGACCTCTGGCATCAACAAGGCATTTCCACCCACAGAACTGCCGCTCACTGGATGTTTTTTCTTTTTCAGACCATTCTCTGTAAACCCTAGAGATGGTTGTGCGTGAAAATCCCAGTAGATCAGCAGTTTCTGAAATACTCAGACCAGCCCTTCTGGCACCAACAAACATGCCACGTTCAAAGGCACTCAAATCACCTTTCTTCCCCATACTGATGCTCGTTTTGAACTGCAGGAGATTGTCTTGACCATGTCTACATGCCTAAATGCACTGAGTTGCCGCCATGTGATTGGCTGATTAGAAATTAAGTGTTAACGAGCAGTTGGACAGGTGTACCTAATAAAGTGGCCGGTGAGTGTATATATATATATAACTCAGACTTTTTTGTGTTATCAGCTCCTTTATGATTATTAAAGGAATATTCCCATGAAAACAAGTTTCTTATATGTACCCAGGATAACAAAATAAAATGTTCTCCAATTCATTGTTATTGATAAAAATGCAGAATTTTACAGATATAATTGTAACCTGTCTCTATCAGTCCTGCTGTATATAATTTAAGTTGCCCTGGGATCCGACCGTAAATCTTCTGACTATGGACAGGCAGGGCAGATTCTTCTTATGAATATCCTCTCTCATCTGCACACTGCAGTGCCCTCCATTACAAGACAAGCTCACACACAGACACTTCCTACCAGCAAGCAGCGTGCAGAGTTTACTCTACAAGCTACAGATAAAATAAGATTTTTATCCAGGGGAGGGAGGCACTCTATGGGGCTTATTTACTAAGGATCCGCGGATCACATTTCCATCAGACTTCCCAACGTTTTGGGGGATTGCACAGCTGGGACAGGTATTTAGGAGGGGATTGTGTCGAATGAGATTGGATTATGGCGCAATCCGGCGCCAACTTTCATGCGACAGAAATCGGGCAGCTGGCTGTCGGACAATCCGAAGGATTAGAACTGAGTGCAGGATTTAACTTTAGGATATTAACATGCAGGATATCGAGCGCACGATCTTAGTGAATCACGGCACAGGCCATTATTGTCGGAACAATGCACTTCGAGTGAACTTCTCAGACGGGTTAGTAAATGTGCCCCTATGTGTTTTATAGATGAGAAATAGTAGAGTGGACAGTGTGTGTTATAGCTAAGATGTAGCGGAGCTGAAGTGTGTCATTGTTTGTTATATCCATCTCATGGATCTCTCATCTCTGATCTGTCTCACTCTCTATTTCTATGTGTCTGATACTAGTAGAATGTTCGAAAGTTAAACAAAAAGTTTAAATAAACCCTGTATCCTGATAATCAAAGCACATTGTAAGCACACATAACCTCACAGCACTATAGGAATGTCTGCTTAGAGAGTCTTTGCCCACACTCTGGAATTTTACACTGAGTAAAATTGTAAAGCAAGGGGGTTAAAAATGATCTTTATTGTGTAAACAACACTAGGGGATTAAAATTTGAGAACTTTCTTTTATGGACCAACCTCTTTAAAACCTCTTCAAAAATGATAATATAGGTTGTTAGTATTTGATTGGTGAAGGCTTGACACTGGGTATCCCTCTGATCACCTGTAATACACTGTAACAGGAATTGAAGAAAAACAAGAGTTTTACTTGCATGTACACCATGTTAGAACCACGGTACTCCGCTTATCGGTGGGTGTGCTGTGCGTAGCACCCTCAGTGATCAAATATTAATGACCTGTGGGCTGGATGACCCGAAGCTTTGATGGAACTGTACAGTTTATTTTTGAAGGGCTATTTGGAAGAGGAAATCAGATTAAGGTAGTTGCCTTTCCTGTGGTGCACATCTTGCACATTTAGGCAAGAAAGGAAAATTTAGAGATTTCATTTTTGAAGTCTGCAGAATTGTAAATGGAGCTCTAGGCTATAAAGCGGCCTGCGACCTATGATCTACTAGAGGCAGTCCCCGATGTAAAGAAGCTCGACTCCCAGGCTTGTGTGTGATAAACTCCTATTCACTTCAGTATTCACTACAATTCCTAGTGCCAGCTGCTACAACAAGAACAGAACTGACCTCCATTCCTGTTTTCTATGTATCAGAATAAGCCCCAGTGGTATTGAAGCTAATATTGATAAAAGGCCATTCACATTTTTAAAAGTTTCATACTAGTAAAATGGACCCAAAATTTGGTGTTGGGTTTGAAATTGTATAATATTAGATAAAGTGCGGTACATCCAAAATACTGCAGGTAACATATGCTTAGCCACAATGAGATACTGCACCATGAGGTTCAAAGTAATATGCATTTTATTTGTTTCTATTGTCCGTACAGACATCACTTATAGCATTCAATAGCTGTAGTGCTGTACAAGCGCAACATGTAACCAGGGCTGTATTAGAAGGAAAGAAATAAAATCTTTGGCTCCAAGTCACCAGCTCAAATGAAGGGATTATATGGAGGGTGTAAGGTAGCCTATCTGCATACCTGCCCAACTATCCCAAAAGAAGAGGTAGAAAGATGGCCATGCCAGACATACCACTCTTTCCATTGGCTGGGCTGTCTCTAAACAGCAATTTTGGAGGCTAAGCCACCCACCGACCCTCATGGACTAGTGGCTTAGTGTCCGAAATCACCCTGTATCATCTCTGTCTGGGCCCACATAAAAAAACCCACATACCCAGGCCCACTGCTCTTGTAAACTGGTGTAGCAGACTACGGTTGAACTGGGCATGTTATGTAGGTCTGGCCCATGCTCAATGAAGTCAGGGGGTACAAAGCAAGCTTCATTGAAACAACACGTTGAGGGCATCAGAGATTGGACCCCTCTCTAGGAAAGTATAAACACAATGCATAGGGGGATATAGGACTCTAAATCCCTTCTTAAAGGGGTTTTCCCATGAAGGAAAGTTAGGCCCTATCCACAGGATAGGGCCTAACTTGCTGATCAGTGAGGGTCTCAGCTGAGACCCCCGTAGATCGCAAAAACAAGGGGTCCGTCGGATTTGTCACTCAATTAGACTTATGGAGAGTGACCGTTCTGCTCCATTAATCTCAATGGAGCTGACGGACACCGTGAGCACGGCGCTCACCGATTTCCGGTAGCTCCATAGAGATTAATAGAGTAGAATGGTTATGCGCGGCCGTCTGCTCCATTAGTCTGACAGCATTGAGACCCCCAATGATCAGCAAGTTAGGCCCTCTCCTGTGGATGTGGGAAAACCCCTTTAATAAGGAGGTGTAGTGTCCTAAAATGCCCTGACATGTTCCCTTTAATTTAACCCTTCGTGTTATTGCAGTCCTGTTTCCAGGTGGTCACAAAGATTTACCATGGAGTCTCAGTGAAGGATTGAGTCCAAAACTTGTGCTCAATATACTATAGCAAGCAGCGTTGTTTTATATAATATATATTCTACTATGAATTATGTATTATGAAGAAAAAAAATGTATATTCTCAGAAACCCCTTATAAATCTTCCCACTATCGATGACAGATGCTATAATGATTTTTGGCAGGAGATAAATGTAGAAGTATGTATTTTGAACAGGTTGTATTTGATAGACCTGTAATTAGCCTCTTTCTTAATGAAGAATAGATTTCCCCTCCGCAGACGTAGATGTGAGGAACGTCTTTCCTTTCCAGTAGTCTTCACCCCTGAATCATCTGTTACTAGGACCACATCCAGGCCGAGCTGCCGCTTCATGTTTACTCAGCACTGAGAAATTGAGCTTGCTCAGCTTCCAAGAGGAACTTTCAAACTCAACCCCATTAATAATGCAGAGAGCAGATTTACTCCTGTGAATTTACAGCACACAGAAAGACTTACTCAGCTCTGCGATAACTGGAATCCTGAGCAGCCACTCCTTCCCATCTCTGGGCAACAGCCGGACGAGCTGCAAGAGGCAAAATGGAAAGGGAGACGCTCAAAGAAGATGGGCACAGCAGGAGCAACCTTAAGCACTTAGCGATCGACGCCCTTCCTATCATCATCCTGGCATGAGATCCCTTTCTTTCCAAAATACGGATCAGCAGTTTAGAACTAGGTGACCACAACTCAGAAATTTCCGCTTCTTAACTTCCAGGCCTTGAGTATGCACATTGGCCCAGATTTATTAAAGCCCCTGCCCCAGTTTTTTGTCTGACTTTGCATGTTATTTTTAGTGCAAACTGCTTGTACACACTGGGGCTCATTTACTAAGGGTCCATCGGACACACTTCCGTTGGGTTTCCTGAATATTTCCGTTTTGCGGCGAATTGCCCTGGGATTTTGGCAAACACAATCGGATTTTGGCGCATCGGCGCCGGCTTGCAGGCAACAGAAATCGTAGGGAATCTTAGTGAATCGCGTCGGACTTGACACATTGGGGCAGATTGACTTACCCTGTCCATTCGCGATCCAGCAGCGCGTTCTCTGCGCTGGATTCGGGTCCGGCCGGAATTTATTAAGGCAGTTCCTCCGACGTCCACCAGGTGGCGCTGCTGCGCTGAAGTCCCCATGGAACGCACTGGAATACACCGAGCCGGGCTGAGTGAAGGTAAGTGCAAGCTCCGCGACACATTTTTTTTTTTAAATGCGGCGGTTTTTCCGAATCCGTCGGGTTATCATTCGGCCATGCCCCCCGATTTCCGTCGCGTGCATACCAGCGCCGATGCGCCACAATCTGATCGCTTGCGTCAAAATCCCGGGGCAATTCAGGGGAAGTCGGCGCAAATCGGAAATATTCGGGTAACACGTCGGGAAAACGCGAATCGGGCCCTTAGTAAATGACCCCCATTGTGACACATTTGTGTGATAGCTGCACTATGCTCCATGCCACACAAAATTCTGCATGCAAATGGGCCGTTTATGCAGGACCGTGTGCCACATTTATCATGCAGTGTTCGACAGAAGTGTTGCACGCTCCATGTTTAAGTTGCACCAAAGTTGCACGTGACCTGATTCATTAAGAATGGCCGCCACAATTCATGAATCTGGGACCCCTGCACACTACGAACTACACTGTTCATGGAATATACAGAATAACTGTGTGTGGATCTGTGTCACAATGTAGTGCACCGTGTGACAATGTATCACAGGCTCTCCGAGAGGGAATATCTTTTCCATACATTGTACAATTACATTGCTCTGGTCAAGTCAGGGAAGTAGTGTGAGCACTTCCCACAATCTCTGTCCCTGCCTACTTGACGGCTGGGCATTAAACAATAGGTGAACACTGGGTGTCAGTCCCTTCCCTGGAATGGTGCACAGTACAGTAAGGCCCCATATACATGATCACAATTGTGGTTGTGATCTGGTCGCATCTGGTGTATAGCACCCGGTTACAGTCCTTTATTTTTCATTACACGCCCAAGGTGCACCAACAAAAAAGTTGGTGTACTCTGTCGGAGCATTGCAGGGGCGTCAGATTCATTGAAGAACGTGAGACACATTTCATGTGTCCCCTGCACACTACACAGGCAAAGTAGACATAGTACAGTTTGCATTATTTTTGATAAATCGGGGCCATTGTGTGAACGCAGCCTGAAGCAGTTGTTAAATCTAATGTTAGCATTAGCGTCTGCCCGCTTTAACCCGTGCGCTTATGTCAATATTTTCTCAAAGTGGAGTCACCAGTCGGCGTGGCAACGGCGTCTTATTACGTCTTATTACGCCAGGATTGCTTAATTATAGATTAATACTGTACTCTTAAACTCCGGTGGCAGATTAAGGTGTCAGCATTAATTATTATTACATGTTTGGAATATGTCACAATCTATTTAGATCACAGGCTCCATTTGCTAACGCGCTTGTGCCGTGTGCTGTCACTCCGCTGGCTGACACGCAACTGAGAGACAGTTCAACTTTTCCGTGGAGAGACAGGGAGTCAGATATCATATGCACAAAATGTTTTGGCAATGTAGACAGAAGTAGGAATGGAGGTGTAACTCATTCCTCGCCATGAATGAACCTTCTCTCGGAGGATGATGACGGTGGTTCCCCAATATCCATTACCGGGGAATATTCAAGGACATGGCATTCTCCCATAAAGCCAGATTTAGGCAGCGAGATATATGAGACACCTTCTAATTACAGATAATTAACAGGTGCAGAGGATTTCTTTACAACCATAAAACTAATGAAGGCTTCTTCTGTATTGAACATGCTTGGATGACATTGCCCTTAGCAGTTTCATTAATTTATGACAGTCTTCAAGGCTTGTTCTGTCTGAGCGGCTATGCCGGCAAGTGTTTAATCCACCTGTTCTGAAGGAGAGTGGGAACCATGCCTGTTATCAGTTCTTATGATGACTAAGGAGTAAACTTGAAGATCTTGTCTGAATCTTCTTCCATTGAAAGATAAAAACATGCATGTACTCATGTTACCTAGGCTCAGCCTAGCATGCATGTATACTCAACAAAGAGAGGGTTATAGCCGGGGGGGTGGACTAAGGGTACATTCACACGACCGTTGGGTACAACCACAGAGCCGGCAATAGGCGCACGCACTGGTACGGTGCAGCACATATGTGGCACCGTACCGCTCCGTACCCGGGGAAAAGATAGACATGTCCTATCTTTCCCCGTATTAAGGAGCCATGTATTACTATGGAGAGGGGCGAGGGTGAGCAGCACTCACTCCTCCTCTCCCGTGGGCCGACGTGCTACGGCACGGCGGGCACACGTTTGTGTGCATGCAGCCTAAGACTGTCATGGGCCCTGGGCTGTATGGATATTATAGCCCCTACAACTCTGGAATCCCTTCCTACATATGGTACTAGGATCAAGCTTCTTGCGAAATGGAGGATGTATCTCCTCTGCCTGCTTTCAATCTGAGTTTTAAGGACCTTTGGAGGACTGTAAAAGGTCCTGGAATGGCTCTTATTAACATGCGTATTGAGAGCAGAAACAGATGTACAAAGATTTCATGGGCGAAGCCCTTCTCAGTAAAAAATTTGGTGAGTGGTTTGGGTGGCCATGGGCCCCCTAGGCAACTACCACCCCAAACCAACTATATAATAACCTACCTCTGGTTATAGCTGGCATTGCATCTTTTCTCTATTATGATTAGGCTTGTTGAAATTTAGCATAGCCAGTCCTACGTATTTGAAAGGTCTACCTTGACCAAACCTAGGGGAAGATACACCAATGCATGTGGAAAAACCTTTCCTGATAAATACAGGGAGATGGCAAAAGTCCATTTTGCGCAGTCACACACGTCTTCAAGCCATTACAGGACTTGAAGCTTCTGAGCCCCAATGCAATATCCATAGCATATGCACCCCCAAAAATGTATAGTTTATGGTAGAGATGAGAGCATTGATTAGTCGATTCATGGATTTGGTCAGAAACTGCCAAATTTCAGACACCAAATCGAATTCACTTTGGACAAGCCAATGTTGATCCAATTGCCCTTGAAATTAGAATATACCCTCCTCTAGTCCTTCTTTGTATATAATCACCTTATCTCCTTTACACCAGGTTTTTAATTAGGGTTATGGGTAGGGATAGCTTAAAAAAAAAGTCAGTTAAAAAAAATCTATGAAATGAGAGATGATGGGGACTTTTATTGAAAAAGAAATGGACTTGAGGGGGTTATATACCAGAAAAACTGGAGTAACGTCATTTGGGACTCATTCGATTCAGACCCAAACAAAATCTTTATAAAAACTTAGCAGAACTCCTGTGAATTGACTCTTGAATCTTTAGTACTAATAAGCGGACACTTATTTTTGGGTCGGAGTGTAGTTCGGGTTCTTATTGATCCTTGCAGTCCGAGTTTGCTTACTGCTAGACTTATGACCATAGGATTATCTCAATGAATAATGGGTCTATGATACAACGCCAGTACATGTTATGGTTAGTGTTGAAGATGGCAGCTTCCATATATACCCCATGATCTGTAAAAAGCTTCAAAGTATGACGCTATATCCATAAATATTTGTTATTGTTATAGCTAACAAAATCTGCTTTCTTCTTTTCAATACCCGTGCTTGTTGTCAGTGACTTGAAACCCTCATTATTTGCTTTCATGAGAAGAAAGTATCTGACGCTCATGTGTTGCTCTCACGGGTGTATAACTTCACAATGGGCCATAACAAGCCATGATCATGTGACCAGGACAGCAGTTATCCTTTCATATAGTTTCTTTACAAATTGCAGGGACTGGTTTTTATCAACCCACAAAACATTGTAGTAATTTATATAGGAAAATACATCTAAACGATCACTCATTTGCAGTCGTAATTAGAAAACATTATAACTTTTGCAGACAATGTACATATTACATTTCCTTCCACTAGGAGGCAGCATCACAGCCTTACTGAGGTCTGTATCAGCAGGTCATTGTACGAAGTAGAATAGTATCTAGAAATGCACATTATGAGAATCAGTGCCTGATTATAGGGCAGTGATGGCAAACCTTTTAGAGGCCGAGTGCCCAAACTACAACAAAGACCCGCTTATTTATCGCAAAGTGCCAACACAGAAATTTAATTTGTGATTTATACTCCCTTCTCTGTCACAGTTTTCATTGATACCAGCACCTGAGGACACCAATAAAGCAGAAAATAGTCCCAGGTCGAGCTGTCACTATAAATACCTCTGTGCACAGCAAGCCCTTGGCTGTCTGGGACTGCAGGAAGATACCTGGAGTCATCTCTGGTGGTGGTCTCAGTGCCCACAGAAAGGGCTCTGAGTGCCACCTCTGGCACCAGTGCCATAGGTTAGCCATCACTGGTATAGGGGGATAGATAGTCCACACATCAGTATTTTTTTCTCATAGTACTTTTTAAAAAAGTTGGGAGCATGTCCTATTGTTTCACATTTGCTGACCAATGACTCCAGGAAGTGAATGGATCTGCAAAACAATCTGATGACATTGATGTATAGTCCGAATTTTATTTCTTTCTCAGATGATACCTTGCAAACAAGTGCTTTAGCTTCCAATTTTTGTGAAACGTCAATTTTTAGCTTATTGATATAAAAAAAAGGCTGCTTCGATATTGATGTATTGTGTGTGTGTGTTTTTTGTAGAAGCGTAACAGGCACGTCTGTGTAAAGAGTCCTCAGGGATATGTGTAGTGATTGAAGCAGGACCTGGATCCTGTGTACAAAGCATGGACATCTTTACACTTTACTATCTGCAATCCGCGTGTTATTGAGCAGGAGGAGCTAAGCAGATTATTCATAGTGTCCTATCTGCAGGCAGCATGTTATAGAGCAGGAGGAGCTGAGCAGATTGTACATAGAGGCCTATATGCAGGTAGCATATTATAGAGCAGGAGGAGCTAAGCAGATTATTCATAGTGTCCTATCTGCAGGCAGCATTTTATAGAGCAGGAGGAGCTGAGCAGATTGTACATAGAGGCCTATATGCAGGCAGCATGTTATAGAGCAGGAGGAGCTGAGCAGATAGAATATTGGGGCAGATATACTTACCCGGTCCATTCGCGAACCAGCGGCGCGTTCTTTGCGGTGGATTTGGGTCCGGCCGGGATTCACTAAGGTAGTTCCTCCGACGTGCACCAAGTGGCGCTGCTGCGCTGAAGTTCCCCGAGGCCCGCTGAAATGCACTCAAGTTCACCGGCCTATAAATAGTGAAGGTAAGTGCAAGTTCCGCAACACTTTTTTTTTTTTTTAAATGTGGCAGTTTTTTCCGAGTCCGTCAGGTTTTCGTTCGGCCACGCCCCCCAATTTCCGTCACGTGCATGCCAGCGCCGATGCGCCACAATCCGATCGCATGCCCCAAAATCCCGGGGCAATACAGGGAAAATCGGTGCAAATCGGAAATATATGGGTAACACGTTGGGAAAATGACCCCCATAGTGTTGTATCTGCAGGCAACATGATATAGAGCAGGATGAGCTGAGCAGATTGAACATAGTGTCCTATCAGCAGGCAGCAGGTTACAGAGCAGGAAAGGCTGAGTATATTGTACATAGAGTCCTATCTGCAGGCAGCATATTACAAAGCAGGAGGAGCATAGAAGGCTGCACAAATATCCTGTCTACACAAAGCATGTTACAGAGCAGGAGGAGCTGAGCACATTGTACATAGTGTCCTATCTGCAGGCAGATGGGTATAGATGTACCTGGCATCTAAGATATTACAGCATAGAAGAAATTTGGTATTTTGAATGCAGTTATCAAAGAACAAAGCAGTGTTAGGAGACTTCCCCGGGGTTTCAAGTCCAGCTACAATCTGGGAACCTAATCAATTTTTCAATGTCCTGCTACTGCTGACACACACAAAGGTATGGATATATGGACCTCCAGGGTCAATACCTAACACTGATTGCAGCATTCTGTCCAAACTGCCGGTAAACTCCCTTTTATAGCCTTCATTCCTTCATTCCAGTATTGTTGGAATTTTCTTTACTTTTCCCAAACAATCAATGTAATTTCTGCTCTATCAGCTAGGTGATGTTAGGCTGTCTGTTTGAGCCCATGACCTCGGCACTGTTGAGTTCAGTTTCCTTGTTTGCCAGCTAACTTTCTCCCGCCACCTTCCAAATACCTTTCCCTTGCTTTAGGCTGTATAGTCTGCAAACCCACCTCACCTCCCCCCTTTACCCGATAAACATGCACACAACCAGGTTGGATAAATATTGGCCACAGCAGCCATTTTTATTGCAAACAACATAATACAAAATAACAATTTTATCTAACCCCTTATAAATAACATTTTAATATTAAAATGACAAACTGTCTCAAAAGGAGGAGGTCCTTGGAACTACCAAAGGAGAGAGTATGCAAATCTGTCCAACTTGTTATTTACTCCCAACGGCCACCTCTGATTAGATGGCACCGGACCCCACTCACCGTATGACAAACTCCCCCTTCCCTTTTAAAACACTCCCTGGGACACCACCCAACCGGAGACCAACAGACGCCACTTTCTTTTCAAGGAAACCAATCAGTATGTTCCACATCACCTAAACTTTCCACCAACTCCACCTCTCACCCTGTCCCCTTTATCTGCCTTGACAAGATTAACTTCCCCCCCCCCCCCTTCACCCTTAATATCAAATCAAAGGACGGGCAGGTGGACACTTCATACTGCTCCTCACACGACTGGCTAATGATCATCTTGTGTGGCCCCTCCTTTTGACAACTCCCGCTTACCCATAACACGTCCCCTGACAACGGTACCCTCCCAACAGGTTCTATCATGCCGGCCTCCTGTTCACTCAATACGGTCCGGCCTTTTCAGGAGAATCCAGTGGACAATAGATTATCCAATATTTTAAGTACTTTGTTTAAATCACCCTCTATAATTTCAAGGTTCTCCTGAAAAGCTGGCTCCACCCATCCAAAAATAATGACATTGATTACATGGAAACTCCGAGGGCTAGAAAGAAAATTCCAACTATTCCAGAATCAGTGTAGCTGTACCTATTAAAGAACGCAATGACGTGTGCTAGGTTGTGGGATGTGGTTAAAGTTTTTCACATGAAAACAGCGTCTGTGACTGAGCCAATTGAGTAAACATTTAGAGTCCATGGAGAAAAGTAAGTGAACCCTTGAATTTAATACTCTTTAGATCATCCTTTAGTAGCAACAGACTTTGAAAATGTTTCCCATTGTACAGCTTGGAGTAGGAATTTTGGACCACGCCATGTCCAGATGCAATGGTGTTTGACCTCCTCTAGCAGGTTCCTACGAGGAGCTCTATTACAGGAGTACTATCCGGCACCGGTTCCTGCCCAGATCTTCTATAATTCTGCTCTCCTCTTTTAGCACCTCCTTTCCATCCTTTCCACAATCCTACCCATAGTCACCTTGTGGGTGTATGTCCCATGACAGTGACACTTTCAACGTAGATGCTTCCCTATGATAGGTCAAGATGAGATGTCCAAGTCTCACTTAACACTTGAATAATGATTTATAATCCAAGCCAAATTTTTTTTCCTATTGGCAGGATCCCCAGAAAAGCAGGTCCTCCAGGTCCAGAAATTCCCTCTTTCTTAATAAGGTCCAGCTAACGTTAAGCCCAATTTTGGCAAAAACCCCAGGCAGCTCTCAACTTTTCTTTACAACCAATGGGGACATGACAGTTCTTCTCTGAAGCTTATCCCAAGACTCTTCTTAGTTTTGGCTTGGCTTCTTTTAGCTAATACTGTGGCTCTCATAAGGGGAGAGAGGACTTGGGTATGGATACATTGGAAATTTACTCTGTAAGGCAATGCTACAAATCTGAGGACTACCGGAGGCTATGGACCACCATGTTCTTCTGCGGGAACCTTTGTATATTGTAATTTAGACACATACAAGGTCAGTATCTAATTATTATTTTTGTGTTATTTTTACTTATTTGTTTTATTTTTGTGTTTTTATTGTGTTATATTCGATATTTTCTCTTGATCTTGTTTTATTGTTATGTCACATTTTATATCTTACTATATTATACAATAGATATATATATATATACTATATAAATACTATAAATCCAATACTGTAAGTACATTTCCTGATTCCATCTATCCGCACATTCTAGAACGGAAAGTGTTAAGGAAAAGCTGTAACTGGCTGGCGCGGGCTCCTGAGGGACAGTAATTTAGTTTTTTGGTAATGCAGTTTAAATTTTTTTTTAAGCTGCCAACATAAGGCGAGTAATTGAAAGTGAAGGTTTGGATACAGAGAACAGGGAAAGTGTTCATCCCGAGAGGTGTTTAATAAAACTCTTGTTCAATTACAAAGAATTACATTACTACGGAGACCGGGAGAATGCTTAATATTGCATTTTCACTCTGCAAAGTCTGGTCTGATGTCAGAAAGGGGAAAAGACAGCCATCCAACTACATGAAAAGACCTAGTTGTTGATGTTTCTACATTCAAAGAGTCAGGGAAAAGAATGTTTTCTGTGTCTGCGACGCTGACGACAAAATAAAAAAAATGCTAATTGCTGTTTCATTTTATTTTTTCCGAAATTCGAAAAGAGAAGGCAGGCGGAAGATAGAAGCGTCCTAGAGTCCATTCATCATCATAATGGAGAACATGCCATCTTGGAATGGCAGACGCCAAGTTTTGTATTCCGTCGAAAATTTGAGTCTGTCACAATAAGATTAAATTAGAGTCTCCAGGACTGACTATTGTCTTTGGACATGCGTTAAATCTAAAAAAAAATTCTATTTCTCTTGATTTTGTGGAACACAAAAAAAAAAAATAGAAAATAACGTGGACCGTGGACTATGAACCGATTAGAAGTAACATTGAAAAAAGTAAAAGAAAAACGTAAATAACATTGACTACCTTGTGACAACGGCAGGAGATATATGGGGGCGGAGTAAACGGATAGTTCTTGACGAAAATGTATTGGAAGCAGGAAATATGGGCAAAGGTAAGAATAAAGTCTAGATGGTTAGATGTTGTGGTCAGAGCATCTCCAACATGATTGATTTTGCCAGGTGGTTACCAACCAAAAGTGGTCCAAAGAAGAACAACTAGCAAAACAAGGGATAGACACCTTAGGATATGCATGGAGTCAATGTGGAATGTAGTGTCGATAGAATGAGAATCCTTGAAATGCCACCACCAGTAGTAAAAAATGTTAAGTGGAATTTGTCGTCAGGTTTTTACCATTAAATGAAGGCTTCTCACAGTTTCCCATTCAGTTTTTATTATAAAAATCCATAGCTCATATCTTTATTCAATCAATTTTAATGAAGTAGCTGGCACCTTGCCGGGAATTTCTCTTGAGCGGGTCCCTGCTTGACTCTCATCTCCTTCATTCCCCCTCCCTCATTTCTTGATAAATAAACAGTATTTCCACTAGACAGGACATATTGTGATGGTGTAGTAACATGGATATAATGATTGCTTATAATTAGTGTTGAGTGGGCCTGAACCACAAAGTTCGGGTTTGTACCGAACTTTGCAGGTTTGGGTCCCTGAGCCAAACTTCAAACTTTATTAGTAGTTCAAGTCCAGGTCTGGTTTGATTCAACCCTCACTGGCACCGTTAGGGGTGTTGACTGTTACGAAGTCGCTGGCAAAATTGGCAGCAGCATTGAAATGGTTGTGGCGGCTCGCCCGTCATTAGAAGCATAGATCCTTCCCAAAATGGAGGTGTGTTGCTGGCACCATTTGCAGGCGTTAACTGTTTAACTGCTGCTGATAAAATCGCCAGTGGCATCTTAAGTGCGGTGGCGCACCCGTCATCGGCAATCCTAACCAGAATGGTGTCATTATTGGGAGCAACAATCCTGTCAAAAAATATGATAATCTGTTGGGAATAGATATAAAAAGTGCCTGAAATTGAACTAGACATGTGGCAGCACACAGATGAATATAAATACATGGTACAAATTGGGATTGGCCACAGTTACAAAACTTTAACAGGGTATGTGTGCGGTGTACAGGGATGTGTCCGCACTCCCCTCCATCATAACCACTGATATGTATCATAGTATCATAGTTTATACAGTTGAAAAAAGACACTTGTCCATCAAGTTCAACCAAGGAACAGAAGGGATTGCATGAAGAAGGAATTTGGGGGAAAAAATTCAATATAACATAACCGTCAATGTTATTTAGGTGTAAAAAGGCATCTAGACCCTTCTTGAAGCTCTCTGCTGTCCCTGCTGTGACCAGTGCCTGAGGAAGGCTATTCCACAGATTGACAGTTCTCATAGTAAAAAAAAGCCCTGTGATGGAGTAGTTATGACTGCACAGCCTCCTCCATCCAAAGGAAATTCAGAGTCCTGCCGTCCAGGGGTCAGGTGACCCGCAGCTCCTTGCCAAACTTTAACAGGGTAACGATAATATGGTGGACTCAATTAGGGTCTTATACTTGTTAATGTTTCGTATAAGTGGCCAGTGCCTTTAAGATTTAGAAAATCCAGGATTTGGTTGCAAGAAAGATATAAGTATTGGGCACTTAGTCATATTGGATTTAAACATGCCAAAACCTTTTGTTATTAAGGGAGGTAGACCACCAACAATGGAGTCTTATTTGTATGGGGATTCCCTAAAAAACAAGTACAATAAATTGGGCAAACATACTGATATAATGAATGTCACCAGTGCTTTATATCCCTACAACAAACAAATGTATCTGGGCTTTAAGACATAGAGCCACCTTTAGGAAAATTTTGGCCCTCCTACAAAATTGTGCAAATTATTATTATACCCTAGTCCAATAATAATTTGATAATTGGCAGTAAATCAGCAGTACTGTCAATTTACTTTTCATTAATAAATGATAAAAAAATATAACCTTTTTATGAAATGACGATATAATTTCATTTAATTGAAAGTTGGCACCATGTGGCACATCCCATTGTGAGGCTCCTTGTTCTGTAGATGAGAATGTGAAGAAATCAGACCGTTATGGGGAATAGCCCTTCCAAGACTCATCAATTATATCCTTTGATAAGTACAAAGTGTCTTCAAGTTATTAGATCATAAATCTTCAGGTATTCAATTAGAATGGCCGGGAGATTTACCGCCGCTTCTACAGCAAACCATTAGCGTTTATTATCATAAGTAAAGGCATTTGCTGGAATCTAGTTGTAGGTCACCAGCAGCGGCTCATCTCTGCACAAATACACATGTAGGATCTTATTGACTCTGCCAGGGAGAAAACCAGCCCGGCTTCATTTATTCTACTCACTGCGAGCGCACACTATCATCACTATTAACCTCCATTTTCTATTGCCAAAATAATGACCATTCCCACATAATCCATTACTCCAGTACTACTTATTTATAAGGGGAAATGGAATTTAAATGTTTCATTCTCTGTAATGTAATAAATTGGGATTTAATCTGCCTTCTCATTTCGAGGAGTGCCGAGTATTAATTTGGGTAATTTAACTTGCCCTTGGGACTCTCGATGGTATACACCTTCATAGAGTGTAGTAGAACCTAATTTAAGAAACGTGTAATTATGACGCATGTACAATGGAATTAACCAGTAACAGCTTGTCACAATTTAGGAAAAATATGGCTTTCTATCGGGAGGGGCGAAGTGGTGGAGAAATCTTTCGGTAATGTAACTACAATGCGGGAAGGAGGTTGATAATGAGTTTTATGGACTCTATGATTATACCTATTGGATAAATTACCAATGTATTTCAGAGAGCGGAATGATGAGTGTACTGACCACACGGTCCAGCCATTGCTAGCGGAGACTCATACATATAAATGATATCTCCTGCTCCTCACTATGAATGACGATCAACCTTTAATGAAGGCAAAATAATTGTCACCATGGAGAGGGATCGCTGAGCTCCATTGAAGAGAGGGCATCCATACACAAATGTTCTGTGTAGGTACCGAGATGATAAGGATGTGACATGTCCAGATCTTCTAAGGACATGAATATTTAACATGACGTTTGATACCTTGTGCCCTATGCCAGCTTGTTCTCCATGTTATGCAGTGATAATCCATATCTACACAGCCAGTTGTTAGCAAAGCAACCAATACATCTGATTCATATTATTTATGCATAGTGTGATGGCGTTCAAAGATGGTTTACATTTTTTGTAAATATAATGGAATATATATGTAATAGTGAAACATTAAGGGTTGGTATGCCTCCATAGTCTGTCATAGTGGTTATTCATAGGGTTATTCATCCATATCCTGTTAGAAGGGAACATCTGGACAGGGGTATGCCTCCATAGTTTGTCTTAGTGGAACATTCAGAGAGGGTTATGCCTCCATACTCTGTTAAAGGGGAACATCCAGAGAGGGGTATGCCTCCATACTCTGTTACAGGAGAACATTTGGAGAGGGGTATGCCTCCATATTCTGTTGTAGTGGAAGATCAGGAGTGGGGTATGCATCCATACTCTTTCATGGTGGAACATCTGGAGATGGGTATTCCTCCATACTCTGTTACAGGGGAACATCTGGAGAGGGGTATGCCTCCATTCTCTGTTATAGGTGAACATCTGGAAAGGGGTATGCCTCCATACTCTGTTATAGGTGAACATCTGGAGAGGGGTATGCCTCCATTCTCTGTTATAGGTGAACATCTGGAAAGGGGTATGCCTCCATTCTCTGTTATAGGTGAACATCTGGAAAGGGGTAGCCTCCATACTCTGTTATAGGGGAATATCTAAAAAGGGGTATGCCTCCATACACTGTTACAAGGGAACATCTGGAGAGGGGTATGCCTCCATATTCTGTTGTAATGGAAGATCAGGAGTGGGTTATGCATCCATACTCTGTTATAGAGTACATCTGGAGAGGGGTATGCCTCCATACTTTGTCATAGTGGACCTGCTGCTAAATTCAAGGTATAACTTTAAACTCTTGGCAAAATAAAAAAAGTGAGCAGAATCATATAGAAACAATAATAGCAAAACTTGACACTTAAAAAAGGCCATATCTTTCCTATGTGGTTTGTAAATGTTAGAGTTTTTTAGATAGTGGCCTATGGCTATGGCTTGCCATATAATGCCCCATGCCATTGGTGCATATGGTTAACCACTAATCTAGTTACTTCTATGAGTCTACGAGATATCACCATTCCATAAGTTTCATAAAAGTGAATTGGCCATGCATATTCAGCACAAATACGTACAGACGTTTGTTTTCGGGATTAGCGCGGTTCCCAACCATTGGACCGCCAACAATCAGACACTTATTCTATTCCCTATACATAGAGAAGTATCATCATATGGAAATCCCCTTTAACAAACTTCCTTCATTCTAGCATGTTCTTCCTCGCACAATTCCCTCCACTCTTAAGGACTGGTTTTATGATGTGACAATAACCTACTTTCTCAGAATCGAAGTCCCACTCAACACAATGAAAGTTTCGTAATATCGCTTCGAGATGACAACACCATATTCAATTTAAAGGTTGTCTGCCAAGAGTTGCCCAGATGAGCCAAAAGGGTATAATGAGAAACAAAGGGACTGGTGAGTCATGTAACCCTTCACCCCTATGGCTACAAATTCAACAATTGTAGCACTGTCTGGGGGTTCATAAATCAGCACTATATTGTTTACTGCCTGTAATAATGTGCTACAGACAGACAATAACAGCTCTGTTGGTGTATTTCACAGTGCATGTTCTCTGCGCATTATGTCTAATTGATTTAGTTGCCCTGAAGGTCTTGTTTCATAGGTCCTTCTATGCAGCTCATACTGTTTTACTGTGAGATTTTATGGGGCATAAACACCTCCCTCCTCTGATCCATTAAGTGTACCTCTCTAACAACATTCCTCAGTCAGAACTCTTATGTTACTCGCCATATGTTCATAAAGATTCTTCTAATGGGGCCTTGTGAGTTCTGTTTTTAACACCACTAAATGCGATTAAATTAGTCGATGGGACAGATTTGTTAAGTGTTTGACGCCTATAGGATTCGTTTTACAAAACTCCAAACGGAAAAGGCAGATAAAAGGAACATTTTAGATCTATTTCAAAATTTGACTTCCCATGATTTTGGCCGGGCTTAGCTTTAAGCTGGCCTCCAACAACATATATTATTTATGGCTCTAGACTCTTCATAAGAAACACTTTACAGAGACCCATTTTGCTCTGGGGGCCTTCTTTGGTTGGCTGACACCACCAAATTGTTTAGAAGCAGCCAACCATCTAAAGTGTAGATGTCCTGTCTTTCTACCAATAGGAGATCCCATGTCCTCAAAGTAAATAATCTGCCTCCAGAACTGTTATCATCTGTTTCCTTATTTGGAGTACATTCACACTTGGTCATGCCAGTGGTTCTCGTGTATGGGGGAAGATCAGACATCTGTAATGCCCTTAGTGACACCTTAGAGAACCTTTCATCTTGGCACCAAAAGTCCCTATGGCTTTAGCACCTAGGTTTTGCATTCTGTTCCAATATTAAATGTTCAGCCTATAAAATTGCATCTACGAAGGATGGAGCTATAGCTCTAGTTTATTTCCTGGACAGTAATAACTGGGCACTATTTAAATATATTACTAGGCCTGTAATACACAATGACATCAACATATACATCCACTAAGATAACTTTAAGTGTAACTGTAAAGTTATAATGATTTTACCAAATTAATGTATGTGATTTCTCATTTGAAAATAAACAGAATGATGCCTACTTTGTGCTGCCCACCCTTTCTTTCCAAAGTTATGTCATTTTCTGTTGTGAAAGTGTTTGACAACACAGGGGAGTTCTTGTACCTCACTATTCTGTGCAGGAGACATCTTTATCCACAGGCTTGGAACACATCCAGCTCTGCTACTTACATGCTACTGTCACATGACCTCCTCCTCTGAGAGCAGGGAGCAGAAGCCCCTCCCCTCCCAGAAAACTGTACAGTTTGTAGATTTGTTTATACTTCAGACTCTAAGGCTTCTCAGCACAGGCAGAGGAAGCAGCTATTGCAGCACTGAGATAATCGGAGGGAGAATAGCAAAGAAACTGCTGAATATAGGTAACAAATAGGCAAAGTAGTTTTACATCCCAAGAGCTATTGATATGTGGATAAAAAAAAAACCTTTACAGTTACTCTATAGAGTTGAGTAGCAACTATAGTATATAGGACCAAAAAGTATCACTCGTGAAACATAATTCCAGTATCAATTAAAATATTGAAAATCTGTATTTATACACACCAAGGCAAAGGCAATAAAAAAACCCCATTAAAAACAGACATTAAAATCTACAGAAACAAACAAAGATGGTGGTGGTCAAACCATAATATACATGTGCAGTCATTATAGACGTCCAAGTCAATACAAAAATAGGGCTGTATAATAGGTACAAGTAGTAACTTTACCCAACCGGCCGTTGCATAATACCTAGTACCTTACAAACAATAATCAAGCCCCAGACCACCACCACAGCACTCTGACGTACGTTTTGCCGTCGCTTTCCCCTTGAGGAAGCGACGGCGAAACGTACGTCGGGGTGCTGTGGAGCATCTTTTGGTTAGTATAAGCTGTAGTGGGTGTTCCTGTTGGTATTTTTTATATACTCTATAAAGTTAGCCCTGGTCTTGGTACATTTTGAAGGACCATTGAATCCATATAAAAAAAAACTTAGTTGACTGCCCTTTCACCATGTAGAATGTCCTTTTATTGGGGAGATAGACCACCATCAGGGATCATATGTAGAGATGAGCGAGTATACTCATCCGAGTATACTGCTCGGTCGAGTATTAGCATACTCGGACCGGCTCGTTACTCGGACGAATATCTCGCCGGCTCGAGATCGAGCATTAAATGAAGTGAAGACCAGTATTTTTATTACATAATAAAATATCCCAGATGTTTACTGATGTTTTGCTTGGAAGAACACATTGAAATAACAATATTCTTCACTTTCCAGGTGTTCGCGCGTGTCTCCCGCTAATTTAGGAGATGTTCGGAACATCTGGAATGTGAAGAATAGTGTTCTTTCAATGTGTCCTGCACTTAAATGGTCCTGTATTCACTGTTTTTAATGTTTTAATTCTATTCTTCACTTTGCAGCTGTGCGCGCGTATCTCCGAACCTATCGAGAGACACGTGCGCACACCTGCAGTGTGAAGAATAGAATTAAAACATTAAAAACAGTGAAAACACAAACATTTAAGTGCAGAACACATTTAAATAACACTGTTCTTCACATTGCTGATGTGCGCGCACATCTCCGACATTATCGGAAGACACGCGCTAACATCTGCAAAGTGAAGAATAGAATTAAAACATTAAAAACAGTGAACACAGGACAATTTAAGTGCAGAACACATTGAAAGAACACTATTCTTCACATTCCAGATGTTCTGAACATCTCCTAACTTAGCGGGAGAAACGCGCGCACACCTGGAAAGTGAAGAATAGTGTTATTTCAATGTGTTCTTACAAGCAAAACATCAGTAAACATCTGGGATATTTTATTATGCACTGTTCTTTTAATGTTCTCTTTTACTAAAAAAGTACTCGAGTCTCCCATTGACTTTAATGGGGTTCGTTATTCGATACGAGCACCCGAGCATCGGGAAAAGTTCGTATCGAATAACGAGCACCCAAACATTTTGGTGCTCGCTCATCTCTAATCATATGTCCTGTGTCTTCTACCACATCAGACCTTATGACAATAGAAAATGGACTTAGAGAAGAAAAAGCGGAGAGATGACCACACACTTACATGGTTCAATTGTTGTTTTTCCAAGGGACTCACTATTCAGACAGGCTCCATAAGTTGGGTGATAAGTGCAGTGCAGTTATATGGAAACCTATTTGCTATAAAATACTTGAGAGGACCCAGTGGGACTCAAAGGAAAAAATGGAAGCCTTCACCATGCTTAATCTAAAGTTCTCTTATACCGATTTAGGCAGGTTCTCCCAACATCTATTATGTCATACCGACTTTCCCTGGGCTCCGGGGTTCAACTTTTTTTTGCTCTGGGGAGCAAAAGATTACGTAGTAGGGAGTTAGAATGAATAGATATTTGGATGACCACTATCATGTGGGAGCCTTAACCTAGCCTGAGTTACAATGACATACTGAATATTAGGTAAGAAATATGCAGTTTTCCATGGTTAGAAAATAAAAAAAATGCTACCTTAAATAAGACTCAATTTACCTGAAAAGGAGGCCTGCGAAGACAATCTCCACAAGAGAAGGAATTCCTTCCTGACCTATGTCAATGGCCTCTCACCTACACTAAACAGTTTCCTGCGCTTTACTGATGAGATGTAATAATATGAAAACATCATTATTAGAGATGAGCGAACACTAAAATGCTCGGGTACTCGTTATTCGAGACGAACTTTTCCCGATGCTCGAGTGCTCGTCTCGAATAACGAACCCCATTGAAGTCAATGGGAGACTCGAGCATTTTTCAAGGGGACCAAGGCTCTGCACAGGGAAGCTTGGCCAAACACCTGGGAACCTCAGAAAAGGATGGAAACACCACGGAAATGGACAGGAAACAGCAGGGGCAGCATGCATGGATGCCTCTGAGGCTGCTTAATCGCACCATTATGCCAAAATTATGGGCAACAGCATGGCCATGACAGAGTGACAGAATGAAGCTAGATAGCATGTAAAACATCCAATAATTGACCCTGACACTATAGGGGACGGCATGCAGAGGCAGAGGCAGCGGCAGCAGGCTAGAGAGTGGCATGGCGACATACCCTAATTGGACTCAGGCTTCAAACCAATGGGTGTCAGAGAGGAACCAAAGGAGGTGAGCAAGAAGCGCTCAAATAATATCGGTACATGATAAAAGTTTGCCAGTATATTTTGTGGATTACACAGCAGGGTGGCGACAAAGTTAACATGGAAGCCATGAAAACAACCCAAAATTCTGCCTGACACAGCTCGTTTGATAAGGGGACCATGTATGCTTACAGTTCATGCCAGTCGCTGCACTGGCTGCCAGTCTCCTTTCGAATACAGTTTAAAATAATAATAACCCTCATCCATAAAGCTCTGTATAATGCTGCACCCCCCTACCTCTCCTCTCTTATCTCAGTCTATCGCCCAACCCGTGCTCTTAGATCCGCCAGTGATCTTAGATTAACCTCTACCCTAGTGCGGACCTCCCACTCGCGTCTCCAAGACTTCTCTAGAGCTGCACCAATTCTATGGAATGCTCTGCTCCGGACTATCAGACTAATACCTAACCTCCAAAGTTTCAAACGTGCTCTTAAAACCCATTTCTTTAGGCAAGCCTATAACACTCATTAACTGCATGAAGTTTTAACTCTTCTACTAACCCGTCCTGTGTCGTCCTCCCATCTGTTATCCAGCAACCAACAGGCACCAGACTTCTCTGCAGTCCCATTCACCCTGGACCTGGTATATAAGATGACGGCTGAGTGGTTCAAGCGACAGCAATTCCATTTATTATATTTTTTTCTATTCCCTAAGAAGAATGGCTTGACCATTAAATATTCTTTTACCTCGTGTTACCCCATCATCTTCATAAACCGTAAGCTCTGGCGAGCAGGGACCTCACTCCTGTTGTTCCATACAAATGTTGTGCTCTGTTACATTACATTTGTATTTGTTTCCTATGATTTGTAAAGCGCTACAGAATATGATGACGCTATATAAATAAAGATTATTATTATTATTATTATGGAGGCAGTGAACTAGTAGTAGATTAAAGGTGCTGCAACTATGTTAGTTGGATCTTGGGATGGAGCTGGCGCTCTGCAGCCAGGCGAGCTTTTGCCAATCCAAGCCCCTGTCTCTAGGCTACTCCCCAAACAGCACTTCTAAGAACCTTTTGTATAAGATCAAGTGTAGTAGCGTTCTTATAAGTTTAGGATATGGCGGGTGAGGGGAATGTAAACAGATGCGCAAGAAGCGCTGAAATAATATCCCTAAATGGTAAAAGTTTGCCAGTATATTTTGTGGATAACACAGCAGGGTGGCGACAAAGTTAACAACTTTGATGTGGAATGCCCTGTAATAGCTCTTGGGCGGTGTGCCTTTTATCGCCTAGGCTCAGCAGTTTCAGCACCGCCTGCTGTCGCTTAGCGACGGCACTGCTGCTGTGCCTAGAGCCACCGACTGATGGCGCCATGCCCACGGATGGTAATTCGGAGGAGGAGGAGGTGGAGGAGGGGTGGGAGGAGGTATAGTAGGCCTTTGAGACCTGGACCGAGGTAGGCCCCGCAATTCTCTGCGTCGGCAGTATATGACCAGCCCCAGGGTCAGACTCGGTCCCAGCCTGCACCAAGTTAAGTGTAGTAGCGTTCTTATAAGTTTGGGATATGGCGGGTGAGGGGAATGTAAACAGATGCGCAAGAAGCGCATGATGCGCATGGAGCTGGCGCTCCGCTGCCAGGCGAGCTTTCGCCAATTCAAGCCCCTGTCTCTAGGCTACTCCCCAAACAGCACTTCTAAGAACCTTTTGTATAAGATCAAGTGTAGTAGCGTTCTTATAAGTTTAGGATATGCCGGGTGAGGGGAATGTAAACAGATGCGCAAGAAGCGCTGAAATAATATCCCTAAATGGTAAAAGTTTGCCAGTATATTTTGTGGATAACACAGCAGGGTGGCGACAAAGTTAACAACTTTGATGTGGAATCCATGAAAACAACCCAAATTTCTGCCTGACACACCTCGTTTGATAAAGGGACGATGTATGGAGGCAGCTATATGGACGACTTTTGGAGGTAGCAATGGAGACAACGTGTGGAGGCTGCTATGGAGACAATTTAATTTGGATAGTGCCTGTATGTGGCAGTCCCAAACATTTTTCAAACCAGAGGAGCAGGTAGGTGGCCCTGCAGTAAAATGGAATAGATTGAGTGCCTGTATGTGGCAGTCCCAAAAATTTTTCAAACCAGAGGAGCAGGTAGGTGGCCCTCCAGTAAAATGGAATAGATTGAGTGCCTGTATGTGGCAGTCCCAAAAATGTTTCAAACCAGAGGAGCAGGTAGGTGGCCCTCCAGTAAAATGGAATAGATTGAGTGCCTGTATGTGGCAGTCCCAAAAATGTTTCAAACCAGAGGAGCAGGTAGGTGGCCCTGCAGTAAAATGGAATAGATTGAGTGCCTGTATGTGGCAGTCCCAAAAATTTTTCAAACCAGAGGAGCAGGTAGGTGGCCCTCCAGTAAAATGGAATAGATTGAGTGCCTGTATGTGGCAGTCCCAAAAATGTTTCAAACCAGAGGAGCAGGTAGGTGGCCCTGCAGTAAAATGGAATAGATTGAGTGCCTGTATGTGGCAGTCCCAAACATTTTTCAAACCAGAGGAGCAGGTAGGTGGCCCTCCAGTAAAATGGAATAGATTGAGTGCCTGTATGTGGCAGTCCCAAAAATGTTTCAAACCAGAGGAGCAGGTAGGTGGCCCTGCAGTAAAATGGAATAGATTGAGTGCCTGTATGTGGCAGTCCCAAACATTTTTCAAACCAGAGGAGCAGGTAGGTGGCCCTCCAGTAAAATGGAATAGATTGAGTGCCTGTATGTGGCAGTCCCAAAAATGTTTCAAACCAGAGGAGCAGGTAGGTGGCCCTGCAGTAAAATGGAATAGATTGAGTGCCTGTATGTGGCAGTCCCAAACATTTTTCAAACCAGAGGAGCAGGTAGGTGGCCCTCCAGTAAAATGGAATAGATTGAGTGCCTGTATGTGGCAGTCCCAAAAATGTTTCAAACCAGAGGAGCAGGTAGGTGGCCCTGCAGTAAAATGGAATAGATTGAGTGCCTGTATGTGGCACTCACAAAAATTGTTTCAAACAGAGGACCGGGTAGGTGGCCCTCCAGAAAAATTAAATGCATGAAGTACTATAGCAAGAGCCAGTGGGCCCTGTCAAAAAATAGCCATTTTCCTCTGCTTTACTGTACAAAGAGGAGGAGAAGGAGGAAAATGAGGAGGAGGAGGAGTGGATCAATTATTCAGGTTGAGCTTCCTTCACCTGGTGGAGATTGGAAATTCTGAGAAATCCAGCCTTTATTCATTTTAATAAGCGTCAGCCTGTCAGCGCTGTCAGTCGACAGGCGTGTACGCTTATCGGTGATGATGCCACCAGCTGCACTGAAAACCCGCTCGGACAAGACGCTAGCGGCAGGGCAGGCAAGAACCTCCAAGGCGTACAGCGCCAGTTCGTGCCACATGTCCAGCTTTGAAACCCAGTAGTTGTAGGGAGCTGTGTGATCATTTAGGACGATGGTATGGTCAGCTACGTACTCCCTCACCATCTTTCTGTAAAGATCAGCCCTACTCTGCCGAGACTGGGGACAGGTGACAGTGTCTTGCTGGGGTGACATAAAGCTGGCAAAAGCCTTGTAAAGCGTACCCTTGCCAGTGCTGGACAAGCTGCCTGCTCGCCTACTCTCCCTCGCTACTTGTCCCGCAGAACTACGCACTCTGCCGCTAGCGCTGTCAGAAGGGAAATACTGTTTCAGCTTGTGCACCAGGGCCTGCTGGTATTCATGCATTCTCACACTCCTTTCCTCTGCAGGGATGAGAGTGGAAAGATTTTGCTTGTACCGTGGGTCCAGGAGAGTGAACACCCAGTAATCGGTGCTGGAATAAATTCTTTGAACGCGAGGGTCACGGGATAGGCAGCCTAGCATGAAATCTGCCATATGCGCCAGAGTACCAACGCGTAAGAATTCACTCCCCTCACTGGCCTGACTGTCCATTTCCTCCTCCTCCAACTCCTCCAACTCCTCTTCTTCTGCCCATACACGCTGAACAGTAAAGGACTCAACAATGGTCCCCTCTTGTGTCTCGCCAACATTCTCCTCCTCTTCCTCCTCATCCTCCTCCACCTCCACCTCCTCCGATATGCGCTGAGAAACAGACCTGAGGGTGCTTTGGCTATCAACAAGGGAATATTCTTCCCCTGTCTCTTGTGACGAGCGCAAAGCTTCCGACTTCATGCTGACCAGAGAGTTTTTCAACAGGCCAAGCAGCGGGATGGTGAGGCTGATGATGGCGGCATCGCCACTGACCATCTGTGTTGACTCCTCAAAGTTACTCAGCACCTGACAGATATCAGACATCCACGTCCACTCCTCATTGTAGACTTGAGGAAGCTGACTGACCTGACTACCAGTTCTGGTGGAAGTTGACATCTGGCAGTCTACAATCGCTCTGCGCTGCTGGTAAACTCTGGATAACATGGTCAGTGTTGAATTCCACCTCGTGGGCACGTCGCACAACAGTCGGTGAGCGGGCAGTTGGAGGCGGCGCTGCGCTGCCCTGAGAGTGGCAGCATCTGGGCTGGACTTCCTGAAATGCGCACAGATGCGGCGCACCTTCGTGAGCAAATCAGACAGATTGGGGTATGTCTTGAGGAAACGCTGAACTATCAGATTTAACACATGGGCCAGGCATGGCACATGTGTCAGTCTGCCGAGTTGCAGAGCCGCCACCAGGTTACGGCCGTTGTCACACACAACCATTCCCGGCTTGAGGTTCAGCGGTGCCAGCCACAGATCAGTCTGCGCCGTGATGCCCTGTAATAGCTCTTGGGCGGTGTGCCTTTTGTCGCCTAGGCTCAGCAGTTTGAGCACCGCCTGCTGTCGCTTAGCGACGGCACTGCTGCTGTGCCTAGAGCTACCGACTGATGGCGCCGTGCCCACGGATGGTAGTTCGGAGGAGGAGGTGGAGGAGGGGTGGGAGGAGGAGGAGGCATAGTAGGCCTGAAACACCTGGACCGAGGTAGGCCCCGCAATCCTCGGCGTCGGCAGTATATGAGCAGCCCCAGGGTCAGACTCGGTCCCAGCCTCCACCAAGTTAACCCAATGTGCCGTCAGAGATATATAGTGGCCCTGCCCGGCAGCACTCGTCCACGTGTCCGTGGTCAGGTGGACCTTGTCAGAAACGGCGTTGGTCAGGGCACGGATTATGTTGTCTGACACGTGCTGGTGCAGGGCTGGGACGGCACATCGGGAAAAGTAGTGGCGGCTGGGGACCGAATACCGAGGGGCGGCCGCCGCCATGAGGCTGCGAAAGGCCTCGGTCTCTACTAGCCTATAGGGCAGCATCTCCAGGCTTAGCAATCTGGAAATGTGCACATTAAGGGCTTGGGCGTGCGGGTGGGTTGCACTATATTTGCGTTTCCGCTCCAGCGTCTGGGGTATGGAGAGCTGAACGCTGGTGGATGCTGTGGAGGATCGTGGAGGCGACGATGGGGTTTTTGTGGCAGGGTCCTGGGCAGGGGGCTGACTAGCAGCTGACACAGGGGAAGGAGCAGTGGTGTGCACGGCCGGAGGTGAACGGGCTTGTTGCCACTGAGTGGGGTGTTTAGCATTCATATGCCTGCGCATACTGGTGGTAGTTAAGCTAGTAGTGGTGGAACCCCTGCTGAGCCTGGTTTGGCAAATGTTGCACACCACAGTCCGTCGGTCATCCGGTGTTTCCTTAAAGAACCTCCAGACTTCTGAAGATCTAGCCCTCGCCGCAAGAGCCCTCGCCACGGGAGCTTCACTAGTTGACACATTTGGCGCTGATGCACCAGCTCTGGCCCTGCCTCTCCGTCTGGCCCCACCACTGCCTCTTCCAACCTGTTCTGGTCGAGGACTCTCCTCCGTCTCAGAAGCACTGTGTTCACCCGGCCTCTCAACCCAGCTTGGGTCTGTCACCTCATCATCCTCCGATCCCTCAGTCTGCTCCCCCCTCGGACTTCCTGCCCTGACAACAACTTCCCCACTGTCTGACAACCGTGTCTCCTCATCGTCGGACACCTCTTTACACACTTCCACTACGTCAAGAAGGTCATCATCACCCACAGACTGTGACTGGTGGAAAACCTGGGCATCGGAAAATAGCTCAGCAGCAACCGGACAAGTGGTTTGTGACTGTGGGAAGGGTCCAGAAAACAGTTCCTCAGAGTATGCCGGTTCAAATGCCAAATTTTCCTGGGAGGGGGCAGACTGGGGGGGAGGAGGCTGAGGTGCAGGAGCTGGAGGAGTGGCGATTTCGGTGACATGGGTGGACTGCGTGGAAGACTGACTGGCGGTGGACAAATTGCTCGAAGCATTGTCAGCAATCCACGACATCACCTGTTCGCACTGTTCTGGCCTCAACAGTGCTCTACCACGAGTCCCAGTAACTTCAGACATGAACCTAGGGAGTGTAGCTCTGCGGCGTTCCCCTGCTCCCTCATCAGCGGGTGGTGTCTCACCCCGCCCAGGACCACGGCCTCTGACCCCTGCAGTAGTTGGACGCCCACGTCCCCGCCCTCGTCCTCTACCCCTAGCCCTCGGGTTAAACATTTTTAAAATGAGAGTTATAACTTTATTTTTTTTTTAACTTTTTTTTGTTTTTTTTTGTGTTTTTTGTTTTTTTTTGTGTTTTTTGTTTTTTTTTGAGTTTTTAAAACCAAACAATGCTATCCTATTGCTATGGCTATTTTCTAGCCAAGTATCAAAGCACACTACTATGCCAGATGAGATGACACTGAGTTAGTGCCTAATTGAAATCCAACCCCTACTAAATTTTCCCACTTCGGTCTATGCTATGGATATGTGCGTCACTAAGCGCAGAACACAGCGGTCGCAAGTCTCACTACAAATTGCTCAGAATTGGCTAGTACATGCACTGCAGAAAGTACAGCCACCAGCAGATCAACCAGAAATCAAATATATAGAACGCTACTGTAGGCGTAAGTAAGCTCTTTGTATTCTCCTATGGCTATTTTCTAGCCAAGTATCAAAGCACACTACTATGCCAGATGAGATGACACTGAGTTAGTGCCTAATTGAAATCCAACCCCTACTAAATTTTCCCACTTCGGTCTTTGCTATGGATATGTGCGTCACTAAGCGCAGAACACAGCGGTCGCAAGTCTCACTACAAATTGCTCAGAATTGGCTAGTACATGCACTGCAGAAAGTACAGCCACCAGCAGATCAACCAGAAATCAAATATATAGAACGCTACTGTATGCGTAAGTAAGCTCTTTGTATTCTCCTATGGCTATTTTCTAGCCAAGTATCAAAGCACACTACTATGCCAGATGAGATGACACTGAGTTAGTGCCTAATTGAAATCCAACCCCTACTAAATTTTCCCACTTCGGTCTTTGCTATGGATATGTGCGTCACTAAGCGCAGAACACAGCGGTCGCAAGTCTCACTACAAATTGCTCAGAATTGGCTAGTACATGCACTGCAGAAAGTACAGCCACCAGCAGATCAACCAGAAATCAAATATATAGAACGCTACTGTATGCGTAAGTAAGCTCTTTGTATTCTCCTATGGCTATTTTCTAGCCAAGTATCAAAGCACACTACTATGCCAGATGAGATGACACTGAGTTAGTGCCTAATTGAAATCCAACCCCTACTAAATTTTCCCACTTCGGTCTTTGCTATGGATATGTGCGTCACTAAGCGCAGAACACAGCGGTCGCAAGTCTCACTACAAATTGCTCAGAATTGGCTAGTACATGCACTGCAGAAAGTACAGCCACCAGCAGATCAACCAGAAATCAAATATATAGAACGCTACTGTATGCGTAAGTAAGCTCTTTGTATTCTCCTATGGCTATTTTCTAGCCAAGTATCAAAGCACACTACTATGCCAGATGAGATGACACTGAGTTAGTGCCTAATTGAAATCCAACCCCTACTAAATTTTCCCACTTCGGTCTTTGCTATGGATATGTGCGTCACTAAGCGCAGAACACAGCGGTCGCAAGTCTCACTACAAATTGCTCAGAATTGGCTAGTACATGCACTGCAGAAAGTACAGCCACCAGCAGATCAACCAGAAATCAAATATATAGAACGCTACTGTATGCGTAAGTAAGCTCTTTGTATTCTCCTATGGCTATTTTCTAGCCAAGTATCAAAGCACACTACTATGCCAGATGAGATGACACTGAGTTAGTGCCTAATTGAAATCCAACCCCTACTAAATTTTCCCACTTCGGTCTTTGCTATGGATATGTGCGTCACTAAGCGCAGAACACAGCGGTCGCAAGTCTCACTACAAATTGCTCAGAATTGGCTAGTACATGCACTGCAGAAAGTACAGCCACCAGCAGATCAACCAGAAATCAAATATATAGAACGCTACTGTATGCGTAAGTAAGCTCTTTGTATTCTCCTATGGCTATTTTCTAGCCAAGTATCAAAGCACACTACTATGCCAGATGAGATGACACTGAGTTAGTGCCTAATTGAAATCCAACCCCTACTAAATTTTCCCACTTCGGTCTTTGCTATGGATATGTGCGTCACTAAGCGCAGAACACAGCGGTCGCAAGTCTCACTACAAATTGCTCAGAATTGGCTAGTACATGCACTGCAGAAAGTACAGCCACCAGCAGATCAACCAGAAATCAAATATATAGAACGCTACTGTATGCGTAAGTAAGCTCTTTGTATTCTCCTATGGCTATTTTCTAGCCAAGTATCAAAGCACACTACTATGCCAGATGAGATGACACTGAGTTAGTGCCTAATTGAAATCTAGCCCCTACTAAATTTTCCCACTTCGGTCTTTGCTATGGATATGTGCGTCACTAAGCGCAGAACACAGCGGTCGCAAGTCTCACTACAAATTGCTCAGAATTGGCTAGTACATGCACTGCAGAAAGTACAGCCACCAGCAGATCAACCAGAAATCAAATATATAGAACGCTACTGTATGCGTAAGTAAGCTCTTTGTATTCTCCTATGGCTATTTTCTAGCCAAGTATCAAAGCACACTACTATGCCAGATGAGATGACACTGAGTTAGTGCCTAATTGAAATCCAACCCCTACTAAATTTTCCCACTTCGGTCTTTGCTATGGATATGTGCGTCACTAAGCGCAGAACACAGCGGTCGCAAGTCTCACTACAAATTGCTCAGAATTGGCTAGTACATGCACTGCAGAAAGTACAGCCACCAGCAGATCAACCAGAAATCAAATATATAGAACGCTACTGTATGCGTAAGTAAGCTCTTTGTATTCTCCTATGGCTATTTTCTAGCCAAGTATCAAAGCACACTACTATGCCAGATGAGATGACACTGAGTTAGTGCCTAATTGAAATCCAACCCCTACTAAATTTTCCCACTTCGGTCTTTGCTATGGATATGTGTGCCACTAAGAGCTAAACACAACGGTAGCAAGTCCCCCTGCTAATTCCTCACAAAATGGTACTAGATGCAAATTAAAATAAAAAAAGTAGAACGTTATTGTAGCCCTAAGAAGGGCTGTTGGGTTCTTTGAGAATCACTCCTGCCTAACAGTAAGCTAATAGAACACCCTAACGCTTTCCCTGACCAGCAGCAGCTCTCTCCCTAGCGGCATCCAGACACAGAATGATCCGAGCAGCGCGGGCAGCGGCTAGTCTATCCCAGGGTCACCTGATCTGGCCAGCCAACCACTGCTATCAACGTGTAAGGGTACCACGTCATGCTGGGTGGAGTGCAGAGTCTCCTGGCTTGTGATTGGCTCTGTTTCTGGCCGCCAAAAAGCAAAACGGCGGGAGCTGCCATTTTCTCGAGCGGGCGAAGTATTCGTCCGAGCAACGAGCAGTTTCGAGTACCCTAATGCTCGACCGAGCATCAAGCTCGGACGAGCATGTTCGCTCATCTCTAATCATTATATACAGTCTATTACTACTGAAAAAGACTTTGATAGGTCTGGCTATTATCATGTTACTAGGTTTCTTTAACGTCAAACATTGATTTAGAGGTAGCCTCCTTATTTAAAGTTACACCAAGGCATAGTTTTCCTTCTACCATGCTGGAAAAATTTATTTGCATATTCCTTACCCAGTATCACCAGCAGAGCATAGATCACCTTTAAGACTCCGTACATCTGAAAAGGTAGCCTTATAAGAAAATCTATATAAGAAAGTTAAAGGGGTATCTTCATGTGGACATTCACATAAAATTTTATTCATTTTCCATATACCAACATTTCTTCAATGGGATGTTATTTTAAAAAATAAAGTCCCATAAATGTGGTCATATTGTGCCGTAGAAACAAAATATTCATCCTTGGATACGACCACTACCGCGCTCTTCCAGCAGTGGCCAGGCATACACCATTGAGGTGCCTGACCATCTGGATTTAGCATTTATTACCACAGGACAGCTGTGAGACATGCAGTAGCACCTGGTCATGTTATATGCAAAAACAAGTTGTTTTTGTGCAATGCCTTCAGCAGTGGTGGTCGTATCCAAGGTCAGTTATCTAATTTCTAAAGGACATCATGGATACATTTATGGTAAATTCTATTCACAAAGGTACATTTAAAAAAAGTTTCCCTTTATATCCTTGTATACATGCTGAATGTTAGTTTTTGTTCATTGTTACATATACCTCATAAAAATAGAGCAACAGTTGCCTAAACACAAAGTAATAGAAGAAAGAAAGTCTAAACACTTTAATAAGTTGACTAGTCTGGTTAAAATTCAGCTACAGAACTGTTATAAGGACATTTGTTGACTGCAACGAGACGATGACATTAAGTAGTTAAAGATCCCGAATTTTAGCTCATCAGCAGAGCAGTAAAGGTATCTTATTTACAACATCATTTAACCATGAATACAAATAACACATATTAAAAGATCTTCTTCGATTGAACCCGTTTCATTATCGTTGACTAATGAATCCCTATCAAGCCTTTAATCTCATTGGCCCGAAGTCCGACCATCCGTCTCCTGAATGAGACAGACTGCTCAGTAAAATGAAGCTTATCTTAAAAGAGACAAATGGATTGATTATTAGCCAGAGTCTCTTGGAGAAAAGGTATAATTCCACAATTAATATGAATGATGAGAATTAAGCCTCATTGATAATTAACTGGGTTTGAGGCTGTTTGTTCTACTTGCTTAGCATAATGTTTATATTCCAGCAGCAGATATTTCATCCTAAGTATTGCCGGGACAGCCAGCGCGTAGTGTGAATTTCTTCTATGGCGAGTGCTGGGAATCATGTGCTGCAGCTCCCTGTGGCTGACCAACCCAATTATCTAGTACAGGGCAACTGTGATACTGTCACAGATGGGGGCAAAATATGCCTTAAATGGGTTGTCCAGGATCAAAGATATTGCACTAGCATGAGTTCTTTATTATTTTACCCCACCCAAGTCCAATAGTAAAAGAAAAAATCTTTGATCCTGGCAACCCCTTTAAAAGATAACCTGGGTTATTGATATGGAGGACATAGTCATTCTATAGGTCACTAGTAACAGATCCCCTAATGATCACTTGTCCATAGCTGCTTTCATAAATGATGATCTATAGATAAGCTGAGCAGCAGCAAAGTAGGCAGAGACTAACCTCTTCCTGTATCTGCCCTAAAGTGGAGTCCATTGTAATCTGCCCTCACTTCTCATGATACTCTTTGTTCTCTGATTTAGTAATTTAGCGGCAAATCCAGTGAGATTCCACAGAAAACTGCATCATGTACACACTGGGTGTATAAAGTGACTTGCCTGGTGGTTTCCATCACATGGAGGAGCATGGAGAATGTAATAAATAGCTGAAATCGGCAGTAAAATAGTAACATGATGTGTATAGTATGTGCTGTGAGAGAACCAATGGTTAACAGCTCCGTGCTTTTCAGAAAATAACAGGGAGCAGAAGGTGGGAGAGGGGGCTGCAGAGGAGTGTGCTTCAGGTGCAGAGAGAGAAAGTTCTACAGATGACAGACTGGAGGGAACAGTGAAGATCTTTAACCTCCAAGCAGGGAGCAGCATCCTTTCCCCTCTACATCTCTAAACAACTCTACCGAATCATAAGAGAAATCAGCACAGCCAGGAAACACAGTTACTGCAGGGACAGACTAAACCAGGGAGGATAGCAAATAAGCTGCTGCACATAGGTAATCAAGATAATAGATAAAGTTGTTTTACATCCCAAGAGCTATTGATTTGGGAAAAAAACATGTTGGAGTTGTTCTTTAAGCTAATCCAATACAATATTGTAATATGTTAGCAAGGCTTTTGTTAATTATGCTTGACTTTGAGGGTAGATTTCCTTTAAAGTAAAGTATTCCTTCAAATTAATTCATGTTTATCATGTATGATATTAAAATGATTTCCATATTTTTCCGTGATATTGTTTCGCACGGTCATGTACTATAGGTGTCTCTGTGTGCTCACCCAGTGATTGTGCTTTGTGGTTCAGCTGGCCAAGAGAGCAGGGGGAGGGTGAGTAAGTGTAATAGTCTCGAAAGCCTGATCGCTGAGGGGCTAGGGTAGCCCTTTAGGCTCATTAGCGAAATTTATATATTAGAAGGAAGGAGTCCATGGATAACAAATATAAGAAGATTACCACAGTCACGGTGCCTGGATCTGTGAGTCAGTGTCCCTGGTTTATCATGATGGATTTTGATGGTAGATTATTCCATGACAAACTTTTAGACAAATGCAACCAAGAGGAGAAGTAAGGAAGGGAGTTGTCACTCCTGCTTTTAAACCCCCCTTACTTTTGCATCTACACCTGGACCATAAACTCACATTTTATGTCTTCCTCTTGTCTACTTCTCTTGTGTACAAGACAAAATGGCAGACAAGACATTTTATCTTAAGTAATGCGATCATGTACTTCTCCGCTCTGGGCCGACAACACGTTTCACCAGATAAATCCCTATAGATGGGGCACACAATGTAGTTTTACAGTGATGGATGATTTCGCCTGACACAGCTGCTCCTTCTTGCCATGGCTCAAATATAACATGACCTCACAATAAAGTCCTCTGGAATATTGATTTTTCATTGATTTTGTACTTTCTACTGAATGTATACTACAGAATGCTTCCAGCGAGGCAAGAATTTGCAGTTTATATTAAGCGCAAAACCAATATACACTGAAGTGACAGAGATACAAGAATCACATCCAAATGTTTGACTTTTGCATCCTATTTATTAAACCTGGAGAACAAAACAATAAGAGGTATCTCAAATTTGGATATCAGGAGTCTGGATATAAAAATACCCCAACCACTTTTCTTCCCATGAAGGGTGTCCACTGTCTAGTAATGGCATTAAGGCACTATGGTTTTTAACCCTGAAGGAAAGTTAAGCTAGATGTGAGAGATAAAGAGATTTATCAGCCATTTGAGGGCAACCACAAAGCTGAACATATTGTTAAATAACCAGAGACAGTGGCATGGCCAGCATGTGCCCTACAGTAGCAAATAGTCACAGTCCCCCCGTAGTAGCCAATAGGCTCAATGGGGCACATTTACTTACCCGGTCCAGTCACGATCCAGCGGCGCGTTGTCCGACGTGGATTCGGGTTCTGCCGGGATTCACTAAGGTCGTGCGCCCGATATCCAGCAGGTGTCGCTGCTGCGCCGAGGTCCTCCTGAGTTCACCATCTTCTTCCCAGAACATGTAAATGCTGATCTTGCGGCACAATTCTTTTTTTAAATTCCGCAGTTTATCCGAATCCGTTGGGTTGTCCGACGGCCTGCCCCCCCCCCCCCATTTCTGTTGCGGCACCGATGCGCCACAATACGATCTCATGCTCCAAAACACGGGACAATTCAGCGCAAAACAACGTAAATCGGAAATATTCGGGAAAACTCGACCGAATCGCGGCCGCAGGACCCTTAGTAAATGTGCCACAATGTCTCCAAAGTAGGCAATAGTCACAGTTCCCCCATAGTAACCCATAGTCACAGCCACAGAAAAGGGCAGCACTATAATAGTCCCCTGTCCTTGCGTATATTGTAGGATATTTAAGCCACTTTTCTGTCCCTGCAGTGTGTTCACCGCTCTCTAGTAAGAGTATAAGAGCACTAGGGGGTTGTCATCCTGCAAGGAAAGTGTCGGTAGATTTAAGAGACGAATCAGTCAAACAAAAGTTTACTAATAAGAACTGGCACTAAGTTATTTATTGCCAGAGAGTTGTTTAAAAAGAAAGTAAAAGAATAGCATTTTTATTGACCATCAATAGGGTAACACAGGAGATCATGGCTAAATACTAAATAAAAGTATTTTGTACCTTTCTATGGGGTGGCCAGCAACCTAAATAAAGCGTTCTTGCAAGACCTTTGTCGTATGGCATTATTTAGGCCCATTGCTGTGGGTAGACTTTACAAGACTAATTCTAGATGTGAGCTGAAACATGGCAACCTACAATTGACTCCAATATTCTCAATCAGTAACAGATAGCCTTGCAATGCGCTGCTCTCCATCACTCCCCACTCGCTGTACCTGGCCATCTGGATACTATATAGCTGGTGGCATATGTCCTGCACGTGGAGGCCTGATTTGCTGACTTGATGAATGGCAGATACTGTGGAATGTACATGCAGAGTGAGGGAGACAATAAATTCTCTCTGTCTCTTGATGTATATATAGCAGTGCGAATCAGTCAGTGCACGTTTTTTTTCTTCCGTAATAAAAAACATGATGCAAGATCTCGCTGTCAGCCTCACATAACTCTGGCTGAACGTTATGGGAAACAGATAATGCTATGGAGGAAACACCTGTCCAGCTCATTGCGTCAACGGGGAAGGTTGAAGGAGACACACTTCATTTCATAGGCATTCACCTGATGACATTGCCAAACTGGAAATGGATGGAGCTCTGGCTCTTGGACTTTGACAAATGCACCATTCCCCCCATCTGGCGCGCACATGAGGCCGACCCTGCGAAACGCCGCTGGACTCTTTACTAGAGATTAATAAATAATTTCTGGAAACAGTCCTTGAGATGAAGGAGGGAATGTGGCAGAATCTGGAGCCGTCAGAAGATGAATCCTCTTCTGACCCTTCATCATTTGCATGAATTCAGTAGACCCTTCCTCATTTTCGATTGTACTTCATCACTCCTGCCAGAAGGCATCTGCTCCTAATAATGTTACGTTCATACATGGGATTGCGCAGATTTGGCTGAACGCTATTAAACTGGCTAAATAGTTTTCCATAGCTGCTGGCATTTTCTTGGTGTTTCCATATGATTGCCCAATATGAGCTTGAATGAGACAATACTTTAGATCTCATGTAATGATACCCATATCCATTCAATTTATTCTAACATGTTTTGATGCCTGAATGGGCAGCTTGGAGCTAAAATGTAGATGTTCTCAGGAGATAAGAGGTTGTCTACATCAATGACAGTGTTTTGGAATAACTTGTGATTTAGAAAAAAGCATGGTCTTCTCCATAGTCCATGGCTAAGAATGACCTTGTTTACAGTATAGGGAAAATGTCCATCTAAATAACACCTCAAATTGTTGATTATTATTTAGTGACGAGCAAGGCTTAGGGTGTATTCACAATGACCTGTGTCTGTTGTGCCTATGTGACGTGTTGTTTCTGATTTGTCTCCATTTTGCTTCAGTTTTTTTGCCCATGTCCACAAAAATAAACTAGGTTCAACATTGGTTAGAAAACAGAACTAGACATGGGAGGACCCTATCAATTGAAGTTAGAAATCCCAGACCTGGACCTGAAGCCCAAACAGTAATACCCCATTATCAGTTTTGTTACTGCTCCAATTTTAATCTTAAAGGGGTTTGCCCATAAAAGAAAATTCTCAAATTTCAATCCCCCAGTCATGTTTACACAATAATGCAAATTTTTATCCCATAACTTTACATTATTATTAAGTTTTATTGCTGTTTTAGCTCCTATCATTCAGTGATGGCCAGTGTAATATTCCAGAGTGTGGGTGAGGACTCCCTAAACAGACATTTCACGATCCCTCTAGTTCTGTGAGCTGACAATGTGTTTAGATTATAAGGGTACACTTTCATTTATTTTCTGAACACATAGAAACATAAATGAGACTGATCAGAGATAAGATGATGAGATCCATGAGATGCGTATAACACACAATGACACTCTCAGCTCTGTTATTTAAGCCATAACATACACTGTCAGCTCCTTGTATGCTGTGCCTCCCTACCCTGGATGAAGACCTTATCTCCCAGTAACTTGTAGATTTAGTCATATTGCTGTTTTCCAGCAGCAAGTCTGTGTGTGTGTGAGCTTGTCTTGGAATGCAAGGGGAAGGGCCGATGTGGAGAGGAGCTCACTGCAGCGTCAGACAGGAGAACAATCAGTCCTGCTCAACCCTAGACTTCTGATTTAGGGTCGAATCCTGGGGCAACAGAAATTGTAAGTATCCTGAGTATATTTAAGAATCTTGTCTAATTGAGAATACCCCTTTAAGTATATGAATGCATTTTTCTAGGATTAATTTGCATGGATTAATTTGTATTTTCTACTGTATTTACAAAACTCCTTCATAAAGCAGTCTGCCCCACTGCTTCTGACATAATTGCAATGTCAAAAAATGATGTGAATTATACCCTGCAGGAGGCAGAGACTAATTCAGATGCAGTTAAATCACAGTCTTCTGCAATACAGAAGTGTTTCAGTATATTGTAGAAGAGAAAAGATCCCTGGCAAATGATAGCTGGCTGACTATTGACTAGCGGACACAATGCACCTCTCACTGGTTCTGGTCTCCCTGGATACTGCACTTTTACTGTATATATCAGAATACGGTGCATAAGGGTATACAGCATGTATGCAACGCATCTTAAACCTTCCCATAGACTTCTATGGGGTATAAGGAATGGAAATTCTGGGCAATATAGGACGTGCTCTAACATAAACATGAAAAGGAAAAAAGACATTGGTGGCAAAGGATTAATGACCTTAGAGGGGGAACTTTAGGAGACCAAGTAATGGTCCCTCTATAAAATCAAATATTTGGTAAAGACAGTAATATGTATCTGTCAAGTTTGCTCCTAGGATCCATCTCCCGGGTCGTAGGAGCACTCATGCCCCTCTCCGCTGCTCCGGGTGCCTGCCATTCTGCTCACCTCCCCACGATCCAGCGATGACTCTGGCAGCATTTCGCTGGTGTCCCTGCCTCCTAGGGCAGCTTCAAGACATTTAAAGGGCCAGCACGCCGATAATTGGTGCTGGCCAGCCAGCCATATTGTTTAAGTTTCCAGCACCTTCCTGTGTCTCCTGCCGAATATTTGTGCCTCACAGCCTTAGAAAAAGCTCCCTAGCGAGTATCCCTCTGTTCTTGTGTCTCCTGCGTTCTTGTGTGTTCCTGCTCCTGAGTTCCCGTGTCCCGTGTTCCCATCTCCCTGAACCTCCAGTTGCTGACCCCAGATTGGACTTGATGTTGCATCTCTGGCGCCTGCCATGACCTCGTGCCTGGACCTGACCCTGAAACTGTCACATGCTAAGGTACCTCGACCTCGGCTGCCACCGTGGGCTAGTCGCATCTGTGGAACGACCTGGTGGTACCCTGCCGCAGCAAGTCCAATCTACTTTGCGGCGGGCTCTGGTGAAGACCAGGTTCCGCTAAGATACTGGTCCCAGGTGTCGGCTTGTACCACCTACCACGGTGGTCCAGTGGATTCACGCATCCCGAATCCTCTGTGTAGTCCATTCCCTTATTGCCTATTCTCTGTCATTTACTTTTTTCTACCCTACCAAATGTGTTGTAGCAGATAGTAACGAGCCGATAGGAAGGACATTGTCTGTGTAGCCTGTAACCAATAGAGATATATATTTTGACATAAAAACTATAAACACAACACAAACTAATGTGAAAATGTCCTTTATTATACCGCACTGGCTAAATGATATGCAATCTGCAGGTCTTCAATGTAGATTTTATTGTGTTTTTTCGCAATGGGTTTTTCTGCCTGTTTAATCTTTTTAGTGTTAGTAATTCAAGCCTTAGGCATTACTGCCATGATATGTCTTATTTGGTAGGGAAACTGGGTAGAAACACACAGGATTCCTACAAAGCTTCCACTGAGAAAACAGCTCAAACCCAATCACCCTCCGCTCACTCTGACAAACGAAGATTAAATCAGATTTGGTTGGAATAACAGATCTGGCCCCAGCTGCGATGAATATCATGTTTGACATTGTATGTGCAAAGACGAATTTTCTGTTTGTCAGGGGTGGGAAATGGAAACCACATGGCGGCCTCAACCTTTTCCACAACTTTAAACAAGGACATGGTTGGATCCTAATGTCATGAGAAGGATGTGATGTGTACAAGTGCTGCGGGCCGGGAACTGCTGGCTGTTACATATAGACCTTCATAGTGAGAGCTCATTTCTGCCTTTGTTCCAACACAAACATTTATATACAATATTCTCTTTGAAAACTGGATACATATATCGATTACTTTCTATCAGCTTTATGGTGTCTCCTTTGATACATTTTGATACAGTGGGGGGCATGCATTGTAGTTTTCTTTCCCTTTTTGTGTATAATTGAGATTTTGGTAGGTCTTTTTTGTATGATCATGTCTTTTTCTTGTGATACATGTTGTGATACTTTTTTATATCCTTGGCAGGTGCAATTTTTGGCATTTTTAAAGACTTTTTGTTGCAAATGTCTAAAATCCATATTAACTCCAGCCATGTGAGGGGGTTACATACAGGAGTGCACACTACTGTAAATGATGGATTCAAAGTCGCGGCCTGAATTTTTAAGGACTCTAGTCACACCCCTGGGAGATGACGACATATGAGGCTGCGATCACGCATGGCTTTTGTAATACGTTTTTAAAACTATCGCAGAAACGCATGTGTTTTACATTTTACCATGCGTTTGGTTGGTTTGAACGAGTTTCTCTTTATTGTTGAAAGTGTAAGCACTTGTGTTAACATTTTCCAGCTATACACCATAAATACGGTGCAGGAGATGCATTAAAGTTTTGGTCTTTATACCAGTTCAGAGTAGAACTAGACCCTTCTCTGTAGAAAAGATAGATTTGGATCCAGCACTCTTATGCCAAACACGGAGACGGTCCAATGCAGAAAAAATATGATCCTTTATTGAAGATAAAATCATGCGGACACACAAAAGCTGATTGTAAGGGATCAACGCGTTTCGGCAGGAGCTGCCTTAGTCATGATCTGATATATACAATAGAACATGGTGCTTTTAAAATACCCGCTTCATGACCTCACGAGTCAGGTGACCAATGTGGGAGGGGTTACACACGTGAAGTTGATGAACAACATGTCAATCATGAAATCATGTGATGCGGTGTCAACCCTCATGAACCTGAAATCGTGGGGCAGAAGAAATCCGGCAATAAAACATTGTAAACTTTACAAAAAAGACAAATGGGACTCCAATCATGGCACGACACACAACGCACTGAAAGAATGTAACTGGCATCCACAAAAAGATGAGGTACTGCAATACATGAAATTCTACATCAATTGCTGAGGCAGGAAATGCACAAATAAGTAAACACAGGTCATTATTCACATTGTTGGATTATAAATGACACAACATGTGGAAAGACGCAATGACATAAAGTGCGTCAAGTAACATCTATGGGGAAACGGGACCACAGGTACGTCTCTATGTTAACCATTGAATAAGGTATATGTAAAGTGCTCTGGTAACATGTCATGTACAAAGAGACTACGTAAACCAAACCACATATAAACAACTAAATGGGGATCCAACACAGGGCAGCCAATTAGAGCTTAAACGACTCCTAAAAGAAGGGGTACACATGGGTATTCTTACACAAAAGCTGGAGGAACATCTATTTGTAGAACATCCGGTCACAGCGATATTCCACTCTTTACCAAAAGTCCATAAGGACACATTCCCTCCTCCTATGAGGCCTATTGTAGCTGGCATTGGAAGCCTAGGAGAGAAATTAGGAGAATGGCTTGACATGTACCTCCAGCCCTTAACGCACGTCACTCCCAGCTTTATCCAAGATACAAAGCACATTATACATACCATGGATAACTTCAAGTGGGGACACAATTATAGTTGGGCCACATGCGATGTGGCTTCATTATATTCCTCTATCCCTCATTCAATGGGATTATTCTTTCTAAAGAGACATCTGGATACATACAGTACATATGATGAACATCTGAAAACATTTCTCCTGATGGCCACAGAATTTTTGTTGAAAAATAATTTTTTTATTTTTGATCGTGTGTTTTATTTGCAAGTGGAGGGGGTCCCCATGGGGGCCAAATTTTCCCCCTCCCTTGCAAACATTTATATGTCTCAGTGGGAGGAGTTATATATTTTTTCGGACACCAACCCATATTCTCAATTCATTGTGTGGTTCGGTAGATTTATTGATGATTTGATATGGGTCTGGGGAGACTCGAAGGATAGATTCATTGAGTTTGTACATTACTTAAACATTAACGAAATGAATTTAAGATTTACTTCAGAATTTGGAGGGGATTCGATTAGCTTTTTGGACATCACTCTTACTGGTATAGGTGATAGGGTATCAGTTAAACCTTTTAGAAAGAAAGTCTCAGGAAATACTACCCTTTTAGCCACTTCATGTCATCCCCAACACGTTATTAGGAATATTCCTTATGGGGAAATGATTAGGCTACGACGAAACTGTACATCAGATCAGGATTTCAAATTGGAGAGACAATACTTGGGTCAACGATTAAGAACTCGTCGATACAAAAACAAAGACATAGCTATAGCGGCCAAAAAAATTAATAATGTTTCACAAAAAGCACTATTGAATATGAACGAAAAGAAACACACTAAGGAAGTAGGGAAACAAAGGGTACCATTTATTACGTCATACAGTAACCAATATTCCCAAATAACGAATATTATCAAAAAATTTATTCCAATGCTTATCCAAGACCCCATTTTACGAGAAATCATATCTCCAGGAATAAAATATATTGCCAGACGAGCTCCCACCCTAGGCAATAGTCTTTCCCCGAGCCTCTTTCTCAGTGAAGAGAAGAAAAAACCCACTTGGCTTAAATATAGAGGCAACTTTAAGTGTGGACATAAGCAGTGTATAGCTTGTGACTACATTAAAATAGGGGATACTGTTACATCCATGCATACAGGCACATGTCACAAAATTAAATCCTATATCAATTGTAACACCTCCAATGCCATCTATGTAGCTTCCTGTTTGAAATGCAATAAACAATATGTAGGACACACAGCTGGCCCCCTAAAGATAAGGATACGCAGGCATCTATCTGACATAAGCAATAACTCTGTCAACATCTCTTCTATTTCCAAACATTTTAGAGATTGCCATAATAAACGCACTGATGGCTTTTCTTGGACTGGTATAGAGAGAGTATACCAACCCATTAGAGGGGGAGATATTAAACGTAAGCTTCTCAATCGAGAGACTTTTTGGATGTTTACCCTAGCCAGTCGGCAACCAGAGGGTTTGAATAAAAGATCTGATATTATATTAACATATTAACATCACCCTCTCTCCTCCTAGATATGTGTGTTTTTCCCTTCTGCATTGGTTTACTTACATCTCCCTTTCCTTGTTTTGTTTATGTCATTGTTTACATATTGTTTACATATTGTTTACATATTGCATGTCTCTTTAGAACAACTTATGTCACTCTAACATCATTTATGTGCCTCTATATTTGCTTTCATATATGGTTCCATCCTCCAATTACCACGGTAACTCATTTTAGGTTTACACCCAGGCACTGTACGAGTGTGATGTTTACGAGTGTTATGTTTACGTAGTCTCTTTGTACATGACATGTTACCAGAGCACTTTATATATACCTTATTTAATGGTTAACATAGAGACGTACCTGTGGTCCCGTTTCCCCATAGATGTTACTTGACATTTACATATTGTTTACATATTGTTTACATATTGCATGTCTCTCTAGAACAACTTATGTCACTCTAACATCATTTATGTGCCTCTATATTTGCTTTCATATGTGGTTCCACCCTCCAATTACCACGGTAACTCATCTTAGGTTTACATCCAGGCACTTTACGAGTGCTATGTTTACGAGTGTTATGTTTACGTAGTCTCTTTGTACATGACATGTTACCAGAGCACTTTACATATACCTTATTCAATGGTTAACATAGAGACGTACCTGTGGTCCCGTTTCCCCATAGATGTTACTTGACGCACTTTATGTCATTGCGTCTTTCCACATGTTGTGTCATTTATAATCCAACAATGTGAATAATGACCTGTGTTTACTTATTTGTGCATTTCCTGCCTCAGCAATTGATGTAGAATTTCATGTATTGCAGTACCTCATCTTTTTGTGGATGCCAGTTACATTCTTTCAGTGCGTTGTGTGTCGTGCCATGATTGGAGTCCCATTTGTCTTTTTTGTAAAGTTTACAATGTTTTATTGCCGGATTTCTTCTGCCCCACGATTTCAGGTTCATGAGGGTTGACACCGCATCACATGATTTCATGATTGACATGTTGTTCATCAACTTCACGTGTGTAACCCCTCCCACATTGGTCACCTGACTCGTGAGGTCATGAAGCGGGTATTTTAAAAGCACCATGTTCTATTGTATATATCAGATCATGACTAAGGCAGCTCCTGCCCAAACGCGTTGATCCCTTACAATCAGCTTTTGTGTGTCCGCATGATTTTATCTTCAATAAAGGATCATATTTTTTCTGCATTGGACCGTCTCCGTGTTTGGCATAAGAGTGCTGGATCCAAATCTATCTTTTCTACATGTTTGTTGGGCCTGTGGACGGAGGCCTGTTTCCGGAGCACCTGCCGTGAATTGGAGTGCGGACTTGTTATCTACACCAGTGGTACGGGTGAGCCGGCGTTTCTTTTTTCTTGTTTTATGCTATAGACCCTTCTCTGTTGCACCAGATTAACCATTAGGGCCCATTTACTTACCCGGTCCTGTTGCGATCCCGCAGTGCGTTGTCCGACGAGGATTCGGGTCTGCCGCGATTCACTATGATCGTGCGCCCGATATCCTGCATGTGTCGCTGTTGTGCCGAGGTCCACCGGAGTTCACCTGCTTTTTCCCGGTGCATGTAAGTGCTGATCTTGCAAGAAAATTTGTTTTTTAAATTCCACGATTCTTCCAAATCCGTCGAGTTGTCCGACAGCCACGCCCCCAATTTCTGTCGCGTGCAAGCTGACGTCGATGCGCCACAATCCGATCGCGTGCGCCAAAAACCCGGGGCAATTCGGCGAAAATCGGAAATATTCGGGAATCGGGTCGAAAGTGCGGCGTACGGACCCTTAGTAAATGACCCCCAATGGGGGTCATTTACTAAGGGCCCGATTCGCGTTTTTGCAACGGGTTAACCAAATTTTTCAGTTTTGCAACGATATTCCCTGTATTGCCCCGGAATTTTGGCACACGCGATCGGATTGTGGCGCATCGGCGCCGGCATGCACGTGACGGAAATCGGGGGCGTGGCCGTGAAAAAAAAAACGGATTCGGAAAAAACGCCGCATTAAAAAAAAAAGTGTCCCTCTACACGCGCTTACCTTCATCCAGGATGGCTCGGTGAACTCCAGTGCCTTCCCGATGCTCTTCAGCGCAGCAGCGACACCTGGTGGACGTCGGAGGAACTGCCTTAGTGAATCCCGGCGGGACCCGAATCCACCGCAGAGAACGCGCCGCTGAATTGCGAATGGACCGGGTAAGTAAATCTGCCCCAATGTGTCTGATGCTGGATGATTAATCTGGTGCAGTAAAGGACTGGGAGTCATACTTTGTACCTCCTATTATTTGGTCTAGTTTGCTGCAAACCAATATAGAATTTTATGGCGCATGGGTTATTTTCTGGTACGGTTACGCCCCCTTTTATCGGGAACACACCTATTTTTTGGAGGAGTCAGAAAACCTTCAGAAAATGTGGTACTGAACATTTCAAGTGCAAATTACTTAGTTTTCAGGTGATACATATTTCCAAGTATGGTATGGCGCCAGCGTTAGGGACCATAACAATCCACTGGAAATACACAGCAAGCAGTTATGAGCCAGTTAACAGAAATTTACCATCAAAATCCATCATAATAAACCAGGGACAGTTACTCATAGATCCAGGCACCGTGACTGTGCTAATCTTCTTATATTTGTAATCTATGGCCTACTTTCTTCTAAAATCAACTAATTAAGCAGAAGAGCTCTGGGGGGGGGGGGGGCATTACCAGAGCCCTTCCGCTTTGTATCTTCACAGGCTGTTACAGTGTCTCAGCCCACCTCCCTGAGACTGCAGCACTTCCCCCTCCTTCTGCCTGCTCACACAGTAGGAGGGGGAAGTGCTCCTGCACATTATAACAGCCTGTGAAGCTACAGCATGGAGAGGCTCTCGTAATATCCCCCAGAGCCTTTTTGGCTCATTAGCATCATTTTAAAAGTTGGTTTTAGAAGGAAGGAGGCCATGGACAACAAATATAAGAACATTACCACAGTCATTGTGCCTGGATCTATGAGTAAGTGCCCCTGGTTTATCATGATGGATTTTGAGGGTAGATTTCCTGTAATGATCCCAATTTTTACCAACCAAAACTAGGTATATAGGCAGCACTGGACATACCTGGGCAAGTGCTGAAGTCCAGGGCTCCTGGGTGAAGGGGGGGGACATAAAGTTGTACATTAGAAATTCGTGAGGGGTGGCTGTATCTAATAAATCCATAGGGGGTATAGAATAAATATAAGGGGACTGTATATAAAATAACCATGAGGGGGCTGTTTGGTAGGATAAAATAGGGAATATTTTAGGGAACAGGAGACTGTATTAGTTTGGGATTTTTTAATGCCACCATGTGAGTTCACTGCAAAGGGGCCCACTGAGGCTCTGTCGCCCAGTGGCCTACTGAAACCTGGAGCCGACCCTGCATATAAAACCAAGAAAAAAAAGAAAAGTTTCAGTAAAGTACAGTTCAAAACCTCCATCCCTGTTGCTCCCTGGACTCTGCTGTACTTTACACAGTCCTGGCTGTTTCCCTTCTAGCTGAACTCGATGTTATAGAAGCCATTACCACATCCAGCGCTATGAAGTAGAGAACAGAAACCGTTCCCAGTCCACCTCTGACCCATTTGCAGCCATATCAGCGCAGTAGCCCCGTCCCCCCTCCTCTCTAATGCTTTCTGCGGTTTTGTACTTGTCCTTCATAAAAACAACCCGAGGGTGGAAATTATTCAAAAAGGCTCATGTTTGACACCTCATCTGTTCCAATCTGACAGCGATACATAATGTAACAGGCTGAGAGAGAGGGAGAAAAAAAAAATAGAAATGCAACTTAAAAGGAGATTGACTCTATTCCAAGAGGCCATAAACGGTAACAATGAAGGAAACGTGATTTATTTCGGCGTGTAATCTTTACAGTAAGTCATCTCTCAGACGTTTCCCACTGACAGAATGTAATAATATTAATGCCCTGAGCAATCGCAATCACGACCAGGAGAGGTATTTATCAGGCTGCCAATTCAAGTAAATGCAGTAATGTAACATGTTTAAAGCAAGCTAATAAAACAAGTCAGCGGAGAAATATTACACAGCGCTTTCCGCCTCTCCCTTAATCCCCGCTATACGTTACCAAAGCGAAAATGTAAATCTTGCCCGCTCCGCGTTCCCGTCCCCCCATCTCCGTCTCGGGATTTAGTGCCTTGGAGTAGAAGGGGGGGACCAAATAAAACCCACACTGACCTTTCCAGCTTCCCAAACACACAGCTTGTCGGTTTTAATAGGATATTAGAGCCGCACTGGTGGTGCGCGCATGCAGGTGACGACATGTGGAAGCCCACCCGAGCCCAGATTTTATTTCATGTTTGTTTGCAAATCTAAAACATATGGAAGGTAACAAAGCAATGGCAGGAGGTATTAAGATAAAATTACTATTAAAGTTAAATCGCCGCTCTAAAAATGCAGACTATTCCAAAGACCGCAAGCTATTGTAGCAGATTGTACAAAGTGTCCTATCTGCAAGCAGCATGTTATAGACCAGGAGGAGCTGAGCAGATTGTACAAAGTGTCCTATTTGCAAGCAGCATGTTATGGAGCAGGATGAGATGAGCAGATTGTACATAGTGTCTTATCTGCAGGTAGTATTTAATAGAGCAGGATGAGCTGAGTACATTGTACATGGTGTCCTATATGCAGACAGAAGGGCAGATTTACTTACCCGGTGGGTTGTCCGACGAGGATTCGGGTCTGCCACGATTCACTAAGCTTGTGCGCCCGTGTTCCTGCATCCGTCGCTTCCGCGTTGAGGTCCGCCGGAGTTCACCTTCTTCTTCCTGGTGCATGTGAGTGCTTGATTTTGCGACACAAATCCCGCAAATCCGTCGGGTTGTCCGACGGCCATGGCCCCCGATTTCTGTCGTGTGCAAGTCAGCGCCGATGCGCCAAAAACCGATCGCATACGCCAAAATCCTGGGCCAATTTGGGGCAAAACGGAAATTGACAGGAAGCCCGACGAAAATGCGTCCGGTGGACCCTTAGCAAATGAGCCCCAGAATGTTATACAGCTGGAGGAGCTGAGCTGATAGTACATAGTGTTCCATCCACCCGCCGGCATGTTATAAAGCAGAAAGAGCTGGGCAGATTGTACATAGTGACCTATCTGCAGGCAGCATATTATAGAGCAGGAGGAGCTGAGCCGATTGTACATACTGTCCTATATGCAGACAGCATGTTATAGAGCAGGAGGAGCTAAACGGGTAGTACATAGTGTTCCATCTGCAGGCAGTATGTTATAGAGCAGGACAATCTGAAAAGATTGTACACAGTGTCCTATATGCAGGCAGCATGTTATAGAGCAGAAAGAGCTGAACTCCGGCGAACTCCAGCGGACTTCAGCGACACCTGGTGGACATTGGGCGCACTACCTTAGTGAATCGCCGGAAGACCCGAATCATCGACGGAGAACCCGCCGCTGGATCGCGCCAGGACCGGGTAAGTGTCCTATCTGCAGGCAGCATGTTATAGAGCAGTCAAAGCTGATATGGGTTGGTTTGTGAATCAGAAGCCTTGTGTTGGACAGATAATAATAATAACAATAAAAATTATTTATTTATATAGCGCCTACAGATTACGCAGCGCTGCACAAATCATGACAAATTGGTCCCTGTCCCCAATGGGGCTCACAATCTAAACAGCCTAATAGTATATTTTGGAGTGTGGAGTGGGTGGGATTAGAACCCAGAACTCCAGCGCTGCAAGGCAGAAGTGCTACTCACTCAGCCACCGTGCCACTTTTCACAGATCACTCACAGTGCAGAGGATGGGGATCCAAGTATCATAGTGATACATGATGCAAGGAACCCCTGTTATCCCACAGAATCGCAGCGTAAAGTATAATCATGATAACAATTTGGTGCTGCTTTTTTGCCTCCTGCCTCCGCTATGGGTAACATGCATACAGATGTACTTTCTGTGGTGTATGATGAAGTGCATCAGGAGTAACTCCACATGGTGCTCTTAATCCACCCCTGACTACCTCCCCAAATAAATGATTTGCATTCTTTTAAGGGGTTGTCTACTTTCAGCAAATAATTGATATTGTTTTTGTAAAGAAAAGTTATACAATATTCCAATATACTTTCTGTATCAAAATCTCATGGTTTTCTAGATCTCTGCTTGCTGTCATTCCATAGAAAGCTTCTATTTTTACTTCCTGTGGATAGAAATCTGTCCATGGTCATGTGATGTCATACAGGTGCACGAGCTGTTATTTCAGAGAAACTAGATGATCACATGACCATGGTGAGATTTCTGTACACTGGAAGTAACATAGAAGCTTTCTATAGAATGACAGCAAGCAGAGATCTAGAAAACATGAGATATTGATAAGGAAAGTATCAATTATCTAACTTTTCCTTATACAGGCGGTCCCCTACTTAAGAACACTCGACTTACATACGACCCCTAGTTACAAACGGACCACTGGATATTGGTAATTTATTGTGCTTTAGTCCTAGGCTACAATAAACAGCTGTAACAGTTATCACAGGTGTCTGTAATGAAGATTTATTGTTACTCCTGGTTCTTATGACAACCCAACATTTTTAAAATCCAATTGTCACAGAGACCAAAAAAGTTCTGGCTGGGATTACAATGATATAATATACAGTTTCGACTTACATACAAATTCAACTTAAGAACAAACCTACAGACCCTATCTTGTATGTAACCCGGGGACTGCCTGTACAAACAATATTCATTATTTGCTAAAAGTGGACAACCCCTTTAACTTAGTATGTAAACCTCACTCACTGAGCTGTAGATGCCTCAGAGTCCTTGCACATGGCTCCGATGTACAGAAATTATTAGTCCTGTTGGAAAACCTGTCAATCACTTGGCAGCAGGCACTGAAGGCCTCTGGTTGTAGCTCCAAATTTATACCCCCAGGACCTGCTGGAGTGTAATTTACATATTCACTTCCTAATTTCACATGTACTGTATGTCAGAACTCTTTGCAACGAAATCATAATGTAATACATTCATAGTTTCCCCATAAGTTTTTGATGCTTAGCTGATCAATTTTTATTGCAATCAATGACCTCTATAGGGGCAGAGCTGGTGACTGAGAGGCATCATCTTCTCTTAATAGAAGTTGCTGCATTTACTACAAGGAGTTGCTTGATTCACTAACTGCTGTTCTAATTACTAATATGTCCGCCCTTAAAGGGGCTGTTTCAAGTTTCATTGTTATCCCCTATCCATCAGCTCAAGAGTAGTGATGCATAGACCCATAGAAGATTCAGCATAGTTTATATTTGGACCTGGACCACACCCCCAGCAACATCTGCGATCTAGACTGGCACTCTCTGTGAACGTTAACTGTTTGAATTATGCTGCAAAAATTGCATTTAAATGGATGCAGTGTATGCACCAGCATTTTAGGGAGTATCAGCACTGATCCTCCCCAAAATGGCATCACGCATCGTTCGGTGCACATGTGTCAGATCGATTTAAATGCCTCCAGCACTGGCAATTTTTGTAGGCGTTATCGGGTTGAGCCGGAACTGAACCCATACGGGACCAAGACCGGAACTTCTGATGAGAGTTTGGGTCCACTCAACAGTATTAATGAGGGGTACAAAGTTACTTGCTGAGCACCTTATATACACTGGCCCGAATTTTTAAAAAGCGGTTCAAAATTACTGTGCCCTAGTGCAGTTGGCCTCAGGGTGTGGAAAGACATGATCTGAGTGGGTGAATTAGGTTTTTAACCCCTTAATGACCGCCCTATCTGGTTTTTACGGCGGTCATTAAGGGTACTTCTTCTGATGCGACGCCTTTCTACGGCGGCGCATCAGAAGAAGTTTTCGGGACACCGGGTCTCGCTGGTGCCGGTGTCGGGCTGTGATATCACAGCCCAGACCCGGCACTAACACCCGGGATCGGAAAAACTCCGATCCCGGGTGTTTAACCCCTTGCACGCCGCGGTCAAGCATGACCGCGGCGTGCAAGTGTGTCCCCCGTGGATCGGACCCCCCCGGTGTGCTTACCGGGGGATCCGATCCCTCCTGCCGCTGCCCCGGGTTCCGACGAGTGACCCGGGGCTGTCGGCTCCTCTTCTCACCGGGTCCTGCCTTCCTGGCAGGACCCGGCTGTAAGTAACTGAGCATGCGCAGCATGCTCAGTTACTTTCACTATACACTGCAATACAAGTGTATTGCAGTGTAAAGGCTTGAATAAGCGATCGGATGATCGCTTATTCAAGCCAAGAAGTAGAAAATGTAAAAAAGTAAAAAAAAAAAAATTAAATCTTTTTATAATATAATTAAATAAATAAATAAAATAAAAGTCCCATAATCTCCCCAGTAACACATAAAATGCAAATAAAGTATATAAAACACAAAACACGTACATATTTGGTATCACCGCGTCCGTATTAATCTGTGCAATAAATCTAAATCAATATTGAACCCGCTCGGTGAACTACGTAAAAAAAAAACTCGAAAAACTTCCCATAATATACAATTTTTCATCAAACACCATCACAAAAAATGTTCTAAAAAGTGATCAAAAAAAGTTACGGTACCTAATATGATACGACTGAAAAGAACAACTGTTTTCGCAAAAAATAAGCCCTCAACCAGATCTGACAACAGAAAAATACAGAAGTTATGGCCCTGAAAAGTTGTCAATAGTAAAAACAATGCGATTTTCTCCAATATTGGTTTTGCTCAGGAAAATTGAGCAAAATAAGAAAAACTATATAAATGAGGTAACACCGCAATCGTAGTGAACCAGAGAATAAAGATAAAATATTATTTTTACGTTACGGTGAGCGGGGGGGGGGGGGGTAATGCTCACAATCCAAAATAAAAATGGATGATTTTGTTTGTGTCCCCCTTGAAATAGTTAATAAAATCTCATGAATAAGCTTTAGACTCCCAAAATAAATTATTTATACATTGTATCTCATCCCATAAAAAATAAGCCCTCATATGATCGCATTACCAAAAAAAATAAAAATGTATAGGTCGTACAATGTGACAATCCAAATCTGCTGTGGACGGCGCCTCCATTCATTCTATGCTCGGCCGTGCGCCCGTACAGCAGTTTCCCACCACATATGTGGTATCAGTACACTCGGGAGGAATTGGGCATCAAGCGTTGCAGTGCGTTTCATCATTTAATTTATTCTGAAAATGTCAGTTTTGGCCTAAATGAATGTATTTCCAAAAAAATTCCATAGTTTCTAAATCGCAGGTCCATATTTTTTAACCCATGTGAAACACTTAAAGGGTTAATGGACTTAATAGAAGTTGTTTTACATATGTTGAGGGGTGAACTTTCTATAGTGGGGTAATTTATGGGGTTTTACTATTATTTAGGCCTCTCAAAGTCACTTGAAAGCTGAGTTGTCCCTCAAAATGTGAGTTATGGCAATTTTCATGAAAATAAGAAAAATCGCACCTAAAGTTCTGTGCCTCATAACATCCTAGAAAAATGACCGGAAGCATAAATTATCATCCCAACATAAAGCAGATATTCTGTAAATGTTAATTATCAAACTTTTTGGGTAGTTTTACTTCCTGTCTGGAAACCAGAACATTTCAAACTTGGAAAATGAAGAATTTTTACAAACTTTTGCCAAATTTTCACTTTTTTTCAGAACGAAACGCAAAACTTATCACTTAAATTTTATAACTAACATGAAGTATAATGTGTCACGAGAAAACATTCTCAAAATCACCAGGATATGTTAAAGCGTTCCGAAGTTATAACCAATTATCGTGAGACATGTCAGATTTGAAAAATCGAGTCTGGTCAGTGAGCTGAAAACTAGTGTCGGTGATAAGGGGTTAAGGAGAAAGCTGTTCCACAAATGTCATTCACCTGTTGATTTGATGTCTTTCACTTGTTAAAATAAGTAATACCGACTAAAACCAACCCAAAACTAATTGCGATGCAGTGTTAACTGCAACGTGTGACCGCACCCGCACTCCTGCGCAGATTGCACCAGATACTTCAATACTGGTGCTCAATTATCTGCTGCGATCTGCACTGCTGGGGAAGTGTGGACACAGTTGCACATTTTTGCTGGTTACCAATGGAGCCGTGGTACAGTGTTCCTCCAAACTTTTAATAAGGCACTGGTTGTGATCATTTACATTTCAGGTGCTCCAATGACGCCATAACTGGTCCTCTTGGATGCCATGTTCCTGTTCTGGAGCTCTTGCGACATGGAGCCCCTGCTGCTGATGATCAGCTGGTACTGAAAGGGGGGTGACGGGCTACGTGCCAAGCCGTTGCTACAGAGCGTGGGGTGGGGTGAGTTGGAGCAGATGCACAGGCCGCCAGCTACAGCTCAGACACAGACCATAAAAGTCAACTTAACAATTTGTTATAACTTCTTTAATCCTACTTCTCTCTATTTCTTCATCTTAATTTCCCATTAGAATCTGAATTGGCTGGAATATGATCTCTGTCATGCGCTCATGTTGTCCAGTGTCTGGCTAGCAATCCCTGTTGTTTGGCTGCTTCCACTTGGCAGAGGAAAGTCATGACTTATTACTAGTTTGGGGATATTAGTTCAGAGGAATTTCAGAGAATTCAATTGTTTCCTTATTATGTACAAATAAAAAATGTAAGAAAATATTTTCATACAAGTTTTAAGCCTTTTAGGGGGTTCATTGAAGTGTAGATCAATGGACACTGGATACTCAGCGTCCTCACCTATCTGGTAGCAGCCATGAACTTTGATGTTAATGGGAATCCACCATCTTAGTACCATTGTGTGTACTAAGGGGCAGCAGGACAGTTAGAAGTGAACTTATATTCAAGGTCTGCAGCTCCTGCAAGATCATTCAGCCTGAAGAGCTTTCTGCTCTATGCAATGTACAAAGTGCACATTCCACAAGTGTGCCCACCTAGTGAACACATATCATAGGGTGTTGACAAAGCCCCAGTGGGCCGAAACGTCCATTTTTGATACAGTGTTTTTTGCCAATAAAAAATACATCTTTATTGCATCATACCCAAGTGAAACACAGTCTATTATTTTTTGGTATAATGATAAGTTTTCTTGGCAAGATGTTTATGCAATTCTATATTGAATTGTTGTGGCTTATTATTTGCATATACAAATATGTATTTGTCATTATTATTGTTGATGTTGTCTTGTGCTATAAATATATTTTGTATGTGTTAGGAGGCTATATGGTTATGTAACTGTTAGGCTCCAAGGGTAGGGAACCCACTGGATCACTGTGGACTATGATGTAAGCTGACACCTGGGACCGGTGTTTAAGTGGCACCTGGTTGTCACCAGAGCCCGTTGCAATGCAGATTGGACTTGCTGCGGCGAGGTACCACCAGGTTGTTCCACAGGTGCAATTTTGTCCACGGTGGCAGCCAAGGTTACACAGACATTAGGCATGATCGTAGCTGGGGACAGGCAGGAGGGCAGGGTGGACAGCACGGAATAAGAGTCAGGAACAGAGCAACATGTCAGGAAAGGCAGGAACAGAATCAGAGTCAAATACGGAACCGGGTTCACAATGGGAAAGGACGCAGGGCATCAGGGAATAAGCTTTTTCAATGGCACTAGGCACAAAGATCCAGCAAGGAGTGCGGGGAGAGGCTGGGTTAAATAGGATACTGAGTAATGGCGCGCTGGCCCTTTAAATCTTCCTAGCATCCTAGGAGACGCGCACGTATGGCCTAGGAACCGGAAGCAGGAGCGAGTACTGGTGAGTAGCTGTAGCAGGGCACCGAGGCACATGGAGAGGCATGGGTGAGCTCGTGAACCGAGACACAGGTCGCGGGAGCACCCATCACAATAAGATGTATTTAACGGATTTAATAAAGTTGACTAATTTTTTAATTCTTATTTCTTCTTTCATTACAAGTCTCTTGTGAAGCTATGTAGGAATTTATTTACATACTTGCCTCAGAATTCTGCTGTTGCCTTGCAAAATCATTTATTAAGGTTTTTACGCTTTTTTTTTTACACTTTTCTAACTTGCCCGACCAAGGGGGCATGACCTCCAGTAAAAGGGACGTGACCTCATGAGTAAGGGGCGTGGTTTGCAGGGAAATCGTCTGTGCACCCAAAATTCTGGCACACAGTTTTGACCAACTAAAAATAGGTCTGAAGTAGGAACCAACAGTCTGCTGCTCGAGAATTCATCATCACAGGGATAAATCTTGGGCTGCAAAATTACATTAAGATTTTGTGGTGGTACTAGCCCTTTTCTTATGGTTAATAATTATTTATAGGGCAGCATTAGTTCCGTTGTGCTATAGATTTAAAATTACATAAAAACAAGCACAAATAAGTACAAAACACTAGTAAAACATCATTCTTAACTGGCGCAAGTAGAAGGAGGACCCAGCCCTGTGGTCTCACAATCCATATGGCAAATTAGATGGGCACATGAGGTGAGGATAGCATTGGGTTTATTGCATACTGTAGCTGATCTGAAACAGATGGGTTTTCAGATTATGTTTCAAGGTTTGGAAATGAGGGACAAGTCCTGGAGTTGGTTATGAGAAGAGCAGATAGTTGGAGAGTGAAGCAGATGGTTTTTCAAGGTATCGGAGATTACGTGTTGGAAAGTATTAGACAGTGAGGTAAAAGATGTATGGAGTAGTGGATTATATTATTGATGGGCCTAAGCTTTCTAAGGGGCCCATGGCCACCCAAAACACCCCCAAATTTATATTGAGAAAACCTTCAACCATGAAATCTTAGCATATCTGTTCCTGCTCTCAATGCACATGTACATAAGAACCATTTAAAAACCTTTGAAGGTCCTGAAACCACAAAATTAAAGCAGGTAGAAGGGACGCAACCTCCATTCCCCAAGAAGCTGATTCTAGTGCCATATGTAGGAACTGATTTCCAGACTTGTAGGGGCTATAATATTCATATGGAAGTCCTAATTCCCCCTTATATGGTGGAGACAAGAAATTTTTGAGCGTGTATTTGTTAAAGGACATAGAGGGTTAAATGTGGCATCTGTATCTTTACCAAGATGGTTTGGGGCAGGATCTGTATATAAGATGAGTTATACTAATAAAAGTCATATGTTGTATTAATGATACTGAAAAGTGATCAAGTATGGCCCACTCAAGCGCTACCTATTAGGTTAAAATGCCCCTCCTGCTCTTATAACCGGGTATCAGGGTATTTTCCATTGTGCAGCCTCATTCACAGCTGTGGTGGCACCGGATGGTATAAATTTGCACAGAGATGACATCATTTGCCATTTTTTTTAACTTTATGGAAAATGATATACACTCTTAGCAGACAAAGCCTGGGCGAGTAGCCGTGGTCGACATTTCATTCACAATCCCCAAGCTCCCATGTTTTACCCTGAGTAAACACTATATTCCTGCTTTTTTGTGTCTCCCAGTAAAAAAGAAGCAATTTATGAAGTGGAAGTTTAACAGATGCATTGCTAACGACTGCTAAGCGTGCAAGCCAAATAAATAAGAAAATCGGGCTCCCCACGGCATCATTCCGGAATACAGCACCTCACTTTCATTAAATACCTCCCTCTGGCCTACTTGACTTTTCAGCATGCCTTTTTAATAATGATATTTCAGCAGAATCTGCTCCCTTTCCACCTCCAGCCCCCACACCCATCACCCTCGGAAAATGATGCCCGTAAAATAAAGTGTTATAAATCCAGTGACATTTCCAGTCAAATTAAGTCAGCATTAAGGCAGTGTGTTTACAGTGTGTTCAAAAATCTTGTCTAATATTTACTGTGGTGTAGAGTCCTAAAGGTACGGGAGAGACTGATTTATATTACCAATCCGTCACACCTGCTCCAAGTGAGTCTCGGTGACCTTGTGGCACAGACAGGAATGAAACCTATTCCGCTAGCTATCCATCTTTTTCTGTGATGTACCTCCATCCCAGCAGTTTAGGGGGCAGCTAAGGAGTTTGTGGACCCCATAGGTATGGTGGTATAAAGTCAAGGTGCCACCTATGTCTCCGCAGAAGGCCAGAGAGAAGAACCGTATTCCCATAAAGAATCAAAACGATCTGCGTCTTTAAGAAGCAGATACCATTTATTCAAAATTTCCTCTGTGTGCACCTTCTCTAGGAAACACGCAAGGCTATGTATCATCATGCCACTTATAGAAGCCCAGGGTGAAAAACCAGGCTGAAAAGGAAACTGTGCAACGGTTTGTAAGTAAGTTATTTTATAGAAAAAAACTTAGGTATGCTCGAAACCAGTATCAGGTCAAGGTTAACCTTGTTTAACTGTTGAATTGTTACTAACTGTTGTTTACGGTTACTCAGTTCTTACTACATACCAGTCACACCACCAATATTCTTTGAGAACTAAGATAAGTTACTGTATTATTTCTTCATTGTGATTCATTACTATAAGAGGAAATAACTTTAGTTCTTTCTTTCCAATGTACTTAGAACTGGATTGTTAAGTATAATAACATACTTTTGTTTATGTATTTTAACTAAAACTTCAATAAAAAAGTAAAAAAAAAAAAAAAAAATTGATATATTGCTTCCCTAATGATTTTTTTCTATAAAATCCCTTACTTACAAACCGTTGCACAGTATATTGCCAGAAGTTCGGCTTTATCGTTCAGATCATCCCCCTGGGGATGCTGGCAAAGCCCCATGTGTGCCACCATTTACTCTAGGATCATCACTCCCGGATGACGTCACGGGGAGCGACGATCACCAGAAAAATGGCAGCAATAATGCTCCAGCAGCATTTAAAGGGCAACATTCATTACTGATGGCGATTCCAGTTTGGTGCTCAGACACACTACCAGCAGATTTCTCTTTCAGCATATGTAAGGTGAGGACAATGTTAGTGCTAGTTTAGCCATCCACTGGCTGACAAAAGTTGTGTACAATCTGTCGATCCCTGCTCTACTTTGGACTGATAGAACAACCGATACTCTCTACGGGGTCCTTGTAGATGTTCCATTAGTCTTTCTATAGGGTCATTAAAACCCAATCAAAGCCCCCCTCTCTGCAAGAACTGCACTGCTTGGAAGAGGGTTTGGTACATACCAAAGGATCATGAAAGGGAAGTTGTGTGGGAAAAAATTGCATCATATTAGGTGCATCATCTTATTTTGTATTTTTTATGCAGTTTCCCGTCAATGATTACCATTGACTTGAGACCAAACTCAAACTAAATGTACATAGTATCTTAGTAAGCAACATGTGTAACCACTGGCGTCAACAGCACACAGGGGCAGCAGTAACTAGAACCCAGCTATGATGATGACTAGGGTGTAGGTGTCACAGAGGCCTTCGGCTCTGTTGTACTCCTCCCTGCACCCACTTGTGCTGGCAGGTCAGTAGCAAGGAGAAGGTTAGACCGCATGTGTAGAAGATACTGTCCTGGGGAACTCCCGGTGTGCCTATCTCCCTGATAGATGTTATGTGGGAGGCCCGTGATGGTAGCAGTTGGCCAGTGACACACAGAATGAAGTGGAGATCTTTAAACAACTTACAATTCCTTTTATTGGCAGGCTTCAAACAACAACAGGCTGGCGATAACTCCTTTCTTTGGAGCTACCAGGCTCTAGATTTGGCTGACTGAGGCGATAACTCATACTGTTGGCTTGCATTACTGTCAGTGTGGACCAGTGGTCAGCATTACTGTACAAATTCCTCTATGGAGCCTGATGGGCTCTGCTGCATTAACAAAAAGCTAGCAATGGTATCAGCACACAGAGACAAACTGATCTCTAAATACTAAGACTAAAGTCCCAGTAGTCCAGACAGAGAGATTGGGGGTCATTTACTAAGGGCTCGATTCGCGTTTTCCCGACGTGTTACCCAAATATTTCCGATTTGCGCCGATTTCCCCTGAATTGCCCCAGGATTTTGGTGCACGCAATCGGATTGTGGCACATCGGCGCTGGCATGCACGCGACGGAAATCGGGGGGCGTGGCTGAACGAAAAGCCGACGGATTCGGAAAAACCGCCGCATTTAAAAAAAAAAATCTGTCGCGGAGCTTGCACTTACCTTCACTCAGCCCAGCTCAGTGAACTCCAGTGCGTTCCGATGCTTTTCAGCGCAGCAGCGCTACCTGGACGGCGGAGGAACTAACTTAATAAATCCCGGCCGGACCAGTATCCAGCACAGAGAACGCGCCCCTGGATCGCGAATGGACCGGGTAAGTAAATCTGCCCCAATATCTCTCTGTTTTAGGACTTTCTAGGGTGCCTGCCAATCATAAGCCGGGTAACCTACAGAAAGCTAAATTTAACATAAATACAAAATTAACCCTTTCAGGTTCCAAAGAGTAGATATTCAAGAGAGCACTGTAGTAACCTAATAAGGGGGTCAGTCTGTATAAACAGTTCATTTCCAAATGGCCCAACTCCAGGACTTTACACATGGTGTAGATGGAAAGTAGAATCAGATGATGCTAGGATTGTTTACGTTAAAAAACATAGATCTGCACAGGAGCTGCATACAAAAAGCTAAACCTTTATCATGGAAAATATTTGCAACTTGTTTTTCCATTTAAGATAATAAATTGGAAGACACATTGGAAACTAGACATTAAGATGTGGCAAGGTATGGTGACACTAGCAAGATGTCAGAAGGTGGATGTATAAGAAGGCAAGTCCTCTTCCTGCTTCACAGAATTACCATTAGTGAAGGATTCATTGTACCGTCCATTAATATTTATTAAAGGTGCCATTGTGTTTGCAATCCAACAAATTGAGGAAACAATTAAGAGGTTGCTGAATGTTTTATAACATCTAATAAATGTAATAAATCTCCATCAAGAAACTTGTCACGCAATAGTGGAAGGGTGATTCATTTCATGATGCCAGCTGTGCTAGATTGGTCTGAGATGCCAGTGTTATCTAATTCGCATCTTGGAATATGTGGCACTACTTACTATTGGTGGGTTTATTGTATGGCCAACATATATTATTGTACAAAAGTGCTTTTATAACCAAGTATCAGGGCATTTCCCATTCTGCAGCCTCATTCAAAGCTGTGGTGGCACCGGATGGTACAAATTTGCACAAAGATCATTTGTCATTTTTTACTTTATGGAAAAATATATACACTGTTAGCAGACAAAGCCTGGGCGAGTACATGTGATCGACATTTCATTCACAATCTCCAAGCTCCCATGTTTTACTCTATAAACACTATGGGGCACATTTACTTACCCGGCCTGGAGGAGATCCTGAAAGTGCAATGCACTTTGCCGCTATTCACTTACATCTTTCGCCCGACTTGCTGAATGTGACGCTTCCCCGCTCAGGTCCGCTGCAGTTCACCATCTTCATCCCGATGCATGTAAGTGCTTGGCTTCAGACACAATTTTTAAGTTAAATGCCACGGTTTGTCTGAATCTGTTGGATCATTCGACAGCCCGCCCCCCGATTTGTGTTGCATGAAAGCCTGCACCAAAATCCAATCGCGTGCGACACAATACCATTTTAAATGCGACACAAATTCGAAATTGTTGAATATCCGACATTTGTGGGGTTCGCAGACCCTTAGTAAATGAGCCCCTATATTCCTGCTTTTTTGTGTATACCAGTAAAAAAGGAGCAATTTGTAAAGCAACAAAGTAGAAACAACTTAGAATTTAGAAAGAAACTAAGTAAAAAATTTCAGTGCCCAGCAGAACAGTAACCCCAATTGTTCAGTCAATGTCATAAAGAAGTATCTAAAGTATGGAGAAGGACAAGGAGTCCTGGAAGTGACCAGGGGCGTAACTACAGGTGTACCAGCCATAGCAGCTGCTATGGGGCCCTCAGTAATAGGGGGCCCCGGCACTTGGGGTATTGAGCTTGAATATGCTGTATGTGTGCATCTGTGATGTGTATATGCTGTATGTCTGTGTATAGGATGCATAGGTGTGTATGGTACTGTATGTATGTGTGTATAAGCTGTATGTATGTACATATGGTGTGTATATATTACATGTATATTTTTTAAGCCGTAACTAGGGTCCCATTTAAAAGTCCACTATGGGGCCATACCTCTCCCAGTTACGCCACTGGAAGTGGTGACAATATGATCACCACAGAGTTCTGTCTGTTGTATTACATTCACACATGGCTACACCCATCTGTAGATAGTTCCTGTGGATTGTTCCTCAAGATGCTTTGGACAAACTCCCTGTTCAGTTCCTTCAAAAATGGATCTGATTTTTCTATTATGCATTGTGATAGTTGATAATAATAAACTATAAAATTTTTTAACACTTATAATTCCTTGTACAGCTAAGTCAAAATCTACCATCAAGATTACAGCAGGAAGTGCTCACTGCACAAGTGCTGAGGAAGCAGGGGGGAGGGAGAGAGTGTAACAGTCTGTAAATCCAGATCACAGAACAGTCAGGGTAACCCCCTAAGGCTCATAAGCATAATTGTAAAAATTGAATTTTAGAAGGGAGGAGACCATGGATAACAAATATATGAAGATTACCACAGTCACAGTGTCCAGATCTATAAGTAAGTGTCCCTGGTTTATTATGCCTGATTTTTTATGTAAAATTTCCTTTAACCCCTTCACGACTTGGCCTTTTTTAGTTTTTTCACTTCCATTTTTCACACCCCACCTTCAAAAATCTATAACTTTTTTATTTTTCCACATAAAGAGCTCTGTTATGGCTTATTTTCTGCGTAACAAATTGCACTTCGTAGTGACGGTATTTAATATTCCATGGCGCGTACTGGGAAGCGGGAAAAAAATTCCAAATGCAGTGAAAATGGTGAAAAAACACATTTGCAACGTTTTCTTGTGGGCTTGGATTTCACAGCTTTCACTCTGCGTCCCAAATGACATGTCTACTTTATTCTTTGGGTTGCTACGATCACAGGGATACCACATTTGTACAGGTTTTATAATGTTTTCATACATTTAAAAAAATTAAAACCTCCTGTACAAAATATTTTTTTTGATTTTGCCATCTTCTGGCGCTAATAACTTTTTCATACTTTGGTGCACGAAGCTGTGGGTGGTGTCATTTTTTGCGACTTTTGATGGCGTTTTCATTGCTATCATTGTTAGGACTGTGCGACCTTTTGATCACTTTTTATTAATTTTTTTATATTTTCCAAAATGGCAAAAAAATGTCATTTTTGACTTTGGACGCTATTTTCCGTTACGGGGTTAAACGCAGTGAAAAACCGTTATAATATTTTGATAGATCGGACATTTTCGGACGCGGTGATACCTAATGTGTTTATGATTTTTACTGTTTATTAATATTAATATCAGTTCTAGGGAAAGGGGGGTGATTTGAATTTTTAGGTTTTTTTAATATAATTTTTTTTTTTTTTAACTTTTTTTTACTTTTACTTTAACTATTTTTCAGACTCCCTAGGGTACTTTAACCCTAGGTTGTCTGATCGTTCCTACCATATACTGCCATACTGCAATATGGCAGTATATGGGGATTTTACTCCTCATTCATTACAATGTGCTGATAGCACATTGTAATGAATAGGTTAAAACGAGACAGCTTCGGGCCTTCGTGAGGCCCGATGCTGTCATGGCAACGGATCACCGCTCCCCGTGACGTCAGCATTGCCGGAGGCGATCGCGGTGAAAGCACCCGCGATCGGTGCTACCACCGATCGCGGGTGTTACCGGTAAGCCTTTACTGCAATATGCAGCAAAGACTTACCGGCTATGGAGAGGGCTCGGCCCGCGAGCCCTCTCCATGCACCGGGACCCGGCGCGCGCCGTACTAGTACGGCGCGCGTCGGGAAGGGGTTAAGGTACCCCCAAAGCTGTATCAACGACAGCCTCATAGACAGCTCATACTCTGCTCTGTATGTAAAGCTCTACAGAATATGATGGCACTATAAAAATAAAGATTAATTTAATTTTTATTAGCAAGCTTCATGTACAGTACATCAGCCATTCACATGGGTGTGTTTAGTCTGGGAAATTTTCATATTCATTGTGAAACTTATTAAAGGGTTGGATATATACTTACAGTAGCATCACTGTACCTACAGATTGGACTGTAAAAAGAATTATCATATTATTTGATGGTGGCTGCACAGCTGGGAATGGGAAGGGACAACCCAGATGCCATGACACAGGAGCAGGGAGCTGGAGCAGAGCACAACATGGGAGGAGGGAGCTGGAGCAGAGCACAACATGGGAGCAGGGAGCTGGAGCAGAGCACAACACTGGAGCAGGGAGCTGGAGCAGAGCACAACATGGGAGCAGAGAGATGCAGCAGGGCACAACATGGGAGCAGAGAGCTGGAGTAGAGCACAACATGGGAGCAGGAAGCTGGAGCAGAGCACAACTTGGGAGCAGGGAGCTGGAGCAGGGCACAACACTGGAGCAGGAAACTGGAGCAGAGCACAACATGGGAGCAGGGAGGTGGAGCAGGGCACAACATGGGAGCAGGGAGCTGGAGTAGAGCACAACATGGGAGCAGAAAGCTGGAGCAGAGCACAACTTGGGAGCAGGGAGCTGGAGCAGAGCACAACACGGGAGCAGGGAGCTGGAGCAGAGCACAACACGGGAGCAGAGAGCTGGAGCAGAGCACAACACGGTAGTAGGGAGCTGGAGCAGAGCACAACACGGGAGCAGGGAGATGCAGCAGGGCACAACATGGGAGCAGAGAGCTGGAGTAGAGCACAACATGGGAGCAGGAAGCTGGAGCAGAGCACAACTTGGGAGCAGGTAGCTGGAGCAGAGCACAACACGGGAGCAGGGAGCTGGAGCAGAGCACAACACGGGAGCAGAGAGCTGGAGCAGAGCACAAAACGGTAACAGGGAGCTGGAGCAGAGCACAACACGGGAGCAGGGAGCTGGAGCAGAGCACAACATAGGAGAAAAGAGCTGGAGCAGAGCACAACATGGGAGCAGGAGCAGAGCACAACATGGGAGCAGGGAGCTGGAGCAGAGCACAACATGGGAGCAGAGAGTTGGAGCAGGGCACAACACAGGAGCAGGGAGCTGGAGCAGAGCACAACATGGGAGCAGAGAGCTGGAGCAGGGCACAACGCGGGAGCAGGGAGCTGGAGCAGAGCACAACACTGGAGCAGAGATCTGCAGCAGAACACAACATGAGAGCAGGGAGATGGAGCAAAGCACAACATGGGAGCGGGAGCTGGAGCAGAGCACAACATGGGAGCAGGGAGCTGGAGCAGAGCACAACATGGGAGCAGGGAGCTGGAGCAGAGCACAACATGGGAGCAGGGAGCTGGAGCAGAGCACAACATGGGAGCAGCGAGCTGGAGCAGGGCACAACATGGGAGCAGCGAGCTGGAGCAGGGCACAACATGGGAGAAGGGAGCTGGAGCAGAGCACAACATGGGAGCAGGGAGCTGGAGCAGAGCAAAACATGGGAGCAGGGAGCTGGAGCAGAGCACAACATGGGAGCAGGGAGCTGGATCAGGGCACAACACGGTAGCAGGGAGCTGGAGCAGAGCACAACATGGGAGCAGGGAGCTGGAGCATGGAGCTGGAGCACAGCACAACATGGGAGCAGAGAGCTGCAGCAGAACACAACATGAGAGCAGGGAGATGGAGCAGAGCACAACATGGGAGCAGAGAGTTGGAGCAGGGCACAACACGGGAGCATGGAGCTGGAGCAGAGCACAACACTGGAGCAGAGAGCTGCAGCAGAACAAAACATGAGAGCAGGGAGATGGAGCCAAGCACAACATGGGAGCAGGGAGCTGGAGCAAAGCACAACATGGGAGCAGGGAGCTGGAGCAGAGCACAACATGGGAGCAGGAAGCTGGAGCAGAGCACAACATGGGAGCAGAGAGCTGGAGCAGAGCACAACACGGTAGCAGGGAGCTGGAGCAGAGCACAACACGGGAGCAGGGAGCTGGAGCAGAGCACAAAATGGGAAAATAGAGCTGGAGCAGAGCACAACATGGGAGCAGGGAGCTGGAGCACAACATGGGAGCAGGGAGCTGCAGCAGAGCACAACATGGGAGAAGAGAGCTGGAGCAGAGCACAACATGGGAGCAGGGAGCTGGAGCAGAGCACAACATGGGAGCAGGGAGCTGGAGCAGAGCACAACATGGGAGCAGGGAGCTGGAGCAGGGCACAACATGGGAGCAGGGAGCTTGAGCAGAGCACAACATGGGAGCAGGAAGCTGGAGCAGAGCACAACTTGGGAGCAGGGAGCTGGAGCAGAGCACAACACGGGAGCAGGGAGCTGGAGCAGAGCACAACATGGGAGAAGAGAGCTGGAGCAGAGCACAACACGCTAGCAGGGAGCTGGAGCAGAGCACAACACGGGAGCAGGGAGCTGGAGCAGAGCACAAAATGGGAGAATAGAGCTGGAGCAGAGCACAACAAGGGAGCAGGGAGCTGGAGCACAACATGGGAGCAGGGAGCTGCAGCAGAGCACAACACGGGAGAAGAGAGCTGGAGCAGAGCACAACATGGGAGCAGGGAGCTGGAGCAGAGCACAACATGGGAGCAGGGAGCTGGAGCAGAGCACAACATGGGAGCAGGGAGCTGGAGCAGGGCACAACATGGGAGCAGGGAGCTGGAGCAGAGCACAACATGGGAGCAGGAAGCTGGAGCAGAGCACAACTTGGGAGCAGGGAGCTGGAGCAGAGCACAACACGGGAGCAGGGAGCTGGAGCAGAGCACAACATGGGAGAAGAGAGCTGGAGCAGAGCACAACACGCTAGCAGGGAGCTGGAGCAGAGCACAACACGGGAGCAGGGAGCTGGAGCAGAGCACAACATGGGAGAAAAGAGCTGGAGCAGAGCACAACATGGGAGCAGAGAGTTGGAGCAGGGCACAACACGGGAGCAGGGAGCTGGAGCAGAATACAACATGGGAGCAGAGAGCTGGAGCAGGGCACAACATGGGAGCAGGGAGCTGGAGCAGAGTACAACACTGGAGCAGAGAGCTGCAGCAGAACACAACATGAGAGCAGGGAGATGGAGCAGAGCACAACATGGGAGCAGGGAGCTGGAGCAGAGAGCTGGAGCAGAGCACAACATGGGAGCAGGAGCAGAGCACAACATGGGAGCAGGGAGCTGGAGCAGAGCACAACATGGGAGCAGGGAGCTGGAGCAGGGCACAACATGGGAGAAGGGAGCTGGAGCAGAGCACAACATGGGAGCAGGAAGCTGGAGCAGAGCACAACATGGGAGCAGGGAGATGGAGCAGAGCACAACATGGGAGCAGGGAGCTGGATCAGGGCACAACACGGTAGCAGGGAGCTGGAGCAGAGCACAACATGGGAGCAGGGAGCTGGAGCAGAGAGCTGGAGCAGAGCACAACATGGGAGCAGGGAGCTGGAGCACAGCACAACATGGGAGCAGGGAGATGGAGCAGAGCACAACATGGGAGCAGAGAGTTGGAGCAGAGCACAACACGGGAGCATGGAGCTGGAGCACAGCACAACATGGGAGCAGAGAGCTGCAGCAGAACACAACATGAGAGCAGGGAGATGGAGCAGAGCACAACATGGGAGCAGGGAGCTGGAGCAAAGCACAACATGGGAGCAGGGAGCTGGAGCAGAGCACAACATGGGAGCAGGGAGCTGGAGCAGAGCACAACATGGGAGCAGGGAGCTGGAGCAGAGCACAACACTGGAGCAGGGAGCTGCAACAGAACACAACATGAGAGCACGGAGATGGAGCAGAGCACAACATGGGAGCAGGGAGCTGGAGCAAAGCACAACATGGGAGCAGGGAGCTGGAGCACAGCACAACATGGGAGCAGGGAGATGGAGCAGAGCACAACATGGGAGCAGGGAGCTTGAGCAGAGCACAACACGGGAGCAGGGAGCTGGAGCAGAGCACAACATGGGAGAAGAGAGCTGGAGCAGAGCACAACATGGGAGCAGGGAGCTGAAGCACAACATGGGAGCAGGGAGCTGGAGCAGAGCACAACATGGGAGCAGGGAGCTGGAGCAGGGCACAACACGGGAGCAGGGAGCTGGAGCAGAGCACAACACTGGAGCAGAGAGCTGCAGCAGAACACAACATGAGAGCAGGGAGATGGAGCCAAGCACAACATGGGAGCAGGGAGCTGGAGCAAAGCACAACATGGGAGCAGGGAGCTGGAGCAGAGCACAACATGGGAGCAGGAAGCTGGAGCAGAGCACAACACTTGAGCAGGGAGCTGGGGCAGGGCACAACATACGAGCAGGGAGCTGGAGCAGAGCACAACATGGGAGCAGGGAGCTGGAGCAGAGCACAACATGGGAGCAGGGAGCTGGATCAGGGCACAACACGGTAGCTGGGAGCTGGAGCAGAGCACAACACGGGAGCAGGGAACTGGAGCAGAGCACAACATGGGAGCAGAGAGCTGTAGCAGAGCACAACATGGGAGCAGGGAGCTGGAGCACAGCACAACATGGGAGCAGGGAGATGGAGCGGAGCACAACATGGGAGCAGAGAGTTGCAGCAGGGCACAACAAGGGAGCAGGGAGCTTGAGCAGAGCACAACATGGGAGCAGAGAGCTGGAGCAGAACACAACATGAGAGCAGGGAGATGGAGCAGAGCACAACATGGGAGCAGGGAGCTGGAGCAAAGCACAACATGGGAGCAGGGAGCTGGAGCAGAGCACAACATGGGAGCAGGGAGCTGGAGCAGAGCACAACATGGGAGCAGGGAGCTGGAGCAGAGCACAACACTGGAGCAGGGAGCTGCAGCAGAACACAACATGAGAGCACGGAAATGGAGCAGAGCACAACATGGGAGCAGGGAGCTGGAGCAAAGCACAACATGGGAGCAGGGAGCTGGAGCAGAGCACAACATGGGAGCAGGGAGCTGGAGCAGAGCACAACATGGGAGCAGGGAGCTGGAGCAGAACACAACACTTGAGCAGGGAGCAAGACCTGGAAACAGGCAGCCGCTGCAGAGAATGAAGCAGAAATGGGAAGTTTTAGCCAAGGACAAAACAGGAATAGGGAGCCGGAACAGAGCATAAAATGGGATTAGGGAGCATGAATCAGGAATAAGGAGCTGGAGCACAATACAGGAACTTTTGAAGACCCCTTTAACCAAATTCCCATTGAATTTTATTAAGCTGAGATGTGGAAAACTACAAGGGATAGGTGCAAAAAGTTTATTGAAAAATTGTGTGACTTTTAAATGTACCACGCAGAAAGCACACACCTCCTTACCACTTCATCTCCTTGATATTGTCTCTAGTCACTACTTTATGGTGTGATGATTGATACAAGCTCTTGTGAAGTATGAACAATCTTATTACAGTGTACAAATACTCAGCTATTTCCTTATACACACCTTATACCTTTCCTTTGTATATAGACAAGGAACCTAACACCTTGGTATGCAGAACCTCCCTGGCTCCTCTTATTCTTCTAGAACTGTTGTTCATGTTCCATAGGCTCATGAAGTAAAATGCTCAACCACAACACAATAAAGGGGTTCGCACATGAAAGAAAGTTCTCAAAATTTAACACAACTAAGATAATTTTTTACCCCCTAACTTATACAAAAATATAACTCAGTTTTATTGCTATTTTACCTATATTTTACCTGATGGTCAGTGTAAGTTTCCAGAGTGTGGGAGGGGACTCACTAAGCAATAGTGATGGGAATTACGGCTCTTCTTAGTGATCTGGATCATTAGGCTCCGCTCACTAAGAAGAGACGGCTCTTCTGGCTCCTGAACGGATGATAGGGAGCCACAGGCCAGTCAGTCACCCTACACCACTCCACTTTTAACTCCATTGTATCAGGTTCATGAACAGGAGACGGCTCGATTCCTCTTTGCTATGAGATTCTGTGTGCTGACATTGTGCTTAGATTATAAGGGTACAGGGTTTATGTACATTTTTATTTAGCTTCGGAGCATTCACTTGTATCTGCCACATACCCAAAAAGAGATAAGAGATCAGAGATGATGAGATCCATGAGATGTGTATAACACACAATGACACTCTACTAACTCACCTATAACACACACTCTCAACAATACTATATACCAGCTATAACACACACAAATTCAGCCCTGCTATATGCCTGTTCCCCAGCTATAAAGACCTTGTATTGCTTGCAGATTGCATTATAAGTCTGTTCACTTTGTTTGCCGGCAAGAAGTCTCTGTGAGTGTGAGTTCATCTTGTAACGGAGGGGGGAGAGGCACAGATCTCAATGCATTGTGCAGACATGAGAAGCTATTCATGAGAAGAATCTGTCCTGTCTGACTATAGAAGTTAGAAAATGTACAGTCGAATCCTGGGGCAACCAAAATTGCATATACCAGCACTGATAGAGACAGGTTGGAATTATACCTGCGAATACTGTATTTTTGTTAATAACAATGAATTAGAGAATGGGGCACATTTACTAAGGGTCCACAGACCGTGATTCCGTCGGGTTTTCCCAAATATTCCCGTTTTGTGCCGTCTTGCCTTAAATTGCCCAGGGTTTGTGGCACATCGGTGCCAGCTTACACGTGACAGAAATCGGGGGGCGTAGCCGTTGGACAACCCTACGGATTCGGAAAAACTTCAGAATTTAAAAAACTAAATGTGTCGCAAGATCAAGCACTCACATGCACCAGGAAGAAGAAGGTGAATTACGGTAGACCTCGGCGCGAAAGCAACACCTGCAGGAAATTGGACGCACGACCTTAGTGAATCGGTCACACATGGCGTAAACACATTTTAAATGCATCACAACAGTTGAGAAAAGCAGATTTGCATATTTACATTGCTGTCAATGTGACATTTACAAAATGCATGCATTAACGCAATGTTAACATTGTATTTATGCAAACATTAGTTAACACTATGTTAATGTAAGTGTTAACATCTAGTTAACAGATGTGTTTTGTAAGCACCATGTTAACAGCAATGTAATTATGCAAATCTCCTCTTCTCTGCTGTTGTGATATATGTGAAAACGCATGTGTTGACACCACGTGTGACTTCACCCTTTACACCACACTCGGGTGTGACTAGAGGGCTTAAAAATGCAGGAAACAGTCTTGAATCCAAAATTCCACTCCTGCATATAACCCCCTCACGTGGCTTGTGTCCATGTGGATTTGAGAAATTTGCAATAAAAAGCCTAAAAAAAATGTCACCTGCGAGAACAGGAAAAACTGAACATGTATCACAAGAAAAGAGAGGTGATCATACATAAGGCACAAAAAAGAGCCGCCAAATGTCTCAAAAATTGTCTTTCCTTCTCCCACTGTCCTTTTTTGACAGTATGGCGCACCCCTGGGCATACTGCTAGCTGGTGATTCCCTTCCCAGGATTACCAGGGATATATAATCCCTTAGATGCCATGGTCAGTAATATGCCAGTCACTGGTGTTACTGCCTCATCCTGACTGTGACCTCATAGATACACTATACAGTAGTCACCAACAACCAGTATATCTGTCGCTGTGTCTTAAAGGGTTAAAAAAAAATATTAAAATGTAAAAAAAAAAAATTGACAGTGTTGAATGTTTTTTTTTTCAAATAAAATTATAATAATTTCCAATCAGTATATACTCTACAGATACAGAATATACATCCAGATATACAGTGCAGCTTCTGCGCCCTAGACTCCGAACAAGAAACCTTTGTTTCATTTGATGGAACACTAACGCCCTCTAGTGGTAAGAGAGAATATTTCCAGGTAACACTGTGACCTCCTAGTGATTAGTCCTCGGATAAAGAGATAATGATATTTTTGTTGTATAATCTACATCGCTTGTTTCCCGAAAGTTTATGGAACATGGTGTATGGTATGAGAAGGGCGTCTTTAAGGGTGCCGCCTCGGGCAGCGGAATAGTGATGCACACCCCTGGTTGTAATGTTGTTACTGTATTACAAGTAGTTTTTATATGAATTTCTGTCTGGATGACTGATGAGTTGCATAAGCAAATCCATAACATAGACTTCAGCTTCCTGTAGTCATAGGTCTGCACTCATCACATTCAGACACAATTATAACGACACATCAACAATCTGGAAAAATCAGCCAATATTCTAATTATTATTGTAACTGACCGCAGTTTGTCATACGAAGGCCTTCCACATTACCAGTGCAATGGAGGATAGTCATCACAGCTGCTAATGGGGACTTACAAAAAGGGGGCGCAGGGAAAGTTACCCATATCTCTCTGTGTCGCTGTGCGCTGGTAAGAAGCTGTAGATTGGACCAATGTTTACAGTGATGTCACAGTATAGAGATAATACAGTGATGTCACTGTATACAAATAATACACACAGTGATGTCACAGTAGAGAGATAATACACACAGTGATGTCACAGTACAGGGTAATACGATCCAGAATGTCCAACGAGGATTCGGAGCTGCCGCGATTCACTAAAATCGTGCATCCAATTTCCTGCATGTGTCACTTCCCCGCTGAGGTCCGCCGGAGTTCACCTTCTTCTTCCCGGTGTATGTGAGTGCTGATCTTGCGACACAATTTCATTTTTAAATTCCGCAGTTTGTCCGAATCAGTCGGGTTGTCCCCCGATTTGTGTCGCATGCGCCACAATCCGATCGCGTGCGCCAAAAACCCAGGCCAATTCAGGGCAAAAAGGAAAAATTCTGAAAACTCGATGAAAATGCGTCCAATGTCTGATACACTTAGAACACTCCCTCTCGTTTGTGTAAAAGCCAGCACTCAGGTTATATTCGCATTCGTTAACACTTTTGTTATATGCAACAGAAAAACTTTCTGTGCATAATCAAAATAAAGATGGGCGAATCGTTTCTAATGAATTTGAATTTGTTTGGAATTTAAGGAAAACAGCGGTTCGGCAAGAATCCAGAGTTTACGGCGATTAGTAGGAACAATTTTCTTTCCCCTTTATTAGCAAAATGGGCGCGAGCAAAACTTGTTATGTGGCAAAAGAAAGGAAGACCCTCGATCACATGTGCAGACCTGTAAGCCAATCAGCAACCGGCAGACTTATGTGATGTCACATCCATATAAAAAACTACGGCCATTTGCAATCCCGTCATTTAACACTGCATGTGATGTCTCTAGCGTCTAGCTGCTTGTACTCAGTAGCTAATGGAGTGATTCTTGCTCAAAGTCCGGAGTGTCCGTTTTGGAGGTTCTGCATTACCCAAATTTCAATGATTTATTGTTACTAAAGTTGATATCAAGAAATCTGTGTCAAATCAACATAGTTGATTAACCAATATGTCAGACAGAGAGGTGGCAGGTGTAGCAGGCACAGGTCTCAGCACAGTAAGGGGACCTCGCAGCAGGGGTGACTCTGTGAGGCCAGAAGTGCCGGTGTCATCTAGCAGCAGTGTGTTGATGAACAACCCAAAGGTTCTCGATTGGTTGACTAGGTCACTCACTTTCTTCCAAATGACATCTGACAACCCCAGCCAAGAGTCCGTGGGTTTGTCAGATACAACCCTTAGTTGGCATGGCCCAGGAGCAGGTCAGCGGCCCTCACCTGTCCTCAACCTGCCTCTGTCCTGTTCATTTCCCTCAGCCAGAGATCTACTAGGTGGTCTGGGCTCAGCACCACTATACAAGGACAAACTCTTTGAGGACCGTGAGCAGCTGCTGCCGTAACCTCCACACTTTGTCATTGTGCCACACTGTGGCCTACCTAGTTGCTGCCACCTCTATAACATGTCATTGTGCTACTCTGCTACCTACTCATGCTTCTGCCAACTGACCGCTGTTTCACTGGAACACCCTGTGATTTCCATAATGCTGTTTTCACTCCTGTTTTTGGCTTTAACAATACTGATGGATTATTGACCGATTGAAAGCGGACACTGAAGGATGAAATGAAGGGGTTTCTACATGTATCCGCGTTTTACAGAACAGGTTCTGTCGTAATCTATGGAATCATCTGATGTCAGTGTAAAAAGAGTGCACTCTTTGATGTTATAGTGGGATCTTGGCCCTCAGCTCGGTCCTTTCGAGCTGGCACAGACGTTACCTTGTCAGGCTGCGTTCCCGCTTCGCTTATTTGGGGAAGTTGGCCTCTGTAAGTGCACATGAAAGTGAAGAGTGAAGCGATTCCAAGAGCCGCGGCTGTCATGTGCGTGTCATACTAAAACACAGCATTGTTTGAAGCTCCCTATGCATATTTAAGCATGGCAAAATGCTCTACAACACCCTACAGGCTCTCTGCTTTCTGCTCTCTGTTTCTTTTTTTTTTTTTTATGTAATTCATCATGATTCGTTTCGGGTTGAATTTTTCAAAATTCGCCCATCTCTGCTCAAGGTCCAATAAACTCATATACACATATTTATGGTCATGGGACATGGTATGTCACTCATTAACTATACAGTGAAATATATTGGATTCTTCCATCTGAACAGTAGATCTGATCACCCGTCATCTGTTATATAACTCCTATGTAAGTATGTGACAGCCTCTAAGCATATAGTTTTATAGACAGAGGTTAGAATGGATTTGCTATATATTTGGGGAGTATACGCAGAGGCTTTAGCTGTTACCAGCATCTGTCTCCTGAAGAATCCAGCTGTGCGTCTTTGCTTTCTTGAGGTGATTAACATTTCCTTAAATTTCCCATAATCAGCTCTCAGACTAGACTGTCAGCATCCATAAAACTGCTGTTCCTCAGCAGAAAAGTCTTCAGATAGTTGGGGTGTTGCCTGACATTCAGGCAGATGGTTGGGTTATCCAGAGGCATTGAGATCAAGGTCTGATTTTAGAGTGGACCAGCCAATTGTGGAGAGATATTTTTATCTGCAACCTCAAGCATAGATAAAATTTGGGTCTCCTGATTATATCATTCTGCTCCAAGTTTCAGAGCAGCAGTATATCTTCCAAAACTTTAATACCGTATCATTGTCCTGAGGTTGCCAATGCAATTTAAAGCACCTGGAGAAATATTGCAAATTGGGACAACAAGATTTCCCTTAATCCCTAAAGGCAGTTGTATGCAGGGGTGGGATCTGACCGGCCTACCCCGACTTGTGCGAGCCGGTTGATAAAATCACAGCTGACCCGAGGCGGGGAGAAGCAGGGTAGATTGTCGGCTCCCTCCCCTGTCATGGTGCTCTGCTGCTCTCCATGCACCACAAGGGCTGACTGACTCGATATAAACTTCAGAACAGATGAGGTCGGCACTTTTTGTTTCACCAGAAATCTGGAATCCTTTATTCAAACATGGTGACACAGCAAGTTACAGGTATTAACACATAGGTGCAGAAAAAAGCATCTTCTTACGCATTTCTGACCAATAAGGTCCTTAGTCATAGATGACTGACTGACTGACTTGATACTGAGGGGACTTAATACTGAGGGGACAGCACTTGCTCCTGGGTGGGGGCAGCACTAAAATTATTGGTGGCATCACTGTCTTTATTTATTACTGGAGCTAGCACTGTGACTACTTGGGGCAGCACTGGCTACTAGGGACAGCACCTTGGACTGCTGGCATGTTGGGGTCAACTGCAGGACTTCAAGATACTGGGTGTAGCACTAGGACTACTGGGGGTCAAGCATTGTGTCTACAGTGGCCAAGCACTATGACTACAGTTGGCAGCCACTATGACTTGTAAGTACAACCACTGAGGACAAGCTCTGTAATTATTGGGGGCAGGTGCTCTGGTGGCTGGCAGTGTGACTATTGGCTACTGTGTGGAGGCAATGTGACTATATTGGCTACAGTGTTGGCCCTTGTTACTATTTGGAATAATGTGACAATGTTACTATATTGTTAGAGAACAGTATGAGTTTTTGATAAGAATACATGTAAGAAACAACATAGCAATAATATAAATATACAAAATACATCAAAAAGCTATATATTATAGTTTGTGCCATTCAGATAGTTTATATATGGTGCTTGTTTATTCACTACCCCCTGTCCCTTATCCTCCCTTTCTCCCTTGACCGCTACAACATTCAAATTTTTGTGATGCTAAATTTACCGGAGATGATTTTGTGCTGATATTACAAAGAAGCTCACAGTAATGCTCTCAATATTTATATACGGAGCGTGATCCTGATACTGTTATGTATATATTATTTTGTATTTTATTGATCATCTTCTCCTCTTCCTGCCCGAGCGCATCACAATGAAGAGGAGGCGTCGCGGCCACGTGACATCATAGTGTATGCGCTGTGCGGGCAGGAAGTGGAATATACAGAGCCGCAAGGAGAAGATGGAGACGCGAGGCCATGGAGAAGAAGACGAAGGTAAGTATAGATTTTCTACTCCTGCTGCTAGTGGCCATTTCTATAAAGGAGGACACTGCCGGTGGCCATTTTATTAGAGTAGCGTCTGCAATGCTTACCCTAGGGCAGTGGTGGCGAACCAATGGCACGGGTGCCAGAGGTGGCACTCAGAGGCCTTTCTGTGGGCACCCAGGCCTTCACCCAAGCACCAGCTGCCAGGACTACACGAGAAGTTGTGGATAGAGATGGATTATCATTGGAGCTCCTGCTCTGGGTCCCCTAATTCTTCCTCTTCAGGGCACCCTGGAAGGAAGCTATAATTCAAATTTCTCCATCTTCTTTCTATTGTTTTGGTGTCCTCAGGACGCCAATACGATTGAAACTTGTGAAACAGCTGGGATCAATAGGTTACTGCTGAAATTGTCATGTTGGCACTTTGCGAAATAAAAGCAGGTTTTGTTTGTAGGTTGGGCACTCTGTCTCTAAAAGGTTAGCCATCAGTGCCCTAGGGGCTTATACTCCAGTCAATAACATCTCCCAGTTTTTTTTTGTGGTAAAATTAGGTGCTCGAGTATTTACAGTATGAGGTGGAGCTCGGCTGCAGAGCCCAAAGGCCGGCCAACCAGGGGCAGCATCCACATCTCCTCCACTGTCTGGGAGATCTGGTCTGGATGGTAGTCTGGGTGGAGGGTTTCATGCAGTCAGGGAATGTGATCGGCTTTCCTAGATAGATGGGTTATATGAGCACATAGGAAGTTCATCATTAAATTACTTTTATGAACAGTACAAGGTAAAGGACAGGAGGGTAACTTGAGGGGGTGCAGAGGGTACAGTCGCAACCGGGCCCAAGAGGGTTTGGGGGCCCATAAGGTCTCACTTTCCCATATGAGAAGACTATTACTATAAACCATACATTATAGTCGGGGCCCTGGCACAAACTTTGCACTGGGGCCCATCAGCTTCTAGTTATGCCACTGGTAAAGGATATAGAGGATATAGAATATTAAGGGTAGTCCTTAGGTTCTAACATCCGGGCACATGTTGGTTTGGACGCTGAGGGGCCCTAGTCATGTGAACAGCTCAGGGCCCATATGACACTTAATCTGCCTCTGGATGTCATACTCGATCCCAGAGTAGGGAGCCTGTTAATAAAAATTTGATTCCCTCCCCTAGATGTATGGGATGCAAATTCGACCCATCTACAAATATGAGGAACTGCAATCGAGAGGAGCTGATGTTAATGAAAGCCAGACGTCTGTGTGAAACCCTAAATGAATGAAGTCACACCTTGTGCGGAGAAATGTAAAGTACCTGACACCATGATGAACAGCTCTCTGTTTGCAGACACATTTCCTGATGAGTAAGGGATCATTTATGTTGGCGTGGCACAGACTGCAGAATAAGGAAGCCCTGCGGGAGGAAACATATTAAAATTTAACCCTTATGCCACCTCAATCTTATGTTCCAGACTGAATTGTATTAAAGCAGAATGACGGGTGGTAATCCCCTGTGACACCAGTCGTACGGCCGGACCGCCCTGCCTTGTCCTTCAGCTCTCGGCGTCTCTTATGTCAGTCATTCTCATGTCAGTTACACGGTAAGATCAAGTGAGACCGATGACAAGCCCTGCTCCGCCAGCAGACAAATTATCACTGAATAGGTGATTAACTCTTGTGAAATCAGCAGCCATGTCTTATAGGTGAGCACATCACCCTCTGCAGACAGTGACTTGTTCATGCTGCATTCTCTATGAAGGTTGGTACATTTTCCACAACATATTTAAGTAGGTTTAAAAGTATGTGGCCATATAAAAACTAAATTTGGGTTATTAAAGTTGTTGTACAGTATAAAAAACATGTGCGCTTTCTTTTTTGGTGCCACACCTTTTCATAGGTCGGAGCTCTGCTGTATTGAATGGAATGGAGTTGAGCTGTAACATCACCTGCAATTATAGAAGTGGATCTGTCATTAGGACAAGACAACCATTTTTTACTTATGGTCTACGATACCTTAACCATATATTTGGATTATGATGTATGTGCAGTGGCCATATGCTGTAACTACATCCGCATATCCCATTGAAATGTATAGGAGCTGAGCTTGCAGTTACAGCTTCTAACCACTGCACGTTGCATGGAGCTATTTTTTGCTCTGTAATCTGTGTCCATCCTCGGCCATATTTAGTGCAGGGGCTGGTTGTTGACTCCATACTGATGGGCTATGATCAGATATTAATAGCTAATTTTGAAATCAGTACAACTTCCTGGACTCCAGTAGAGGAATAACAATATTCCCAAACTCAGTCTTGATCTGCAAAAGCAGTGAAATACATTAAAAGTAGTATATACATGATATCACATAATAGTCAAGTCATTTTCCATAAAGTGGCAAATGTTCATGTCAAACATATCTTCTGCTATTCATTTGTAAATGTCAGAGTACAGGCAGGAGGATTGATCCTGCGTGACTCACATCTCCCAATTACATCTCCCAGAGACAGCCATCACATAAAGAGATGAATCACATCTCCTCTCTATATACAGCAGCGACCAACGGGCTGGCCGAAACTCTTCATGGCGTTGTCTTGTGATATCACATGAGGATCTCCGGCAGGTTATCCGGCCTGGGGGAGATTTTGGGATCTACAGACTCAGTTATAGTCTGCACTATTCTTTTGGAGCAATGAAGGGCGGATGTGAAGCAAGTGACAATGAATCCCAATAAATCTATGCAGTGATTGGGTCAATGTCTTTGTAATAACAGGAGATTTCCATAAGAAATGCGCAGTTACCTCTGTGAATTCTCATTTCTGAGTATAATGTTTGATGTCATATACATAGATGATGTACATCTGTAAGTCTGTTACCAGCCAATCTTTTCTACTGTAGAGCTATGACTTTGCCTATGACTCGCGTGATGCCGCGCATGCGCAGTCTCCAGCCTCTTCTGCGCCATAGGTCTGTGCGTTGTGCATGTGTTGTGTCTGTATGACTAGGTGAAGATTTGTGGTGGACTGCCTAAAGGGTTATTCCCATCTTCTATATGCCTAATAGGTGCGGGTCCCACCTTTGAGGAACCTCATGGTGAAATGCACCTTAGGGTGCTGAGGTTGGGGTCATTTAAAGTGGACTGATGTTTATTGCTCTATTTGGTGCATAGATGTTACATAGTCGGGGCAGGGATATGCTTATATAACTTGGTATTGATATTATTGGTACACTGTCTAAGTATGTGTAACCGTGTGCCTGGATATAATTATAAAGGTTTTATGTTATTTTTTTTGCACACAACTTGTATAATTTGTGATGTATTACTGATAGAGATGAGCGAACACTAAAATGCTCGGGTACTCGTTATTCGAGACAAACTTTTCCCGATGCTCGAGTGCTCGTCTCGAATAACGAACCCCATTGAAGTCAATGGGAGACTCGAGCATTTTTCAAGGGGACCAAGGCTCTGCACAGGGAAGCTTGGCCAAACACCTGGGAACCTCAGAAAAGGATGGAAACACCACGGAAATGGACAGGAAACAGCAGGGGCAGCATGCATGGATGCCTCTGAGGCTGCCTAATCGCACCATTATGCCAAAATTATGGGCAACAGCATGGCCATGACAGAGTGACAGAATGAAGCTAGATAGCATCTAAAACATCCAATAATTGACCCTGACACTATAGGGGACGGCATGCAGAGGCAGCGGCAGCAGCGGAAGGCTAGAGAGTGGCATGGCGACATACCCTAAATGGACTCAGGCTTCAAACCAATGGGTGGCAGAGAGGAACCAAAGGAGGTGAGCAAGAAGCGCTCAAATAATATCGGTACATGATAAAAGTTTGCCAGTATATTTTGTGGATTACACAGCAGGGTGGCGACAAAGTTAACATGGAAGCCATGAAAACAACCCAAAATTCTGCCTGACACAGCTCGTTTGATAAGGGGACCATGTATGGAGGCAGTGAACTAGTAGTAGATTAAAGGTGCTGCAGTTAAAACTATGTTAGTTGGATCTTGGCATGGAGCTGGCGCTCCGCTGCCAGGCGAGCTTTCGCCAATCCAAGCCCCTGTCTATAGGCTACTCCCCAAACAGCACTTCTAAGAACCTTTTGTATAAGATCAAGTGTAGTAGCGTTCTTATAAGTTTAGGATATGGCGGGTGAGGGGAATGTAAACAGATGCGCAAGAAGCGCTGAAATAATATCCCTAAATGGTAAAAGTTTGCAAGTATATTTTGTGGATTACACAGCAGGGTGGCGACAAAGTTAACAACTTTGATGTGGAATGCCCTGTAATAGCTCTTGGGCGGTGTGCCTTTTATCGCCTAGGCTCAGCAGTTTGAGCACCGCCTGCTGTGCCTAGAGCTACCGACTGATGGCGCCATGCCCACGGATGGTAATTCGGAGGAGGAGGAGGTGGAGGAGGGGTGGGAGGAGGTATAGTAGGCCTTTGAGACCTGGACCGAGGTAGGCCCCGCAATTCTCTGCATCGGCAGTATATGACCAGCCCCAGGGTCAGACTCGGTCCCAGCCTGCACCAAGTTAAGTGTAGTAGCGTTCTTATAAGTTTGGGATATGGCGGGTGAGGGGAATGTAAACAGATGCGCAAGAAGCGCATGATGCGCATGGAGCTGGCGTTCCGCTGCCAGGCGAGCTTTCGCCAATCCAAGCCCCTGTCTCTAGGCTACTCCCCAAACAGCACTTCTAAGAACCTTTTGTATAAGATCAAGTGTAGTAGCGTTCTTATAAGTTTGGGATATGGCGGGTGAGGGGAATGTAAACAGATGCGCAAGAAGCGCTGAAATAATATCCCTAAATGGTAAAAGTTTGCCAGTATATTTTGTGGATAACACAGCAGGGTGGCGACAAAGTTAACAACTTTGATGTGGAATCCATGAAAACAACCCAAATTTCTGCCTGACACACCTCGTTTGATAAAGGGACGATGTATGGAGGCAGCTATATGGACGACTTTTGGAGGTAGCAATGGAGACAACGTGTGGAGGCTGCTATGGAGACAATTTAATTTGGATAGTGCCTGTATGTGGCAGTCCCAAACATTTTTCAAACCAGAGGAGCAGGTAGGTGGCCCTCCAGTAAAATGGGATAGATTGAGTGCCTGTATGTGGCAGTCCCAAAAATGTTTCAAACCAGAGGAGCAGGTAGGTGGCCCTCCAGTAAAATGGAATAGATTGAGTGCCTGTATGTGGCAGTCCCAAAAATTCTTCAAACCAGAGGAGCAGGTAGGTGGCCCTCCAGTAAAATGGAATAGATTGAGTGCCTGTATGTGGCAGTCCCAAAAATTGTTCAAACCAGAGGAGCAGGTAGGTGGCCCTGCAGTAAAATGGAATAGATTGAGTGCCTGTATGTGGCAGTCCCAAAAATTGTTCAAACCAGAGGAGCAGGTAGGTGGCCCTGCAGTAAAATGGAATAGATTGAGTGCCTGTATGTGGCAGTCCCAAAAATGTTTCAAACCAGAGGAGCAGGTAGGTGGCCCTCCAGTAAAATGGAATAGATTGAGTGCCTGTATGTGGCAGTCCCAAAAATTGTTCAAACCAGAGGAGCAGGTAGGTGGCCCTGCAGTAAAATGGAATAGATTGAGTGCCTGTATGTGGCAGTCCCAAAAATGTTTCAAACCAGAGGAGCAGGTAGGTGGCCCTCCAGTAAAATGGAATAGATTGAGTGCCTGTATGTGGCAGTCCCAAAAATTGTTCAAACCAGAGGAGCAGGTAGGTGGCCCTGCAGTAAAATGGAATAGATTGAGTGCCTGTATGTGGCAGTCCCAAAAATGTTTCAAACCAGAGGAGCAGGTAGGTGGCCCTCCAGTAAAATGGGATAGATTGAGTGCCTGTATGTGGCAGTCCCAAAAATGTTTCAAACCAGAGGAGCAGGTAGGTGGCCCTCCAGTAAAATGGAATAGATTGAGTGCCTGTATGTGGCAGTCCCAAAAATTCTTCAAACCAGAGGAGCAGGTAGGTGGCCCTCCAGTAAAATGGAATAGATTGAGTGCCTGTATGTGGCAGTCCCAAAAATGTTTCAAACCAGAGGAGCAGGTAGGTGGCCCTCCAGTAAAATGGAATAGATTGAGTGCCTGTATGTGGCAGTCCCAAAAATTCTTCAAACCAGAGGAGCAGGTAGGTGGCCCTCCAGTAAAATGGAATAGATTGAGTGCCTGTATGTGGCAGTCCCAAAAATTGTTCAAACCAGAGGAGCAGGTAGGTGGCCCTGCAGTAAAATGGAATAGATTGAGTGCCTGTATGTGGCAGTCCCAAAAATTGTTCAAACCAGAGGAGCAGGTAGGTGGCCCTGCAGTAAAATGGAATAGATTGAGTGCCTGTATGTGGCAGTCCCAAAAATGTTTCAAACCAGAGGAGCAGGTAGGTGGCCCTCCAGTAAAATGGAATAGATTGAGTGCCTGTATGTGGCAGTCCCAAAAATTGTTCAAACCAGAGGAGCAGGTAGGTGGCCCTGCAGTAAAATGGAATAGATTGAGTGCCTGTATGTGGCAGTCCCAAAAATGTTTCAAACCAGAGGAGCAGGTAGGTGGCCCTCCAGTAAAATGGAATAGATTGAGTGCCTGTATGTGGCAGTCCCAAAAATTGTTCAAACCAGAGGAGCAGGTAGGTGGCCCTGCAGTAAAATGGAATAGATTGAGTGCCTGTATGTGGCAGTCCCAAAAATGTTTCAAACCAGAGGAGCAGGTAGGTGGCCCTCCAGTAAAATGGGATAGATTGAGTGCCTGTATGTGGCAGTCCCAAAAATGTTTCAAACCAGAGGAGCAGGTAGGTGGCCCTCCAGTAAAATGGAATAGATTGAGTGCCTGTATGTGGCAGTCCCAAAAATTCTTCAAACCAGAGGAGCAGGTAGGTGGCCCTCCAGTAAAATGGAATAGATTGAGTGCCTGTATGTGGCAGTCCCAAAAATTGTTCAAACCAGAGGAGCAGGTAGGTGGCCCTGCAGTAAAATGGAATAGATTGAGTGCCTGTATGTGGCAGTCCCAAAAATGTTTCAAACCAGAGGAGCAGGTAGGTGGCCCTCCAGTAAAATGGGATAGATTGAGTGCCTGTATGTGGCAGTCCCAAAAATGTTTCAAACCAGAGGAGCAGGTAGGTGGCCCTCCAGTAAAATGGAATAGATTGAGTGCCTGTATGTGGCAGTCCCAAAAATGTTTCAAACCAGAGGAGCAGGTAGGTGGCCCTCCAGTAAAATGGAATAGATTGAGTGCCTGTATGTGGCAGTCCCAAAAATTCTTCAAACCAGAGGAGCAGGTAGGTGGCCCTCCAGTAAAATGGAATAGATTGAGTGCCTGTATGTGGCAGTCCCAAAAATTGTTCAAACCAGAGGAGCAGGTAGGTGGCCCTGCAGTAAAATGGAATAGATTGAGTGCCTGTATGTGGCAGTCCCAAAAATTTTTTAAAACAGAGGACCGGGTAGGTGGCCCTCCAGAAAAATGGAATAGATTGAGTGCCTGTATGTGGCACTCACAAAAATTGTTTCAAACAGAGGACCGGGTAGGTGGCCCTCCAGAAAAATTAAATGCATGAAGTACTATAGCAAGAGCCAGTGGGCCCTGTCAAAAAATAGCCATTTTCCTCTGCTTTACTGTACAAAGAGGAGGAGAAGGAGGAAAATGAGGAGGAGGAGGAGGAGTGGATCAATTATTCAGGTTGAGCTTCCTTCACCTGGTGGAGATTGGAAATTCTGAGAAATCCAGCCTTTATTCATTTTAATAAGCGTCAGCCTGTCAGCGCTGTCAGTCGACAGGCGTGTACGCTTATCGGTGATGATGCCACCAGCTGCACTGAAAACCCGCTCGGACAAGACGCTAGCGGCAGGGCAGGCAAGAACCTCCAAGGCGTACAGCGCCAGTTCGTGCCACATGTCCAGCTTTGAAACCCAGTAGTTGTAGGGAGCTGTGTGATCATTTAGGACGATGGTATGATCAGCTACGTACTCCCTCACCATCTTTCTGTAAAGATCAGCCCTACTCTGCCGAGACTGGGGACAGGTGACAGTGTCTTGCTGGGGTGACATAAAGCTGGCAAAAGCCTTGTAAAGCGTACCCTTGCCAGTGCTGGACAAGCTGCCTGCTCGCCTACTCTCCCTCGCTACTTGTCCCGCAGAACTACGCACTCTGCCGCTAGCGCTGTCAGAAGGGAAATACTGTTTCAGCTTGTGCACCAGGGCCTGCTGGTATTCATGCATTCTCACACTCCTTTCCTCTCCAGGGATGAGAGTGGGAAGATTTTGCTTGTACCGTGGGTCCAGGAGAGTGAACACCCAGTAATCGGTGCTGGAATAAATTCTTTGAACGCGAGGGTCACGGGATAGGCAGCCTAGCATGAAATCTGCCATATGCGCCAGAGTACCAACGCGTAAGAATTCACTCCCCTCACTGGCCTGACTGTCCATTTCCTCCTCCTCCAACTCCTCCAACTCCTCTTCTTCTGCCCATACACGCTGAACAGTGAAGGACTCAACAATGGTCCCCTCTTGTGTCTCGCCAACATTCTCCTCCTCTTCCTCCTCATCCTCCTCCACCTCCACCTCCTCCGATATGCGCTGAGAAACAGACCTCAGGGTGCTTTGGCTATCAACAAGGGAATATTCTTCCCCCGTCTCTTGTGACGAGCGCAAAGCTTCCGACTTCATGCTGACCAGAGAGTTTTTCAACAGGCCAAGCAGCGGGATGGTGAGGCTGATGATGGCGGCATCGCCACTGACCATCTGTGTTGACTCCTCAAAGTTACTCAGCACCTGACAGATATCAGACATCCACGTCCACTCCTCATTGTAGACTTGAGGAAGCTGACTGACCTGACTACCAGTTCTGGTGGAAGTTGACATCTGGCAGTCTACAATCGCTCTGCGCTGCTGGTAAACTCTGGATAACATGGTCAGTGTTGAATTCCACCTCGTGGGCACGTCGCACAACAGTCGGTGAGCGGGCAGTTGGAGGCGGCGCTGCGCTGCCCTGAGAGTGGCAGCATCTGGGCTGGACTTCCTGAAATGCGCACAGATGAGGCGCACCTTCGTGAGCAAATCAGACAGATTGGGGTATGTCTTGAGGAAACGCTGCACTATCAGATTTAACACATGGGCCAGGCATGGCACATGTGTCAGTCTGCCGAGTTGCAGAGCCGCCACCAGGTTACGGCCGTTGTCACACACAACCATTCCCGGCTTGAGGTTCAGCGGTGCCAGCCACAGATCAGTCTGCGCCGTGATGCCCTGTAATAGCTCTTGGGCGGTGTGCCTTTTGTCGCCTAGGCTCAGCAGTTTGAGCACCGCCTGCTGTCGCTTAGCGACGGCACTGCTGCTGTGCCTAGAGCTACCGACTGATGGCGCCGTGCCCACGGATGGTAGTTCGGAGGAGGAGGTGGAGGAGGGGTGGGAGGAGGAGGAGGCATAGTAGGCCTGAAACACCTGGACCGAGGTAGGCCCCGCAATCCTCGGCGTCGGCAGTATATGAGCAGCCCCAGGGTCAGACTCGGTCCCAGCCTCCACCAAGTTAACCCAATGTGCCGTCAGCGATATATAGTGGCCCTGCCCGGCAGCACTCGTCCACGTGTCCGTGGTCAGGTGGACCTTGTCAGAAACGGCGTTGGTCAGGGCACGGATGATGTTGTCTGACACGTGCTGGTGCAGGGCTGGGACGGCACATCGGGAAAAGTAGTGGCGGCTGGGGACCGAATACCGAGGGGCGGCCGCCGCCATGAGGTTGCGAAAGGCCTCGGTCTCTACTAGCCTATAGGGCAGCATCTCCAGGCTAAGCAATCTCGAGATGTGCACATTAAGGGCTTGGGCGTGCGGGTGGGTTGCACTATATTTGCGTTTCCGCTCCAGCGTCTGGGGTATGGAGAGCTGAACGCTGGTGGATGCTGTGGAGGATCGTGGAGGCGACGATGGGGTTTTTGTGCCAGGGTCCTGGGCAGGGGGCTGACTAGCAGCTGACACAGGGGAAGGAGCAGTGGTGTGCACGGCCGGAGGTGAACGGGCTTGTTGCCACTGAGTGGGGTGCTTAGCATTCATATGCCTGCGCATACTGGTGGTAGTTAAGCTAGTAGTGGTGGAACCCCTGCTGAGCCTGGTTTGGCAAATGTTGCACACCACAGTCCGTCGGTCATCCGGTGTTTCCTTAAAGAACCTCCAGACTTCTGAAGATCTAGCCCTCGCCGCAAGAGCCCTCGCCACGGGAGCTTCACTAGTTGACACATTTGGCGCTGATGCACCAGCTCTGGCCCTGCCTCTCCGTCTGGCCCCACCACTGCCTCTTCCAACCTGTTCAGGTCGAGGACTCTCCTCCGTCTCAGAAGCACTGTGTTCACCCGGCCTCTCAACCCAGCTTGGGTCTGTCACCTCATCATCCTCCGATCCCTCAGTCTGCTCCCCCCTCGGACTTCCTGCCCTGACAACAACTTCCCCACTGTCTGACAACCGTGTCTCCTCATCGTCGGACACCTCTTTACACACTTCCACTACGTCAAGAAGGTCATCATCACCCACAGACTGTGACTGGTGGAAAACCTGGGCATCGGAAAATTGCTCAGCAGCAACCGGACAAGTGGTTTGTGACTGTGGGAAGGGTCCAGAAAACAGTTCCTCAGAGTATGCCGGTTCAAATGCCAAATTTTCCTGGGAGGGGGCAGACTGGGGGGGAGGAGGCTGAGGTGCAGGAGCTGGAGGAGTGGGGATTTCGGTGACATGGGTGGACTGCGTGGAAGACTGACTGGTGGTGGACAAATTGCTCGAAGCATTGTCAGCAATCCACGACATCACCTGTTCGCACTGTTCTGGCCTCAACAGTGCTCTACCACGAGTCCCAGTAACTTCAGACATGAACCTAGGGAGTGTAGCTCTGCGGCGTTCCCCTGCTCCCTCATCAGCAGGTGGTGTCTCACCCCGCCCAGGACCACGGCCTCTGACCCCTGCAGTAGTTGGACGCCCACGTCCCCGCCCTCGTCCTCTACCCCTAGCCCTCGGGTTAAACATTTTTAAAATGAGAGTTATAACTTTTTTTTTTTTTTTACTTCTTTTTGTTTTTTTTTGTGTTTTTTTGTGTTTTTTGTTTTTTTTTGAGTTTTTAAAACCAAACAATCCTATCCTATTGCTATGGCTATTTTCTAGCCAAGTATCAAAGGAAGCACACTACTATGCCAGATGAGATGACACTGAGTTATTGCCTAATAGAAATCCAACCCCTACTGAATTTTGCCACTTCGGCCTTTGCTATGGATATGTGCGCCACTAAGCGCAGAACACAGCGGTCGCAAGTCTCACTACAAATTGCTCAGAATTGGCAAGTACATGCACTGCAGAAACTACAGCCACCAGCAGATCAACCAGAAATCAAATATATAGAACGCTACTGTAGGCTTCAAGAAGCTGTTTGTATTCTCCTATGGCTATTTTCTAGCCAAGTATCAAAGGAAGCACACTACTATGCCAGATGAGATGACACCGAGTTATTGCCTAATAGAAATCCAACCCCTACTGAATTTTGCCACTTCGGCCTTTGCTATGGATATGTGCGCCACTAAGCGCAGAACACAGCGGTCGCAAGTCTCACTACAAATTGCTCAGAATTGGCAAGTACATGCACTGCAGAAACTACAGCCACCAGCAGATCAACCAGAAATCAAATATATAGAACGCTACTGTAGGCTTCAAGAAGCTGTTTGTATTCTCCTATGGCTATTTTCTAGCCAAGTATCAAAGGAAGCACACTACTATGCCAGATGAGATGACACTGAGTTATTGCCTAATAGAAATCCAACCCCTACTGAATTTTGCCACTTCGGCCTTTGCTATGGATATGTGCGCCACTAAGCGCAGAACACAGCGGTCGCAAGTCTCACTACAAATTGCTCAGAATTGGCAAGTACATGCACTGCAGAAACTACAGCCACCAGCAGATCAACCAGAAATCAAATATATAGAACGCTACTGTAGGCTTCAAGAAGCTGTTTGTATTCTCCTATGGCTATTTTCTAGCCAAGTATCAAAGGAAGCACACTACTATGCCAGATGAGATGACACCGAGTTATTGCCTAATAGAAATCCAACCCCTACTGAATTTTGCCACTTCGGCCTTTGCTATGGATATGTGCGCCACTAAGCGCAGAACACAGCGGTCGCAAGTCTCACTACAAATTGCTCAGAATTGGCAAGTACATGCACTGCAGAAACTACAGCCACCAGCAGATCAACCAGAAATCAAATATATAGAACGCTACTGTAGGCTTCAAGAAGCTGTTTGTATTCTCCTATGGCTATTTTCTAGCCAAGTATCAAAGGAAGCACACTACTATGCCAGATGAGATGACACTGAGTTATTGCCTAATAGAAATCCAACCCCTACTGAATTTTGCCACTTCGGCCTTTGCTATGGATATGTGCGCCACTAAGCGCAGAACACAGCGGTCGCAAGTCTCACTACAAATTGCTCAGAATTGGCAAGTACATGCACTGCAGAAACTACAGCCACCAGCAGATCAACCAGAAATCAAATATATAGAACGCTACTGTAGGCTTCAAGAAGCTGTTTGTATTCTCCTATGGCTATTTTCTAGCCAAGTATCAAAGGAAGCACACTACTATGCCAGATGAGATGACACCGAGTTATTGCCTAATAGAAATCCAACCCCTACTGAATTTTGCCACTTCGGCCTTTGCTATGGATATGTGCGCCACTAAGCGCAGAACACAGCGGTCGCAAGTCTCACTACAAATTGCTCAGAATTGGCAAGTACATGCACTGCAGAAACTACAGCCACCAGCAGATCAACCAGAAATCAAATATATAGAACGCTACTGTAGGCTTCAAGAAGCTGTTTGTATTCTCCTATGGCTATTTTCTAGCCAAGTATCAAAGGAAGCACACTACTATGCCAGATGAGATGACACCGAGTTATTGCCTAATAGAAATCCAACCCCTACTGAATTTTGCCACTTCGGCCTTTGCTATGGATATGTGCGCCACTAAGCGCAGAACACAGCGGTCGCAAGTCTCACTACAAATTGCTCAGAATTGGCAAGTACATGCACTGCAGAAACTACAGCCACCAGCAGATCAACCAGAAATCAAATATATAGAACGCTACTGTAGGCTTCAAGAAGCTGTTTGTATTCTCCTATGGCTATTTTCTAGCCAAGTATCAAAGGAAGCACACTACTATGCCAGATGAGATGACACTGAGTTATTGCCTAATAGAAATCCAACCCCTACTGAATTTTGCCACTTCGGCCTTTGCTATGGATATGTGCGCCACTAAGCGCAGAACACAGCGGTCGCAAGTCTCACTACAAATTGCTCAGAATTGGCAAGTACATGCACTGCAGAAACTACAGCCACCAGCAGATCAACCAGAAATCAAATATATAGAACGCTACTGTAGGCTTCAAGAAGCTGTTTGTATTCTCCTATGGCTATTTTCTAGCCAAGTATCAAAGGAAGCACACTACTATGCCAGATGAGATGACACTGAGTTATTGCCTAATAGAAATCCAACCCCTACTGAATTTTGCCACTTCGGCCTTTGCTATGGATATGTGCGCCACTAAGCGCAGAACACAGCGGTCGCAAGTCTCACTACAAATTGCTCAGAATTGGCAAGTACATGCACTGCAGAAACTACAGCCACCAGCAGATCAACCAGAAATCAAATATATAGAACGCTACTGTAGGCTTCAAGAAGCTGTTTGTATTCTCCTATGGCTATTTTCTAGCCAAGTATCAAAGGAAGCACACTACTATGCCAGATGAGATGACACCGAGTTATTGCCTAATAGAAATCCAACCCCTACTGAATTTTGCCACTTCGGCCTTTGCTATGGATATGTGCGCCACTAAGCGCAGAACACAGCGGTCGCAAGTCTCACTACAAATTGCTCAGAATTGGCAAGTACATGCACTGCAGAAACTACAGCCACCAGCAGATCAACCAGAAATCAAATATATAGAACGCTACTGTAGGCTTCAAGAAGCTGTTTGTATTCTCCTATGGCTATTTTCTAGCCAAGTATCAAAGGAAGCACACTACTATGCCAGATGAGATGACACTGAGTTATTGCCTAATAGAAATCCAACCCCTACTGAATTTTGCCACTTCGGTCTTTGCTATGGATATGTGTGCCACTAAGAGCTAAACACAACGGTAGCAAGTCCCCCTGCTAATTCCTCACAAAATGGTAAAAGATGCAAATTAAAATAAAAAAAGTAGAACGTTATTGTAGCCCTAAGAAGGGCTGTTGGGTTCTTTGAGAATCACTCCTGCCTAACAGTAAGCTAATAGAACACCCTAACGCTTTCCCTGACCAGCAGCAGCTCTCTCCCTAGCGGCATCCAGAGACAGAATGATCCGAGCAGCGCGGCCAGCGGCTAGTCTATCCCAGGGTCACCTGATCTGGCCAGCCAACCACTGCTATCGACGTGTAAGGGTACCACGTCATGCTGGGTGGAGTGCAGAGTCTCCTGGCTTGTGATTGGCTCTGTTTCTGGCCGCCAAAAAGCAAAACGGCGGGAGCTGCCATTTTCTCGAGCGGGCGAAGTATTCGTCCGAGTAACGAGCAGTTTCGAGTACCCTAATGCTCGACCGAGCATCAAGCTCGGACGAGCATGTTCGCTCATCTCTAATTACTGACATAAATTGTACAATGATCACTATCACATGTTTTCTTTAATTCGTCCTGACCGAACACTGACCAAAGACTTACCTCTCCTGAGTGTGCAGTCAGGGTCAGTTGCAGGTTTCAGTAGGCCCCTTGGCACCCTTGGGCCCCTTTGCAGTGAAGTCATGCGACGGCATTAAAAAAAAAATTAGAAACTATAACAGTCTCCTGTTCCCTAGTTTATCATACCAAGCAGCACCCTCATGGTTATATTATATAAGCCCCCCCCCTCACACCCTATGGATTCATTAGATACAACCCCCATCACCCCTTTTCCTTATGTACAGCCTTATGTGGGCCCCCCAGCAGCTCTGTTTTTCTCCTGTTCCCGCTCTAATCGGGGAGCAGGACTGGGTCTCCGCCTGCAGCCGTAGACCCTAAGGAGAAGTGGTTTATTGCCACTTCTTTCTTCTCTGATGCTCACAGTATTGTGCTGAAGCAACACAATGCAGAGAAGAGGAGAGCCGACACTGCCGCTAGCTTTACAGACCCGGTGGTCTCTTACAGATGCCCCAGTTACAGGTGAAAACCAGTAGAAAAAAGCAAAATTTGTGGATATGTCCCCAAGAGGTCTTTTATGACTTTATGGGGGACGTATAAAGTTACAACACACAAACATTGCATATTAACCCCTTACCGACATGTGATGTAATAGTACGTAACATGCTGGGTGCGGGTGCATGGAGAGGGCTCACGGGCTGAGCCCTCTCCATAGCTGGTAAGTCTTTGCTGCATATTGCAGCAAATCGCCAGCACCGATCGCGGGTGTTTTCCCGCTTTGTTTTCTTCAAAAAGATGGCGGCGCATGGGCATCTTCTGAAGACCCGAGGCTGCTATCAGCACATTGTAATGAATGAGGTGTAAAATCCACATATACTGCCATACTGTAGTATGGCACTATATGATAAGACCGTACAGACAACCTAGGGTTGTAAAAATTCTATAAAAAGTGATCAAAAGGTCGCACAGTCCTAAAAATTATAACATTGTAAACATCATCAAAAGCCGCAAAAAAACAACACCTCCCGAAGCTCCGCACACCAAAGTCTAAAAAAAGTTATTAGCACCAGAAGACGGCAAAATCATCAAAAAAATTTTGTACGGGAGGTTTTAATTTTCGTAAATGTATTTGAAAACATTATAAAAACTATACAAATTTGGTATCCCCATGATCGCACCGACCCAAAGAATAAAGTAGACATGTCATTTGGGGTGCACAGTGAAATCCGTAAAATCCAAATCCACGAGAATACGGCACAAATGCTTTCTTTTACCAATTTCACTGCATTTTGAATTTTTTTCCCGCTTCCCGGCATGGAATATTAAATACCACCATTTTGAAGTGTAATTTGTTACACAGAAAATTAGCCATCACACAGCTCTGTACATGGAAAAATAAAAAAGTTATAGATTTTTGAAGGTGGGGAGTGAAAAATGAAAATGCAAAAACGAAAAAGGGCTGCGGCGGGAAGGGGTTAATATCTATTTAAAAATACACATTAATATTACCCTAATAAATTAAAAAAAATATTATAAAATAACCCACCACACTCCGTTTGCCCCAGACTTTACATATTGGGGCATGTTTACTTACAGGGTCACAGGAGTTCACAGAACTTGCATTGTCCGTCTATAATGCAACATGGGGCAATTTACTAAGATCTTGCGTCCGATATCGCTTCCCCGCTCAGGTCCGACAGAGTTCACCTTCTTCTTCCTGGTGCATGTAAGTGCATTGTCTTGCGACACAATTTGAAAGTTAAATCCCGCGCTCAGTCCGAATCAGTCAGATCGCGTGCTCCACAATCCCAGCAAACACACTTCTTAAATATCTGTGCAAGCCGTTTTAGACCAGAAAAAGGTGCGAAGTCTAACAAAAGTGCAGCGCACACCACTTAGTAAATGAGCCCCATGATATAATAAAATGAGCAGTAGGGAATACATTTCTTATGGTCATTTTGAGTTAATTTGAAAAATGAAAATAATATATACAATGCATTACACAAAAATATATTATTCTCAAGTTTTTGTAACTTTAACCTCAGAAAAAAAATGAAAATGAAAAAATGGTCACTTAACTTTTTCGTTTTTTATGTATGGTTCACAAAGAGAAAAAAGCAGCAACAATTTTTAAAGTATTGCACATAGCGGCCCTTAAAACTTTGCTGTCTGGAGCATTTCTATCAAATTTGCATACTTTCAAAGCCTTTTAAGGCCTGGTCATAAAGGGGTTAATTTATGGTCCTGGTGACTTTATTGTTTTTAATGTACTTTAATAGTGTTGAGCGGAGCAGAACATTTAAATTAAAAATGTAAGACTCTGATTCTGGTCTTCTGAAATTAAAAATAATCCTAGAATTCGGCAATGGAGGGTAGTGCCAAAATATAAGAAAGTTTGGATTACTATCCGGATTATTAGAACTAGATGGAAACAGTTTTAGCTCTGAAAGATTCCGGCTGTAGGGTTTAAATGGTTAGTATTTGCTGCCCTCTTGTGGCCAAACTTAGGGCGAGCACACAAACAATACACTACAGTACACTGCACAATAAGAAATGGCTACAAAGCAAATGAAGTGTTACTGAAGTTTTATACTTAACTTTGTAAATGAATAGAGCAGATGATAAAAATAAACTTTGTAATATACTTTATCATATACAATGTTACCTTTATCTTCTTTTTCCTCTACCTTAATAAGTTTGTGTAAAACAGGTTTCTGTCCTGTTTCCACTGACAGCTGAGAAATAAAGGAAGCAGATAAAATGACTTCATAAGGTATACAGGCAGTCCCCGGGTTACATACAAGATAGGTCCATAGGTTTGTTCTTAAGTTGTATTTGTATGTAAGTCGAAACTGTATATTTTGGAATTGTAGATCCAGACAAAAAATAATTGGCCCAGTGACAATTGGAGTTTCAAAATGTTTTGCTTTAATTATCAAGAAAGCTTCATTACAGACACCTTACAGCTGATCAGTGCAGCCTGGGACTATAGAAATAGCATTCGGAGAGCTTCACCAGATGTCACAGTGGGCAGAGGGGTCTGTCTTTAACTAGGGGTCTTCTGTAAGTCGGGTGTTCTTAAGTAGGGGACCGCCTATATTACCATACTATCACTAGCACTATTCGTTTCTGAAAAAAAAAGCTTCAGTTATCTTAAGTCATATTTTATTTTGTATCCAAAATAAATATCAGCGCTCTACTTCTCCAGTGAGTCATTCGACGTAGGTTGAAAGTAGATACAGTTCCAAAGATTAGAATTTCTCTGCACCGAACTACAGTGGGGAGCAGAGGAAGTTCCAGGCTCCTCCGGCAAACCCAAAGTTGTGGATTCATGTTTGACGTCGATCCATTCTTGTGCCTGATGTACACAATGGTTCTTATATGAAGAAAAATAGCATAGGTCACCCAGATACAGGCAGTCCCCGGATTACGTACAAGATAGGTTCTGGAGGTTTGTTCTTAAGTTGAATTTGTATGTAAGTCAGAACTGTATATTTTATAATTTTAACCCCAGAGAAAAAATTTTTGGTCTCTGTGACAATTGGTTTTTAAAATTGCTGTGTCATAAGAACCAGGATTAACAATTATGCTGAGTTGCAGACACCTCTGATAACTGTTATAGCTGTTTATTGTAGCCTAAGGCTAAAACACAGTGGGGCAGATTTACTTACCCGGTCCGTTCGCGATCCAGCGGCGCGTTCTCTGCGCTGGATTCGGGTCCGGCCGGGATTCATCAAGGCAGTTCCTCCAACGTCCACCAGGTGGCGCTGCTGCGCTGAAGTACCCTGAAAGGCACTGAAGTTCACGATCCTATCCTAGTGAAGGTAAGTGCAAGCTCCGCGACACAATTTCCTTTTTTAAATGCGGCGGTTTTCTCCGAATCCGTCGGGTTTTCGTTCGGCCACCCCCCCCCTGATTTCCGTTGCGTTCATGCCGGTGCCGATGCGGCACAATCCGATCACGTGCGACAAAATCCCGGGGCAATTCAGGTACAATCGGCGCAAATCGGAAATATTCGGGTAACACGTCGGGAAAGCGTGAATCGGGCCCTTAGTAATTGACCCCCAATAAATTACCAATGTCCAGAGGTCCGTTTGTAACTAGGGGTCGTATGTAAGTCGGGTGTTCTTAAGTAGGGGACCGCCGGTATAGGGTTAATAGATGTTTATTGACCTACTCTCAAAATAGCCTTAAAAGTGTGTAATAGCTAAAACACACTTGGCCACATTTATCAAAAACAGTGCAAACTACACTATGTGCAGTTTTCCTATGTAGTGTGCAGGGGGCGCCAGAATCAGGATTTATGGCGCCCGTTCTTCTTGAACAGAGTGCACCAACTTTTTTTGGTCCACCTTTAACATAGAGCATGCAACACAATTCTTACGGGCTCCGCATAATAAATGTGACGCACAGTCCGTCTGAGCACGGGAACGCCCCTTTCAGTGCAGAATTTTACATCGCGGACATTTCTTAAATACACGTGCAAGCAAAGTCCAACATAAAACTGGTGCAGGGCCTTTAATAAATGTGGGCCAGTGTCTGTGTAAACTCGAGTTTCGGCACTTCCTGCTTCGTATAGGCCACCCCACACAGGAGCAGGACATCCACCATGGAATCACGACATTAGGTTTTCTATGCAGGAAAGACCCAGGAATTTCCTCTACTTCTGACTGTAGGTAGAGGGGGGGGGGGGGGGGTTTGTGAGAAATATCAATCTTTGCAACTGTATCTACTTTTAATCTACATCTAATCTCCTGCTTGAGGTGTAGAGGACTGATATTTATTCTGGTTAGGGTACATTCACACAATGTATGTTCGCTTGGGTTGTAGCAATTCTTAAGTATATCGAAGATTACATTTAGATATGACTTTGTACACACCATAAAAGCACAAATTTGTCACAGCAGTATTCATAGGTCCCCTTCTGTCTTAAAAGAGCCTCCAAGCAGTAGTGGATTATAATGTAGGCAGTTTGGTGTTAGCCTGGGGCCTAAGCCTTTTAAGGGGCACATGGCCAACCAAACCAGCCACCAAATTTTATTCTGAGAAGGACCTTCCGCCATGAATCCCTCATACATCTGTTCCTGCTCTCAATACACATGTACACAAGAGCCATTTCAGGACGTTTGAAAGTCCCCCAAAGGTCCTGAAACCACAGACTGAAAGCGGGCAGAAGGGACACATCCTCCATTCCCCAAAAAGCTTGATTCTTGTACCACATGGAAGAAGTGAATTGAATACTTAAATTGAATGGCCCATGGGAGTCTAAATCTGCCCCTGCCTCCAAAAGAGACTCTATGGTCAGCTACTAATATGTAAGGGGGGAAAAGGGCAAAATGCTACTGCATGGGGAACAAAACAAGACATTATACATAGGAAGCACAAGTTTGACATTCTTACTATTGGTGTGGTGGGGGTTCATTATGTGCAGCATTTGTTACTGCTGGGGAAACTATTACCATTGTCACTATTGCCATTATTACTATTTGGGGTTATTAAGCGAGTGCAGAAGGAATACTCACTAGATTGGCAAACTTCCATAATTTCATACCTAGGGCTACAGCTAGCCTATCCAATTAGCAAAACCAGTATCGGACTGGGATACCTTGGGCCCACCAGTAAAATCTGATCTTGGGGCCGACCACAGCTATAAGTTTGTTACATTATCTATTAATATAATCATATAAATACATAGCATAGTTGAGACGCTCTATGTTAAATATATGTATAAATATCAGAGAGGGTACCTTGTCCAAAACTACTTATACAAAGTCTGGGGGCCCAACTAATTCAGGGGCCCAACGGTGGATCCACCTGTTCACCTGTGGGCCAGTCCGACCCTGAGCAAAACTTATAGAAAAAACCTCCTGCCACTATTAGCCACCACAGAAAAGGGACTGAGGCACTATGCACAGCACATACTCTCCTGGTATGGGCGTATAGCCACCTTTACGAAGATGGTGCTTCCGATATTCTTATACCTGTGCTGGACTTTACCAATGTATGTCCCCAACTCCCCAAAACCTTTTTCAAAAGAGCACATGCAATTCTTTGCAAGTTTATTTGGGCTGACAAAAAAAACATAATAGCCTTTGGAATATTAACTAAACGCTATGCAAAAAGAGGCTTTAACCTCTCTAACCTTACATAGGATTATTACATAGCCGCAGAACTAGATAGGTCAGAGCATTGGTGTAATCCCATATCAGATAAAACAAGGTGTGAGATGGAAAGGTGACTCAATGAGGGACTTTTGCTCCGAGCACGCACTATTACTGTATTGGGAAATAAGCACCCACCATCTACCCACTATCCGGCAATTACTACTCCAGATAAACAGAAAGAAAGCTATCTGCCAAGGTGTATAAATAATAACCAAACTATAGATAGCTGTAAACGGACCAATGTAGTGCTCCCAATTAGGGACCCAAAACACCAAGGCGCTACCGGACGCACATTTCGGAGGGAACTCCTTCATCAGGGAGATGGCAGTGTTAATGTCAGATAATGTAGATAAAACATGGTCGCAGACACAAAAAAAAATACGGAATCGCCAGAATTTTTACCATTAAAAATAATATCCCTTGATTTCCTAGAACTGTATATATACGGGGCTTGAATCTAGAGAGCTAGATATGCAACAGGGTCTTCATTCTGCAGGGCATCATTGAACAAGAGGGGAGTATTACCTTTGTCTCTCTACAGCCCTCATATATTATCAACCCCCAAAATTTTATAATTTCTTGCAATTTAGAAGCTGTGGAGGGTACTAAAGTATCTAAGTATACAGAAAAGGACCAGCAAGGGTAAATCTTTCTTCTATAACACACTTAACAATAGGGCATTGATGGTGACACTACCCTGTATGAGAAAATGGGAGGAGGACTTGAAGGAAACATTCACAGACTAACAATGGAAGAAGGTCTTGATACTAGCACACGGGACATTAAAGAACAACTACCACCAGGATGAAGGATTGTAAACCAAGCACACTGACATACTGGTGTGTGCCCCCCTCTGGCAGGATATGCCCTTCTTTTAGCTTCTTATGCCCTTCTTTTAAAAAAAAGGCCTTTAAAATTATGCAAATGATTCAGGCTCCATAGGTGTTGAAGGGAACCTGTCATCAGGAGCCCATTTTCTGGCTCCTCCATGTCCCCATACGGAATAGTGTGGCACATTTACTTACCCGGTCCTGTCGCGATCCAGTCAAGCGACACATTTTGTAAAAAAAATTCAGCAGTTTTTCCGAATCCGTCCGGTTATCCGACGGCCAACCCCCCCCCCCCCCGGTTTCCGTCGCATGCATGCCGGCGCCAATGCGCCATAATCCGATCGCGTGCGCCAAAAAACGGGGGGTAATTCGCCGCAAACCAGTAATTTTTGAGAAAGAGAAGAAAAAGAAGAGCTATTTGGGCCCTTAGTAAATGACCCCCAGTATGCACATTGCAAAAGTGTTTTTATAATAAAACTACTTTTTTTCAATAAAAAGAAAAGTTAGATGAAAGTTTTCCTTTTTTTCTGCAGAGCTGTTTCCAGTGTCCCATGGGAGTGGCAAGTGAGAAGCGATTTACCGAGGGTAGACGGTCATGCGTCTATTTTAAATTTTAAAAAATGCCAATATCCCTCCTATTTGAAATAGATGCTTGATGGAGCGGTTTTACGGGGGTGGGGTGGAAATCGCTCCTCACTGGCCACTCCCATGGGACACGGGACACTGCTCTGCACCCCAGTTGACACAGACTGACCGTATTAATGGTTTACCCACCAAAATGCACCCAGTTCCCCCTTCCAAAAAAAACAAAACACAACACAAATTTGGGATAAAAAACTGGGGGTCGGCCACAGCTTTATTATTTACAATAACAAATAAGCGACCTGTGGGGGGAACCCGGACCCTTTCCCTAAACTTCACCTCGCATGCCTGGCCCCGCCTCCACGGGGGCATGTCCTAGTTGTTCCGTCAGGTGATTTAACTACCAGCCGAGAGGGTCAAGATTCCACCACAGGCCAAGCTGTGACTACCAACAACAACATGAACAATGCAATAACAAACAGCAAAGAATAAAATATTAACAAGCCAATAATATACAATAATAACAAAGGGAGGGTGGGTGGGATCTCTTGAGCACGGAGCAGTCAAAAGAGGCTGGGCTAGCTCCGTGCTCAAGAATAAATATCCTGGACCTCTGCCCCCAAGTGGCCAGCGGAACTCGCTGGCCACCAACAGGAGATCAGCAGAGGAGGAAGAGGGAGGGGGGAAGCAGGAGGGACCGTGCCCCTTAAAGGAGAAGAGCACGGTCAGTCCTGCAGCCCCCCCGCTTATACAGCCTGCGGGCTGAGCAGACTGATCGTATTAATGGTTTACCCACCAAAGTGCACCCCATTCCCCCTTCCAAAAAAACCAAAACACAACACAATTTTGGGATAAAAAACTGGGGGTCAGCCACAGCTTTATTATTTACAATAACAAATAAGCGACCTGTGGGGGGAACCCGGACCCTTTCCCTAAACTTCACCTCGCATGCCTGGCCCCGCCTCCACGGGGGCATGTCCTAGTTGTTCCATCAGGTGATTTAACTACCAGCCGAGAGGGTCAAGATTCCACCACAGGCCACTAGGAGAACAGTGTAACCCTACACTGTGCTCCGACCCCCACACAAGAGGAATAAGGCCCTCTCAATGGCGTACTGCAACCCAGAAAGGAAAATATCCAGGCCAATATCATTGAGGTGAACACCGTCCTCCCTCACGAGGCCTGCATTATCACCCTCCAGCTGCCGGTGCCGAACCACTACACCACATCTGGACCTACTGAAGCGTGCAACCCTCATATTCAACATACGCTGCGCCCTTTCGATGGAGTCGGGGTTACGAGCACCATTCCAGATCTCCGACCATACCACCACCAAGTCCGTGAAGAAGGCTGTGAAATGCTCAAAGTCCGACTTCATAACTGAAATCAACTCGGCCAGACGTGTTGAACACATGTTGTTTCCTCCGGCATGCACCACAAGCACCGTCGGGCCCGGGGAAGACTTGCTGATCGCCACCACCTCAGACAGGACTTGAAGCGATTTCAGGCCCTTGATTCCCCTCCAAGACAGGTCTGCATTGGTGAAACCCAGGTTTAAACCTCCCGGCCGAACTGCGGCCAGCCGAGCCGCCCAATATATATAAGAGTGGCCGACCAGCCAAACCCTAGGTCGGGGGGAAACCTAAAAGAGAAAAAACAATAAGTCCAACAGCAAGTTTGGGTGAACATAACGCCTGAAACAATCAGATTTGTTTGGCTGTTCCAGGTGCTCTCCGCCAATGATGATTGGATCAACAGTGTCAACTGTTCACCACCAGGTCCCACAGGAAGGGGGGGCAGGGGGACCCCTCCGGGTCCACCAGGGGGTGGAAATCCCTGAACCGCTGCAGCTGAAAACAAGATAACACATCAACAACCACATTAACCTTGCCAGGAACATGCCTAGCCCTGAAGACTATATTCAACTGCAAACATTGCAGAACCAAATGCCTAAGCAGAGCTAGAGCCTGTAAAGAACTGGAGGTGAGACCGTTCAGGGCCCGGACCATACTTTCGTTGTCCTACCAAAAACGAATCCTTTTATTCGCCATCTCATGACCCCAAAGTTCCACCGCCACCACAATTGGAAAGAGTTCTAGCAAGGTCAAATTCTTTGTGAATTCCCTCTCCAACCACTGCGGAGGACAACGTTCCGCCGACCACTGCTTCCCAAAAATAGCACCATACCCTACCGATCCTGCTGCGTCTGTATATATCTGTAAGTCAGCGTTGTCAATCTCGTGCTCAAGAAATGCTGACACACCAGTATAATCAGTCAAAAAGGACCTCTAGGCCCGCAAATCGTCTTTCAAAACCGCTGTCACACGTATATGGTGATACAGCTTCGAAGTACCGGCTGTAGCCAGCAGCCACAAAAAGAACAGAGGCATGAAAAATAGATCAAACAAATAATATCTTTATTAATAGAAAAATACACCACAAAACATGCTTAAAAACCTTTAAAAATTGTGAACGAAGTCACAAATGAATGACATCCTCGGGAAAGTGCTCAACACAGGATAATGTGCACTGTTCCCGGAACTCCAGCTCCCCCTACTGGCCACAATATAGTATACAACAATGTACAGAAATAAATATTATCAATGGTGAGCTAATCAAATCTTTAGACAAGTCCATACAAATGCAGGATAACAACAAAAAGATCGGTGAAATACAATAATGGGTGGACACACAATTCAAGGATCAGCACAGAACCATGTACAAATAAGAAAGTTGTATACCTAAATGCTAAGGCCATGAGAGCGGGGTGCTGGGGATAGATGCCCCACGTGTATCGCTACCTCGTGGTAGCTTCCTCAGGGGTCAGCGACAACCTCCTGGAAAAAACTCTACCCATGGGAAAAATTCTGCAAGCAAAAGCCAACTGGCCCAGCACGGACTGCAAACACTGCAAGGTCACTTTTTCGGACAAAAGGCACAAGTCAATGTCACCCCGCAAACGTTCCAATTTATCGGCAGGGAGGCTGAGAGTCATATTTTCTGAGTCAATCAAAATACCCAAAAAGGTCAACCGTTGAGTGGCACTCTCAGTCTTCTCTGCCGACAAAGGAACGCTGAAGAAGTGACGGAACAGGTCCAATAGTCTCAAGCAATCGTGAGAATCCTTCGGACCCACAAACAAAAAATCATCCAAATAATGAATGACCCAATTTGAACCAGCCTCTAAATGAATGACCCACTCCAAAAAACTGCTAAACATTTCAAAAAACCTGTAAGATGTAGAGCAACCCATCGGGAGGCACATGTCCACAAAGAAAGAATCGTTAATTTTGCAACCCAACAGATGAAAACAGGACGGATGCACCGGGAGGAGGCGGAAAGCCGACTCTATGTCCGACTTAGCCATAAGGGCCCCCGGACCGGCTTTATTCATCAAGAGAACCGCCTTGTCAAAGGACGTATAAGAAACAGAGACCTGGACCGCTTACGGCTCGCCCAAGTTGAGCGGGAAAATGAACGGGTAGATCGAGATCGGTGTCTACACCATCCCTCAGGGCTACGCGGCCGAGGCCCAGCCCTGAGCGGTACCCGCGCTGCGGAAAAGTTCCAAACAGCTACGGGGCACGCTGGAGTGGCTAGAACCCCTGCCGCGCCGGTCCCGTGAAACGCAAGCAGTCGAAACAGCGTGCCGGCGGTCCGTGGGTTCATCGCTATCGTCCCCGTCACGCTCCACGGCAGGACCTGGAGGGTAGGAGGGGGGCGGGGAGATGAATGTGGACACAGGGGGGTGTGTGGTGCTTGGTGCAAATGGTGCTAAACCTAGCTAAACGGCCAGGCTGTTTGGGCGGAGGGCCAGCAGGGGGAGCAGCTGTAACCTGCACTGTGCCTGTAGGCACAGCCAGGTTGTCCGGGTGAGGAGACGCAGGCGCAGGCGCTCTGCTGGCCGCGGAGCCGAGGCAGGGTTCCGAGACGGAGCCCGCGCTCTGCTCCGAGTTTTGATGGGGGAGGGACTACGCCGTGCAGGCCGGGCAGCAGAGGGAACGGGCACCGGAGTAGCTGACACGGGGGAGAGGGAGCCGGCTGGGACAACAAAGGTGTCAGCCAGCCGGAGCCCTCTCTCTTCAGCTTATCCTCCAGCAGGGCCGTAAGTGCGGGGTCTGCCATTATACTTGCAGGTCCAGGATCTCTTGAGCGCGGAGCAGTCAAAAGAGGCTGGGCTAGCTCCGCGCTCAAGAATAAATATCCTGGACCTCTGCCCCCAAGTGGCCAGCGGAACTCGCTGGCCACCAACAGGAGATCAGCAGAGGAGGAAGAGGGAGGGGGGAAGCCGGAGGGACCGTGCCCCTTAATGGAGAAGAGCACGGTCAGTCCTGCAGCCCCCCCTGCCCCCCGCCCCCCCCCCCCCCCCCCCCCCGCTTATACAGCCTGCGGGCTGAGCAAGTTTGCAGTTCTGGATAGTGCCCAAGCATTTTCTTATGTATGTGAACAACTTTTTTTTATACTCTACACGGTATTTTCCTCTTTTATCCTTTACCTTTCTGAGAAAGCTGTGTCCCTAGACAGTCAGATAATAGAAGAACAGAATAAAACAGATTTCTGAGAAAAGCAAGTATTTACTAATAATATGTGTCAGTGCTGTCAGTCACAGCCAGAGGTCACACTACAAGTTTTCCTCTTACTATTTTAAGGGGTATTTTTAGAGGATAAAAATAAAAATAATGACAATTCCTTTATTTATATAGGAATATAACATTTTAATATTTAGTTATTTATGCAACAAAATCATTAATTCAGTCAATTTAGGCAACTCTTAATTTTACATTATTCCTTAAACAAGGGACGCACAATCTTTTTTCTGCTCCTATATCTTACGTACCAGGCATTGGCTGACAGAACCGACCCTGGACCAGGTCATGGCTCATGCTGCTGGCCCCAGACCTGACAATGGCTGCTTGCTGTGTTGGATAAGCTTGCAGATTTTTACATTTATTTTAGTTTCTTTATTTTTTAATATTTTGACTTAAAAAAAATGTTCTTTTTTTATTAGATTTTTTCAACTGGGCCAACAGATGGCAGGGAGCACATTATCTGAGTCCTCTGCTGTTCTTTTATACGGGTCACAAATAACAGTGATCTCACTCTCTAACTGCATGAAATTTCAACTCACTTTACTAACCCATCCTGTGTCCTCCTCCCACCAAACACCAGATACCAGGCTCCAGGCTTCTCTGCATTCTCTCTGACCTTCGACTTTGTATATAAGATGCGGCTGATTGTGACACCCCCTCATCCTCATAGACAGTAAGCTCTTGTCTCCCCTCATCCTCATAGACTGTAAGCTCTTGTGTCACCCCCTCATCCTCATAGACTGTAAGCTCTTGTGTCACCTCCTCATCCTCATAGACTGTAAGCTCTTGTGTTACCCCCTCATCCTCACAGACTGTAAGCTCTTTTGTCACCCCCTCATCCTCACAGACTGTAAGCTCTTGTGTCACCCCCTCATCCTCACAGACTGCAAGCTCTTGTCTCACCTCCTTCTTCCTCATAGACTGTAAGCTCTTGTGTCACCCCCTCATCCTCATAGACTGTAAGCTCTTGTGTCATGCCCTCATCCTCATAGACTGTAAGCTCTTGTGTCACCCCCTCATTCTCATAGACTGTAAGCTCTTGTGCCACGCCCTCACACTCATAGACTGTAGGGTCTGTTATGCTGCACATTAGTTAATTGGGGAGACTGCTGCCTACACATGAACTAATAAGGGGGGCTGCTGCTCTGCTAATTTAATAAATACTAATTTATGGGGGAACATCTTTACAAAATATGAATGAGGGGGTACTTGCGCTGCTTTAAATAAATGAGGGGGTGGCTGTGCAATACAGAAATTAATTAGGGAATATTGTTGCTGCAGGTTGCATATATTGATAAGGATATTGGAGGAGATGTATCACAAGTGTCTGAGAGCAAAACTGTTCTAGTTGCTCATGGAAACCAATCAGAGCCCAGCTTTAATTTTATAAATAGCTCTGGGAAAATGAAAGCTGGACTTTGATTGGTTGCAGTGGGCAACTAGAATAGTTTTACCTTCAACACTTCTGAAAAATCTCCCCCATTGTTTTTATCTAGGTGACATTACACTGTAAGTGACTATGTTATTTTTTTTTTTTTTTTTTTTTTTTTTTTAAGGGTGCAGTGTGGAGATGTGCTGAAGAGACATCTGGTAGTGAATTCTGGATTGATAAGTCAAGGCTGGGAGAAATTATCATGAAGTTCTGTACCAGATGAAGAAGAATTGTCATCTGTAAGCACTCCACAAGAATGAAGACCAGGCCAGAACAGTGGGAGATGAGTGATAACTCCCCTGGTGTGCAGTACCTTTTTTTTTCCACTACATAGTAGCGTGCAGTATTTATGAATGTATTTGGTATTTTAATTGCTGTGATATTTTAATATTTTGGGTCAGTGTAATGCACGGTCTGTAATGAGGTTAATAAAATAAAGTTATTTTACTCAACATAACGTTCTCTACTTTTCATAGCTGAGAGTCTGTTACAATGTACTAAGTGCAGTAGATAAGAAACTCAAACTGAACCAAATGTTGCTATTAAACAGTGGATAGTAGCTACAGCATATCAAATCCTATACAGACTGCTTCATGTATTGAGATTTGTCTTGACTGGAAACATGTGGATGCAAATCCTCAACTGGTAAAGAATATATATATATATGTTATACACGGCGTACTAAAAGAAAGTAAACATAAAGGGGCGGAAAGATGCACCCAATGGGGCACATTTACTTACCCGGTCCTGTCACGATCCCCGAGGTGCGTTGTCCGACGATGCTGAAGTCCGGCACGATTAACTAAGATCTTGCGCCTGAGATCCTGCATGTGTCGCTTCCCCGCTCAGGTCCGCCGGAGTTCACCTTCTTCTTCCCTTTGTATGTGAGTGCATGTCTTGCGACACAATTTGAATTTTAAATCCCACGCTTAGTCCGAATCAGTCGGGTTGTCCGACAGCCACGCCCCCTGATTTGTGTCGCATAAAATCAGCGCGTACACCAAAAACCAATCATGTGCCCAAAAACCCCTGTTAAATGCACCGCAAATCAGAAATAGCCGGGAAACCCGACGGAAATGTGGTGTGTGGACCCTTAGTAAATGTGCCCAATATGCTCCTTTCTTTGCTCCTCATCACTACTGTTGTTTTTGCACCTTTTCATATTGTTGTACTGTTTTTGCACCAGTTTTGCGACAAAACACTAAACTTGCGCCTAGAAATCTTTTATCATTAGCAACTTGTTCATTTAGGCGCAATTTAAGTGCGAAAACACTCCAGCCTGAAGGTGGCGTAGACTGAGAAGCAACACTGAGCTCTTGTGCAGAGCAGCTTATTAGTGATGACTCTAAGAGCCAGCTCTAGTTTGTGAACAACGGGATCCAGCTCCCATCAGTGAGCAGATGGCTCACTTAACCCCACCCCTAACCAGCTCACCACACCCATTTAACCCAATACAATCGGGTTAAAAGTGGAGTGGTGTGGGCTTACTGACTGGCCTGCGGCTCCCTGTTATATATTTAATAGGGAGCTGTTCAGGATCCAGAAGAGCCAACTCTTCTTAGTGAGCGGAGCCTAATGAACCAGCTCACTAAGAAGAGCCGTAATTCCCATCACTACAGCTTATCCCCAGCAGCAGAGCTCAGCATATGCTACAGACACCACAGACACTACCTGCAGCCTCTGTTTACAGTTCATGACTTTCTATTTATAAATAACCCACAAAAGCCTCAGCTCAGAGCAGGACAGAAGAGAAGTAGAAACCCCTGCTGAGGAGATCAATGGGTGCAGGGTGTCACACACCTGGGAATTGTTATTCTCATGCTGGGGTCGGGAGAGAAGCAGAGAGGAGCTTGTAGGAGGATCACATGTAGCTGCCTGAATCTAACATTGCACCTAAACTGTGCCTAAAGTAAAGCAATTAATAAGAGGCAGGAAGTCAACTCATCACAGATGGTCGTAGCTTGTTTTAATCCTGGCACAACAATGCACCAGAATTAAGGCTCAACAACTACATTTAAGCGCAGAACAGTGATATATCTGGCCCAATGTTTGATATCTCTTATATAAATATTATATAAAAAAGGTGTAGGAAGAAGAAAATGGGTACACCAGCAAGCAATGGGTACACCAAAAAGCAATGGGTACACCAGCAAGCAAAATATGATTTTGAGGTCTGACTATAACAGGTTTATTTGTAGTCTGTTACCATGGAGTTTTGCATTTGTTGTGTTGATGCCAATTATGCCCCAAAAGGTCAAATCCACAACCCTACACTGCAGTTGTTAACTTAAGCGCAGTAGAAAGACATATTTATTTAAGAAAACTTTTAAAATTGATATTAATGATGTTCCTGTAGGCTGTCTAGATTCCTCTCATTTCGTGCACTTTTCAGGAGATTAATAAATCTCAGCAGTGTTAAGCTATTTTCTTCTCACACCTGTCAGCACACAATCAGGCGGTAGTTTTTGGTGTAACAATGTGTTAATGAGGCTGGTTTACACAAAAAATCCCACTCCGACATGTCAACGTTGAAGTATGAAACTTTAATTAGGTGGCTTGTTAGCGGAGTGTACACACCATTACAGGTACAGGAATTAGAGATATTACTTGATAGGGAATATCCACAATAAGGCACCTAGAGGGCAATAGAGGATCCAGTGCTAGTTATGGAATAATAGCTTGTAGAAACAGACTAATAGACCAATCAACAATGCAGTTGTCCAATGTATCAAAACAATAATTCACAGCTACATCTAAACAATGGCACATAAAGTGGCTGCGGCTAACACAGGAGAAAGATGACAGTTTACTTACTAAAATATGACCAGAGACATACTAAAGGAAGATATTTATGGCTTGGAAATTCAGTTATCGATCTGTCATGAGAGGAAAAAAAGAGTGTAAGTACTGCTATTCCCAAAACCTCTGCCCCTGCCTACTTGCCAGCACTGCGCGACAACTGGACGACGATCAGTACACTTACAAGTGCACAGTAAAAGAAATCAATGCTAACAAACAGTGACAGACAGATTAAGGGAATGTCAACCAGACAGGATCAGAACCAAGATGACGGTGAGGTACTAAATTATCAAGCAAGAGAATTTTCAGTAAACACGTCAGTTTTCCAGTTATAGAAAAAGTTAAGCGACCTATTACAGGAGGTGACATGAAAAAATTATTCAAATTGCCAAACCTACTAGATTTTTATGCTTGAAAGTAGATTTCCATTAGGTTTAAATAAAATATTGGATCTTAATCTTACTTATTGAGTAATCCAGATGTAGGTTTCACTATAACTACATTGCTTTCTTCCATAGAATTATTGTAGCCAAAAAACGTGTACTCAATTGTGATTCCCATTTACTGTTTTATCCCTTTATGTGAAATAATACATGTAAAATTCAGACAATTCAATTTGTGATATTGTATTTCGAGGTTTTGCATGAATATCCCCATTGCACAAGCAAATATTGCAATATTGTCAAGCAATATTTGTAACCAAAATATAGTTTTTAATACTTACCTGAGTTAGTCTTCTGCATAGAGGGGATTGTCCGTCCCGTCAATAGTTTATGTGATGATTGGGTGTGGATACCTACCCCTCCGGCAAGTGACGTACTGGTAGCTTAAATAGTAATCATAATCACATGTGTCCAAGATCATGAGTAAGATGCTAGTCGTTAAAACGTGTTGACCTGACAGTTTACCCTGTGTCGTATGTAACAGTTTTTATACTTCAATAAAGCATCTGTGTTGGAAAGATCCCTGAAGTCATCAGTGAAGTCATCCTTCTTCTGGATTGTGTCCGATGGCTGTGGTCTATACATTTCGAGCACCAGAGTGAACTACAGGTGGTCACGTTCCAGTGAGTGAGCCGGCATTATTACCTTCCGGGGGATTTTTTCTAGGATTAGTTTGGCTTTCCATTACTCCAATGAGTACCTGTGACACACTCTAGGCTCAGAGACAAAATGTTAATCACAGCCTCAAACAGAGAATAGCCCCGGGTGTGTAACACAGAGGTTTACAACCGGGTGGGCGCTTCCATCCATTGGCCCTGGTTGGCCGGTCTCTCCTATGCTGAGTGGGCCTATGGAGCATTCAGAGGCCTGGGTGGCCGGGACCGTTGCACGTTATTCCTAGTTAGTCTAGTGGTTAGGTACCACATGTGAAGAAAAATCCGTAGGTTTTTCCTCTGCCTCTACATCATTCGGACATATAACTAGGTAAATGTCAAGGTATAGCCAGTGAAAACAGTACCTTTGGTAAGGTGGGAATGAGGTTAATAAAAGCCCTCACGTTCTCAAGCAGATCCTTCCTTGTGATACGATTGTTAGTCCGCTCACGGGACGCAGCGAGCAGCTGTGTTGGTCTCTTTTCCTTCCGGCTCAGAAACCGAGCGACCGCTCTTTTTCGTTCCACCTCGATCCAGAAACATGTATATAGAACGAAATACAAAGCAATAGTGTAGCACAGCTTTGATTGAAGACAGTAATCTTTAATTTTTATACTCACAATGATAGGAATTAAAAAGGCCTTAAGTAAAAAATCTTTAAATAAAAGAATTCTCATGCACATTCGGCGGTAGTTGCCCGACTCGAGTTTCGCCAATAGCGGCTTCTTCCAGGGCTAGGTACCACATGTGGAACACACGGTGCTTAGTATCGACGCAGCGTAAAATCCTCCCGGTGGATGAGGTGGTTAGGAACATTCTGGGTGACCTGGTGAAGGTGCGCTCTCTGGAGTATGAGAGGCTGGGCACAGGGAGGGCCTCTCTCCTTTGGAGGGGGTTCTCCTTTAGTGTCCCTTAGTCTGTCATCTCCACTCCTGGTGTTGGGCTGATGCTGCACAGTAGATTTTTGTTTTGTGATCTGAGTATATAGTGATGTAGGACTTGCAGGCGCCAAACCTGGGCATTATGTGGTTGATTTATATGATTGTATTCATCATGTTTTAAATAGTGTTTATATTGTAAGTATATATGGTATATAGTGGGGTTTGGGATATAGTGTTAGGTTGGGAGGGGGGTGATGGTGGTAGGATTTTGGAACTGATATTGGACTGGATTGGACACTGGTCTGGACTTCTTAATGCAAACTTTGGACATTAGACTAATGTCTCAGGGAGGGAGTGGGCATGGGATTCAGTTTAGTGTAGGGTGCATTTTGTATACAAGATGTGAAACAATGCAGCAAGAATCTATTCAGAGAGTTCTATTTATATAGATTTCTATTAGAGATGAGCGAACATGCTCGTCCGAGCTTGATGCTCGGTCGAGCATTAGGGTACTCGAAACTGCTCGTTACTCGGACGAATACTTCGCCCGCTCGAGAAAATGGCAGCTCCCGCCGTTTTGCTTTTTGGCGGCCAGAAACAGAGCCAATCACAAGCCAGGAGACTCTGCACTCCACCCAGCATGACGTGGTACCCTTACACGTCGATAGCAGTGGTTGGCTGGCCAGATCAGGTGACCCTGGGATAGATTAGCCGCTGGCCGCGCTGCTCGGATCATTCTGTCTCTGGATGCCGCTAGGGAGAGAGCTGCTGCTGGTCAGGGAAAGCGTTAGGGTGTTCTATTAGCTTACTGTTAGGCAGGAGTGATTCTCAAAGAACCCAACAGCCCTTCTTAGGGCTACAATAACGTTCTACTTTTTTTATTTTAATTTGCATCTTTTACCATTTTGTGAGGAATTAGCAGGGGGACTTGCTACCGTTGTGTTTAGCTCTTAGTGGCACACATATCCATAGCAAAGACCGAAGTGGGAAAATTCAGTAGGGGTTGGATTTCTATTAGGCAATAACTCAGTGTCATCTCATCTGGCATAGTAGTGTGCTTCCTTTGATACTTGGCTAGAAAATAGCCATAGGAGAATACAAACAGCTTCTTGAAGCCTACAGTAGCGTTCTATATATTTGATTTCTGGTTGATCTGCTGGTGGCTGTAGTTTCTGCAGTGCATGTACTTGCCAATTCTGAGCAATTTGTAGTGAGACTTGCGACCGCTGTGTTCTGCGCTTAGTGGCGCACATATCCATAGCAAAGACCGAAGTGGCAAAATTCAGTAGGGGTTGGATTTCTATTAGGCAATAACTCAGTGTCATCTCATCTGGCATAGTAGTGTGCTTCCTTTGATACTTGGCTAGAAAATAGCCATAGGAGAATACAAACAGCTTCTTGAAGCCTACAGTAGCGTTCTATATATTTGATTTCTGGTTGATCTGCTGGTGGCTGTAGTTTCTGCAGTGCATGTACTTGCCAATTCTGAGCAATTTGTAGTGAGACTTGCGACCGCTGTGTTCTGCGCTTAGTGGCGCACATATCCATAGCAAAGGCCGAAGTGGCAAAATTCAGTAGGGGTTGGATTTCTATTAGGCAATAACTCAGTGTCATCTCATCTGGCATAGTAGTGTGCTTCCTTTGATACTTGGCTAGAAAATAGCCATAGGAGAATACAAACAGCTTCTTGAAGCCTACAGTAGCGTTCTATATATTTGATTTCTGGTTGATCTGCTGGTGGCTGTAGTTTCTGCAGTGCATGTACTTGCCAATTCTGAGCAATTTGTAGTGAGACTTGCGACCGCTGTGTTCTGCGCTTAGTGGCGCACATATCCATAGCAAAGGCCGAAGTGGCAAAATTCAGTAGGGGTTGGATTTCTATTAGGCACTAACTCAGTGTCATCTCATCTGGCATAGTAGTGTGCTTCCTTTGATACTTGGCTAGAAAATAGCCATAGCAATAGGATAGGATTGTTTGGTTTTAAAAACTCAAAAAAAAACAAAAAACACAAAAAAAAAAAAAAAAACACAAAAAAACACAAAAAAAAACAAAAAGAAGTAAAAAAAAAAAAAAGTTATAACTCTCATTTTAAATATGTTTAACCCGAGGGCTAGGGGTAGAGGACGAGGGCGGGGACGTGGGCGTCCAACTACTGCAGGGGTCAGAGGCCGTGGTCCTGGGCGGGGTGAGACACCACCTGCTGATGAGGGAGCAGGGGAACGCCGCAGAGCTACACTCCCTAGGTTCATGTCTGAAGTTACTGGGACTCGTGGTAGAGCACTGTTGAGGCCAGAACAGTGCGAACAGGTGATGTCGTGGATTGCTGACAATGCTTCGAGCAATTTGTCCACCACCAGTCAGTCTTCCACGCAGTCCACCCATGTCACCGAAATCCCCACTCCTCCAGCTCCTGCACCTCAGCCTCCTCCCCCCCAGTCTGCCCCCTCCCAGGAAAATTTGGCATTTGAACCGGCATACTCTGAGGAACTGTTTTCTGGACCCTTCCCACAGTCACAAACCACTTGTCCGGTTGCTGCTGAGCAATTTTCCGATGCCCAGGTTTTCCACCAGTCACAGTCTGTGGGTGATGATGACCTTCTTGACGTAGTGGAAGTGTGTAAAGAGGTGTCCGACGATGAGGAGACACGGTTGTCAGACAGTGGGGAAGTTGTTGTCAGGGCAGGAAGTCCGAGGGGGGAGCAGACTGAGGGATCGGAGGATGATGAGGTGACAGACCCAAGCTGGGTTGAGAGGCCGGGTGAACACAGTGCTTCTGAGACGGAGGAGAGTCCTCGACCTGAACAGGTTGGAAGAGGCAGTGGTGGGGCCAGACGGAGAGGCAGGGCCAGAGCTGGTGCATCAGCGCCACTGTCAACTAGTGAAGCTCCCGTGGTGAGGGCTCTTGCGGCGAGGGCTAGATCTTCAGAAGTGTGGAGGTTCTTTAAGGAAACACCGGATGACCGACGGACTGTGGTGTGCAACATTTGCCAAACCAGGCTCAGCAGGGGTTCCACCACTACTAGCTTAACTACCACCAGTATGCGCAGGCATATGAATGCTAAGCACCCCACTCAGTGGCAACAAGCCCGTTCACCTCCGGCCGTGCACACCACTGCTCCTTCCCCTGTGTCAGCTGCTAGTCAGCCCCCTGCCCAGGACCCTGGCACAAAAACCCCATCGTCGCCTCCACGATCCTCCACAGCATCCACCAGCGTTCAGCTCTCCATACCCCAGACGCTGGAGCGGAAACGCAAATATAGTGCAACCCACCCGCACGCCCAAGCCCTTAATGTGCACATCTCCAGATTGCTTAGCCTGGAGATGCTGCCCTATAGGCTAGTAGAGACCGAGGCCTTTCTCAACCTCATGGCGGCGGCCGCCCCTCGGTATTCGGTCCCCAGCCGCCACTACTTTTCCCGATGTGCCGTCCCAGCCCTGCACCAGCACGTGTCAGACAACATCATCCGTGCCCTGACCAACGCCGTTTCTGACAAGGTCCACCTGACCACGGACACGTGGACGAGTGCTGCCGGGCAGGGCCACTATATATCGCTGACGGCACATTGGGTTAACTTGGTGGAGGCTGGGACCGAGTCTGACCCTGGGGCTGCTCATATACTGCCGACGCCGAGGATTGCGGGGCCTACCTCGGTCCAGGTGTTTCAGGCCTACTATGCCTCCTCCTCCTCCCACCCCTCCTCCACCTCCTCCTCCGAACTACCATCCGTGGGCACGGCGCCATCAGTCGGTAGCTCTAGGCACAGCAGCAGTGCCGTCGCTAAGCGACAGCAGGCGGTGCTCAAACTGCTGAGCCTAGGCGACAAAAGGCACACCGCCCAAGAGCTATTACAGGGAGCGCCGCCTCCAACTGCCCGCTCACCGACTGTTGTGCGACGTGCCCACGAGGTGGAATTCAACACTGACCATGTTATCCAGAGTTTACCAGCAGCGCAGAGCGATTGTAGACTGCCAGATGTCAACTTCCACCAGAACTGGTAGTCAGGTCAGTCAGCTTCCTCAAGTCTACAATGAGGAGTGGACGTGGATGTCTGATATCTGTCAGGTGCTGAGTAACTTTGAGGAGTCAACACAGATGGTCAGTGGCGATGCCGCCATCATCAGCCTCACCATCCCGCTGCTTGGCCTGTTGAAAAACTCTCTGGTCAGCATGAAGTCGGAAGCTTTGCGCTCGTCACAAGAGACGGGGGAAGAATATTCCCTTGTTGATAGCCAAAGCACCCTGAGGTCTGTTTCTCAGCGCATATCGGAGGAGGTGGAGGTGGAGGAGGATGAGGAGGAAGAGGAGGAGAATGTTGGCGAGACACAAGAGGGGACCATTGTTGAGTCCTTCACTGTTCAGCGTGTATGGGCAGAAGAAGAGGAGTTGGAGGAGTTGGAGGAGGAGGAAATGGACAGTCAGGCCAGTGAGGGGAGTGAATTCTTACGCGTTGGTACTCTGGCGCATATGGCAGATTTCATGCTAGGCTGCCTATCCCGTGACCCTCGCGTTCAAAGAATTTATTCCAGCACCGATTACTGGGTGTTCACTCTCCTGGACCCACGGTACAAGCAAAATCTTCCCACTCTCATCCCTGGAGAGGAAAGGAGTGTGAGAATGCATGAATACCAGCAGGCCCTGGTGCACAAGCTGAAACAGTATTTCCCTTCTGACAGCGCTAGCGGCAGAGTGCGTAGTTCTGCGGGACAAGTAGCGAGGGAGAGTAGGCGAGCAGGCAGCTTGTCCAGCACTGGCAAGGGTACGCTTTACAAGGCTTTTGCCAGCTTTATGTCACCCCAGCAAGACACTGTCACCTGTCCCCAGTCTCGGCAGAGTAGGGCTGATCTTTACAGAAAGATGGTGAGGGAGTACGTAGCTGACCATACCATCGTCCTAAATGATCACACAGCTCCCTACAACTACTGGGTTTCAAAGCTGGACATGTGGCACGAACTGGCGCTGTATGCCTTGGAGGTTCTTGCCTGCCCTGCCGCTAGCGTCTTGTCCGAGCGGGTTTTCAGTGCAGCTGGTGGCATCATCACCGATAAGCGTACACGCCTGTCGACTGACAGCGCTGACAGGCTGACGCTTATTAAAATGAATAAAGGCTGGATTTCTCAGAATTTCCAATCTCCACCAGGTGAAGGAAGCTCAACCTGAATAATTGATCCACTCCTCCTCCTCCTCCTCATTTTCCTCCTTCTCCTCCTCTTTGTACAGTAAAGCAGAGGAAAATGGCTATTTTTTGACAGGGCCCACTGGCTCTTGCTATAGTACTTCATGCATTTAATTTTTCTGGAGGGCCACCTACCCGGTCCTCTGTTTGAAACAATTTTTGTGAGTGCCACATACAGGCACTCAATCTATTCCATTTTTCTGGAGGGCCACCTACCCGGTCCTCTGTTTTAAAAAATTTTTGGGACTGCCACATACAGGCACTCAATCTATTCCATTTTACTGGAGGGCCACCTACCTGCTCCTCTGGTTTGAAACATTTTTGGGACTGCCACATACAGGCACTCAATCTATTCCATTTTACTGCAGGGCCACCTACCTGCTCCTCTGGTTTGAACAATTTTTGGGACTGCCACATACAGGCACTCAATCTATTCCATTTTACTGGAGGGCCACCTACCTGCTCCTCTGGTTTGAAACATTTTTGGGACTGCCACATACAGGCACTCAATCTATTCCATTTTACTGCAGGGCCACCTACCTGCTCCTCTGGTTTGAACAATTTTTGGGACTGCCACATACAGGCACTCAATCTATTCCATTTTACTGGAGGGCCACCTACCTGCTCCTCTGGTTTGAAACATTTTTGGGACTGCCACATACAGGCACTCAATCTATTCCATTTTACTGCAGGGCCACCTACCTGCTCCTCTGGTTTGAACAATTTTTGGGACTGCCACATACAGGCACTCAATCTATTCCATTTTACTGGAGGGCCACCTACCTGCTCCTCTGGTTTGAAACATTTTTGGGACTGCCACATACAGGCACTCAATCTATTCCATTTTACTGCAGGGCCACCTACCTGCTCCTCTGGTTTGAACAATTTTTGGGACTGCCACATACAGGCACTCAATCTATTCCATTTTACTGGAGGGCCACCTACCTGCTCCTCTGGTTTGAAACATTTTTGGGACTGCCACATACAGGCACTCAATCTATTCCATTTTACTGCAGGGCCACCTACCTGCTCCTCTGGTTTGAACAATTTTTGGGACTGCCACATACAGGCACTCAATCTATTCCATTTTACTGCAGGGCCACCTACCTGCTCCTCTGGTTTGAACAATTTTTGGGACTGCCACATACAGGCACTCAATCTATTCCATTTTACTGGAGGGCCACCTACCTGCTCCCCTGGTTTGAAGAATTTTTGGGACTGCCACATACAGGCACTCAATCTATTCCATTTTACTGGAGGGCCACCTACCTGCTCCTCTGGTTTGAAACATTTTTGGGACTGCCACATACAGGCACTCAATCTATCCCATTTTACTGGAGGGCCACCTACCTGCTCCTCTGGTTTGAAAAATGTTTGGGACTGCCACATACAGGCACTATCCAAATTAAATTGTCTCCATAGCAGCCTCCACACGTTGTCTCCATTGCTACCTCCAAAAGTCGTCCATATAGCTGCCTCCATACATCGTCCCTTTATCAAACGAGGTGTGTCAGGCAGAAATTTGGGTTGTTTTCATGGATTCCACATCAAAGTTGTTAACTTTGTCGCCACCCTGCTGTGTTATCCACAAAATATACTGGCAAACTTTTACCATTTAGGGATATTATTTCAGCGCTTCTTGCGCATCTGTTTACATTCCCCTCACCCGGCATATCCTAAACTTATAAGAACGCTACTACACTTGATCTTATACAAAAGGTTCTTAGAAGTGCTGTTTGGGGAGTAGCCTAGAGACAGGGGCTTGGATTGGCGAAAGCTCGCCTGGCAGCGGAACGCCAGCTCCATGCGCATCATGCGCTTCTTGCGCATCTGTTTACATTCCCCTCACCCGCCATATCCCAAACTTATAAGAACGCTACTACACTTAACTTGGTGCAGGCTGGGACCGAGTCTGACCCTGGGGCTGGTCATATACTGCCGACGCAGAGAATTGCGGGGCCTACCTCGGTCCAGGTCTCAAAGGCCTACTATACCTCCTCCCACCCCTCCTCCACCTCCTCCTCCTCCGAATTACCATCCGTGGGCATGGCGCCATCAGTCGGTAGCTCTAGGCACAGCAGCAGTGCCGTCGCTAAGCGACAGCAGGCGGTGCTGAAACTGCTGAGCCTAGGCGATAAAAGGCACACCGCCCAAGAGCTATTACAGGGCATTCCACATCAAAGTTGTTAACTTTGTCGCCACCCTGCTGTGTAATCCACAAAATATACTTGCAAACTTTTACCATTTAGGGATATTATTTCAGCGCTTCTTGCGCATCTGTTTACATTCCCCTCACCCGCCATATCCTAAACTTATAAGAACGCTACTACACTTGATCTTATACAAAAGGTTCTTAGAAGTGCTGTTTGGGGAGTAGCCTATAGACAGGGGCTTGGATTGGCGAAAGCTCGCCTGGCAGCGGAGCGCCAGCTCCATGCCAAGATCCAACTAACATAGTTTTAACTGCAGCACCTTTAATCTACTACTAGTTCACTGCCTCCATACATGGTCCCCTTATCAAACGAGCTGTGTCAGGCAGAATTTTGGGTTGTTTTCATGGCTTCCATGTTAACTTTGTCGCCACCCTGCTGTGTAATCCACAAAATATACTGGCAAACTTTTATCATGTACCGATATTATTTGAGCGCTTCTTGCTCACCTCCTTTGGTTCCTCTCTGCCACCCATTGGTTTGAAGCCTGAGTCCATTTAGGGTATGTCGCCATGACACTCTCTAGCCTGCTGCCGCTGCCTCTGCATGCCGTCCCCTATAGTGTCAGGGTCAATTATTGGATGTTTTAGATGCTATCTAGCTTCATTCTGTCACTCTGTCATGGCCATGCTGTTGCCCATAATTTTGGCATAATGGTGCGATTAGGCAGCCTCAGAGGCATCCATGCATGCTGCCCCTGCTGTTTCCTGTCCATTTCCGTGGTGTTTCCATCCTTTTCTGAGGTTCCCAGGTGTTTGGCCAAGCTTCCCTGTGCAGAGCCTTGGTCCCCTTGAAAAATGCTCGAGTCTCCCATTGACTTCAATGGGGTTCGTTATTCGAGACGAGCACTCGAGCATCGGGAAAAGTTCGTCTCGAATAACGAGTACCCGAGCATTTTAGTGTTCGCTCATCTCTAATTTCTATATTTCTTCAATTTTCATATTTTTTAAATGGCTGCTTGTCGATGAGATCATTGGTTGGTGGTGAAGTATCTCCTCTTTCTTTACTCATTCTATGTATGCTTGTGTTTCCTTTTCCCTCACTTTGTAAAACTGACGTTAAAGTGAACCTGCTAAAATGAATGTAATATTTAGCTGCTGCAGGTTCAAATAGCCTATAGAGTAGGTACAGAAAGTATACAGACCCCCTTTACGTTTTTTACTTTTTGTTTCCTTGCAGCCAATTGGTAAGATCATTTTTTTATTTTGCTCATTAAATAACACTCTGCACCCCATCTTGAATGATAAAATCAGAAATGTAGATAGTTTAGCTAATTTATTAAACAAGAAAAACTGAAATATCATATGGTCATAAGTATTTAGACCCTCTGCTTTGACACTCATATTTAACTTGCATGCTGTCCATTTTCCTTCTCCTTAAGATGGCTCTGCTTCTTCATTGGAGTTCAACTGTGTTTAATTAAACTGATTGCATTAGGAAAGGCAAATACCTGTCTATATGAGACTTCACAGCTCACAGTGCATGTCAAAGCACATGAGAATTATGAGGTCAAAGGAACTCCTCAAGGAGCTCAGAGACAAGGCATACATCTTACCAATGTTACAAAAGAATTTCTGCAGCACTTAAGGTTCCTAAGAGCATAGTGGGCTCCATAATCCTTAAATGGAAGAAGTTCTGTATCATGTCTGAATCCAAGGCACAAGAGAGGCACAGAGAGGCCAAGAGGACATCACATTGTGTTACTAACACTACCAAAAGGATGATAAAGAAGAAGTAGCTCTGTCCATCTTCATTAGTGCATGAGAAGGAAAAAACATCTGGCTCACATTTGCAATCTCACATGCTCTTTGTAGGGTGTTACCTGGGTTATCTGTTAGTAGCAGCTTGAGGACAATGTAAACATGGGGTAACATCATTATTACTGGTACAACTATGGCCTGTTTTGCTTCACCTCACTTAAATGGATGTGTAAATGATGTCAATGTCCTTTACAGTCAGGCTTTCTCAGCACCAGGTTTCTTTTTTGCACTTAGCACTTTGTTATACTTTTCTTATACTCATTATTGTATCTTGTATACCTGGTGTTTCAAATTGTACAGATTTGCTTTTTCATTATTGTCAGCATTAGTCAGTACGTGGAATTTCAGGGCTCACTAGTCCCTGGCAGTCTTATACACCATTGGGTGTATTTTTTAAGTGTTTTTATTCTTTGTTGTCCTGTGAATATTTGTTTTTTGATATAAATAAATTTTGTCTTATTGTCTAGTCCTTTGTACGCATCCCATCTTTTTCTGAAGTGTTTTTGCATATTGATTTTGGGGATGCGTGGACATTGCTTACATTCTCAGTAGTGCCTGCTCCACGTGTTGTATACAAATGTAGTCACATGGTGCATCATGGATGATGATCAAATGGTCTACAGTCACCCCTGACATAATTTGGTGGAACTGCAAAATTATACGACTATATGGTTATAGTTTTTTGATGAAGCATAGCATTTGTATAGTTTCTCAACTCCCATATCTTCATGTTCCTGCTACTTTATGAGAGTATCCACTGACTCTAGCGGTCATGATGGGACTGAATTAAGTACCTTACAACTTTCTGCTCCTTGTACACAGTGAGAGTGATGTGGCTGTGTGGATGTTATATGGGTCACCAGCAGCGTGCCATGTGGATTGTGAAGCTATTGTACTGCATAAATCACAATTGCCTCTAGACTTGAACTGTGTCGTGTTCAGATGAAGTGCACAAGCTTGGGGTTATCTTATCCTTTATTCATAAACCTCAGACTATTGTGTGATGTTATATAATGATGAAAACCAGCAACAAATACGGAAAGTAGAGCAAAACAAAGACAAAGTATTGCTCCTGTCACGCTGAAATTTACATACCTTGCTGTTAGTTGTTAGGACATTACAATGTGGTTATTAGTAGGATTTAATGTTCTAAATATGCCGAAATCAAAGTTTTATCCCAGTTTTATCCCTGTCGATATAATCATTGTGCAGGGAGGGGATAAGCTGTGACATCATCTATTGTCAGTAGTGATGTAATGATGGGTCAGTGTTATCTATATAGAGGACATTGTACAGGAAGGGGATAAGCTGTGACATCATCTACTGTCAGTAGTGATGTAATGATGGGTCAGTGTTATCTATATAGAGGTCATTGTACAGGGAGGGAGAGGAGATAAGCTGTGACATCATCTATTGTCAGTAGTGATGTAATGATGGGTCAGTGTTATCTATATAGAGGTCATTGTACAGGGAGGGGGAGGAGATAAGCTGTGACATCATCTATTGTCAGTAGTGATGTAATGATGGGTCAGTGTTATCTATATAGAGGTCATTGTACAGGGAGGGGGAGGAGATAAGCTGTGACATCATCTATTGTCAGTAGTGATGTAATGATGGGTCAGTGTTATCTATATAGAGGTCATTGTACAGGGAGGGAGAGGAGATAAGCTGTGACATCATCTATTGTCAGTAGTGATGTAATGATGGGTCAGTGTTATCTATATAGAGGTCATTGTACAGGGAGGGGGAGGAGATAAGCTGTGACATCATCTATTGTCAGTAGTGATGTAATGATGGGTCAGTGTTATCTATATAGAGGTCATTGTACAGGGAGGGGGAGGAGATAAGCTGTGACATCATCTATTGTCAGTAGTGATGTAATGATGGGTCAGTGTTATCTATATAGAGGTCATTGTACAGGGAGGGGGAGGAGATAAGCTGTGACATCATCTATTGTCAGTAGTGATGTAATGATGGGTCAGTGTTATCTATATAGAGGTCATTGTACAGGGAGGGGGAGGAGATAAGCTGTGACATCATCTATTGTCAGTAGTGATGTAATGATGGGTCAGTGTTATCTATATAGAGGTCATTGTACAGGGAGGGGGAGGAGATAAGGTGTGACATCATCTATTGTCAGTAGTGATGTAATGATGGGTCAGTGTTATCTATATAGAGGTCATTGTACAGGGAGGGGGAGGAGATAAGCTGTGACATCATCTATTGTCAGTAGTGATGTAATGATGGGTCAGTGTTATCTATATAGAGGTCATTGTACAGGGAGGGGGAGGAGATAAGCTGTGACATCATCTATTGTCAGTAGTGATGTAATGATGGGTCAGTGTTATCTATATAGAGGTCATTGTACAGGGAGGGGGAGGAGATAAGCTGTGACATCATCTATTGTCAGTAGTGATGTAATGATGGGTCAGTGTTATATATATAGAGGTCATTGTACAGGGAGGGGGAGGAGATAAGCTGTGACATCATCTATTGTCAGTAGTGATGTAATCATGGGTCAGTGTTATATATATAGAGGCCATTGTACAGGGAGGGGGAGGAGATAAGCTGTGACATCATCTATTGTCAGTAGTGATGTAATGATGGGTCAGTGTTATCTATATAGAGGTCATTGTACAGGGAGGGGGGGAGATAAGCTGTGACATCATCTATTGTCAGTAGTGATGTAATGATTGGTCAGTGTTATCTATAGAGAGGTCATTGTACAGGGAGGGGGAGAGGATAAGCTGTGACATCATCTATTGTCAGTAGAGATGTAATGATGGGTCAGTGTTATCTATAGAGAGGTCATTGTACAGGGAGGGGGAGGAGATAAGCTGTGACATCATCTATTGTCAGTAGTGATGTAATGATGGGTCAGTGTTATCTATATAGAGGTCATTGTACAGGGAGGGGGAGGAGATAAGCTGTGACATCATCTATTGTCAGTAGTGATGTAATGATGGGTCAGTGTTATCTATATAGAGGTCATTGTACAGGGAGGGGGAGGAGATAAGGTGTGACATCATCTATTGTCAGTAGTGATGTAATGATGGGTCAGTGTTATCTATATAGAGGTCATTGTACAGGGAGGGGGAGGAGATAAGCTGTGACATCATCTATTGTCAGTAGTGATGTAATGATGGGTCAGTGTTATCTATATAGAGGTCATTGTACAGGGAGGGGGAGGAGATAAGCTGTGACATCATCTATTGTCAGTAGTGATGTAATGATGGGTCAGTGTTATCTATATAGAGATCATTGTACAGGAGGGGGAGGAGATAAGCTGTGACATCATCTATTGTCAGTAGTGATGTAATGACGGGTCAGTGTTATCTATATAGAGGTCATTGTACAAAGAGGAGGAGGAGATACGCTGTGACATCATCTATTGTCAGTAGTGATGTAATGATGGGTCAGTGTTATCTATATAGAAGTCATTGTACAGGGAGGGGGAGGAGATAAGATGTGACATCATCTATTGTCAGTAGTGATGTAATGATGGGTCAGTGTTATCTATATAGAGGTCATTGTACAGGGAAGGGGAGGAGATAAGCTGTGACATCATCTATTGTGAGTAGTGATGTAATGATGGGTCAGTGTTATATATATAGAGGTCATTGTACAGGGAGGGGGAGGAGATAAGCTGTGACATCATCTATTGTCAGTAGTGATGTAATGATGGGTCAGTGTTATATATATAGAGGTCATTGTACAGGGAGGGGGAGGAGATAAGCTGTGACATCATCTTTTGTCAGTAGTGATGTAATGATGGGTCAGTGTTATCTATATAGAGGTCATTGTACAGGGAGGGGGAGGAGATAAGCTGTGACATCATCTATTGTCAGTAGTGATGTAATGATGGGTCAGTGTTATCTATATAGAGGTCATTGTACAGGGAGGGGGAGGAGATAAGCTGTGACATCATCTATTGTCAGTAGTGATGTAATGATGGGTCAGTGTTATCTATATAGAGGTCATTGTACAGGGAGGGGGAGAGGATAAGCTGTGACATCATCTATTGTCAGTAGAGATTTAATGATGGGTCAGTGTTATCTATAGAGAGGTCATTGTACAGGGAGGGGGAGGTAAGCTGTGACATCATCTATTGTCAGTAGTGATGTAATGATGGGTCAGTGTTATCTATATAGAGATCATTGTACAGGAGGAGGAGGAGATAAGCCGTGACATCATCTATTGTCAGTAGTGATGTAATGATGGGTCAGTGTTATCTATATAGAGGTCATTGTACAGGGAGAGGGAGGAGATAAGCTGTGACATCATCTATTGTCAGTAGTGATGTACTGATGGGTCAGTGTTATCTATATAGAGGTCACTGTGCAGGGATGAATACTGAGCTCGTGGGGGAGCTAAGAGGGGGAGGCTGGGGCCATAATAAGGGGAACAGAGGAGGAGGGGCACAATAAAGGGAGTAGAGAATAAGGCACAATAAGAGGGTGAGGCAATGGGAGCAGGACTCGGGAAGTCTAGGGTCCTGGTGGCAGGTTACGTAACCTGTTGGACCTGGTGGATTTACACAAACTTTACTATGGTAAGTGCTATATGGGTGACTCTAGTAGGGTCTCGTATGTTATCTATTTAGAGGTCACCCTATTAGAGCCTTGTACATTATCTACTTAGATCTCACCCTATTAGAGCCTTGTACGTTATTTATATAGAGGCCACCCTATTAGAGCCTTGTATGTTATTTATAAAGAGGTCACCCTATTAGAGCCTTGTACGTTATTTATATAGAGGTCACCCTATAAGAGCTTCGTACGTTATTTATATAGAGCTCACCCTATTAGAGCCTTGTACGTTATTTATATAGAGCTCACCCTATTAGAGCCTTGCACATTATTTATATAGAGGCCACCCTATTAGAGCCTTGTATGTTATCTATAAAGAGGTCACCCTATTAGAGCCTTGTATGTTATTTATATAGAGGTCACCCTATTAGAGCCTTGTACATTATCTATATAGAGGCCACCCTATTAGAGTCTTGTACGTTAACTATATAGAGGTCACCCTATTAGAGCCTTGTACGTTATTTATATAGAGGTCACCCTATTAGAGCCTTGTACATTATCTATAAAGAGGCCACCCTATTAGAGTCTTGTACGTTATTTATATAGAGGTCACCCTATTAGAGCCTTGTACATTATCTATATAGAGGCCACCCTATTAGAGTCTTGTACGTTATTTATATAGAGGTAACCCTATTAGGGCCTTGTACATTATCTATATAGAGGCCACCCTATTAGAGCCTTGTATGTTATCTATAAAGAGGTCACCCTATTAGAGCCTTGTAAGTTATTTATATAGAGGTCACCCTATTAGAGCGTTGTACGTTATTTGTACAGAGGCCACCCTATTAGAGCCTTGTATGTTATCTATATAGAGGTCACCCTATTAGAGCCTTGCACGTTATTTATATAGAGCTAACCCATTAGAGCCTTGTACGTTATTTATATAGAGCTCACCCTATTAGAGCCTTGCACGTTATTTATATAGAGGCCACCCTATTAGAGCCTTGTATGTTATCTATAAAGAGGTCACCCTATTAGAGCCTTGTAAGTTATTTATATAGAGGTCACCCTATTAGGGCCTTGTACATTTTCTATATAGAGGTCACCCTATTAGAGCCTTGTATGTTATCTATATAGAGGTCACCCTATTAGAGCGTTGTACGTTATTTGTACAGAGGCCACCCTATTAGATCCTTGTACGTTATCTATTTAGAGGTCACCCTATTAGAGCCTTGTACGTACCCTAATTAAGTTCAGTAAGTTTTGTAATTCTGCTTACAGGACACAGATATTTTATCGAAAAAGACATGTTTTTGATACAGGACACCTACAAGTCCATATGTTTATATGGTACTGGTAACTGACAGAGTCCCTAAAACTGTGGGCAAATGATAGCATACTTATCCACGGAGCAGATTCTGACATGTAAGATGCATTAATCAGTATATTTTGGGAAGATCTATACAGGGTTACATGAAGAACCATGACTTCTGTGATGTAGTGCACTACACAGATGTCTTGAAGGAATAACATCTCTGAATACAGCGGCTCATCTCCAAGAAGTTGACATATTTACCAAGTGAGTAAATTCTGGTGCAGTCAGGAGCGAGGAGACTTGGGAGTCTGATGGCAGCTCTGTCAGGAGAGTGGAGACGGATCACACTCTATACCTGTCAGTACACTCATAGTGTTGCTACGTTTCAATTACTAATCTCTATTTTTATATCATTTCAATGATTAATCCGGATGATTATATTCTCCATTGTGCCGTAATCAGGGATAATATTAGATTTGTGTCTAAACAGGTTTTCTGCTTTATTAAAAATATATTAGACATTAGTGAGATTAGACACAGAATGAGAGTATTCCGACAATTAGGTCCATTATATCCGTCAGAAAGTGTAATAATTCATGTAGGGCAGCAGAGGGCAGTGTGCTCCTGCAGAACAGCCGTCGGGACCCTGCAGAGCGCTCTGCAGAATTTCGGTTGACTTTGCCGGCCTCGCGAACAAGAAACACTTTAGTATATAGAAATTAATTTTGCTGAAGAAAGCGAAGACCTTGAAATAAAATTTGTCTTTCCTTCCTTCTCGTGTAAGTATATTATTATTAAAGAGAAGAAAATCGTTTTGCCTGATTCATAGATTTGCCAATCTAAAGCACATAATGGGAGAATTAATTTGCTTATCATTCCCATTTATTTTCGGGTAAATTGATTTGGCTGGAGAATCGTAAGGCGATAAATAAATTGGCATTCTTCAACCGGTCGCTTATCTCTTATTGATGGATCCAGTAGGGGAGATTGCCAGCACGGGCTCTACATGGATGGGCATTAAAGAAGCTTTTCTTTTCACATACACATAAGTCGGAATAAAATGGGAGGGGCTTCTAGGTCCTTGAGGTTGACGACTAATTGGTATTAGGTTGGTGGAGACTTACATTGCATCAGCTGGTCATCGACTTCTTTGGACATAAAAAGTAACACAAAAAGCGGAGTCTGACTAAGGAAATTAGAAGGGTTAATTTGGTAAAGTTACTTTGGGTTGCAAGAACCAATTAGATGCCACGGTTATTTCTGACTGTGGCATCTAATAGGTTAATCGGGAGTGATCTCATTGAATGTGGATGTTATAGTCCAATAGTCTCCTAGCTGGAGTTGAGCTAGGGTTGAATTCCTCAACTGGTGGCCCAGTACCTGCATGTCAGGGTGCCTTAAAGGGGGTTTCAGGCACTTGAACTACTAATGACGTACACACCAGAATACTTCATCTCCAGCTACAATCCTGGAATATTAATGCATTTTTCACAGTCGCATCGGAAATAGTTCAGCAGACACTTTGTAAATACATGTGCAAGCAGTTTGCACTAAAAAGAATGTGCAATGTCAGACAGAAAACTGGCGCAGAGGCTTTAGTAAATCTGGGCCGATGAGTTCAGTTCAGTGATTATAGTTTTGATCCAGTTAAAGGGATTTTCCCACCAAGCAAGTTCTCATTAACGTGACCCCACAGATCAAGAAAATGAGGGGGCTGATAAGGTCCCAGGTACCTTATTGCTCCCCAAGAGTAATGGAGCAGACAGCCGCACATGACCGTTCTGCTTCATTCATCTCTATGAAGTTGATGGAGATTGCGGGGCATGGCGCAGAACGATCATGCTCGGCCATCTACTCCACTCATCTCAGGGAGCGACAAGGGGTCCGACGGAGGAACCTGGGACTTCATCAGACCCTTTGTTCCCGTGATCTGTGTGGGTCTCAGACCCACCGATCACAAGTTAGGCCCTATCCTGTGGTGTTGTCCAGAGGTTGAAAACATAGCTGTCAAAAACAGCTTCTTCGACAGCCCGTAGGCATATAGCCATTGGGCTAGGGACTACAGACAGTGTGGGGTCAGATAGGGAGGAACTGGCACATCCCCTTTAAGAATCCTGCTGGCATTCGCGTTCGTGGGTTACGTGACTGAGGGTCAGGGCAACAAGTAGCCAGACCTGGTGGGCCTAACTTAAGGTTTAAAATTCTTTTCTGGAATCCTTCCCATCCCTCCCACCTTATATATTAACACATTGCAAATAAAATGTCACAGCTGACGGTTGTGTAGAAGGGGGTGAGGACCTACATTCCCTCTAACGAGGCTGGCATTTCAGGTGCCCTGTAATATGTTCTTATTGTTAAGAGTTAATAAAGTTGCTACTCTATGAGTAGGAGTTGAAATGGTTAATTTATTTTAAAAAAGCTGCGGCCGACTCCCTGACATCACGGGTTATGGGTTGTGCGTGGTATTGCACCCTCCAAGCTCCATTCATTTCTATACAGCTGAGCTGCAATATCGGGACAACTATGGTAAGGTGTGGTGCTATTTTTGGAAGAATGCAGCCATGTTTTACAGGCTTCGGACAACCAATTCATGTTGAACCCCTCTTATCTTACATCTATACATTTAAGTTTAAAGCTAAGAAAAGCTGTTGCCAGGTAGTGTTATGTGATGTCCATTCAGTTTACCATGACCAATAATATGAAACACAGACGTCGTGTAAAACAACCCCCTTAGCGTAACTAGAAGCTGATGGGCCCCAGTGCAACGTCAGTTCCGGGCCCCCGACTATAATGTATGGTTTATAGTACTAGTCTTCTCATATGGGAAAGTGACACCATAAGGGCCCTCTAAACCTCTTGGGCCCTGCTGCGACCGCACCCTCTGCACCCCTTCAAGTTACGCCCCTGCCTTTAATAATCGAATATATTCAGGCACATAAGTACATCCTATATATAAATGCCGCCCATGTCTTAGTTTAGGTTTTTGTGAAATTTTTATTTGGTGTCTGTGTTCTATTAAAAGCCCCGTCTCTTTCGTGCCCATCAAATCCAGACTTTATTTTACGTGTCAGGAAAGGTTGAAATAAGAGTGTCTGATTATTTCTAAGTATGGCGCACTTCAGAAAGTCCTGGCAATGCTGCCGTTTATAGCAGTGAAACTTTTTTAATAAATGTGCTTGATTAACTGGAGACAGACGTGCCCTTGTGTTTCCTTTTCTGTCTGATTGACAGCGCCTGCGATTCAGCTGACACCTGCTTGACGCCTTCCCGGCAAAAATAAAAGCAGGCACCAACTTTGCATCCTAAACAATCAGCAGTGACTTCTGCACTTTGCTGTGATTATTTCATAAGCCCTCATTTACCGTATTGATCCGTCTCAAAATTATGCGCGGAGTTAATCCACAAGTGTCTAATGTATGCATGCTCCACTGCACGCAATATACTGTAACTTCGCTTTTTCTGAATTATTTTTTATTTCTTACACTATGGAGGGAATTCATTATTGTGTTGGAGGATCCGACTCTACAAACTTTGTCAACACTAGTTGTCTGTCACAGTGTAAGACTGTCAAGTTCTACTTTTAGACTTGTTTTTAGCTGGTCGTAATTGTGTGCCAGAATGTGGCCCCCTCCTTAATCTTTTTCAAAATATAGACTATTTCTGCGCAGCCAAGCCATGCCCCCTTTTCCCGAGACCATGCCACGTTTACAAGGGCCACATCACACCCACATTATCAGACAAGTCAGAAAAGTGACAAAAATGGTCTAATGGTGTCAGAAGGTATTTTAGACTGTTTTCACTAGTTTCAGATCTAGTGAAAACCTGTAAATCTTTGTCACAAGAGCAATAAAGAATTTGCCCCAATGTTTGAATACCTGTGTTTTACAGACATTAGGCTGCATTCACACTGCCGCAAGGGGGACGTATATACGGCCGACGTATGTATACGGCCGATATACGCCCCCCCATAGACGGCAATGGGCATACGCCGCCCTACGGGAGCACACATGCGGCACCGTACCGCTCCATACCCCGTAGAAAGATAGGACATGTCCTATCTTTCTCCGTAGTACGGCGCCGTGCACCATATGTTCCTATGGCGAAGGGCAGGGGTTAGCGCCGCTCACCTCCTCCTCCTCTCCCCGCACGCCGCCGTTGCCCGCCGTGCTACGGTAGGGCAACGGCCGTCTGAATGTAGCCTTATACAGATGTTTTTTGACATTGTAACAATCTTGCATGTTTTTTTTAGGCTGTAAATATAGTGCAAAAATTACGTACAAGTTAGACCTCATGCTCATAAATATGCATTTTGGTTGTTGTTTGGCGTCCTCTCTTTGGCCACTCTGCCTAACCCAGAGATGCTGCTTATGTGCTTTGTATCCACCAAGTGTCCACCTAGCCGATCACAGCCATGCTTAGCTGCTTGGGACGTACAGCTATCTGATTGGCTGGTCTGCAAATTATCAAACAACAGGTTAGATGGTGCTGAGGTTTGGAGGATGCCAAACTTAAAAGTTGCGATCTCTATTAGTCATTATTCCACCAGCTAGTAAACAATCTTCCTGCACAAGGTGGTGGATTCCACGGTCCCATGCATAAGCGTAATTCCAAGCCTAAGTGTAGGTCTTACTGCTTCCTAAGTTTTTAGCTCGGGGGGTCTATTATTATTGTCATCCCTGCATGGCTGGCACTCACCTCAAACAACGGTCCACTGGACCTGTGATACTGCACTCATCATGTGCGCGAGTACATCATTGACAGTGCAGAGTCAGAGGCTGTGGGCCTCTCCCACAGCCCAAATTGCCTACCTAAAAGCCTTTTAACCCTTATTGGTAAGGGACTACTGGTAAACAATCTCTACTCTCAGTATGTGCTCAGAACAGAAGTCAAATGAACAGAGAATGAGACAGATTAATAGATGCAAGTCATCGAATAGGCTCAAGAATGAGGTTCATGGTTTTGGATCAGGCTGGGGTTCATGGTTCCAGATCTGGCAAAATTCAGGTTGAGGTACAGGTTTGGGGTTTCTGATCATTAAGGCTTCTTACATATTTCAAGATACGGGTGCAGCAAAACACAGACAGAAGTATTGCAGGTCACAGGAGAAAGTATAATCAGCCATAAGTGTACTGAGAACTGCACATTTAAGGCATTCATGGACACTGCAATAACATTTGACTAGCTTCATCATCCATCAATCCACACACAAACACAACAGCTGGAGGAATCAACTCTGCAAGACAGCTGTCAATCACAGCTTTGGCTGTATTAAGAAGCGCAGAGGGTTCTGACAGTTAGTCTAGACAGGCTTATAATGCACTAAATTTTCACAATGGGGCACATTTACTTACCCGTCATACCAGCCGTGTGTTGTCTGACGAGGATTCAGGTCTGCCGCGATTCACTAACTATGAGACTTTTATGGGGCTTCAGGCCACAGTGTCGCACTAGTCGCAGTTCTATGTTTACACCAGATTAATGAAGAGGTGGAAATAGTCATGTAAGACTTTTTGGCAGTAAAAAGTCCCAAAAAACTTTAATGCAACTTTTTTGAGACTTCTTTTATGCCAAAAAAGCACAGCAAAACCATAAATAACCCCCTATGTGTCTATACAGAATAATGCATCCCTTAAAAGGCATGAATACAATTCCCAATATAACTGCTAGTTGCACACAAGGCATATCACCTGCTGACACAGTGGGGCACATTTACTAAGATCAGTGCAGTGTGTACTAGGTGCAGTTTGCCTGTGTAGTGTGCAGGGAGCGCCAGATTCAGGATTTATGGCACCCGTTTTTCATGAATGTGGCATTCCCTGCACTGCCCCGACAGAGTGCACCAACTTTTTTTGGTGCATCTTTAACATAGAGCTTACGACTCAATTCTGTCTGAATTTGCATGTTAAATGTGGCGCCCCTGATCACCCCTATTTTGTGTTGCATGGTGGCTGCTGCAGCTGTGCCAAAAAAGGTCACATGTGACACAAATGAGGCCCGGACACTTCTTAAATACCTGTGCAAGCAGTCTGCACCTAAAAGAACGTGATGGTAAACTGGCGCAAGGGACTTAGAAAATGTGCCCCTATATACAATTGTCTTGATCATCCAGTCACACAGATCTAAGACATGACCAAGAGGAAAGAAAGGGAGGGGTATATATGCACCTTAATTTTGGAGCATAACAGGTCCAATACTATCAAAGCAGTATGATCACAGGGTGTGCACATTTATGCAATTGTTCGCTAGCAAATACTTTACAATAGACCCAAAATAAATTACAGCTCATCCGGACGAAATTCACAATGAAAACCAACTGCAGTCAGGATTTCGGCTTATCATCAGCGGTAATAAACTATGAGGCATAAAATATATTACCTCGCTCGGCATTATACATGAGGCCAAGACGCTACTGCTTTTTTTTTTTTTTTTTGCAATTAAGATTTATATTGATTTTGGTTATTTAATGATAACACATTTTGCAAGAACGCGGTCAATACAAAATTAATTTTCCAAATGTCCAATCAATTTTCAGGCCGCGCAGAACGCTGAAAGTTTGTAATTACGTTCTCCCTTTTTTTTTTTCCCGCAGCAATAAAGAGAACATTTCACAAACATACATCGTTCTTTTAAAACCTCATTTACAGTGAGCCGTGTGTAGCAGCTGTACACAGGAAGGGCAAGATGAGACGCTATGGCGGTATTATCAGCGTCAATGAATCTCGGTGTGAAATTGAAAGCTCTGCGCTCTTATATTAGGAATGCAGATAAGCAGAATTATATGTCTTTCCAACAGTGAAATTTCTCTTATCTTGAATTTTACATTTTTGTCTCTAAATATAATAAGGAGTTTAGAAATACAGCAAGACTAATAACATCAGCTAAAGGCAGTGTTTGTCTAAGAAAGTCTTGACTTTTGTAATTTATATAAAATGTGAATGGCATAGGTCACGAATAGTAATGAGCAAACTCGTAAAAGTTCCAACTTACGAAATCTGTTTGGGTCCTGAACCCGGATACTAACTCCCCTGTAACACACTTGATTGATGCTGGCACCGATCGCGGGTGTTAATCTTTTAAATGCCGAATTAAATCAATGGGGGTCATTTACTAAGGGACCGAATCGCTCTTTTGTCGGGTTTCCCGAAAATTACCGGTCTGCGCCGAATTGCCCCGGGTTTTTGGCGCACGCAATCGGATTGTGTCGCTTTAGCGCCGGCATGCATGCGACGGAAATCGGGGGCATGGCCGTAGGAAAACCAGACGTATTCAGAAAAACCGCGGTATTTAAAAAAAAAAATTGTGTCGCTTGACATGCGCTTACCTGCACCCAGGATAGGATGGTGAACTCTGGCGGACTTCAGCGCAGCAGCGACACCTATTGGATATCAGGTGCACTACCTTAGTGAATCGCTTAGTGAAGACCCGAATCCTCGGCAGAGAACGCGCCGCTGGATCGCGACAGGACCGGGTAAGTAAACGTGCCTCAATGTGGCACCTGCTCGACGATGGGCATTTCCTTTTTGGAGATCATCGCTGTTTTTCAAAATGTTAAGTCATGATGTAGGCGCCATCTACAAAGTTAACTTGATAACATTATCGTGAGCTAAAAGGGGTATTTCCACAAAGTTGTTAACTGCATTCAAAATAGAAAAATAACATGTTTTGTAGTTTGAAGTTATTAAAAAAAATCAAGTGTTTCACATATAAAGAACTAATGGAGAAAAGTTATAAATTTATATGTGGAATTTGGTTGCTTGGGGATCCGGCCATAAACTCATTTTGGCCATGGTCACACACGTCCCCAGTCAGGTCAGATTCACTAACATAAATGGGCATCTATGTTTCTGTGCAACACTTTTGTGCTGTGTGGCTGCACGCTTTAGCTGTTCTTGTGTGGGCCATGCGGTGTTCCTGCCCCTATCGCCATATTCTTGTGTGTGGAGCAACGTTCGTTTGCTATGTGTTGTGGCCGGTTCCTGTGGATCTGCTGCTGATGCTGGAGGAGAGATGCAAGAGAGGAACTGATTTGAGGCAGTGTCGGAGGTGTGCCAGCTGACTGTTCCCTGGCTCCACAGCGGCTGAAGGCCTGGAGAGATGGTGTTTGGAGAGGAGGACATGGTCACTTGCTTGGTTTAAGACTGGATGCAGTCGTTGTCAGGTGATCGCAGCTCTCTGTCTCTCACCCTCCTATGGCAAATGACAGACTGGCTGCCATAATGGCTGTGTCTAAAGATTTGGTGTAGCATGCTGTGCTGTGGCTTCAAAAGTGGGTAACTTGACTGTATACTGCTGCTCGGTGTGTGGTGTCTGGTCTGGGTGGAGGATAGCTAATTTGGACTGTAGTTAGAGACGCACACTCCTAATCATTTCTACTTTTCATTAAGCCAATGCATTGCATGCATAAGCATCAAAAACTGAGTACAATTGCAAGGTAAGCGGTTGAAATGTATCGTTATCATGTTAGGATCACTGGGGGATTACGATTTGAGAAACTTTTTTTCATGGGCAAACCCCTTTAACAGCGGACGGGTTGAGCACAACCGAACCCAGACTCAAACTTCTGACTAATGTTCATGTTAGGGGGACCCGCACCTGCAGTGTTTTGGTACAGACCCGAGCGTTTTGGTCAGCTCATCAATAATTAGTAAGTTGTCTTCTTCAGAAGATATTTTGTTTATGGTAACAAGAACTTTTATATAGATGTAACATCTGCTTATTGTGATTTTGTACTTTGCTTGCATTCTGTCCTGCACTAATCTGAACACTGACTTATTTCACTTCTGGTTGTTTTTGTCTTTGTGTTTCCACTTTGGTGCAGGAAAGGAATGTTAACCACTTGTCACCTACAGTCTAATGTAGGGCTGCATATTCAGCGGCTCCTCTCCAGATCCCATGCCTCCTTCTTACCATTCAGCACTTCATGTCATATAACCAGGATGATGTCATCTAAGGTCTTTTACCCACTAACATTTGCAAAATCTACCACATGTATCACATGAGATCACATTGAGGATGCGGAGGAGTAGAAGTCGATGGCGTGCTCTGATTTCAAGTGATCTGATACATACATGGGAAAAGATTTTGCAAATGTAAGTGGCTAAAGGACCTTAGATGACATCAACCTAGTCACAACCTGGACATAAAGTGTTGAATGGTGAAAAGGAGGCACATAACATGGGAAGTAGACACTACCTCTTACTCGCTCCTTGATCTGCCTATAAGCCCAGTAAGATTAGAAAGCTGATTTTATAGGGATGTAAGAGAAAACATTTTTAGCTAAAAGAAGGTTGTCATTTAGTTAATAGGGCTCTAAAGGAATCTGTCAACAGCTGTAAACAAATGTGCTGATGGGTTTCCTTTAATACCAACTCTACAAACCAGTGAAAAGATTTGCTCATCTCTAGATGACACCAATAATGGACATTACGACTCCTAACCAGTCCTGTCGGCCATGACTTGATCCCTACTTTCTGCAGATGCTATTTAAATTGTGCTGCGATTGCAAAGGTGATGTATATATTTAGCAAATTTTCTTATAGTGCTCACACATTCATTCTGAAATAAATAAAAGATTCGGTAACTCCTCTGAGTCGGAAATTATTGTAAATAAGCCTCCATCTTTCATAAAGATTCAGCAGCCATTTTAATGTCATATTAAATAAGAAATAAAGCTTGAGAGTTTTCAGAAAAAGCCTGCAAGGAAAAGCGCACTTTCAGTCGCCTTAAATACAGTTTATGTCTTTTTTTGGGTGTTAGCATGGCTTTTAATAGAGAAATAATCAGCCAGTGTTTCAATGTCAGTGCATTTTGTATCCACCTAATAAATTAAAGCCAGTAAAACAGGCAGAAGATAGCGTAATACTTCCATAACGTAGTAAATTATCACTCTTCCAATACTGAGCAGAAACACCAAAATGACCTAGAGAAGGAGAGAGAACTTTACAGCATATTTATAAGTAATGAGGAATACTACATTAACGATATTGATAGATAATAAAATTCTTATGACCAGTACAATTTCTTCCAATAAAAACACCCAGCCTGGATATACAGGGAGAGTAATGGCATCCTTTGTACTGCAGAGACAATAAAGGTTAAGAAAAGACGCAGTGATTCTTGGCCCAAAGGTTCATTTGCATTTCCATAAATACAGAAGGATAAGATAGGAGCATTAGAACTGTGACAAGCAGTGGGTTGTGAACCCACTGTGCTATTTAACTGCTTTGATTTGTTATCCCTTGACCTCTCTGGTATTCACCCTTTTACCCCTATACAGGGATCTAGACTTCGCTGTGGAGAGATTGCAAGGTCACTACCTCTTGTGGTGGTCCCAGTATAGATAGCAGCTGGTCCAGCGGGCACAAAGACACCGGTACGTGTGTACCAAGAGGTCAGGCAAGGCGGGTAGTCAGTAACAGTCTGTAGTCAAAGAAGGCAGTGTCCATTTAGAATCCAGGGACAGGCAGAGGGTCGTGGCAGGCAGCACAGGTTCGAGAAACAAGCCGGGGTCGAAAACCAGGAAGAGTAGATCAGATCACAATCAGGAACAAGCTGCGGGTCAAACACGGGCAGCAGACAGAAATAACCAGTGTCAGGCTGGCCCACCAGAGTACCAGAGGATCCTCCGGTGGGCCCTGGCTCAATCCAATGCTGAACCTCAGAGGTCCTTTAGAAAACACCTCAATTTGGAGTCTGCTAGAGTATATTTCCTGTGGGATAATGAAGAGTGCACCCCCAAATTGATTTTCTCTGGTGGGCCTAAGAAAACCAGTCCGACACTGGGAACAACGACCAAACAGCAGGAATAGCAAGCAAGGAACCTTTACTCGGGCGTGGGGAATAGGGCATGCTCGACTGTATGTCAGGAGGAGCCTGCTGATAGGCTTGGAAACACCCTGCTCTTCTAAGAAGGAGAGTAACGCCAACCATCCCCTGAGGGAGATGTCGCATGGCAGGACACGCCTGCTAAAGGTGGCTAAACATGGCTGTCAGGGACCACGACATGGAGCAAAATCCTTTGCCAGCTTTATAAGAACACTTTTTAATTGTCTTTATTTACTAAGGAAAAATTACATTAAAGATTAGTAAGTACATTAAATCTGAAACCGGAAAACGGAGGGCTACCTAGAGAAATAGATACTTCCTTTTGCCGGTTTAAGATTGTTGCCTATCTACCTGAGGAAAGCCTGATCATATTCTTAGAACAGACTGGATTCAAGAGACTCTTTTACTTGACTTACCCCTGAGAACACTGCCACTTTGTCCTCTCTATATTTCTTGCCGGACTCCTGGCTGAGATGGGTTTTAGGAACTAAAACGTACACATCAAATCCACCAGGCTCAGTAGTCCAGTACTTTCAATTAAGACAGGTTATTTTTCCAGAGGATAATGGATAATCATCTGTTTGGTGGAGGCCCCATCTTAGGACCCACCAATCACGAAAAAAGGGAGTCTGATTCAACCCTATGGGAACCCTGATCAACCTATGAATAGAGGAGAACAATCAAATTTGGTACAACCCCTTCAAGCACAAATCTTACTTGACACTTTAATGTTACTATTCATGTATACACAGCTTCATACTCAGAGCTTAACTGAAAGGTTAGATGTACTTTAATGTGATCTTGTAAAGTGATGAGTGTAATAGTCTGTTTGGGTCCAGGTACCAAACATGGACCTGAAACCCCTCCAGTAACACCCACTACCAGGACTGGTATGGGTTGTGGGTTTTAATTGTTTAAATGCCACTGGCAAGTCGCAGTGTCTAACACACCTCTAGCACTGCACGCTGACATTTTTAGGAGCGGCGACGCTCCCAAACCTGGGAAGTGCTGGCGACGACGCTCCCAAACCAGGCAAGTGCTGGGGCATGGCAGTGAAAATCTAAATGCTTTTTAGATCATGTCACAAACTTTTTATGAAGGGGGACCAGAACCCTCAAAGATCAGTACAAACCCGAAGTTTGCCGTTAGGATCATGGAAAGTAAGTGGCCCAGGTCTGGGCTCCTTTTCCTTGGTACGGTAGTTACAGTAGATGTTGACAGATATCTATCTATTTCTGCTTTGACTATTTGGGCTTTCATAGTAGAGATAAGAGTTTAGCCAAATTATAAACTAAAAGGAGAAAGACTATGGCTGAGTGGAGCTGGAAAAAAGGGAGGCAATCGTCAATCAGTGCTGCCAGCCCCCCCACCCCAGAACACCACACACCTAATGATACGGAGCAGGCATCATTACAATTTAGGTGCATGACCTTGCTACAGTGTACTATGTTGTCACACCAGACTTCTGGGGCATATAGTTCATTAATCTGGAGGAGAACTTTACCTTTGTCTCAACCATGCCACAAACCACTATATCAATAAGGTGCTGATACCTGGCCCCAAGGTTCTCTAATGTCAAAATGAATGGCAACGCCCAGTTGTAAATTTATTCATCACTTTTCATTAGGAATCAGAGATCGTTCCAAAGTAAAAAAAAAAAGATGCTGCCAAAATGTTGTCATAAAGAATATTTATAGAACATGTCAGGAGTGGTAACTTGTCATCTCTAAATTGCAGGAAGTAGTATAATAATCAGGTCTTAGTTATGGATCATACACTGTGCTGATTTTATTACACATTATGCCCAGAAGTTATACCATTCATGGCTCTATGAAAAGCCACAGCTTTATGTGCATTGCAAATAGGATCATCCGTATCACAAACAATTATGCAAATCATATGAATGAGTAAATGTATATTAAGTTGCACTGTTATTATGCATATTTTCTTTTACAATTTGTTTGTATATATTGCATATTCATATTATTTGCATACATTTATATGACCTGACGCATCACAACATTCTTCTTCACGTACGTCTTAGATAAAATCTTGAATGTTTTCAATCCATGTGCGCTGGATTAACATCTAACACTAACTTTGCTGAGATGTATGTCCACAAAAACGGTCCGTGTATCATCCATATATAAACCATTTTTGCAAATGTACCAAAAAAAGGGAAGGCTGGCAAATTATGGCACTAGGTTGTTCCAACCCCTTGAAGGGGCAGAACATACTGACCCCAAGTAGATGACACCTACTTTTCATCAGTGTAGTAACAGTGTTTTTCACGCAAAGATGTTCTGGACTGGACCTGCTCTGAGTTTTCTACGGACTCCACAAAGATCCATGAAAAACAAGCTCATGTGCATGGGCCCATTGAAATCATCAAGTCATGGTGTCTTCTGTAAAATAAACAGATAGCACATGGATGAAATTCCGCTATGGATATCCTGGCACATCTTTACAGTATATTGTATGAGAAACTCCTTAAAGGAAATTTACCCGATTTATCATGCTGGATTTTAATGGTAAATTTGATGGTAACTTTACTCATGGATCCCGGAACCGTGACCGTCTTTTCATATTTGTTATCCATGGCCTTCTTCCATTTAACATCAACTTTTAAAATTATGCAAATGATATATGGTTCCCAGAGCCCCTCTGTGTTCCAGATTCACAGTTTTTTACACTGTGTCATCCTCTCCCTGCTCCCTCAGCACTCTCCACCCCCCTACTCAGCACATATCCCCAATTTCCTTCCCATGCTTTTCTTGATTGGCTAGAAGGTTCATCCCCCCTTTGAACACCGGTTTCAAACCATCCTATCCCCTCTTTTCCAAGGCACAATCATAGTGGTGTTTGGGGCTACAACCTATGCCATCTGTGCCATCTACAACAAATGTGTACTAAAAAATGTGCCGTTATCCACCCTACACCTACCCCTTCAAGGACAGAGGAAAACCCTCAACCCATATCCCGCTACACATGGAGAAAAAATATATAGTAAAACATGTGCCCTTGAAATAATGATATCTGGTGTAATTCAAATGTGATATTAACTTTTTTTACTTATTTAAAAACTCAACATAAATGGGAAATTTTGGGTAAGTAGAATAGTTCAAGTTCTTTATAAGATTTATGAAATGATAAAGGTGTATTGATGTCTAAAGACAAGTCTGATAACACAAGCGGCGTAAAAATAAACTTTTCGCTTTACTTCCCTTTAAGTTCTGTTTGCTTCGTATCGATCTAGAACTTAAGGGTAGATCAGGACGGAGTTGCCACAGACATGAAATGTCACTATGTTCATTTCATTAAAAATACTTGAGACATCAGTTTCAGTTTTCTAAGCAAGCGCTCTCCGGCATCCACTTAGGAGCCCATTGTTAAAATAGCAGAAAATCAATGGCACCTGCATTTACAGACAACATCCGTAGAAATGAGAGAATTTGCTGCTGTGATTTTGTCAATCAAGGTTGTCTATGACTGCTTGGCGCAAGAAGTAATAACCCTGCGGAGAGGAAAGTTACATATTAAATAATGAGACTTTCTTCAAGAAGTTCGACGAAGTCACCTGAGAATAGGAAATCTGTCAAGGCAGCGGCTTTCCTCCAGTCTACAGCCTATTGAAGCCATTTATTGAAGCCCCTGCGCCAGTTTTTTGTCTGAAAATTCATTTAGTGCAAACTGCCTGCACAAGTATTTATAAAGTGTCTGCAGCACTATACCCAGCATGACACAATTTATTTGCAGTGAAGGGGGTGTTCCGACGCACCATATTTACATGCAAAGTCCAACAGAATTGTGTTGCACCCCCTATGTTTGAAGGAGCACCAAAGAAAAGTTGGTGCTTTCTGCCGGAGCAGTACAGGGGATGCCAGATTCATGGAGAACGGGCGCCAAAAATCCTGAATCTGGAGCCCTTTGCACACAACACAGGTAATTACACCTAGTACATACTGCACTGTTTTTGTTGGTCCTTTGTTCATGCTGCAGAATTGTGTCTCATACACAATTTTGGCAGACAGAATTGTTGCGCACGGTCCGACTAAGCAATAACACGCCCCTTTTGGTGCACGTTTTGGCCCACATTTATTAAAAATATTGCAATGTGCAGTTTGCCTGATAAGTGTGCAGGGGACGCCAAATTAGTGCATTGTGCCACATGGTGGTCTTCATGAATCTGCTGCCCCCTGCACTGGTCTTACTAAGCAGTAACAGCCCCTTTAGGCGCACGTTTCTTCTGCCTTTTCGAACACAGAGCTGCCACAAAACAAAACTGGTGCAGACACTTTGTAAATCCATGTGTAAGCAGTCTGCACGTTCTTTCTAGTACAAAGTCAGACAGAAAACGGGCGGAAACAATTTAATAAATGTGAGCCAAAACTCTCTGCAGGATTGGCTACAGACCATGGATACAAAGGGCCCTATTTTGAAAAATGTATAAGCCCCTTCATCCACAATGTAATGTATATCATACTGCCCCCTGAGGCCATCTGCACACAATGCAGAATTTCTGCTGAATGTACTCATCAATTTTATCCATCACAGAATCCAGTTGTAGTTGACAGGTTTCTGTCACAGTTCCAAGCCAACAGGATTAGTCAAGCTCATATTTGGATAGCAAAGACTTGAATTCTGCGCCTTGAATCCACACAAATAATTCACATGCTTTGGATTCTAGATCTTTAGCAGAAATCAGTTTCCACACCGTCTCTTATTTTACTCACCATGTGAATGATTATTCTACAAATTCCACCATTATGTTGGTACTGTAAATAATCGGATTAGCTACTGAGGAAGGCCAGTGACCCAAGTGAGTTTATTCTGAAAAATTGAGTTACGGGCATCATTTATCATGGAAAACTGGGTGAATGTTTTTTCCCTTGCCCCGCCTCTTGTGCCTTATTCTTGAATTGTCCATGCCACATTTTTAGTGGTTTTCTGACACTCATGATTTTTTGGGCACGAAAGTGTGTCACTGCTTGTGAATCCGACACTTTTCCGACACTTCTATTTTTCCAATTGTTTTTTTGGCTTCTTCTTTGGCGCACAAATAGAGCGTCTAAATGCAAGTCTAAGGAGTTTTATTTCACCTTCATGAATGTGGAGGCAGTTCTTAACCTTCTTGTTCGTCCGCCATCACTGGGTTAGGTCACAAGTGGAATGCTTGAGCCTTATAGATAGATGAGGATGGATAATAGCTTATATACATTGTTGGTCCTGGGTTCATTCTATCTGCATTTGCATTTGTCGTTGTTACAATATTAGAAGGATTCTGTTGAGAAATAATGTACAGATACCGATAAAATGAATTTCTTCTGTGCTGCACATTGTTAGTCTAAGTGCCACTTATTTATTGCTTTCTGGTGTATAGGAAGAGCAGGACAAATGAATTGTATTAAAACCTCGTACAGCGCAGAGTCTATCATTTTTAAGGATGCCCTGGATTTCTTAGTAAGAACAGTAATAGAGTCAGACACACAAGTATTATATATGTGACTCACGTCAATCTGTATATGGCAGTAGGAAAACATTTAACAATCTGTTATTACAAGTTATTGTCTAACCACAGGATAGGAGATAACTTGCATTTGGAGGGGGGGGTGACATCTGAGACCCCCTCTGATTACAAGAATGGAGGCAGCTGTGTATGAACTACTGCTATAAAGAGACAGTTGTGCACTGCACTTGGCTACCTCTCCATACATTTGGTGGTACAAAGAACCCAATTTTCATGATCAGTGGATTTCCCAGTGGTCAGACATCCACAAATAACCACAAATCCCTTACAGGAAATATGAGCTTGGAACCTAAACTACCTACAGGTACTTATAGACCTTTCATTTTATGTCCCAAATCACCTTTTTCAATGGCCTCTATAAAAAGAAATAAAACTTTATAGTTATCTACAAATGAGTCAGACAAGGTGAATCAGATTCCTGGTGCCTGCTCCTTACATCAGTGTAGTACATCAGTGTTGCACATGTGCCGTATTAACTGCATGGCTGTTATTGGCTAGTTGTGTCCACCAACTGTCCACCTGACCAATCACAGCCATGTCTAGTTGCTATGGGCATAACGCTGCCTGATGCTCTGCAGCCCATCAAGTGACAAGTCTGGTCTGAGATATAACAGGATATAACAGCATAAAGTATAGGGAAGTTAGTTGGAGGGGGTTCACCCAATCGAAGGAGTCATGGCCTAATCCAATAAGTTTTCTTCTCTCCTTATCAGTCCTGGTTGCAGTCGCCTATCAGGCCGTATCTCTGCTGGATAGGTCCAGAGCTTTCCCTTTAACGAATGAGTCCCAGCTTTAAGTTCCTTAATGCATAATCCCAACGCAATTCCGGTATGTGACAGGTTCACCAGTGACAAACTAAACAGCTGGCTACAGACTAAGCTGAATATGGCCCCATGTGGTCTCTCTGGGATCTACCTCATGATATCAAGGTCTAAAGATTGGGCCTAGATTATACCGACAGTTGAGTGTGGCCAGGAGCCAGTGTCTGAAGGAGAACTTTAGGAACCAGCTCCATATATGTAAACATTTACATACAAAAAAATATATAATATATAAAAAATATTATATGAATGGCCCTGCCAATGCCGTCATTGTGAAATAAATCTCTCCTATTAGGTTGCAAATATAAATAGAGCCTGATCACGTCTATGAGCCATCTGCTGTTAATGACTGGTAGTGCAGCTTAGTTTTGTTTGGGAAGGGAGAGTTTACATGTTGACCAGTAATAATTGTCGTAACTTATGTCAGTCCTGTTTTTCCCAGAGGTTCCTTATTGGTGGGTGTCTGTAACTACCCCCAGGGAGGAGATTTGATATGCTCCTTCTGGCTGGTGTTCCAGAGAGAATCTTGGAGATCTTTCCAGAGAAAATGCTGAGAGGACATAAAGCCCACAGACAGCAGCCTGCTTCTGCTGTCTCCTACCTAAGGCTAATCTCTCTCCTTTAGGCCTGCAGGACTCTACTTGTAGACTGCTCTTAACTTCTCCAGCCCCAGGTCCTTGAATCTGGGCTGTAAGCTTCCTTTAACTTACTGCATACAACCAGATATCTTAAACATTGGCAGATAGGACCTTTACCTCAGCCTCTTACTGTTGCAGCATTGAAGTCTTGAAACAAAAAGACTGTAAGTTTGATGTTTTAGACATTGGGGCAGATTTACTTACCCGGTCCCGTCGCAATCCCATGGTGCGTTGTCCGACGAGGATTCGGGTCCGGTGCGATTCACTAAGATCGTGCGTCCGAGTTCCTGCATGTGTCGCTTCTGCGCTGAGTTCCGCCGGAGTTCACCTTCTTCTTCCCTGTGCATGTCAGTGCTTGATCTTGCGACAGATTTTCTTTTTTAAATTCCACTGTTTGTCTCAATCCGTTGGGTTGTCCGGCATGCAAGCCGGCGCAGCTGCGCCACAATCCGATGGCAATTCAGGGCAAAAAAGAAATATTCGGGAAACCCAACAAAAGTGCGGCATTCGGACCCTTAGTAAATGAGCCCCATTGTCTCCATGTGTGATCCATGGCTGCTGCTGACATCATGGGCCTCCCCTCTACCATCTACCATGGGATCCCTACATTACATATACACCGGGAGTGCCCCAATTGGAAACCTTCCATCATTTTGTGGCATCCCCCTCTTCATGCAATTTTTTGGACATCCCCCTGCTTCCCTGCTTCCATCCATCCACAGAGCCTCTCCATCTATCTCCTTCTTTCTCCTTCATATACCTCGATCTTTTGAACACACCTTTGTAGGCCGCTTGGGGTCACTGGGCTCTTATCTTGCATCTCACTTAAAATACAAAACAGGTGGGGAGACGGGTGGTGCTTGAGCACATTTATCCATTATACATGACGCAGTTTATATTGTATATGCTCTTTATTTTGTACATTTCTCATATAATCGTTTGTGTAATAAGGACTGCGCTCCTGATTTCTTCCTGTGTTCTTACCATTAATAAAGTAATTATTGTATTGTTTTTCCTGCAGTTTGTTACAAGGTGACGTAAACTTTAACCCAACAATTAGGTTATTATAGTGTGAATAAGTAGGGACCCCCATCCTTTAGGAGATCGTCAGTGCCTGGGGACCCTTTATTTCCACGAAGAAACAATTCAATGACAATTCACGTCTTGCTGCGTCTGTATTTATTGGTTTTTGTGTTAGGATGAAATGATCTTTAACTGTGGCTTTAGCAGATTGAATGATGTCTGTGGTGCTTAATGTCACCACTCTGTCTGTTCTTTAAAAAGCAGTGACATTTTGCGCAGAGTAAATTGAAATTGTATTACTGGCCCTTAATCAATAGATGGTGTGAATCATCTCACTCCACACACCGTTAGTACATCACACTCTATTATATACCCAGACAACAGACACATATTACATTTCCCGTATTTGTAAATATTTAGTACAAAGGTGTGAAGTAGGAAATTAAAGGATTTTTGCAGAATATCTCTTTTGTCTACTTATGTTTTGGTTGGGGGAGGGGTTAGAGCCTCTTTGCTAGAATCTATTCTATTTTAATGAATAAGGAGTTAACAGAGACATGTGTGAAAGGTTCCTTTGTGGAATGAGGTGCAAGGACTCAAGTATGATGGACAAAAAGGACCACTAGAGGGCAATATTGCACTGGAGATTACGCATTGTGGTCTATTGTACACAACAGGACTTGACAAATCTTGGTCTAGAAAAACTAGTCAAAAAAGCACTAGAAATGGTTAAAAATAAAAATAAAACTTAAAGGTTGACCATTCACATCCAGGACTATTGTCATATTGTCTTTTGAAACAGTCAAACTAAACTGTCTAATTTAAGGGGAATTCCATATTTTTTTAAAGACAAATATACAGGCAGTCGCCGGGTTACATACAAAATAGGGTCCGTAGGTTTGTTCTTAAGTTGATTTTGTATGTAAGTCGAAACTGTATACTTTATAATGGTAGATCCAGACAAAAAAAAGGTTTTGCCCCAGTGTGAATTAGAGTTTCACAATTTTTTGCTGTAATTGGACCAAGGATTATCCATAAAGCTTCATTACAGACACCTTACAGCTGATCATTGCAGCCTGGGACTATAGTAACATCCATAGAGCTTCACCAGAGATCACAGTGGGCAGAGGGGTCTGTCTTTAACTATGGGTCGTCTGTAAGTCGGGTGTCCTTAAAGGGCACCTACCACCACAAATCTACCTATAAAGGTAGATTGGGTGGTAGGTGGATTAATGGGACGTGAGGATAGCCCTTTTAAGGGCTAATCCTCACGTCCCTGCACTTTTTTAATAACTTTAATTTGGTATTTATTCAAATTTACTTATGCGGCTACCGGGGCGTGGAGTAGCCGCATATGAGATTACACGAGGCGGCTACTCCACGCCCCGGTAGCCATTTTACCCCTCCTACTCACCCATCTTCGGCGCAAAACATCCCATGAAGGATCTGCTGGGCATTTAATCAGTTATGGAGGCTGCTTGGCATTTCTTTAGTGAGGGGAGAATGCTGGGTATTTCATTTGTGGGGGAGGTTGCAGGGCATTTTATTAGTGAGGGGAGGCTGTGACCAATACATTTCCTACCCTAGGCTTATTCTCAAGTCAATACGTTTTACCAGTTTTTGGGGGTAAAAACAGGTGCCTCACATCTAGGTTGGCTTATACTCAAGGTACTTACAAAACTATTTCACAGGCGTGGGGAGCATATGGGAAAAGCTGTACCACTTAGATACATACAGTGAGGTGGGAGAGTCTATCCATAGGACAACAATCAGTTATAAAAATCTGCCCATCCATAAAAATCTATAAAAAGTCTTGTTTAAAGTTTTCAATAAGCCATGGTGCTCTGGTCAGATGAAACCAAAATAAAAATGTTTTGCCACAATGGAAAACAATGTGCTAGGCGTAAAAGCAGCACAGATCATCCCCCTGAACACACCATCCCCACTGTCACACATGGTGGGGGCACCATCCCCACTGTCACACATGGTGGGGGCACCATCCCCACTGTCACACATAGTGGAGGCAGCATCCCCACTTTCACACATGGTGGTGGCACCATCCCCACTGTCACACATGGTGGTGGCACCATCCCCACTGTCACACATGGTGGGGACACCATCCCCACTGTCACACATAGTGGAGGCAGCATCCCCACTTTCACACATGGTGGTGGCACCATCCCCACTGTCACACATGGTGGGGGTATCATCCCCACTGTCACACATAGTGGGGGCAGCATCATGGTCTGGGCTTTTCTTCAGCAGGGACAGGGATGATGATTAAAATTGATGGAAAGATGGAGCCAAATACAGGACCATTCTGGAAGAAAACGGAGTCTGCAAAAGACCTGAGACTGGGACGGAGATTTATATCCCAACAAGACAATGATCCAAAACATAGAGCAAAATCTACAATGGAAGGTTCACAAATAAACATATTCAGGTGTTAGAATGGCCAAGTCACAGTCCAGATCTGAATCCAAAGAAGAATCTGAAATCCAAAGAGCTGAAAACTGCTGTTCACAAACGCTTCATCCAACCTCCCTGAGCTCCGGCTGTTCTCCATGGAAGAATGGGCAAGAATTTCAGTCTCTCCATGTGCACAACTGTTAGAGACCTGATACTCCAAGCGACTTGCAGCTGTAATCGCAGCAAAAGGTGGCGCACAAAGTATTAACTTAAGGGGGCAGAATAATATTGCACTCCCCACTTTTCAGTTTATTATTTTTTTTACAAAAGTTTCAAATATCCAATAAATTTCATTTCACTTCACAATTGTGTCCCACTTGCTGTTGATTCTTCACCAAAAAAATTTACAATTTTATATCTTTATGTTTAATGCCTAAAATGTAGTGAAAGGTGGAAAAGTTCAAGGAGGCCGAAAACAACAATATCACAACGCAACAGAATAAATAACAAAAGTCCTCCCAAGGTCATGGGATTGTGGCACTACACAAAATACAGGGTGACAGACACCCCTTCCTCCTGCACATTAGTCGGCACTGTGGTCTTCCATGTAATAGAGCGGATTCTGGGATGGTTATGGCACATGTTAATCAGACGGTGCCGCATGCTACTTAATCTATACATAAGACAGATTACATTCTGTGCTGGTTCTGTATTAGCTGTACACACCGCGGGGCATCAATCTGTTCTTGATTGGCTATTAGAGAGATGGATAACACACAGTTTAACTATATCAACGCCAAGAAGACCTGGAAAACAAGGAGCTGTAATGCTGCGGTATAGAATAAACATAGCAATGGATGTGATTTGTATAATTATTAATATTACTATTATTATTATTATTATTATTATTATTTTTATTCTTATTATTAGGAACGTGCATATAATCTAAGAATTCCAATAAAAAGATATAAAATTCTTAAAGTAAAGGAGCAGTAGATTGTTTTTATCGTACTAGAAGTAATCATTGTGTTACTTAGAGGCAAGGGAAGATACAACCGTGGTTTGTGGACACTTAGGCCCCTTTCACACCTCCATTTCAGAATTTAATCAGCGTCTGATCAGAGAGCAATCAGGTTTGGTCCATGAAATCAGTCAGTCAATAAAACATTAAAAATTTTTGCAAGAAAAACTCTAGCGTGAGAGCGGCCTCGGGCCCCTTACACCCTAGTGTTTTTCATGCTTGAGTTCTGCGCTTATTTTGTCCCTTTTATTCCTATTTATGTGTTTATTTATGTGTGTGCATGCGTTTTTTTTTAACACATGAAATTTTCAGAATGCTCTACTTTTTGCAAGACACACAAATGAAAAACGCCCCATACAAGTCTATGGAGATGAACCAAAAAACATTGCACTCTGAGGTCCCTTCTACAATTGCGAGCTCATCACACTTGCAACGCATGCTGCCGGGATCGCACGGCCCAAATGCTGAAAACCGGAACTGAACTGACATGATGAGTTCAGTTCCGGTTTGCAGCATTCGGGCCCTGCGATCCGGGCACCACGCGTTGCGAGTGTGTTGTGAGTGTTGTGGAAGGGGCCTGAGACACATGCGAGTGCAACGCATTTTTCACTGAGTTTGCCACTTGTTTTTATTTCATGCGCATTGTTTGAAAGTGAAAAACGGAGTAAAAACTGATCAAACATGTGCATGAAAAACTGCGACACTGAATAAACTCTGATTGAAAACTGTTTGAGGGAAAATCTAGGTTTTTCACTGACCAAACCGGATTGAACTCTAAAATCTGAAAGGGGTCTAACTGATGCGTCTCTGAACTTTTCAAAAGATACGGTTCAGGGTTGAATATGTTCAGTTCAGAACCAATTATCCTGGAAATTAGTAAATAATCCCCTCTAGTCCTCAAAAATACAAATTATTCATGAAATTCTCATTTCCCTATTTTTTACATACTTTTTCATAATTTGTCATCCTCTTTAATCTCTCTGGTGAATGATAGTACAGATGGTCACCGACTTAAGGACACCTTACAGATGACCCCTAGTTACTGACGGTCCTCTCTGCCCACTGTGACCTCTGGTGAAGCTCTCTGGTTTCATTACATTAGCCCCAGGCTGCATTGATCAGCTGTAAAGTGTCTATTATGAAGCTTTATTTATAATCCTTGTTCACATGACAGCACAAAATTCCGAAAATACAATTGTCACAAGACAATGGGGCAGATTTACTTACCCGGTCCATTCGCGATCCAGCGGCGCGTTCTCTGCGCTGGATTCGGGTCCGGCCGGGATTCATTGAGGTAGTTTCTCCGCCCTCCTCCAGGTGGCGCTGCTGCGCTGAAAAGCATCGGAACGCACTGGAGTTCACCGAGCCGGGCTGAGTGAAGGTAAGAGCAAGCTCCGCGACAGATTTTTTTCTTTTTAAATGCGGTTTTTCCGAATCCGTCGGGTTTTCGTTCGGCCACACCCCCCGATTTCCGTCGCGTGCATGGGGGCAATTCAGGGGAAATCGGGAAATCGGCGCAAATCGGAAATATTCGGGTAACACGTCGGGAAAACGCGAAACGGGCCCTTAGTAAATGACCCCCAATTTGTCTTGAGTTACAGTCATAAAATATACCAGTTCTGATTTTTTCAACTTACAAACCTAAAGAACCAATCCTGTGCCTCTATTAGATAGCCACCATTATAAAAGATTTTTTTCATAGCCAGATCATAAAAAATTACAATTTGATTGGGTGTCTGAAACATTAAAGATTCCTACTAAATCCATGGACCAACAAATACATTCAGTCACCTCTACCGGCATGCATCTCTTTTCTAGTAAAGACGTTATACTGGGGGCATTTATCTTGCCTTGCTTACACTTTTCTGAAATTCATGGAATGAAAAAGTCACAATTGAAGACACGGTAAAAAAGGGTACCCCATCATTCTGGTGTAGGTTATATACTGCCCTGTAACAGAAGAGCATTAAAACTTGGACATCTGAATATTTCCTCTATGCAAACTCAGAACTTCTTTCTTTATTTTATATCAAGGGTTAACTTACATTAATCTATAGCGTTTTGTCATAGTATACATTCTGTTTGTTATTACCGTATCTTTATAGACTTGTAGAAAGGATTAAAGAACACTGATAGACCTTCTGTCTGTGTATCTCTCAGAGACGTCAATAATTGTCCACAGCTATAGCAGATAGTTTTTCAGAAGAAAAACAGACTTGTTTACCAGACAAGCAGACAACCTGATCTTTAGAATGACAGGTGCTGTCTAGAAACTTGTTTACACTTTAGAATCTTGCTGCTATAGAGTATTGTAAGGACTCAATGCAAGTCTAGAAGAGAATTCCTTGTCGTTGTTTTGTGTTAAAATGTAACTACTCCTCCACTTGTAGAAGGGATTAAGGAGAACAGTCTCAGTCCCTAGTGTCTTGCAGTTAGGGAACAGAGAGTGGAGAAGAAGATCGGCAGTCTGAGAGAAGAAACTGAGACTGGAATTCTCATCCATAGACCCTGGGCTCCTATCCTGTGACCAGGGTACCAGACTTATGAGAAAGAGAGGGACAGCTTCCCCAGGCCTTTCCACAACATATAACCTTTCTTCTGCCAGGGAGGATATTACCATCCCTTCCAGAGAGCAGCAACACGTGGTAACACCTTGACGGTGCTTGGCATACCCGGCATAGCTCTGGGGCCAACCCTAATCCAAAAACGGCTGTTACAGCAATATTTATTCAGACCAGAGTTTTTGGTGTGCAATATAGGGCACTAGCTTTCTAGAGTGCCCACTTAATACGGTATCCAGATGGAAAGTCAATTTTCCATTGGGGTGCCTTACCATGTTTTCCAGAGAGCAGCCACACATGGTGACACCTCAATGGTGCCTAGAATATCCAGTATAGCTTTGGGGCCACCTCTAACCCAGAAATGGCTGTTACAGCAATATTTATTCAGACCAGAGTTTTTGGTGTGCAATATAGGGCACTAGCTTTCTAGAGTGCCCACTTAATACGGCATCCAGATGGAAAGTCATTGAGAGCAAATATAGTGATATTATAGATTATACCTGATAAATAGGAGGTACCGTAATATTATAGATTTTTCATGGTTGCCGGGGCTTCATGTAAATAGAACCTGTTACTTATCCTGACATGTCTGTTTTAAGTTGCATTTAGCCATGTGGGTGTTACAAGTTGTGGGGGTGTCTTTTTACAGTTTCAGGCTTGGAAGGAACAAAGTAGTAACACCCTCATAAATTTGTACAATAAATAATATAAAAAGAGCACAATAAAAAGTTATACAAAGAAAATGATCAAAATAGATATGACATGGGGAAAGTTATTATTTCATAAAAGAGCAAAGTTACGTGGCAGGTTCTCTTTAAACCTTTGGTATTGATAAAATAGTCAATACTTAAGAAAATGAAAATCTAAATAACACAAATCCACAGAGCCTTGTATTGTGCAGACTGAGCCCTATGCCAGGCCCCTTTCTCTCATCCCGATTCCTGTTGGATTTGTTTTTCTCTCTCTCTTTTTTTTTAATATCCATGAAGCCCATATCTGGGGCTGGGAATTAGATCCATTTAGATGAATCAAGCAATAACTCTCTACAGCAATCATGCCTGGCAAGTGCTCTGTTCAGTCTTTGATTTCATCAAAATGGTAATGTGTTTTAAAAAAGCAACAGACAAATAACTCTGGAGGAACTGCTCCAAACTTTATTTGTAAATCAGATCCTGTGTTCTGCAGCCAAAGCTGAAAATCCCTTATTATTATGGAAGAGAAAAGTCAGAACAGGAGGTGGGAGAAATATAGTACTGTCACCATATGGTTCAGGGACAGGATTCAAATCTGGGGGCTCTGACCACATGACAATCTGATTACAGGGATGACCCCACCAGAACTACTATCTCTCTTAGTTTTAGACACCTAGGGGCCGATTTATCAAGCTGTCTGAAAGTCAGAATATTTCTAGTTGCCCATGGCAACCAATCACAGCTCCCCTTTAAAATATTCATGAGCACTGGTAAAATGAAAGCTGAGCTGTGATTGGTTGCCATGGGCAACTGGAAATATTCTGACTTTCAGACTGCTTGATAAATCTGCCCCCTAGGCTCTATCTTGCAAAATTTTGCACATTTTGTTTTAACAAATGTACTGATTTGAGTTAAATGGAATCTGCCATCAGTTTTAACCACACAAATCTGCTGACAGTACTACACATAGGCCCGGGAGGTCTTTATAGTTTAAACTAATGGATAAATGAATTGAATAGACCTAGGAAAGAAATGCAGTTTGTGAGTGTAGGTTAGGTATAAGACTGATAGTTCAAAGAACATATTGGGGCAGATTTATCAAGTGTCTGAAAGTCAGAATATTTCCAATTGCCCATGGCAACCAATCACAGCTACCATTTAAAATATTCATGTGCACTGGTGAAATGAAAGCTGAGCTGTGATTGGTTGCCATGGGCAACTGGAAATATTCTGACTTTCAGACTGCTTGATAAATCTGCCCCATTGACTCCAGTATAAGCCGAGGGTGGGAAATGCATTGGTCACAGACCGCCCCCAGTATATAGCCAGCAAGCCCCCAGTAGTATATAGCTTGCCCCCTTTAGTATACAGCCAGCCTGCCCCCTGTGGTATACAGCCAGCCCAGCCTGCTCCCAGTACTATACAGCCAGCCCAGCCTGCTCCCAGTACTATACAGCCAGCCCAGCCTGCTCCCAGTAGTATACAGCCAGCCCAGCCTGCTCCCAGTAGTATACAGCCAGCCCAGCCTGCTCCCAGTAGTATACAGCCAGCCCAGCCTGCCCCAGTAGTATACAGCACTGCCCAGCCTGCCACCAGTAGTATACAGCCAGCCCAGCCTGCCCCAGTAGTATACAGCCCAAAGAACGGGAAGAGGTAGAGATCGGCACTCCAGGCTTTCTAAAACATCAATCTTCTTTATTCAAAAATCCATAAAAAATATACAAGGTGGTCATAGTGCATAGTCCATAAGACCTAAGTGAGTGAGCGGCATGCTCAAAGTGTTGTTGCATACAAGTATACAGCCCAGCCTGCCCCCAGTAGTATACAGGCAGCCCAGCACGCCCCCAGTAGTATACAGCCAGCCGAGCACTAAAAAAAAACAACTTATATACTCACCCTCCGGTGGCCCCGATGCGCAGAGCTGCTCCCCCAATGTCCGTGCGGCTCCTCTTCTGGCTTCTACGCCTGTCTTCTTTCTTTGGTAACATCCTGCAGGGCGCGGCCATACTTCCTCCCGGGAGAAAACAGGTTCCTTTTAACAAAATAAAAGAATATTATATGGAAACAATTTGGTACATTAAAGGTGGGTATTGATGGGAGACATCACCCACCCATTACACTCATGTGTAATTTTATGCAAGTTAATATTGTTAATTCAGGGGCTGATTGTAAATTTAATGAACTACATTGCTTATATGAAATCAGAGGGATGTTGGCGTATATTTTGGTTCCTTACACAAAAGCCTAAAACTGGGCATAGAGGATTGATAATTGTCCCCATAAAATAATGAGCAGTTAGAGGGATAATAGCTCAGTCTCTGGTTAAGAAATGATGTGCCATGTTCTTCTTGGATTCTGGAGGTTTGAGCATTTCCATCTGCAAAGACACTTGTTAGATTAAATAATTTCCACTATAAGAGCTGCAATTGTAACAAATAACATGGTTCCTTACACAATGTCCCTCCAATAGATGCCAAGTCTTTATGTCGGTGGCTGCTTTCACTGAAGGTGAATTAAAGGACAGTAGCTGAGTTCGTAAGGGTTAAGCCATCTGTGTTTAGGACAATCCTTCCAAAAAGGGGCACCTGGGCATGTGTCCATAAGTCCAGTGACAATAATTGTTAGAAGGAATTAGACCTGTATTTCTGCTGAGGTTGTCATGGATTTCATGGACAAACAGATTAGCTGATCCAGATACATAATGGAAACTCATTACCCCTTAAGTCAGCAATCTGCCAAGCTGCCCTTGAGGTTAATAATTTGGGCATAAAACATTATGTTTCGCTGAGCCAATTTGGATACACAAAACCCTTTGCAATGCTCCATATACTAATTCCAGTAGATTTGCCAAATTATGAAAGGAAATGCTCCATTCTCTATGTTTTGTGCTTCTCTGGTAATGTACATTTTAGGTTATGCTTTAGATAGCTGCTGTTTATAATTCTACAATGCTATATACAACCAGAAAATATTTTTGTGCTTCTTAGATCACTTGATGATGTTAACGCTACCTGCGTCCTTTGTGTGACCCAGGTGCCTCCGCCGGCATCAGTACTTGCATATTATGGATACAATTTTTTAAATAGACCTCATAATAGTAATAATACGTTTTTGGGGCACTTTTGATGTCACGGTCCTAATACTTTCATTATTTGTATTCTTCCTTAATGTTTTGGTCGTAAATGGACATATAAATGGTCTATTCTTCGAATCGTGGTATAATACAAAGGCTAGGTGTTGTGCCTAGCAATAAAAATACAGTCCTCCACAAGTTAGGTGAGCGCACAGGACTGCCTCAGGTGGCAGATTCCAGACCCCTGGGGGAGAGGCAGATCACCAGTAGTATGGACTTGCCAAATGCTGGCAAGTCCATACTACCAAAAAAAAAATATTTTCCTCAGTGCCTTTAAAACACTGATATTATTGACAGGCAGAGTGGTGCATTACAGGCTTTCTACTGGGGGTGGCATGGCCGTATATACTATCCACTGGGAGATTTCATGGCTGTATATACTATCTATTGGAGATGTTATGGCTGTGTATACTATCTACTGGGGGATGTCATGGCTGTATATACTATCTACTGGGGGAGTCATGGCTGTATATACTTTCAACTGGGGGGAGACATGGCTGTGTATACTATCTACTGGGAGATTTCATGGCTGTATATACTATCCGCTGGGGGGATGTCATGGCTGTATATACTATCTTCTGGGGGAATGTCATGGCTGTATATACTTTCGACTTGGGGGATGTCATGACTGTATATACTATCCACTGAGGAGGGGTCATGACTGTGTATACTATCTACTGGGAGATTTCATGACTGTGTATACTATCTACTGGGGGATGTCATGGCTGTGTATAATATATATTGGGGGAATTTCATTGCTGTACATACTTTCTACTTGGGGATGTCATGGCTTTATATACTATCCACTGGGTGTCATGGGTGTTTATACTATCTATTGGGGATGGCATGGCTGTATATATTTACTGGGGGCAACATTTCAATTCTCTCCTCAGGCAGCAGAAAGGCTAGTATCGGCCCTGTGACTGCGGGCAGGTACATAACACCCTGGATGCCCTATTGGTAGAAATGCCCTATTAGAGCCTCTTTTATAGTAATTTGTGTTATGTGTTTATTGGTGCTTGTTTTGTTATATATAGATTTAATCACATTCACTGAGTTTAGCAAAGGCCACCCGTGAAAAACAAGCTAATTCAACCTGACTGAAGATGTGATGCATCTTGATGGGCGTGTGAAACCAGCGTGACATTTACACAGCTTCAGGATGCTAATTAACCGGTAATTGCAATAAAGGAGTCTTGCTTTGGAGGTAAGGTCATAGTTAGCTAATACTGTATGATTTACACTGCTTCCTCACTTATCTGCTATACATTGACATTTACATCACATATAGAAGTGCCTAATGTAAGTCCCTGCCTGTAACGGACATATGGAGCGAAACGGTTAACGAGAACACAGAACAAGTGTGCACATTTAATTAAGGCTGACTAATAAGAAATGACAGCGTTGTCCTAAAAGAAAAAAAGTTACTAATCCCTTACAAGGTATATCGAATGTTGCCTTTTTTACATGAATTAGCTGCTATTTTTGTATAAATTGTACAGTAACGGAAAGGGAATAGTTTTACCTATAACAGGCAGTTAGGTTTGTTCTTAAAGGAAACCTACCACTGCTCGCATGATGAAATCATGCGAGCAGACCACCCTGTCAGCCACTTAATGCTGATGCCAGCACATAGTTTAGTTAGGCTCGGCGAACTTTACTTTAGCTAAAAAAACAAGGGGGTCATTTACTAAGGGCCCGAAACGCGTTTTTCCTGCGGGTTACCCAAATTTTTCTGTTTTGCGACGATTTTCCCTGAATGTCCCCGGGGTTTTGGCGCACGCGATTGGATTGTGGTGCATCAGCGCCGGCATGCACGCAACGGAAATGGGGGGCGTGGCTGTACGAAAACCCTGCGGATTCGGAAAAACCGCCGCATTTTTTAAAAAAAAGTGTCGCTTGACTCCCGCTTACCTGCACCCAGCGCAGGACGGTGAACTTCAGTGAACTCCGATGGACTTCAGCACAGCAGCGACATCTAGTGGACATCAGGGGAGCTACCTTAGTGAATCGCCGGAAGACCCGAATCCTCCAGACAGAACGCGCCGCTGGATCGCGAATGGACCGGTTAAGTAAATCTGCCCCAATGTCTCGCACAGCCGGCGACAATAAGTGCCGAGCTTGGTAACGTCACGGCTCTCGACATCTGTAATATGAAGGAGGCAGGAATAATTAAACATCGCCAGCCCGAAGATGGGTTTTCGTACGGCCATGTCCCCCGATTTCCGTTGCGTGCATGTCGGCGCAGATGCGCCACAATCCGATCGCGTGCGCCAAAAACCCGGGGCAATTCAGGGAAAATCGCCGCAAAGCGGAAAACTTCGGGTAACCTGCTGGAAAAACGCGATGATATAAAAATTAAAAAAGGTAAATATGAAAAATGTCAAATAAAATATTATGTAAATATCATCCTGAAATTATTAGAGCAATGACTGTCGACTGTCGACAGCTGTCGACCAATTCCAGTAATAAATACCAGTAATACGTACTAGTGTTTAGAACGGCAGCCTTAAAATTCCCCCCCACTGGCAGTCCTAGGATACTATTCCCTAAGAGACTCCGTCCTCTAAGTAAATATGGAGGCAAACTCCGCTAGTATCAACCTTTAGACCAGATTGGAACTGGTGGAGTTTGTTGCTATAGTGTCTGGTTGAGACTATAGTAAATGTGACGGGCCGGGCTTTCAGGACCTGGCCTACCCACTCCCTGCTAGCTCTCCAACTCAACATGCCCATGGGGCCGTGCCTGTTGGAGGGTGCGAGAAACTGGCAGGGACGAGGAGATTCCTGTGTCTTCTCTGCTACAAAAGTGGCACACAAGGCATAATGGGGCACATTTACTTACCCGTTCCCTTGGAGTTCACCATCTTCCTCTCGGTGCATGTAAGTGCTTGCCTTGCAACACAATTTTGAAGTTAAATCCCACAGTTTGCCCGAATCCGTCGGATCGTCCAACTGCCCGCCCACCGATTTGTGTAGCATGAAAGCCGGCGCGATAGCGCCAAAATCCGATTGCTTACACCAAAACCCTTTTAAATCCAGCGGCGCCAAATGGAAATCATCGGGCTGCCCGACGAAAGTGCGGTCCGCGGGGCCCTTAGTAAATGAGCCCCAATGTTTCTCCCCCAATGTATTCTGTAATATCACAACACTAAGTAGTAGCTTTATATTACATACTGCTGTACCATACAATATACAGGCAGTCCCCGGGTTACGTACAAGATAGGGTCTGGAGGTTTGTTTTTAAGTTGAATTTGTATGTAAGTCGAAACTGTATATTTTATAATTGTAGATCCAGACAAATAAAAATTTGGCCCCAGTGACAATTGGAGTTTAAACATTTTTTGCTGTAATGGGACAAAGGATTATCCATAAAACTTCATTACAGACACCTTACAGCTGATTGTTGCAGTCTTGGACTATAGTAAAGCATTCAGAAAGCTTCACCAGAGGTCAAAGGGTTCTGTCTGTAACTATGGGTTGTCTGTAAGTCGGGTGTCCTTAAGTAGGGGACCGCCTGTATATGTATCCGAAAGAATAAGTGGCTTACTACTGCAGGCTTTTTAAAATGTGACCACAGCAGATGGAAGAGATGTCAAATTGCCATCCCGTGTAGGATGTTTGCATCGTGTTCCACGGGAAAGCAATATAAAATCAAGCAGTTTATAAACTGAAATACAACTTTTAACATGTGGTCTATTTAATTACATGTAACAGCTGAAACATACAGTACATCGGGGGCACTTCTGGTTCATTAAAGGTGCAAATTCGTAGACATTTGTCCGACGTGAGCAAGACCAAGGTACGTAATATCTCAACAGCTTCCCAACATTTTCAGGACTGTCATTCTGGTGATTGCAGCTTCTTTACTTTCAATGCTATGGAATAAATAAACATACCTAAAGGGGGTGGTGATCACAAAAGATTACTTCTTGGATCACATTTTGGATTTTCACTTTGAATACACGCACTCCTTATGGAAGGAACAGGAAACAGGACGTTATTTACTTTTATTGATTCATGATTTGCTGGATGAATTTTTCTATGGATTTTCATTATTTGAATTAAATATTGGAACTTTTAGATTAAAAAGTTTCTCTGGAGCTGGACTGGGTGTCAGTGTTCTTGGTTTACAATCATTCATCCTGGTGGTAGATGTCCTTTACAGTATAAACTTATTTTTTGTCTCATCATTAGTTGACATTTATTAGTATCTTTCGATTGACATCTTACATTTGAAATGTAAAATTTATTCTAAATTCATAGTTTTTTTTGTAAATAATGTTTTCAATTTTTATTCTGATCTTTCTTGGCATCTGCAAACGAGGTTGCAATAAATTGATAATACTGTTGTATAAAGATTTCAGCATCAGTTGTAGGTGCGACAAACGTTCGGTTTCATCCGCTGGTGTTACATATAAACATTCCAGAGCTGTCAGAAAACAAGCAGTTCGGACACTTCTTACAATTTCTGCGGCCTAGAAATTGCACTATTATAATGATCAAAACTGTTTGTAATGAGTCCTACTGGATGTTGAACTTCTCCGATTTTTCACCATTTTTTCAGCTTGAAATTGGGTATTTTCCTATGGAGTGCAGTAGGCTAGAGTCTTTTCATTACTCTATTCCCTATAGAGCTGAATGTGTAGAGAGAGCAGAACAAAAAGCATCTCACAACATATCAAGGGAAATGGGAAATTACTTTAGATCAGATTACATTTTATGACAGCCCAGTGCTATTTTTGTGTATATACTCTATACATTGCTTTGGTCCTATTTGTGCAGCCAGAAAAGCTCTTATTCTACACAACTTCGGAAGATGTTATATATTGTATGGTATCAAGATGTTAGCAGCTGGTCATTACAGGGGCTTCCCAAGACTAATAATTGATTGATTCATTAATTGATTGATCACCAGGGGGTATGGAATGGCCCCCAGTACAGCAAGTTACTTTTTATATACACAAGCTACAAATTGTTATGTTAATTATACATTATTGCTGTTGCCTAATATTGGCTGCATCCTAAGGCCCAGTTCACACCATTGTTAATATTACCAGTGGTTATTTTCAGTTATTTATACAGGCGGTCCCCTACTTAAGAACACCTGACTTACATACGACCCCTAGTTACAAACAGACCTCTGGATGTTGATAATTTACTGTACTTTAGTCCTAGGCTACAATAATCAGCTATAACAGTTATCACAGGTGTCTGTAATGAAGATTTATTGTTACTCCTGGTTCTTGTTACAATCCAACATTTTTAAAATCCAATTGTCACAGAGACCAAAAAAATTTTGACTGGGGTTACAATAATAAAGTATAGGGTTCCGACTTACATACAAACTCAACTTAAGAACAAACCTACAGAACCTATCTTGTATGTAACCCGGGGACTGCCTGTATATGGCAAAAGTAATAAAGGCCACTATTTTTTTTAACATTGTAGATACCATAAGTTTAACAGATGGGAAACTTCTGCACATGGAAATCAATGAAAAAAGATGAAATGTGAAAAGGCTTTCCAGTATCAGTACTAGGTGTCCATTATTGACTTCCACATCAGGATGGGGTAACGGACAACACCAGCGGTGGTGTAAACTTCAGACTCTTAAGGGCAGCTATCATATGATAGAAAAAGCACTTTGTACTTTACTAAAATAACCAATCCTTTTGGACCATTTTATTATGAAATGCCCTTAATACAAAGTACAAGGAATCATCATTAAACATAAATAAACATATCGGGGGTCATTTACTAAGGGCCCGAATCACTATTTTTCGTCGGTTTCCCGAATATTACCAATTTGCGCCGGTTTTCCCTGAATTGCCCCGGGTTTCTGGCGCAAGCGATCGGATTGTGGTGCATCAGCGTGGGCATGCATGCGACGGAAATCGGGGGGCGTGGCCATAGGAAAACCAGAGGGATATGGAAAAACCGAGGAATTTTTTTAAAAAAATGTGTCGCTTGAAATGCGCTTACCTGCACCCAAGATAGGACGGTGAACTCTGGCGAACTCCAGCGGACCTCGGCGCAGCAGCGACACCTGGTGGACATCGGGCGCACTACCTTAGTGAATCGCCGGAAGACCCAAATCCTCCACTGAGAATGCGCCGCTGGATCGCGACAGGACCGGGTAAGTAAAGGTGCCCCATCAACTTTTACACATATTTTTCATCGAGCCAGCCACATTATACTATCTAGTGGCAACTGTAACGTTACTAGTTTTTCCTAGAATAATTGTAAAATTTATAACCAAATTATTTAGATTTAAATAAGCCCTATCAATGAATATTCTAATTCAGACCCAAACCATATAGGGGAAGTTTCTGATACATTTGTTTCCTTCTAAACAAACTTCATTTCTTCTAGAAGCATTCCATAAGATATGCCATTTTAGAAAAGTTGTAACCCACATTGGTACAAATCCTTATGCTTTCCCTTATTTCCTGCTTATTATACATCAAGTCCATAAACTGCAACTGTTTAATTGCAGGCGTGTTATTACACTCCTTGACTGGTGCCTTGAGTGTCATGAGATCATCAATGTTACTCACTTCACCTGTTAGTTGTTTATAATACAATAACTGATATGAGCACTGCAATTCTGAAAACTTCTGTCCCTACCTATTCGCTTGCCATGCGTTAAACTGCAGGCAACAACTGGGCCGCAGTCCATACACTGATAGGTACATAGAACAGAAAGACTATAGGAAGTCATACAAACTAGGTCAAAACCAAGATGGAGATGAAGTACCAAATCAAAAGGAAGAAGAATAGTGACGTTCAGTCAAACGGTCATAAACACTGATCTTTTTCTAGCTCTTGCAAAAGCTCTGACAGGAAATATTGAAATAAAATCACCCCTGCATCTTATTTTTTAGGACCTGAATGTTCTTTTACATGGGTTTTCAGCCTAAATCATCTTTGCAGTCCTGACTCCATACCTTGTTTAACGGTTTGGTAAACACTGTGATTACATGGACTTTCTTCTGTTATATAGATATCTTTGTGTTGCCTCTAAAAATTGTCAGGAAGCCATAAATTAAGGTCCCATGTACACATCCACATAAATATACTTGTGCTGTGAGCAGCAAGCTGTCTGACGGAGGGAATGAGCACTGCTCACCCCTCCCCTCTCTATAGGGAGCTAAGCTGCCACGCTGTGTATCAGGGCATGAATGGGATGTACCCTATGTTTCCTGGTGCAGCTGTCCGTGCACAATGTACATCTATGTGAGCTAGTTTTCATATTTGGGACTAGCTCATGCCGCCATTGCCGGACATGTGCATGGAGCCTAAGGCATATAAGAGTATAGAGTATTTAAGGACACTCTAGTCTTTATCAGTTTTTTGTCTCAATATATAACTATGAACATTAAGTTTTGATAACAAATCCTTAAAGATTCAAGAGGTAATTTTTCAAAAGCAAAATTCAGTTTATCATAATAGCAATGTGTATTGAGACAAATGTGGACACACCTTGCTTATCTTCTGAAATCTCACTACTAATTAAACGTTTATAACATTTTTATGATTGGCTCAAAAAAATTAAAAACATGTATTAACAGTTTATGGGATTAAAAACTACATATGTACTTTTTTTTCTAAAAACTGTGTCACCCTTATGCATGGACCATGGGATGTGCCTGGTATCGCAATGTGGCCTAATCCATTATGCAACAGTCATGGTGTCATACTGTGTGTCCTGTTTTTTGGCCCTTAAAAATGCTCTTAAAATAATCTACTATCCAGGCACCGTGATGTGGTAATCATCTTATATTTGTTATCCAATTCTTGGGTACTGGATTTCAAGTGTTGGCAGTCCAACTATTTGAACTCCTATCTATCACAAGACCAGAAGCTTGAAAATCTCCCCAAGTGAAGAGGGCACTGAATTGTAGTTATGTGCAGGGCTGGATTGAAGGAGGGGCTCATGGGGCTCGAGCCCCGGGGCCCCCACCAGTTTCCAAGAGTCAGTGATTTAGCTCAGCTCTGTGTCTCTGTCTGCAATGCGCAGCGGCCCGTGGCCGCCCGGAATGCACACAGGGGTCTAGGATGACAGCTGTGTCAGTGAGACACAGCTGCCTTCGCTGGGGGAGATCGCCATTTTCTACAGGGGACTCGCGGCTTAAGTCTACAGGTGGCTGTATACTACAGGGGTCTGGCAGTCTACATACTACAATGGGCTGGCAGGCTATATACTACAGGGGGGCTGGCTATATACTACAGGGGGGCTGGCAGGCTATACACTACAGGGTGGCAGGCTGGCTATATACTACAAGGGGTCTGGCAGGCTATATACTACAGGCGGCTGGCAGGCTATATACTACAGGGGGGCTGGCAGGCTATATACTACAAGGGGCTGGCAGGCTATATACTACAAGGGGCTGGAAGGCTATATACTACAGGGGGGCTGGCAGGCTGTATACTACAGGGGGCTGGCTATATAATACAGGGGGGCTGGCAGGCTATATACTACAGGGGGCTGGCTATACACCTCCAAAAACATTGTTGGAAGGGCCCCCACCAGTTTGCGCCCAGGGGCCCCCACCACCCTTAATCCGGCCCTGGTTAGGTGGGCCTACAATAGGTCAACACTGTCTATATCTATGTGTAGAAAATATGCCAATACATTTTCCAAGATGGAAAAAGGAAAAAAATACCTCTTGGCTACCTTGTAGGGCAGCATTATTGCATCAAGCATGGTAGAAGCAAAATCAGCAAAAGACTCAACTGAACAAATGGGAACGGCACTGTTTCCATGTCTTTGCATTTCATCAGCACAGGGTAGGGAACTGATTTGGCTAGGTGTGAGGCAGTAAAATAGACTAGGGAAGTAAGAAGACTTCTTAAGGAGAATTTGTCATTAAAGGTCAAATCTGAAGTTATGTGGAAACTGCTGAGTTGGCCTTTAATATCATGTTATCCTTATAGGCCATCTACCACCAGGATGAAGGATTGTAAATCACGCACACTGACATACTGGTGTGTGCCCCCTTTGGCAGGATCCAATCGTCTTTTAGCTTCCGTTGTTCTTGTTTTTAAGAAAAAAAGGTTTTAAAAAATCATGCAAATGAGCCAGGGGGGGCTCCAGGCTCCCTGGAGTTTTGCAAAAAAACAGGGCATAAAAGCTAAAAGAAGCATGGATGCTGCCAGAGGGGACACACACCAGTATGTCAGTGTGCTTGGTTTACAATCCTTTATCCTGGTGGTAGATGTCCTTTAAGGAGTTTCTTCTCTGTTTGGCTTTGGTAATGAAATTCCATATTTCCTTGAGTTCCAGGAATTTAAAACTGAACACCACTGTTTAAAAAACAGAAATCTGAACATAGAGTCGAACATCGGTAACATTGTGTAAATGTTGTGTTTGTTCCACCAGCCAATAGGAAGGGGCATTAGTGCAATTTTTTTTAAAGATGGATTCTTTGTTTTTCTCCCTTTTTCCTCCTTTTTACTAAACTCTCATGACTCGTGAAAGTTCATTACAGCAGAGTTGAGTTGGGAGACACTTGACACTAATGAACGCTCTCAGCTGCATTATGTAACTGTCTTGATGTCTTTTAGCCTTGATTCTGAAATCATGTTTTATCTGATAGCAAACTCTTAAGACTAACTAGGAAGTGCGAAAAAGGAAGAAAACGAGTCTAATAAGGGAGACTGTTCCTGAGAGGAGAGGACAGCTCCAGCATGTAATTATCAGCACCAAGCAGACAGCTCGAAGGAGACCTTTGGGGAGGAAAGAGCATGTGGTTGAGCTGACTATGAAACCACACTTCTCTCATCTTATATGAAAGTGTCACCCTGGAAGGAGAAGAAGCCTAAGTGAGACAAGTCCCTATAGCTCTCACATCTCTGATTTCTCCTCCGGGGACCTGAGGCATTACAAATAAAACTGATTGGAACCATAATGATACTTACTGACACCATTGACGTCACCGGTGTCACAACAGTGGAAGACACCCCAATTATTTGGTCCTTTCACAGTTCATAGGAACTGGACAATTAGAAGTGACAGAAAATTGTGGGATGAAAATAAGGTAGATGATTGGGCTATTTAAGGATAGGAAATTTAAGCTTTGGGTGCAAAGGGCACTATAGGTCTTCTTTTGCTATATAGTGAAGGTCTTTTAAAGTGATGATGTACTGTTTAGTATTCTTCCACATCAAACTGGCCAGAAGGTCGGATAAATTCAACACGAATAATAATTAACTTAAAGGGGACCATCAATTTTTATTTGTCTAATTAATTTGTTTTTAGAAGAAGAAGAAATCTTAATATTTTCTTCTAAACAGATTCATAATGTTGCTTATTTACATTTGTTATATCGGTTCCAAAGAATGATAAATCACACAGATCTGTGCAATGCAGATACAAGAACTGGCATGTGGAAAAAGGGTTCACATTTTAATGGTTTTTAACAAATTTTTGCACAAGTGATTAAATACATTTTGCAATATATATATATATATATATATATATATATATATATATATATATGTATATATATATATATATATATATATATATATATATATATATATATATATTGTGGCAGGGTGGCTGCCACTAGAGAAGCTTTTGGGCATAAAATGTGCATTTTGCCTTATGAAAAGCTGAGTAGAAGACAGACCTGGAAAAGTTGGGTCTGTCTAATTAAGTTGATTAGTTTTCAGCTGGAGGGGCTGCACTAATACATGGGGCAGACTTCACACTGGGCTCCACCCTGGGGAAGAGACAGGCTACGGCAAAGGCCTGTGGAGCGGTGGCAGTGAACTGTTGCTGTGTTTTTGGGGTGGCTGGCAGTAGGCCAGCACCTGGTGAGGTAGGGAACCTCGATGTATAGTCAGTGCCGGAGAGGCTTAGGTATTATTTTATGTTTTGAGTTTGTGTACTGCCAAATAAAGCTGGCTGAGGCCAGTCTTAACCTTACTCACATTGTGTGAATTCCCTGTGTGTGCTGGTCGTCTGCTTAGGAGACGACGATCCCCGGAGCTAATCCCTTCCATATGGTGGCGGTATGCTATGGCATGGAAATCAGCACACACAGCGAGATTTAAAGGGCCAGTAGCCCTCATGTGAGAGACTGTTGTTCCTGCTGCTGGAGGCGCTGTGGTCACGGGAAGATTTGTCTTGGTGTGAGAGATATACAGAGACTGCTTGTTTGCTGTGGGAGTAATCACCATGGGTCCGATGGATGAGTTCCAGAGACTCTGGTGGCAGATGATGTGGGAGGACCTTGGAATGCCAGAAGCCATTCGGGTTATGGAGACCCCAAATGCCAAGCCGAGCGGATCCCAGCCGAGGGTTAGAGATGTCTGTGATCGGTCTGCAGTTCCTGAGGAGAGGTTGCTATGTGCCGTTGCCGGGGGCAACCGATGGGAGCAGCCTTGCAGATGTCTACGGATGAACCGGTGTGTGGCGGAATGTCCTGCGGCCAAGTGGCCACGTGTTGCAGCGTGTATGCAGCAGCGCAAAGATGTGGTTGCTAGGGGCAACCAACGGCGACAGCATGCGGCTGTGCCATGTGAGGTCAGTGCACCTCATTGTCCTCTGGTCAGGAGACCAGAGAAGTTGCCAGCCAAGACCTGTGAGATGATAGTGGGTGGAATCCCGCTGATGGTGGAACTGGACTGTTCTCAGGATGTCTCCAGAGTTAATCCGGACATCTTATTGTTCCTGAAGTACCAGCCAGGGAAGGGTAAGACTGTCTCGATTGACTTTGAAAGTGATATTGCGATTGTGACACATAAGCTGGAGATTTGTGCAGATCTGGAGGTGGAGTTCATCCTGGGGAAAAACTTCCCTTTTTTCTGGGACTTGTGGGAAAGTATTCCAAGTGGTGGGAATAGCTGCTTTTCCTGGGAGACCCCTCCTGACATCAGGTACAGTCCCAATCTCCCCAAAGGACGATCTGGAGAAGTCTCAGCGACCTGAGGTGATGGTGGGTGGAGTCTCAACAGGTTGCAGTCTGAACTGTGACCAAGGGGTCTTGATCCCACAGAAGGAGACTCTGCCACTGAGACTGATAAAGTCTGATGGACTATGTGATGATGATAATATTTGTGATGCCTTAATTTCTGAAGTTAAACCAGAAAAGTGTAATGTTGTGCATAATCTGCCTCTAACCTGTGATTATAGTGTTAACTGTGATTATATGACACTACCTGTAACATGTGACAATTCTGCAATGCCGATAACATCTGATAGCGTTACAATGTCTGTTCAGAATTATGCAGAGTGTGAACTAGGTGCAGCCCTAGATACTGAGAGAGTTAGCTCAGAGGTGCCCCTAGAGGTTGTGAGTTGTAATGACACAGGTAGCAAGCCTGAGATGTGTAATGTAGCTAATGGCAGTTCAGATAGGGATACCGCCATAGCAAGGGCAGGTGAAGATAATGAGATCCTGATTGTTAGTGGTTTCCCTTCAGCCCAGAATTACACAAACAGTGAGTGTGAACAGAGCCCTAGAGAAGCAGCTACTCGCTCAGAACCTGCAGGAGGTGGGGATAGCCTGTGTCAGTCACCTGTGGAGGAGTCTCACATCAGTGTTCAGGAAATGTCAGGGGGAAACCAGACATCTGATACACCTGAGGCTTCTGAGGAGATTGATGTACTGAGTCCGTGTGTGAACAAGGCCAGAAGAAGCATCAATAAACTGAAGCGTCATGTGAATACTGGTTTGCGGAATAACTGGTATAAATGCTACAATTGTCACGTGTCTTATAGAAGAAAAGATGACCTAAAGAGACATATATTACAGAAACATGAGTTGAAGATTGATATCTCGTACTGTCCTTTCTGTGATACAGTGTTTGCAAAGAAAAGTGAATGGGAGGTTCACATGTGTACGTGTTCGGGGAACAAAAGAAAGTGCCAAAATGGTGATGCCGACCTCCAGGTGTGTTCTGTCGTGATGTGGCACCAGAAGTGTCCTAGGAAGGAGACCAGGCGTAAACCAGACCCCTGTACACCTGCTGATGAACCGCAGAATACGCATGATGGCGTGCTGACTGAAATTGTGTGTGAACAGGGTGGAAGCGCCACTCTTAATCATACACCTACGGATGAGGGGACCCCAGATCCCCAGAAGGTGGTGGAACATGTGATGCACCAGCCCTTTGGTAGTTCTGCCTGCAGTGTGGTGAGTGCAGTCTACAACTCTGTGAGGGAAGGTCGCCCATGCATCCGCAGTGATCGTGATGTTGCTGAGAAGGAGGAGAAGCCCTTGACTGACGTTACAGTGACTGGATCAAGGCCTCTCATAGGCATTCTGGAGCCACCGGTTGCCACAAGTAATGACTTTGCTCGCAAAGGTTTGGGGAAACAGGAGTCCAACCTGGCTTTTCTTCAGCAGCTAACTGGAAAAGCCGTATTGAAGACAAATACAGTGACTGGTGCCCGAGACACTATTACAGGTGCGATGTCCGGTATATTGGGCTGGGAAGCTGGTGCAGGACAAGGCGGTTTGGGTGTGACTAAGTCTGTAGTCTCAACCGTGATGGCCACCCAAGTGGGATCGCTTATAACCAGTAGCCTGAATACAGTCTTGGGAAAATCCGAAGAATGGGTTGATGGTTACCTCCCGAAGACAGGTGAAGAGCTGTCTCAGCCTGCTGAACCTGTGGAGAAGGTTGAAGTGGCGCCAAGTCTACAACAAAGGGACCAGCCGAGTTGCTGTGTACGTATGGAAGCTCTGTCGTCTCGTCTCTGTCATAGTGCATGCCAGCATTCTCTGGGCAAGTGGAGGAATACCCAGATGGGCCCTACAGAGACTCCAGCACAGCTGCACCCAACGGTAGATCTGCCTGATCATCTGAAGAGCGAAAGTGAAGATGGTCTGGATGGTGAGAAGTGCCTTGAAGATATACCGGGTGATGACTGCAGTGGATGTGAGGAGACGGTGTCTGATATAATGTCAACAGAGCCCTCGAAATTCCTACACAGGAAAGACTCGGTGAAGACTGAGGTGTTGGCCAGCAAGGCGTATGACGGACTGACCGAGGAAAAGGTCAGCCAGGAACCTAGTGCAAGCCATGAAGAGCTTAAGGCTGCCATTGTGGAAAGTCCATGCCAGGACTTGGGTCCGAAGTGTTAGCTGGAAGTGATGAGGATGATGTTGATGTTGAGATGAGTTTCACCTACACCGAGAGCGGAGGTTGTGACCTCAGAGGTAGCAAGCGCACAGCTTTGCAGACATGTGACCAGAAGCTCACCAATGTGAATCGTGCCCTGGTTCTGAACGGTAATGCCCCCTTCAATGCCAAAGAAGGTGCCGAAGCTGAAGACTGGAAAACGGGCAAACCCGTGCGTGTCGTGTGCAATGCTAAGGGGAATAAGCACAGTGCATATGCCTCAGTGGATGGTAACCGGTGTGACGGCATCCACAAGGTGATGAAGAGATGGGGCCTAACCATGCCAAGCCCTGAGGGGTATGTGGAGTCTCCAGTAAAAGGCAAGAGAAAGAGGAGAAGAAAATCTATCATTGTTAATAGAGACATGATTGAAGATTATCAGTTGTGTGAAGGAAGAGATGCTGGGACTAATTTTGAGCTGTCTGTGTCTCCTGCAGTTAAGGAAAAAAGCTGTCATTTTCCAGGTATAGAAGATGTAGTAGATAGTAGGGTCTCTGCAGTGCTTTTAGGAACCGTAGGGATTAGACCCCAATATAGGAGCTTTGACCCCGGAGGGAGAATTAAGCTTATTGATCAGGCCTACGGCCTTGATCACAGGGGGAGGATATGTGGCAGGGTGGCTGCCACTAGAGAAGCTTTTGGGCATAAAATGTGCATTTTGCCTTATGAAAAGCTGAGTAGAAGACAGACCTGGAAAAGTTGGGTCTGTCTAATTAAGTTGATTAGTTTTCAGCTGGAGGGGCTTCACTAATACATGGGGCAGACTTCACACTGGGCTCCACCCTAGGGAAGAGACAGGCTACGGCAAAGGCCTGTGGAGCGGTGGCAGTGAACTGTTACTGTGTTTTTGGGGTGGCTGGCAGTAGGCCAGCACCTGGTGAGGTAGGGAACCTCGATGTTTAGTTAGTGCCGAAGAGGCTTAGGTATTATTTTATGTTTTGAGTTTGTGTACTGCCAAATAAAGCTGGCTGAGGCCAGTTTTAACCTTACTCACATTGTGTGAATTCCCTGTGTGTGCTGGTCGTCTGCTTAGGAGACGACGATCCCCGGAGCTAATCCCTTACAATATATATATATATTAATACAGTATATATTATCAGATGAAATGCTGCTTCTTTTCATTTAGGTCGTCTGCTTTAAGCCTCCGCCATTCGTTCCTTCCTAATCTGCAATAACAAAACCCCTTTCTGGAGTGTCGGTTTGTTAAGGGAGCTCAGGAAGTCATCACATGCTTAGCTACACTCATCACAGGAGAATTTACTTCTTCCCTTCTTCAGCAAGCTGTATTCTTCACTGGCTTCCGGTCTGGGTAAATATACTTGTGTGTAATAAGGGTACAAGTCTGAAAAATCTATATCAACAGTAATTATGTTACAAATTGTTCCCCAGCATTATTAAAGGGTCTGCCATCTTACTTGCCGTTAACACCATTTTGTGATATGTGATAGTGCTTGGAGCCAACTGAGATCTATGGAGAGTTCATTATCTTTTGGTAGTAGTGGATGCAATTATGTTTTTTCTACAGAGGTGTTATCTTCGATTGTTATCTTGTGTTGTCTTTAATAAATTAGGGGACTGCCATGAAATATATAGCATGTAGCATGTATACAGTATGTCTATTATAAGGCTTATTGGCCAGAATAAAACTTGTAGGATATAGGACTTTTCATGAAATATAAATGTAATATAGTTAAAAGAAAAAAAAATCAACTGTTTTGAAAAATACACTTAAATAAAAATTGGGCTTGCACAAAAGAGTCTTTTTCTGGTGAGACTTTTGCTTTGAAGAAGTTATAAAAAAAAGAGATTTGATTGAAGGCTATAGTCTCGATAAGTATTGGAATTTAAATAATTAAAAGCACCAGAACTACAGCTCAATTTCAACCAAAAAAAAAAAACGGTTTACAGCATTCATAAAGTTTATTCATTGGGGGGAATGCATTAAGATCTTAAAATCCTCCCTCACCCGCGGGCCCTCCGCTGCCAGTATCTACTAAGTGGCTCTGGTTTTTAAGTAGATATGAATGTAATCTTCTCCAGGTTTGACCTAAGACCTAGTTTTCTGGCAGAGACTAAAGTAAATGTGGCGGGCCGGTAATATTATGTATTATCAGGTGCTAGTCTCCTGAAATTTCAAGCTGAGTAGCCTGTCTATAGGTACTGTGCAGATGAGGGGCTGGAATGCGCCATGCTGGCAACCTATTGCATGCCACGAAAATGGCGTAGAAGCCCAGATAAATCCCTCCCACTATATCTACCTATGATCTATCTACCAGTGATACATACTAATACTAGGTCGACATCAGATTTAAGGAAAACTGGTGGTCCCTTTTGGTGGTGAAAGCGTGAAACCTAGATGACCACTTACACAATGTCCCTGGACCAAACCATTCTAGTGGCACAGTAGGTCTATCCCTTACCTAACCCCTTGACAGACATGTCCAGAAATATTTATCAAAATCAAAATAATATCAAAATATTTTACCATAATGTAATGTTATAAATATTTATCATCACAATATTGTGTTCAATTAGTTTAATAACAAATTGAACAAACAGTTAACCAAATTGGGCATCCGGAAAGCGTGGACACTTTAGTAGGGTAACATACAGATTGCCTCTGGCTCCATAACTAGGGATGAGGACCAGGACATCAACCCAAGTAAGTGTTTAAAGGACATTTACCATGAGGATGAATGATTGAAAACCAAGCACTCTTACATGTTGGTGTGTGCCCCCTCTAGCAGGATCTACTCTTATTTAAGGTTCGTATGCCCTGATTTTTAAGAATATAAGGTTTTAAAATTATTCAAATTATTTTTTTTTTTTAAACCAGGGCATAAAAATCTAAAAGAAGAGCAGATCCTGACAGAGGGGTAACAAACCAGTAGGTCAGTGTGCTTGGTTTACAATCCTTCATCCAGATATTAGGAAAGACTCCTGGAAAAAGCTAGGTTTTTATTCACCCAATGTGGAAGGTGCAACGTTTCAGCCCCTCAATTGAGCTATTTTCAAGCATGCAAATTTTGAAGCTTGAAAATAGCTCCATTGAGGGGCTGAAACGATGCACCTTCCACATTGGGTGAATAACACATAGCTTTTTCCAGGAGTGCTGACTCATCTCTTTTATTTCCTTTGGCAATTCTTTGCTTACCTAGAGTCCGGTCAGCAGAGGCTTGTACCTACACTGGGTGCAAGTCAGGTTCCAAGAAGTCTGTCTTAGCTCATAATCCAGGCATAAAAAATCAATATTTTGATTCCCATTGAATTTTTTTAAGCATAAAAAACCATGGCCAAGACAAACATATATATGGAGAAAATAATTTCTCTTTGTGACGTAATCAGCAGTTTCACATTCATTATCCTTACACAAATTTACATTACAGATAGTACATAGTAATCCAATCCACGAATATTAGATTATAGAATACATATCTGCAAAATAAATAACCGTTATAGTAAAAAAAAAAAATCACATGTGTATATCATTAGTATAACAAGCCTGTCTCCTCATGGCGGACCAACTAGTCCAACTGCGCATGCGTAGTTGCTGTGGTTGTCATGGCAGCCGAGTTCACCGCATGATCCTTCCGGACTCCGCGTCATCAACCTCTGTTCCGATGATGTGATCTCTGTTCCGATTATGTGATCTCTTCATTATTACCATGAGAAGATGATTAATGACACCAACATAAAATAGATAAAAAAAACATCTTGGGATCACAAATGAGTAAATATAATGCGTGTAAAATGTATAAGAATTAATTATTCAGCGCCTATATTCCTGTCCCAAAACCGGATCGGCTGCATGGGGTAACCAATTACCTCTTACCCATCTGGCATCCTGGACATTGCATTACATCAAGTGATATGTGGTAAGTTATTTTTCTTCCTTACAGTTTGTGGTTAAAAGAATTGTATAGGTCTTGAAGGAAATATCTGACTTAAATTCCAATTATATTTCCACTTAGCAGGAACTCTGAATGGTTCTTGAAAGCTCAGCGACAACAGGTGAGAACTTTTCCTACTTTAAATGTGCAAAATAAGCCTTCCGTCCCTTGGAGGAATCAGTTTTCTGACTGTGTGGAGGGAGCTCACTCTGCAATAACTGTGCTGGGTCCACAGGGCTTCACTGTTGAATGTGTTCTAAATCTGTAAATGAGGCATTAAAGCCGCTAAAGGAAAACTGCTCCATGATTACCAACCTGATTGATTAACAAGCTCAACTTAAAGAACAATTCACACCTGCAACATACTGTAAAAGCAAAATTATTCCATTGTTCCACAGGTGAAAACTGGATTTAATTCAGGTTTGTTTGGTTCAGGTATGTCTTTTATGACATTCTTTTGATAGTCATCAGTAACGTAAAGTGACAAATAGAAACATTAAATAGAAAAATGACAAAAACATAAGCAAATACAGGCACATATTATGTACAAGTTAGGTTCTGGAGGTTTGTTCTTAAGTTGAATTTGTATATAAGTCGGAACTGTATATTTTATAGTTATAACCCCAGACAAAATTTTTTGGTCTCTGTGACAATTGGAATTTACAAAATGTTGGATTGTCATAAGAACCAGGATTAACAATAACACTTAATTGCAGACACCTCTGATAACTGTTATACTTGTTTATTGTAGCCTAAGGCTAAAGTACAGTAAGTTACCAACATCCAGAGGTCCGTTTGTAACAAGGGGTTGTCTGTAAGTAGGGAACCGCCTGTAATAAATTTTTAATGTAAACAATATTTGTAAGTAAGTACTATTGTATGAAAATTTGTTAACCTTGTCTGGCATTAACTAAGGCAACAACCAGGAGGATTAAAGTTGGAATTTAAAGTAAGATAAATTTATCATTAGACCCTGTGATTAATCTGGTAAAGGTAAAGACTGTCTGTTCAATGTACTGCAAAAATTTAGACATTATCTGACTACAATTCAGGCATTCAATATTGTTGTATACATTTTGTTATGTAATTTTTTCCACTATTCTGAATCGGTTATATTATTGTCTTCTTTTTTCATTTGGGTGATTGCACATTCACTTCTAGTATCAATGAGATTTTATGCAGTATGGGAATATTTTGGATACACAAGAGAACAGAGAAGGACAGTGGCACTGTCACGGGTGACCCCGCGATCCATGACGCGGAGCGTGGGTACACCTGTGCTTTGTTGTGGCGTGCCTACCCCCGGACTCAGACTCTCCTGTCCACAAGCCTGCTTCCAGGGGACACGTGTCCCCGGTCTCTAGGGCACACGCATGCCGTCTCTTAGTATTTAAAGGGCCAGCGTCTCTCCAATTGGCATCGGCTAATCCGGCTCGTCCTTATAATCTGGCACCTCCCTTCACTCACTGCCGGATCTTCAAGTCATTTCCATGAAGTGAAAGCCCTCCAGTGTTTCCTAGTGTTCCAGCATTCACAGCGTTCCCAGGATTCCTCCGTGTGTCTGTACTCCAGTGTTCTTCAGAGTTCCTGTATTCCTCTGGTGTTCCTGTATTCCTGTGGTGGTCCTGTATTCTGGTTGTCATCCTGAGGTCCTGCCATCCAGGGGTCCTGCCATCCCGGGGTCCTGCCTTCCTGAGGTCCTGTCTTCCCGAGGTCCTGCCTTCCAGAGGTCCTGGCGTTCCTGTGTCTGGTTCCTGTGGTCCATCTGTGTGGTTCCTACTCCGGTGATCCATCCCAGCCTTCCTGTGCCATCCTGCGTACCAACATTGGACTCCTGCTGTCATCCTAGGCTTGGACGGTTCCTGATTGCTACCTTGTCTGCTACCGTGAGCATACTACCAACCCTCGCAGTGGTCCAGAGGGTCCACAGACTCTTTCTACAGAGACTCCCTCATGGCTCACCCAGCCAAACCGTGACAGACACCTCTGGTTAAACCCACTTCCCAGCTGTCACTAAATACCCATCCCACCCTAAGTGGTAGGTGACAACTGGTTGATGTTCCCTTTCTGTGTCAATGTGCAAACGTAAAAGACTTATCAAAAATATGGTTCAGAACCAAGAGAACAATGCAGTACAGAATCAAAAAGAAAAATGAGTAGTCAGAAAATATTTAAAGGGTCTAGTAATCCGATATATAGAAGTCAAAGAAAGTAGTAAAGCAGTGTTCAGACTAATAAGGACAGAATGTAACCTAGGAACAAAAGCACACTAATCTGCACATCCTAAGTCAAAATTTATGGATAGAGGATGTCGCTGATGCCCAGATGTTACATGAGGCATCTGGTTTCCATTTCAGAGCAAGGTCAACCGAAAGACAAGCACATAGACACAACATCAAGCTTCTGGGTTACCTGTCTGCCATTGCCTTTATAATTCTGTTACCAGAAGGGTTTTTGGACCCCCACTGGTACCAGCTTTAACTATTACCACTGCACCCCCTATTGCTACTATTGGCACACAAATAAGACACATCAAAATTAAATGTAGGGTCATATACTGTTTATGGAAATTCTAACCTGTGCAAAAAATTGCCCTATGGAATAAAAAAGAATTAAGATCTTATTTGTGTTAAGAATATTTAGGCATCAATGAAGGATAGACTAGAATTGGGTTCTGGTGTTCTGCTATTGAAAGTTTAAATCCTAGGCCAATGTACAGCTTAGAAAGGACAGAGGACCACATTTGTATTATTAGCCTTGTCCCTAAATGTCATGTCCTGTCCCTGATTAGGAAATCCTGTTCTTTTGAATAAAACAAGTGAAATCATGGTTCCTTTTTTACTTAAAACTAGCTAAGCTTCATTTTTTATAACTTTTAAATGGACAAATATTAAACTAAAAAATTATTTGGCCATGAGCACAGTAAAGACAACTACTCATGTGTTGTGTGGACAGGAATGGCTACCCGTTCAGGTCCCCAAACACTGAAGTTTGGGTTGGGTCCTGATTTCGTCCCACCCTGGTCTCAGGGCATACACCTGGTAAAACACAAGTCATAATAGACATTAAAACATTTGATATGTACTAACAAATTTTGTCTCTAACAACAAATTAGCTTCTCGCTTGATTCATTAAGTAGGAGCTAAGAACATTTGTCCAGTATAACACATAAATGTTTTTTTTTTTTTATAAAAAAGCTATAAAACATGCTGTGTACAAAAACCTGATTGTATAAATACACCCGTAGAACCGAGAATGGTCATGGAGTTGTGTTCTACATAGAATATGAGCGAGAGCATGTGATCTAGATGGGAAGCTGCAGGTGGTGTAACACACCCTCCTAGCACTCTCCAAGCAGTAAAGAAGCCATATGGGACCATGTATGACAATTACCCAGAAAGATCAACAGTAACGTCAACGCAACTTGGAAAAAGGAAATCCAATACTCGACCAGTCAAGAGATATGTATTCACTATTTAACATTTTTGATACTCATGACCTACCTGTAGAATAAGTCACCAGTCTCCAATCAGTTGTGGTTTGGCACCTGGACCATATATCGATCAGTTGTTCCACCAACCACTAGGTACTGCAATCTGTACAGAGGGTGAAGGCCTAAGGCTCTGTGCACTTTATGTAGATGTAACCATACGTAACCTAAGGCCCCCTTGAACACAACCATATATGGCGGCATTATGCTAGCTGTATGTACAGAAGCTAGCATTCGGCCGCATAGGAGTGCATTCTGCACGGCACAGTTTGGTGAGAACAGAAGTATGTCACTGTACCATTATTTCAACAGAAAAAAGATCATGCTCCATCTTTTGCTGTAAGAACAGTCCGCAAGTACACCTCCATATGGGGATGGGCACCTCTCCAGCTGGACATATGCTACACCCAGGTCCTGGCCTGGCTGTACCATACGTTTGTGTGGAAAGAGCCTAAATATGATAAACACTGGCTCCTTGAAGTTGTGGTTTGCAATTATTTTATTGTTTTGTGATATTCTTAAGCACAGATGTTTGCCATTTTATTGCTAGATCTGCATCCTACTTGTACACATCTCAGGGCTAATGAACGTGGAAATATTTTGTATGGATTTATACTTTTCCAGACCACACTTTTTCCATACAGGTGAATGCAGGCCGCATCTTCCATAAGGCAGGATCAAAGTTCTGCTTAAGGTGGCAGATTGTGGAGCCCTGATGGGGGAGGAGGATCATCAGTTGTACAGACATGCCAAATGCTGGCAAGTCCATAATACCAGAAAAATCTATTTCATCTGCGTCTTTAATACACTGATACAATTGACAGGCTGACACAAGCCGGCATGCTGTTATCACATACAACCTACACAGAAGAAGCATCTTCCGGCAGGAGAAGAGGAGGAGACAGCAGCTTCTGGGAGTGCTGGGGCTGGAGTCTGGAGGTAAGTATTATTATGGCTTATTATTTCAATAATCGCCTCAGATTTAATTTTTCCATTCAAATTAATTCCATAGATAAGGAGTCAGACGGAGTCTATAATGCAGCACATAGAGACTGTATATAGGGGATGTATAGTCTTAATGTACTGTTCTTCTAGGCATTACTCTAAGCATAGCTAGAAGAAATCTGACATTTATTGCTTAGAAAACTTGTGCCGCAGTCCTTGCCAATGAAACCAGGGATCTTTTAGATGGATTGCAGGCAGAGAAAAAAGTCCAGGTCCTTTGCCCTTCTGGGTCTTCCCATCAATATTACTCAGGGATAATGGGAAAGATGGAATGTATAATGCAGCGGTTGACAGAAGAAGGACACCACAAGACAAAACCGCGTGGCCTGCATTGTATGTTCCATCATAAAGCAATAACATCATGAGGGTGATGACCTAGTTTTATGATTAAAAGATCTCCTGGAGTTCTGAGCCTCCTGCTTACCTAGTCCTACACAAATCCCAATAATAACTCTAGCTGTCTCCCAGTAGGACCGTTACTTGATAGGTGAAATCACCAGGAGAGATCACGGCAGATAGTTATTCTCTCACCATTGCTCCACAAAACACATACAAGACAGGTAACATAGCATTCGAGTCTCAGCAGGTACTTTCTAGGTGTCTGAAGATATTGACGGTTTTAGTTAACCCCCTGTAGGTGCTTTGTCAAAGACTTTATTCTGTAACAAATTATCCTCATGTACAGTATGAACACAGCTGTATTGATGTATGGTCACTAACATAGACTTCTGAATATGCACATTATTATCTGTCCAAAATGTGAAGAGAGTTCACTAAGGCCATTACCATTAGCTGGTAAATATTGTTATCCATGATCTCCTTTCTTCTAAAATCAACTTTTAAAATGTTGCTAATAAGCTAGAAGATCTCTGGTGGCATTTCCAGAGCCCCTCTGTTCTCTGGCTTTACATGCTGTTACAGTGTGCAGGAGAAATTCCCCTTCGCATTGTGTGAGATTACATCAGGTCGAGGGGGAAAAGTGCTGAGGAAGCAGGGATGAGAGGGGGAAAAGTGCTGGGGAAGCAGGGGTGAGAGGGAGACAATAGGGCTCATTTACTAAGGGTCCATCGAGACGATTTACGGTTTGCTCTGGAATTTTTGCACATCAGATTTTGGCGCATCGGTGCCGGCTTGCACGCGGGACAAAATGCGGGATTTAACATTTAGAATTGTGTCACAAGACACGCACTCACATGCACCGGGAAGAAGAAGGTGAACTCCGGCGGACCTCGGCGCAGAAGCGACCGATGCAGGAACTCGGCCGCACAATCTTAGTGAATTGCAGCAGACCCGTATCCTTGTCGGACAACGCACCGCGGGATTGCGACAGGACTGGGTAAGTAAATCTTCCCCTATTTAAAGTCTATCCTAATTTTAATGGGATTGCTGGATTCAACACCCAGCACACTCAAAGATCAACTAGAAGAGGAAATGGAACAGGAATCGGAAAGCTCCATTCTCTGAGTAGTGGCTGTACCGAGTCACTGCAGTTTAACTCCCATTTAAATCAATGGGAAATGATCTGCCACAACTTGGTCTGACCACAACACGAAATGGATAGGCCATTTAATTTTTTCACCCAGATTAGCCCCATTTATTAAATCAAATCTACATGTCGCATGTATCAAGCACATAATTATGTTTTACTCATAAAATGAATGTAGAAAACTCCCATAACTGTCTGCAAGTGCAACTTTTACTAATTCTACGTCCCTCATATATAATCATATGTTAGAGTCACAGATAACCCAGCGGAGCAATGATTCACTCCTGGTGTAGGCGGCAGACATGACAGGTTATTTATGTAAAAAAAATCTCTATCCAATTTAATAAATATTTAGAGCCCTCCCCCTGTGGCTGCACGCTGTGTTTAAGTCACGTCGCCTTGAATGTGTTGTCATTTGTCATAAGTGACCAGGCCTTGCATTTTGTGCACAATTTATTGTATATTACAATAAGTCATCACTCCCCCGGTGGATAATCAACCTTAATCAAGGAGACAACACACAGTCATCCATTATGTGTGACCTATTTATGGGAAGGGAAATCCTGTGGGACATGTTTTTTTTAAAGCCTAACCAACAAAGACTTCATTGTCTGATGATGAGTACATGGATGCAGTCTTATGGAAGCGGGATCTTGACTGTTATAGCAACCAATAGGAATGCTATATAGCAATGGGGCTTATTTACTAATGGTCCCGCGGCGGCACATGGAAGCAGTCTTATGGAAGCGGGATCTTGACTGTTATGGCAACCAATCAGAGTCTACTTTGATTCCTCCAATGGAGGAATGCTATAGCCAATGAGTTCAGTTTTTGTCTTAGAGTTGATATATAAGGATATCGGTGTCCTGTTCACCTCCCCATCTGTTTACTCTACTCAGCGGACCATGCTATATCATCCATCACTAGAGTGCTCGAAACTGACATTTTTCTGTATTTCATCCACAGACAACATCTGGTTTTCAAAGAGAAGAACAAAATGAACACTAAATCCCGTGAGGACAGCCATATTGCTACCTTGTTATGTTATGTATAAAGTTATTGATTTTGGTTTCCCACACACACACAGACATGTAAGATGGCTACTTCTGTTATATATAGGATAAGATCTATTTAAGTGTATAAAAAAAGATTGGTTTCCTATAGAAACCGATCGTCTGATACAGCTTTTCTTTCACATTTTGCTTTACAAAAATAAAAGTTGCTCTGTGATTGGTTCCTATGGAAAAGAAAGACAGTTTTGTTAGTGTCTCACAAAGTATAAAAAAAACTGTCTGTCCTAAAAAGATTGTAGGGTACATGTTATGTGACCATTCCCTAATTTCAAGTCCACAATGCATTCATGCTAAGAGTCCATGGGGCACAGATATCACATGCTGGTGTAGGATGAGTCTTCCGCCTCCTGATAAATCCACCGGGCCGCTGCACTGCGCCGGCAAGATAGTTCTACGCCAGGTCTTGCCTGGAATAGAATTGCACCATAGCCCGCTTCTTGGCTGGCGCAGGTTATAGCTTGTGCGCAGCTGCTGGCCACGGCCCTCTTCAAGCCCCTCCACATCCACTTGATGTGGAGGTGCTGTAAAGGGAGAAATAGGCACAATTCATGGCTGTGGACCAGTAAATGCACCTGTTTTAAGGCTTGTTTACAAGTTTTAAGGAGTACAATATAAAAATGCCCCCATTAGGTTTTGGTGGGAACTGCATAGTGTGTTATTTAACACGAAACAAAGGACAAGTGGAGCTCACCTCCATTGTGAACATCCATGATTGCTGCTAACACTGCACATGTTAACCTTTAAATGCCGCCAGCACTAATCATGGGCATTAACAGCTCGGGGTAAGTCCAAACCCCCAACTCAAACTTCTGTCTGAAGTCCGCGTTTAGGGACCTGAACATGCAATGTTCAGCAGAGACCCGGAAATTGAGGGTTCCAGTCCGCTGATTACTACACGAGACCCCTCTACAACGCAAATTTGGATGCTATGTTCTGTTTCAAACAAATCAGTAACATGTACTGTAAAAAAGTATACATGTCCTTATAGAGATGTAAGGATTTAATAAATCTAAATTTAGATGTAGAGCGGTTTCCCATGAAAACTAGAGATAAGTAGACCCGATGGTCGGCCACCTGACCCGGACATATTGTCAGATTGGCGGATTCCCCCCGGCCAATTATAGCCATGGCTAGTTGCTAGTTGCATCACTTTGCCAGTTTGGCAGTCTTCTTTTAGCATTTGGTTTGATTGAGGAACGGATTTGTTGGGGGATGAATTGGTAGCTTAGGCATGGAGGGGTTCCTTGAAGTTGGTGAAATAGACAATAGTTTTGGAGTGGAAGGCCCCTGGAATGGAGTGGTTCAGTTAAGCTAATTTGGAGTGATGCATTTTTTTTCGGTGTTGTTTTGGTGAGTTATGGTACAAATGCTGTTTTGTAACTTTCCATTAGGCTAAATCAACATAGGACCTTTGACCCTGCTTGCATTCAACTTGCATTACCAATTTTTCACAATAGGACTTAATTCATTAGTTGCAACTTTTTGTTTAGGAAAAATGACTCCTGTCCCCACCCTGGTCTATGTCCTGTGACTTCTGATAGTATTTTGCGACAGTCACAAACAACCACAAGAAGCGTCTATAATAAATCTGACGGGCAGCAGAGCGCCAAAGAGACATAGAAATGTCATAAGTAGCTTGCCTACTGATAAGCTACCCCCATTGTGCTAACGTGGGCACAGGGTAAACCGAAAGCTGTTTTACCTGGTACCTCTGGGACTGTGCCTGGTCGGTAGGTTCTCATTGAGGTAACACTTTGAGGTCGTCACTCTGGTCCATTGTTTTTTTGTGTCTGTGATGGGGGGGGGCTGGTTTGGGAGAGCTTTGGTGAGCCAAAATGACTTGACAATTTACATCTCATGCAGGTACCAAGAACAAAAGGGAATCAGGGCCCAAGGACTGACAGGAGTAAAATCACAGCAGAGATGAGATAAGTAGAAAGGAAGGAGAGATTTCATTATGAGCAGAAATATATAGTTCTCAATAAGAGATCGTCAGTGACAGTCCTCTGCATGTAACACCTTATAACAGCTAATAGGAATAAAAGTGATGACAAATAACAAGCTTTCAGGACTGCTCGGCTCTCCTCATCTAGAAAGCTTCTATTTGTCATCGCTTTCATTTTATTTTAGTCAGCCATTAAAATGTGTCACACGTAGAGAACTGTCATCCAGTGTCTCTTATTGAGAACGATAGATTTCAATCTGCCTCTAACTTGGGGGAAAACGTCTTCTTTATTGTTATGAGATCTAAAGACAGAAAGATAAGATACTTACAAGATAAGCAAGAGAGGAGACTTGTGAGGAGCCAGTAAATAAGAACATTTCTGTCAAAAACCCTTGTGTAAAGTTTAGACACCTATTGATTCCTGATAATTTGCTGGAACTTGCAAGATCAGACACAAAAAGTCATGTGTTTTTTTTTTAGTTTTTTTATTCATCAGATGTGCAGTTGAGGTTTTTAGGATGATTTAAAGGAAACCTACCACTTGTAGTGGCAGGTTTCTGATGGAAATACCGGGCACCAGCTCAGGCTGAGCTGGTGCCGGAGCTTATTTTCGTTAGTGTTTTAAACCGCGGTATTGCGGTTTTAAACACTTTTTAAACTGTATAGCCGGCGCAGGCAGGTACGCGCTCGGTGCTTACCATGCGCGCGGCTCTCATTCATTTCCTATGTAGCCGTGCGCACGGTAAGCACCGAGCGCGTACCTGCCTGCGCCGGCTATAAAGTTTAAAAACTGTTTTAAACCGCGATACCGCGGTTTAAAACACTAACGAAAATAAGCTCCGGCACCAGCTCACCCTGAGCTGGTGCTCGGTATTGCCATCGGAAACCTACCACTTCAAGTGGTAGGTTTCCTTTAAGTTTACTTGAAATGCCTGGTGTGCAATCTATGGGGCCAAATCATGCGACCAGATCACAGCCCCCATAGCGGGTCTTTAAAAACAATATTGTGGGGAATTGTTCTGGCAGATGCTAGGTAGTAGTGCAGGAATCAGGGACCCATGCAGGTTAAAGTCCAAATCAAGGGGGGCTTTTATCTTAAAGGAGTATTCCCACAAATACAAGTTTCTTATATGCACTCAGGATAACATAATAACACATTCTCTAATTCAGTGTTATTAACAAAAATACAACTGCAAACTACAAGGAGATAAGTGATCTGGGGGAAGAGGAGGCAGGCACAGATCTGTGAGAACAGAGATGTAGCAGAGCTAAAAGTGTAGCAGTGTAAAAGTCTGTAATGGGCATCTCATCATCTCTGACCTGTCTCCTCTCTTTCTATGTGTCAGTGTGTTAGTAAAATGTCAGTAGCCAAATAAAAGTGTATATACACCTGTACCCTGATAAACTAACCACATTGTCACCACACAGAACCAGATGGATCATAATGGGGCACATTTACTTAGCCATCCTGTTGCATCCGCCGATCCGGAATGTCCGACAAGGATTCGGAGCTACTGAGATTCACTTACAGCGTGTGCCCGATTTCTTGAATGTGTCGCTTCCCTGCTCAGTTCTGCCGGAGTTCACCATCTGCAAGTTCACCAATTAGCAAGTTAGGCCCTATCTTCTGGACAGGGCCTAACTTGTTCTTTGGGAAAACCTTTTTAAGTTACTGCAGACAAATCTATGTCTTTTACCACCCTTCAACTGTCTGTATGGCAGATACTTGTCCTCCCAAACTACACCCCACACATTCTCCCAATATATAATAACAGTAAAATGATTTTGATGTTTACCATTTCCAATTTTTTCAACTGTAAATGCAAGCATTAAAGGCATATGAAATAAATCCTGACTGCGTTGTATTTCAAGTCAGCTGTTGAAGAAGAAGCAACATTATTGAACTGCTGTGAACAAGCGGTAACCCATGCAGAAATCTGATTCATCCGGGATTTGTAATGCATTATACTCCAGAACAAAGATATTACTCCGCTCCCGACTATTACGCCATGCGGGCTCGCTCCCATAAGTTTGCATAAGCTTCCATACTTTGGAGATATAATTCACTGATAAGCATTATCGCCACATTAATTTATTTGTGCTCATGTTTTTTTATCCAATTTCGTCGCGCCTCCTCTGCCTCCACTTCTTTTTTTGAAGGCATATTAAAAATAAGCAATCATATATGTAATACACTTCAACTTCAGTGGGGCGATAATGTAGAGAGTATTCTGACTCACATTGCTGAATCCTAATATCGGGCAGTGCAGTGATCGGGGGAAAACAAATTTAGAACATGATAAAGGCCGAGGCAGATGCTATCCATAATGCTAACAACTTGTCATAAGCTGAGATGTATTTTGTGTCCCGTGGGAATGAGATGTCTCATTTCTCCTCATTGTACGGCTGTAACATTTATTGTCTCCGAGTCGTGGGTATGAGGTGTAGTTATTCACTTCTCTGATGTGATTTGTCAGAATGGAAAGCTTCCAATTTAGGCAGCCGCTCAGTGCTCTGCACTGTAGCGTGAGAACGACACCCAATGAGGACGCCGGGTAATGCAGTACCCACTTCCGTGTTGGTGTCATTGACTTCTCATGGTACATTCAAATGAGGAGGAACCAGAGATCTCCGAGTACAAATTATGCAACATTAGGAGCTCAGCCATTGGGACTATTACATGATTTATTTTTATTGGTTAATGCAGATACTATCCAAAGACTCCTGAAACACTGATGTAATGCACAGAAGGCACTACTGTCCTGTTCATATATTATATCATAACTATAGACTCAAAGGCAACAGTACAATTGCATATATGAAACTGGGAGAGATTGTGCATCTTTTCCATATGTCCAGCCACTGTGACACTGCTTAGTGGATTGCATAAATAGAGGTTCAAAGGCGCTAATTGTTTTATTATGTGGGCTACTAAACAATTATGTGGTGCTTATCTCATGATATAGGTAGGTAGCACCACTTGCACCAAAATGGGGGGCAGCACCAGGGATGTAGTCACCTTCTTCAAAGTACGAAGGGATCCTTAAAAATTGTTGGAGGGGGCACCATTCTATTGCTTACCTCAGGCAGCAGATAGGTTCACCCCTATAGATATGGCTATTTAATGATAAACTGTTGTATAATATACTATACTTTTTTAGTATTTTGTTTTATTTAGGGGAAACATTACAAAGTAAAACTATAACATTTTATAATACTTGATTTATTTTAATTCACAGTCTAAGGCTTAATTCAGATGAACGTAGCACAGCGGGCACATGTTGCCGCCGGGGAGAGGAGGAGGGAGTGAGCGCTGATCACCCACATTCCTCTCCATAGAGAAACATGACAAACGGCGGTGGGCTGCACTGTACCATTCCATACGTCGCCATGCATCCATTACCAGCCTATGGGGGGCGTATATCCAACTTATACATGTTGGCCGTATATACGTCCCCCAACAGCCGGCTGAATGCAGCCTAAGGCCTTATGTGTTTTTCTGTTCTGTATTTACAGCTGTATTTTTGGCACGTTTTAAACCCCCTGTGAGCACATTTGGAACAGTATCGAGCCATATCTGTAAAAAAGAATGGTAGACTGGCAAATAATGTCACTAGCTTGTCATCAAGGTCCTCCCACAGCTCCAGACCTTCTTGGCTGCCTCCTGTATATAAAGTTATTTTACCTTACCCATAAAATTCTATTGCGTGTATGGAATGGAAATACAGGAGAAAACAGGTCCCATATTGGTTTACATGAGCTCAATTTTCACAATACAGGCCAAGGCAAGTGAAATTTCATATTCAATCGGGCACATTTACTAAGGGTCCGCACGGTGCATTTTCGTCGGGGTTCCCGACTATTTCCAATTTGCGGCACATTTAACTGGGGTTTTTGGAACATGCGATGGGATTTTGGTGCAATCAAGCCATCTTGCATACGACACAAATCGGGGGCGTGGCCGACGGACAACCCGACTGATTTGGACTAAGCGTGGGATTCAAAATTCTAATTGTGTCACAAGACAATGCACTCACATACACCAGGAAGAAGAAGGTGAACTCCGGCAGATCTCAGCGGGAAAGCGACAGATTCAGGAAAATGGACACACGATCTTGAAGAATCGTGCCGGACTTCATCCTCGTCGGAGAACGTACCTCGGGGATCGCAATAGGACCAGGTAAGTAAATCAATATGTTGCTTTTAGAAATGATCAAATTCAGTATGAATATTCTTATTTTTCAGCACCAAATTGAATCCAAGTTTGATTCACATTGGATGAGCTCATGTTACTTTAATTGTCCTGGAAATTGGTATATAACCCCCTCTAGTCCTCTAGTCTCCTAGAACAGTGGTTCCCAACCTTTTTGTATCTGGGGACTGGCAGCACCCAAAATATTTTTGTCAGGTACTGGTTCAGATAGGCACCTTACTTATGGTCCCTGGGAAAAAAATTGTGTGCCTGCAAATACTCCATATCTAACCCAACCCCATATACTGTGCCATTTCCTGCAACCCCTGCTCTCAAACCCCCTCATTAACCTCGCCCTTTTTTATTTTTTTATTTTATTTTTCACTCCTCACAATCAAAAATCTATATCTTTTTTTTTTTCACGTAAAGAGCTCTGTGACAGCTTGTTTTCTCCGTAACAAATTGCACTTCATAGTGATGGTATTTATTCTTCCATGCCATGTACTAGGAAGCGGGAAAAAAATTCTAAATGCATTGAAATTGGTGCCGATGCACCGCCATCCCTTTGAAGCCACCGGCAGCTTTGCTGGCAGCGATATGCGGGTTAACAACCGCAAACGGTGCTAGCACCGATTGCGGGTGTTACTGGTAAGTCTTTGCTGCGATATGCAGCAAAGACTTACCGGCTATGGAGAGGGCTCCTTCCGTGGCCCTCTCCATGCCCCCGCAGCCGACTTGTGATGTGCTATTACGTCGTGTGTCGTGAAAGGGTTAATGAAATATCCACAACAGAGCCTGCCATTAATGAAAAGTCCACAGCAGAGCCTCCCCATTAATAAAATACCCACAGTAGAGCCACTTAAAAACATTAAACTCTATACTCATCTCCAAATTATTCTCCCCATGGCTCTGTCTTCTTCTCATAGCAGCTTCCATGCTTTGCAGGTCTGTGCGCTCATCTCATGCACACACTATGACGTCCCCCCATGGGGCAGATTTACTTACCCAGTCCATTCGCCATTCAGCTACGCGTTTTCTGCAGTGGATTCGGGTCCGGCCAGGATTCACTAAGGCAGTTCCTCCGATGTCCACCAATTGTCACTGCTGCGCTGGAGACCATTTGAATGCACTGAAGTTCACCGTCCTATCGTGGGTGAAGGTAAACACTTTTTTTTTTTTTAAATGCAGCGGTTTTTCCGAATCTGTCGGGTTTTTTTTTACGGCCACGCCCCCCAATTTCCGTTGCGTGCTTGTCGGCGCCAATGCACCACAATCCGATTGCATGCGCCAAAATCCCGGGGCAATTCAGTAAAAATCAGCGCAAATCGGAAATATTCGGGTAACACGTCGGGAAAACTCGAATCGGGCCATTAGTAAATGACCCCTAATGTGTGCTCGTGGCCATTGTGTATAGACATTCCTTTGCTCGCTCTGCCTGGAAGATGGGATGGATAAGAAGAAGTCGGAGCCATGGAGAGAAGAGGAGTAAATTGGCATAACACACATAAGGTACATATAAGTAAGTACACAGTTGTATTGGATATCGCTGAGACTACTGCTCCTGCTTCATACTGTTCTCTGAGACTGGAAAAGAGTTAATGTGACACATGAAGAAAACTATCTGAACGGATGCGTCTGGACTGAGAGCCGTGGCATCATCTGGTGCCATCATTGCTATTCTTTGGCGAGTTAACAGGGCTTCTGGGTAGACTAAGCTGGAAACGTTTCATCTGAAATCATATCAAAAATCAGATTAGTGCCTGGCCTGTGGCAGAACGATCCCTGCCATCTCCCAAACTCTCTCATGTACTGAAGACGCTGCCCTGAGTTTCCACATCGGATTAGTTTATGCAGATTGCAGTTCTGCTCCATCATTTCCCACAATTCAATGAATTCTGTTATTATAGGAGTTTTACGGGTTGGAGCAAATCTATTCAACATACCAGATTTAAGGACAGTAACTGTATGAATATGTATACAACTTGGATGCTGAGATCATTTTGCAGGCTCCATGAAATGCAACCTGTAATGTGGATAAACAAAAAAGTAAATACATTTTTATCCGATGATTGTAATTCTGTACAGTACACAATTAAGTTGCATCATATTCTGACCAGATCCTTACATTTCGTGAGGGACCCCTTAAGCAAAGTGCCTTATCCTCTCCTGTTGAAACTATGGAGACAAGCATACTAGTGACTTCTTAGACAATATTGTAAAAGAATATATTTTCCTCAGATAATATTGTAAAATATTGCAGATTTTGGTTTTGAAAATTTACATTTTTTACTACATGGAAATGGACATCTACCATCAAAATCAAGCATGATAAACCTTGGGCGCTTACTCAAGTGCTGAGGAAACTGGGGGAAGGTGAGACAGTGTAACAGCCTGTGAAGCTGTAGCACAGCTCCCACACAGCCCTTCTGGCTCATTAGCCTAATTATAAAAGTTGATTTTAGCAGGAAGGAGGTCACGGATAACAAACATAATTACCACAGTCACGGTACCTTGGTCTATAAGTGTCCCTGGTTTATCATACTTGATAAAGATGGTCGGTTTTCTCTAAAATGCCCACCTTGACAATTTTGCATCCAAATTCCAAATTCCAAATGCAGTAGCTTATTGAGGGGTTAAATAAAAAAAAAAATCAAGGCAAAACCAAAAGCCAAGGCCAAATCCACAACAAAGATTTTGATGCAGATTTGTCTATGGATTCAAAAGAAGATAAATAGTGCATAAATCTGAGGGTAGAAGACTTTGTGCTTGTAGTTCTTGTCCCTTGATGGCCCCAGTCTATAAGCCGTATAACACTGGCATGGTCTACGTGGATTTACAGAATCCAGATCAAGGGTCTAATCAGCATTGCTATTTACAAGGTTTTTTTTTACCTTAGTTGGATTAAATTTGCTAACAGGCAAGTTGTGGCTTACTATGTTCAAACTGATAATTTTACTGTGAACATTGGCTTTCATTGATCTTGTTTAAGGGAACCTGTCATCAGAATTTCACATGTTCAATAGTGACAGGTTCTCATAGTCTTTATAATACTAATTTCCTATCTGTCTTTTCCAAATAACATTACTGGTTCCTTTTACTTTTAAAAGAGTATAAATGGCTCCCTGCCAGCAAACTGCATTGAGAGATGAGTTTATCCAAGCCATTGTATCATCATTTTCTCCTCACAGTTCCCCAAACTCTCCCTCCTCTCCGCTCCCTCCGTATCCCCCTCCCTCTTGCTGATTTGAGTCGATTTCATGCTGCAAGCAAATCTCTCTCAGTTTAAGTCGGTAGAAGGATGGAGTAGAAGGAAAGGAGACCTGGTAGAGCTGCGAGGAGATAATGATGATGACACAGGGATTCACAGCAAACAGACGTCATCATGACTCAATACAGTTTTCTTTCACAGAGTCAGGTAAACTTTTATTTACATTTAAAAGTGAGTGGAACCAGTAATTATAATGTTAATAATGTTAGTAATGTTAATTATAAAAGCAGATTGAGAATTAGCATTAAAAAGGCTATGGGAATTAGTCATTAGGTAAAAATGTGAAATCCTGATGACTAGTTCCCTGGTAGAGCATTTTGGTCAAGAGGAAGCAAACTTTACAAATTACACTCGAAGACCCCTGTAGGCCAAAGTCATTGAAGGTTTTAGCATCTAAAGCTTCTTCTGCACTGATTGGTTCATATATCTTGTACCATTTTTTTTGTAGACTGGAGAATTTTAAGACTTTATGTTCCGACACTTAATTCTATAGCTCATATTTTTGCATATTTGGAGAAGCTCACTTTGTTTGGAATAGTAATTTGCAGCAGGGATAAGCTACTGTATGTGTGTTTAAAAGGTTTGTACCAGATGAACTAGGTAGATGAACCAGATGAAGTGTTCGGCCCGAGCACGTAACGCGTAGTTCTATCAGTAATGATAGCGGTAGTGTGAATGCAGCCTAACTAAGCGTTTACTTATATTTTTATTCACCATTTTATATGAATTTTTAATTACATTTTTTATAAATAAATAACACTTGATTTGAAACTATAGAGAAAACTGAATCTTCCAGCGCCATACAGAACGCTCAAAAAGCACTAATACTAAGTGCCATGTGAAAGTTTTGCCGGAGGAGTTTATTCCCTTGGTTTGGAGAAGGATCCACTCCCTAGCACGGCCGCAGGAAGACGCCAATGGAAAATTACTGAGATACATGTGAATCCCAGAGTTGCGCCTGTCAGCACAACTTTCCCAGGTTAGTAGTTCCATACTACTTTTGTTTTCCACATGATTGTTTCAGATTTAAAAGGTTTGTGACCTCATTGTAAATGATATATAGCAAGTCCCTCGACACTTGCTCATCATGTCTTGGTGATATATTATGAATTATTGCAACATTATTTTATGAACTAAGTTTCCCTGTAGAATCCCTGTGAAGCTTTACTATCCACACTGTTGATGGGTCTATGTATTAGGCAGGTGTTTAGTGTGTAGTCATCTACGTCTCTTGTGGGTTCCCTAACCTGTTGAATCTCCATCTTGTACAATTTGTCAATCATTGACATAACGTCCACCTCGATTTGCTGTCAGATAATTTTTCCAATACTGATATGAGATCTGTTCAATCTGTTCTCTCTATTCTAATTGCAAAGTAGAAGAAAACTTTGTGGAAATGACTTTGTACAAATCTGAAATATCTGTGAAAATGTGACAATTATAAATTCGGAATCCGTTTTGCCTTGTTTGGATGGATCTTTCCATATGGTGGCTAACTAATACAGTCGTTCATCTCAGGGCTTATGGAGGGGGGATGAGTGAGGAGAGAAAAATATTAACGTAAAGAGAGAAGAGCTTTTTATGAAAAATCTGCTTTAGAGAACTAGACAGGGTTATATTCCAACTTCTAGGACAAATGGAGCAACAATCGGTTTGATTTGGACCTGAACCAAATGATTTGAAAAATCTGACAAAGCTTTCTATCCATCATCGTATTCATACATGGGGCTCATATAAATGATCAAAATTCACCTTCCAAAGTTTTTTTTTTTAGTTTGTTGGGTCCATAATAAGAAAACTAAATTGATGGATAATTCAAGATGGACCTAATTGTATATAATGAAGTTCATTACATTTACATTATGGTGACCATTGTTGTTTCAAATAAAACTGCTGTATTTAATCTGTGAGTTTTGTGATTTTTGCAGATGTAAAGACATCCAATATGGCATATTGATCCAGGCTTGTATGCCTGAAAACTAGTGTACAAGCTCTACTCAACTAGTGTACACAATTCCTGGTGGAAGGGCAGGCATTGTACCCATTTCCCCCTTACAACACCTCCACACCAAGTGGGAGTGGACGGGCATAAAGAGGGTCACGCCCCCCAGTGGATTCCTCCACCGGGGACAGAAACGCACAACCTATAGCCTGTGTCCATTTAGTTGCAGGTATAGCCACCTACAGAAGTGCCATTCTTCACAGAATACCAGGTGTTAACCAGAGGGTAGAGAGAAGACAGAAGGAGTCAGGAAGTCTCCAGAATACAGGGAATTAGTTATGCATGCACACATTCATTTATCCCTAATATTCTCTGTACCCTCTCTGCTGCTGTAACGCTGTGAATTTCCCCACTGTGGGACTAATAAAGGATTATCTTATCTTATCTTATACCAATACACAAGAAAGTTGCAGATACAAGACTATTGCTTGACATGGCTGGACTGAGTTAAGCATACATACCTGAGGATGAAAGAAATGAGTGATGGTGAGATCAGTGATGGAAGAAGATGACAATGATGATGATAATGGATTGCAAGCTCATATTCCATAATGCTACATTCTGGTCTAATTCTTTGGTCACTTATACATGCATGTAAGAGTAAGAACTGCCTGGGAATTAAAGTGGAAAACAGGGGTAGAGTGAGGAGTTAAGGAACTGAGAAGGTCATTTACATAAACATATCAATGGGAATTTCTCTATAATGACAGGTAAAAGAAAAGATAAGTATAAAGCACTTATAAAGCGCCTGACAAATTGTTGCTTTTACTTATCAACGGTTTTTGAAGCCAGTAGATTCCCTTTACGAGAGTTGCTGTACAACATCTCTGAGGAAATAGAGGGTCACCTATATAAACAGATGGAGCGGGCTGCACAGGAGGGGACCGTAGTGATAATGGGAGACTTTAACTTTCCAAATATAAATTGGGGTCAGGGCTCGTCTTCTTCATCTATGAAGGGGAGACATTTTATCAACTTTCTGCAGGATAATTTTATGTTGCAGCTTGTAGAAGATCCCACAAGAGGTGACGCATTGTTGGACCTTGTGATTTCTAACAATGAGGAGATTGTCCAAAATGTCAGTATCAGGGAACCCCTTGGGAACAGCGATCATAATATAATTATTTTCCTCTTAAACTTTAAAAAGCAGAAACAGGTGGGAAAATCGAAAACTTTGAATTTTAAGAGGGCTAATTTCCAAAAATTCAGGGCTGCAATACAGGATATAGACTGGGATCAGATACTGTCACATGGTGATACTAATGTTAAATGGGAGAAATTCAAATCTATCCTGGGTTTTTATACTTCTAAATTTATTCCAATAGGCAACAAGTATAGACGGGCTAGATTACACCCCGCGTGGCTTACAGCTACAGTTAAAAGGGCAATTAATGAGAAAAAGAGGGCATTTAAAAAATATAAATCTGACGGGTCACCTGAGGCTTTCAATACTTACAAAAAACTTACCAAAATCTGTAAAAAAGAAATCAAATCAGCCAAAATACAAAATGAAAGACAGGTGGCTAAAGATAGCAAAACAAATCCCAAGAAATTTTTTAGGTATATCAATGCAAAAAAAAATGGGTCACAACAGGTTGGACCCCTTTATTCTGAAAATGGGGCATCGGTGACTGGAGACCAGGAGAAGGCGGAGATACTTAATAGGTTTTTTAGCTCCGTTTATACAATAGAAGAGAGAACTTCTGACTTGGGTGGTGCCAGTGCGAGTCATGGATCCTGTGATATACTAGGCTGGCTAAATGTAGACATTATCCAATCTAAGCTCAATAAAATCAATGTGTACAAAGCTCCTGGACCAGATGGGTTACACCCCAGAGTTCTTAAAGAACTCAGTTCTGTTATTGCTGTACCGCTGGCTAAAATCTTCAGGGATTCCGTAATGTCTGGTGTGGTGCCAAGTGACTGGCGCAAGGCAAATGTGGTGCCAATATATAAAAAGGGCTCTAGAACTTCGCCTGGCAATTACAGGCCTGTAAGCTTAACTTCCATTGTGGGGAAAGTATTGGAAGGGTTAGTAAAAGACTACATACTGGAGTATGTGACATCAAATAGTATAATAAGTGACAGCCAGCATGGGTTTACTAAGAATAGAAGTTGTCAAACTAACCTTATCTGCTTCTATGAAGAGGTGAGCAGATGCCTGGATGGAGGAGCAGCTGTGGATATTGTGTTCTTGGACTTTGCAAAGGCATTTGACACTGTCCCTCATAGACGCCTGATGGGTAAAATTAGGACTATTGGTTTGGCAGAAATCATTTGCAATTGGATTGAAAACTGGCTGAAGGATCGTATCCAGAGAGTTGTGGTCAATGATTCCTACTCGGAATGGTCACCAGTTATGAGTGGTGTACCTCAGGGTTCTGTGCTTGGCCCATTTCTATTTAATATATTTATTAATGATATAGAGGTAGGTATTAATAGCACTGTGTCTATTTTTGCAGATGACACCAAGCTGTGTAGTGTAATACAGTCTATGGAGGATGTTCATAGGCTGCAGGGTGACTTGGACAAACTGAATGTTTGGTCATCCACTTGGCAAATGAGGTTTAATGTGGATAAATGTAAGGTTATGCACCTGGGGGCTAATAATCCAAAGGCAAAATATGTCCTTGGGGGAGTAAATCTGGGAGAGTCCCTTGTTGAGAAGGACCTGGGGGTACTAGTAGATCATAAATTGAATAACAGCATGCAATGTCAATCAGCTGCCTCTAAAGCCAGTAGGATCTTGTCATGTATCAAAAGTGGTATGGACTCTCGTGATAGGGATGTAATATTACCACTATACAAGGCACTGGTTCGGCCACACCTGGAATATGCTGTCCAGTTCTGGGCACCGGTCCATAAAAAGGATGCCCTGGAGCTGGAGAGGGTTCAACGTAGAGCCACAAAAATGATAAGGGGTATGGAGGGTCTCAGTTATGAGGAAAGATTAAAACAACTAGATTTATTTAGTCTGGAAAAGAGACGACTACGAGGGGACATGATTAATTTATTTAAATATATGAATGGTCCATACAAAAAATATGGTGGTAAGTTGTTTCAGATTAGATCAAATCAAAAGACGAGGGGGCACTGTCTCCGTTTGGAGAAATCAAGGTTTAATCACCGGAGGCGACAGGGCTTTTTTACTATGAGAACGGTCAATCTGTGGAATAGCCTGCCTCAGGCGCTGGTCACAGCAGGGAAAGCGGATAGCTTCAAGAAGGGTCTTGATGCCTTTTTACACCTAAATAACATTGATGGTTATGTTATTTAGAATTGTTTCCCCTAAATCCCTTCCTCATCCAATCCCTTCCCTTCCTTGGTTGAACTTGATGGACAAGTGTCTTTTTTCAACCGTAGAAACTATGAAACTATGAAACTATGAAACACGTTTATTGCGTCTTAATTGTAATAATAATAATAATAAAAAAATAATAATATAAATAATATAATTATGGTAATGGAAACCAGAATGTGAGGCTTCATGAATGGATTATGGGACCTTGGACTTATATGGTCTATCCCGGTAACAAAATATAGTCATGAATTGTTTGTACTATAAATCACAACCTTCCGGAACATACTGTTCCCATTTGATATTGGTCATGTGTTTTCTGACCACCTTTAACCAGTGGTTGAAAGATAGAAAGTCACAGGCAATATCTTTTTAACCTCCGATGTAATGACCCTTATTGTGACTTGGTTAGATCCGGTGTAAAGCATTAATCACAAACCAATGGGTCTGACAAGTGACATGGGCTGTGCTGGCACAGAATCCTCCAGGTTTGATAAAGGATTAATGTGGAGGCCAGGAACTCTGGAGTCAGGTTAAATCATATTTAAAGAGCAGAGCCAATGTTTTCCGCTAATACATATCATAAACAAGCAGCGCTTTGCTGAGCGTAGCCGCGAAAAATAAAAGAATAAACTTTGTATAATAAACCAATGTCAGTGTGATGGATGGGAGTGAACGCGCACTCGTACAGCCCGAGATAGCAGCATTCCAATAACAAATTGCTATTAAGCTAACACATTCTGCCTATGCAAAGATTTCTGACTTGACGATTGCAAGGCTGCATAAAAAGCAGACACGGATATATTGTTTTTCAGACGCTCAGTTTGTTATGAGTGCAATTATCGGCAAAACAAATCAATAAACGCCGAATATATTATCCAGCATATGAACTGCAGGTCATGCTCTGATTACTCGCTCCCGCTATGGTTGGGCGCTGTTGATAAATATTTTACATGTTTTGTTTATATCTGGGACGACCAGTTCTCACATCACAACATTGTTTTGGAAATCAGTTCTTGGCGCACAACTGTGATGGTTATTTGTTTTGTCTGCACGCTTGTTATTTTTTTTTATATCATCATGGGTGTTAGTCTCTTTATTTAACACCTAAACGTTTGGTCACTTGGGTCCGACTCCAAGACCTTATAATCAGCAAACAGGAAACTTTGGTTCTCTTAAAGGGAACCTGTCAACAGGATTTCACCATTAAGCCTGATGACAGGTTTCCCCAATAGTTTTCATACTGTGCCCCATGCTTTTTGTATTATAAAAATTCATCGGTCAGATGTAGCTAAACTTTTAAAATAGTTGTTACCACTTTGCCAGGAGTCACAAGATGTGTGTTGGGGAACAGTCGTTGGGGAACATTTGGCGAACATTTTCTTCATGATTAAAACGGCTTGCACAGGTATTTAACCCGTTCACGACCCGTGACGTAATAGCACGTCACGGGTCGGCCGCGGGTGCATGGAGAGGGCTCACGCGCTGAGCCCTCTCCATAGTCGGTAAGTATTTGCTGCATATTGCAGCAAAGGCTTACCGGTAACACCCGCCAGCACCGATCGCGGGTGTTAACTCGCTGATCGCCGCCGGCAAAGCTGCCAGCGGCTTCAAAAAGATGGCGCCGCGTGGGCTCCGCCATCTTTTAGAGGATCGCCGCTCCCCGTGACGTCATCGGGGAGCGGCTATCCGTCGCCGAGGTAGCCTCGGGTCACATGAAGACCCGAGTCTACTTCAGGTTAACCCATGCATTACAATGTGCTATCAGCACATTGTAATGTATGAGGAGTAAAATCCCCATATACTGCCATACAGCAGTATGGCAGTATATGATAGGATCGTACAGACAACCTAGGGTTAAAGTACCCTAGGGAGTCTGAAAAATAGTAAATATAAAAATAAAAAAAGTTAAAAAAAAAAAGAATTATAATAAAAAACCCTAAAAACTCAAATCACCCCCCTTTCCCTAGAACTGATCTAAATATAAATAAACAGTAAAAATCATAAACACATTAGGTATCGCAGCGTCTGAAAATGCCGATCTATCAAAAAATGATAACAGTTTTTCACTGCGTTTAATCCCGTAACGGAAAATAGCGTCCAAAGTCGAAAATGGCACTTTTTTGTCAATTTTTAAAAAATTAAAAATTCTATAAAAAGTGATCACAAGGTCGTACAGTCCTAAAATCGATAACATTGTAAACGTAATCAAAATCCGCAAAAAATTACACCACCCACAGTTCTGTACACCAAAGTATAAAAAAGTTATTAGCGCCAGAAGATGGCAAAATCCCCCCAAATTTTTTTGTACAGGAGGTTTTAATTTTTTTAAATGTATGATAACATTATAAAACCTATATAAATTTGGCATCCCCATAATCGTACCGACCCAAAGAATAAAGTAGACATGTCATTTGGGGTGCACAGTGAAATCCGTAAGATCCAAGCCCACAAGAAAACGGCACAAATGCATTTTTTTACCAATTTCACTGCATTTGGAATTTTTTTCCCGCTTTCCAGTACACGGCATGGAATAATAAATACCATCTCTATGAAGTTTAATTTGTTACGCAGAAAACAAGCCGTCACACAGCTCTGGACATGGAAAAATAAAAAAGTTATGGATTTTTGATCATGTATCAAAAGTGGTATGGACTCTCGTGATAGGGATGTAATATTACCACTATACAAGGCACTGGTTCGGCCACACCTGGAATATGCTGTCCAGTTCTGGGCACCGGTCCATAAAAAGGATGCCCTGGAGCTGGAGAGGGTTCAACGTAGAGCCACAAAAATGATAAGGGGTATGGAGGGTCTCAGTTATGAGGAAAGATTAAAACAACTAGATTTATTTAGTCTGGAAAAGAGACGACTACGAGGGGACATGATTAATTTATTTAAATATATGAATGGTCCATACAAAAAATATGGTGGGAAGTTGTTTCAGATTAGATCAAATCAAAAGACGAGGGGGCACTGTCTCCGTTTGGAGAAATCAAGGTTTAATCACCGGAGGCGACAGGGCTTTTTTACTATGAGAACGGTCAATCTGTGGAATAGCCTGCCTCAGGCGCTGGTCACAGCAGGGACAGCGGAGAGCTTCAAGAAGGGTCTAGATGCCTTTTTACACCTAAATAACATAGATGGTTATGTTATATAGAATTGTTTCCCCTAAATCCCTTCCTCATCAAATCCCTTCCCTTCCTTGGTTGAACTTGATGGACAAGTGTCTTTTTTCAACCGTAGAAACTATGAAACTATGTGGAGTGAAAAATGAAAATGAAAAAACAAAAAAGGGCCAGGTCCTGAAAGGGTTAAGAAGTGTCTGTGCTGCGATTGTGTTGCACGCAGCCCTTTTGTGGGACAGCCATTGGACGATCCGACTGATTTGGACCGAGCACAATATTTGACTTTCAAATTGTGTCACACGCCCTATGTTAAAGGTGAACCACAAAAAAGTTGGTGAACTCTGTCGGACCAATGCGGGAAGCGACAGATTCATGATTTCTGCCGCACGATCTTAGTTAATCACTGTACACAGCACTATAGACAGAAATAGCACTTTTAGTGAGCTTGAGTGACCTTGTAAGTAAATGTGCCCCATTGTGTCACTCTCTTATCTCCCCACACAGTGACTCCCTGAAGAGAATTCCTGAGGGATGAGGTAGTTGAGAGATACATTGGCTGTGTGTGACTCATTGCAGAGAATTCTTGAGGGAGGGGGAAATGAGGGAGTCGGAAGAAATGTTTTTGATGTGTGACATATTGTAGAGCATTTTTGAAGGAGAGGGAAATGAGGGAGCTGAGCTGAGTCACACAGTGAGAGAAAACATGCCCCTTGTGACTTGATTGGTCTCCTGGCCCTGGCTAAAGAACATTTTAAAAAATTATTTTTGCTAGATCTGAGCCATGGATTTCTATGCAAAAAAAACATAGGGCCCAGTGTGAAGACTTTTGTGGGAACCTGTCATTAGGTTTAATGGGGAAAATATGCTTACAGATTCCCTTTAATCTGTCTATACTACTAAGGACTTCCAGGATTAGCTTGCTCTCTGAGCCACCCTGGGAGTCCTATGCACATCCATCAAGTGCAGGATGGGTTTATCCTCTTCTTAATGGCGGTTTATCATATGGGTGGTTTAGGTAATTACCCAGACCTGAGCATCCAGGGGGGCCTGAGGCCAAGAAAACTGCCCATATAATATACAGACCTGCCAAAAGCTATTGGAAGGACCTTACAGTCAGAAAACACATATTTGAGAATATGTCTAAGCTTTTCACAACCATATCAATTTGCAATACTGTGAATTTTTTAACCCATTGTGAACCCATTCTCGCAGAGTTCGGACAAACCTGAACCTGAACCGTGGGGGGGAGAGGCAAACACTGAACTTGAACTTCTGCAGGGCCGCATCCACTCATTACTGCTTATTATGTATTTATATGCAGCCATTGAGTTATTGGTTGGGCATTTGTCATTTGGGATCTGGTGATTGAGTTGTGTTGTTTACAAAAAAAGGCACAAGTTTATTGATAAAGTTGTGCACATTTTAGCATTTTGAAAAGGAGTAGAACAATTTTGTGTCACTGCTTTATGTAATAGTTGATAAAAAGTGTTACCCAAATTAAAGGCACGATTAACAAATGTGTAAGAATATTGGGGCACATTTACTTACCTGGTCTTGTCGTGATCCCGCGGCACGTTGTCTGACGAGGATTCGGGTCAGCCGGGATTCCCTAAGGTCGTGCACCCGATATCCAGCAGGTGTCGCTGCTGCGCCAAGGTACGCTGGAGTTCACCTTCTTCTTCCCGGTGAATGTGCTTGATCTTGCGACACAAATCGTTTTTTAAATTCTGCAGTTTTTCCGAATCCATCGGGTTGTCCAACGGCCATGCCGTCGATTTCTGTCGCGTGAAAGCCAGCTCTAATGTGCCACAATCCGATCCCGTGCGCTAAAATTGCGGGGCAATTCGGCGCAAAACGGAAATATTCGGGAAACCTGATGAAAGTGTGGCGTTCGGACCCTTAGAAAATGAGCACCATTGACTCCAAATAAGCCACACTACCTTATCTCAACCCCCCAAAAATTAAAAAAGTGAGTAGAAAAAAAACGTAATTTACTTAACGTAAAGTAACCTAAACATAAATTGAAGCCACAAAACAGCATACCGGTATAGGTTATTTAAAAATATTTTTCCATTTACAGAGCCATATGAGGGCTTGTTAAAAATTGTACATTTAATATTCTGTGCAAACTACTGGAAGCTGGACAAAAATGCAAAAGAATTGACAAAAAAAGGCACTTCCACCATTTCGTTAGGAATAGGGATGAGTGCAGCTGTTCAAGGTAACGAAACTGAACACTCAACCCAACTTGTAACCTGCGTTCGGTGTTCGGTGCACCTATCAGGGGTGTTATTAATTGAATGTCGCCGGCAAAGTTAATTTTCCGAAGACCATATAGTAAATGCTATGCACATTGCAGTGGAATTTTAAACGACATCTACCATCAGTTTTAGACTGATGGTAGACTAACCCTACTAATCAGTTCCTGATGAACTTTTCTTCTAAGGATTCCGGTAATAAAGAGTTATAAAAATTATGGTTATCACTCTGGGGTGCTTCGCCTAATTCACCAGAGCACCTCAGAGTGCCTTGAGTTAGAATTTATTCACTCCCCTGTTTCACTATAAGTCCCGGCTGGTCCCACATAGAGCAGGTGACATCAGGGACCAGTTGGGACTGATATTAGAAGAGAGAAGTAAATAAATTCTCCTACAATGTGCACTCTGAGGTGCTTTGGTGACGTAGCCTGAGCACCCCAGACTGATTAGCATTATTTTTGTAATTCATTATTGATAAAATCACGGTGTATATAAATAAAATAAGTCCATAGAAGGGGGAGGAGTTCTTCAGGAATTGGTTAGTAGGACCAGTCTACCATCAGTAAAACTGATGGTGGATCTCCTTTAAGATATTACACCTGAGTTATTACTCTTCTGAAAGTTGTTTTTTTCTAGCCACAGTTCAATGATCCTTTGTTTTTAGAAGAAAAAATACTCTTATTTATCAATTACCTGTGCAACCCATGAGCAGACCCATTAAAATTTCATTCACCCGAGTTTGGATTTTAAATGGGCTACAAATATTACGGGAAGACCTTTAGTTTGTGGCCTTATAAAAATGTGTGCGGATAGCCCAATGTGAATGTTTTCTCAGCTTAGTCAACAAAGAACATAAATAATATTAGTAACTGAAAATTCACGTAAAACCATAGTTTTCCTGCAATTCTATGTATGCAAAGCTAAGACAAAACTTCAAAGATCGGGGAGAAACTGCTAAAATACACTTCCGCACAGTAAGGCTACACCCCTGTTCTATGGAACCCCTAAAAGGATTATCATTCTAAAACTAGTTATTTAGAGGTGGCACATAAAAGCTTTGCCATTTTACTTTCTTAAATTTTTTTTTATATAGATGAAACTTTGTTTCATTTCAACATTTTTCTCAGGAATCCTCAAGAATAAACTTGTTGTGGAACTAGTTCTCTTGTTGACATAAAGTTGCTCCATAAACTGGATATATAGCTATATTTAGGGATGAACAGACTTCGGTTTCAGTTTCGGTTTCAATCATGGTTAGCTGGCATGGATCCCAGGTGTTAGCCGACATTTTCCTTAGGATCTTTGTTCGGTGTCACATGGAAACAATGATCCTTAAGCAAATGCCCTAACCAGCAGCATGTGAAGGGTTAACCATCAGGGGTGAGTCTAAATGCCGAACCTGAACTTCTAGCACAAGGTTTTGGGGTCATCCTTGGTTATAAATATGCGTCCGATTTACTAAACGTGTTATACTATGCTAAGAGACTGTAAATTAGTTAGACAGTCAGATTATATTGTTTAGTCTAATTTTACACCCCCTATTTGTTGCTTTAGTTTAACCAGAACCTGTCACCAGTAATGTCCTCTTAATGATTTAAAAACATGCCTTTGTCAGCATTCTGAATCATTTCAGTGGTATTTAATAGTTTATTTTACATTACCTAGCTCCATGCCAGAAGTGTGTGGTGAGTCCCAGGGGAGGGGCAGCTGCAGTCTAAGTGTGTCTCTATCTCCTCATGCATTTTTCCTGTATCCCCATAACAGGAAGTAGGGAAGGAGCTAGGTGAGTGTGGAGGAGAAGAGACTGACACAGGCACACACAGGCTGCAGCTGCCCCCTCACCGGGTTTCAACACATTCTGCTTGCAGGGAACCAGGTAATGTAAAATAAACTATTATACAATACTGAAATGATTCAGAATGCTGACAAAGACATTTTTAAAATCAGCATAGCATAGGCTATTGGAACCTGTCATCAGCTGAAAGTAACATTCCTAGTGACAGGTTTGCTTTAAGGCAGAAAAATATGTCTACATCTTTACTGCATTTGTTGCATGTTTCTTTTCCAAAAAAAACACACCCCTTTCATTAGGCCACACGTTTATGTTTTAATAGTTGTCATAATACCCATGATAAACTAATCACCCTCATCCACAAAGCTCTGCATTGTGTTGCACCTCCCTACCTCTCTGCCTCATCTCAGTCTATCAGCCTTCCCATGCTCTTCAATCCTCCTTTGATCTTAGATTCAAACATCCCACTCATGTCTCTAGGACTTCTCCCGAGCTGCAACAATTCTCTGGAATGCACTGCCTAAATGCCAAACTTTCAAATGTCTATCACATCCCTATTTGCATGTAACTTTTACTTTCTTTTCTCTTAATGTCCACTGATTTATTCAGCATTATTAATTTATTTATTTTATCCCTTTAAGAATGGCTGGGCCATTGTACATGTCACCTCCTGTGTCACCCCTTCATTCTCATAGTCTGTAAGCTCTAGCCAGCAGGGAGCTCATTTAGAATTTTTTGGCTACAAATTGAGACTGACTTCTGTCATCAACAGATTTGAATATGTATATACCCCAATGTATTCACACATAGAGCAGTGTTATGGAAGAGATGTGAAAATAAAACTGAATCTGTCACGGTAACAGTTTATTTATTTATAGGTTCCCAGAAAAAAAATGAAATGGCACTTGGGAGGTTTTGGTCTATAAATGATCCTTTGTTAAATGTCATTTGGTCCATTGTCCTGTTCCGCAGGATACACATGCTACAGTATATACTGACTTAAGAAATGCAGGAAACAAGTGATTAATCAGGGACATGTAAGAGACATCCAATTACTGTATATACAATATTCTAAGCCTTTGTTAAAGTAGGTCGTTTATATCTAGCGTCTGCCTAATAACAACATAAATAAGACAGAAGTGTCCAATTAGATGCGGAATATGATGGATAAGTTCAAAGCGTCGGCAGTGTCAAGTGTTTGTGAAGTCTTTCTCTGTGTTATTTATGTACTTCTGATATGAACACTTGTTAAGAACATTTTCAATCATTCATTCCCTTTTTCATTTAAAGTCTTAAAGAAATTAAGCACATTCTTGCAACACTTTCCTTGCAATGAACGTAATAAATGTACCATGTGAATGAGACAGACGCACATTTCCTTGAATTTCAGCTGTCTGTCAGCTCTATCTTTACTGTTTCTCTATGCCTGTTATCAATCCCATGATGCACCAACAACATAGTTTCCAAATTTTGCAGCAGGTAAAGAGGGATCTTTTTTTTTTGCCCTAAGCCATGCATTTTGTTCCACCCCAGCAGCTCCTCCTCTTATTGTGCCCCCAGGACCCCCTCATATTGTGCCCTCCCAGCTGCTCCCCCTCTTATTTTACCCCCTTCAGCAGTTCTCCCTCTTATTTTGCTCCCCCTATTGTTTTGCCCACCCAACAGCTCTCCCTCTTGTTTTGCCCTCCCAGTAGAAGCTGCTCCTCTTGTTTTGCCTTCCCAGCAGATTCCCCTTTTATTTTGCCCCCCCAGAGGCTCCTCTTCTTATTTTTCCTTCCCAGCAGACCCCCCCCCCTCCTACCAGCAGCTTTTGCTCTTATTGTGCTCCCACAGTAAAATAATAAGCAGATGTACTTACCTCTCCCCACTTCCACACAGCAGCTCCTCTCTTCTCTGCTCTTACTGTATGTAGCTCTTAAGCTGGCAGGCAGAGGACATCATCACATTGCACCTGCCGGCTCTGCTACACACAGCAGAAACAGACGCACAGAGGTAGTGCAGGGAGCTGCCATCTCTCTTCATTTACACTGTAATTCTGGATGCTAACAGAATTGATCTCCCGGCACATATCTCCCACCGGGTGGGGCAGCATGATAGAGCCTAGGCCAGTGATGGCGAACCTTTTAGAGACCGAGTGCCCAAACTGCAACCCAAAACCTAATTACTTATCGCAAAGTGCCAGTACGGCAAATTAACCTGAAAACTGACGGTTTAGTTTAGAATCAATTTACACAGGACTGTCTGAGCTCGGATTCCAGCAGTCCTATACACACTGAAACGCCACTTTTACACCATTTTACATCACATAAAAGAGTAATAAAAAGTTATCAAAAGGTCACGCAGTCCTCAAAATGGTAGCAATGAAACACCGGCTCATTAAGCAAAAAAACCCAAACCTCCCCAGCTCCGTGCACTAAAGTTATCAGCGTCACAAGATGGCGAAACTATTTTCTTTTTCATATACTGTTTTAATTTTTGAAAAAGTATTAAAACACAATAAAATCTACAAATCGGGTATTTTCTGTGAGTTTACCGAACCAAAGAATAAAGGAGACAAATGATTTGGAGCGCACAGCGAAAGTATTAAAATCCAGCTTCCCAGTACACGACATGGAATAATAAATGAGAAGTAAAATATGTTACGCAAAAAATAAGCCCTCACACAGGTATAAATATATAATATAATATGCATATACATAAATACATACATATAAATACATATGTTACTTACTCTTTGGTTGTCCAAGGTGGCGGCCATGCTGGCAGGCAGAAGTTCAGGTGTCTGTTGTTCCGGGGGGTCAGTAGGGTAGATGGGCAGAGGGTGGGCGACCAGAGTTAGGGCAGGGGGGGGGGGTAATGCAGCATCTGGAGTTCGGGGCAATGGGGTTATGAGGCATGAGTTCCAGGGGAGGGGGTGATGCAGGGCAGTTACCGGAGTTGAGGGGGGGGGGGTAGTGAGAGCGGCCGGAGTTCGTGCAGGCAAATTGCAGTAGTGGGCGGAGTTTGGGCGGGGGGGTAGGGGTGCGATAGCGGCTGGGGTTCGGGCACAGGGGCTTGTGGTAGCGGCGCAGTAAGTTTCGGGCCGGTTGCTTAGGGGAGGGGAGGGGCGGGAGTGGGCAGGAAATCAGCCTCCTGCTGATCTATGCCCCGTGGATGCGCGAGTTAAAAAAAAAAAAACCTCACCTCGTTCCTCCGGCTGATCACTGCAGCGCAAACGGAGTAAGGTGCCCAGCGCTGGCAGCGTAATGACATCATTTCGCTGCCAGCGCTGGGACGCTTACCGTCCTGTGCGCTGCTGTGATCGTAGTGACAGAGCAGGAAGTGTCAGCACCCTGCTCTGTCATGGCTGTTAGCAGTATCGGAGCGCAGCTCCGATACTGCTAACAGCCATGACAACCAGGTGTGGACAGTGGTTGTCCGCACCTGGCAGTGGTTAGGAGGATGGGGCGCGTGCCAGCAGTGAGGGCTCTGCGTGCCCTCTCTGGCACGCGTGCCATAGGTTCGCCATCGCTGGCCTAGGCCCTAGGAGGTATGTCTAACACATGATTGTAATGTATTGGTAGCCATAGACTATATAGTCTTTATCTACTGGGAGGACTTTGTGATAATCTAAATACCATTAATATTCGGTTAAGAGGCTACATTGTCATCTTCTAGAATATAACGGTGTGACAGGAGCCTGTAAAAGTGATGGGTCGTTCGCAAATGATCCGGCTCCGTAGTCGACTCCCCTCAGTGAGACAATATCTCAGCTAACCCCTAAACAGCATATCACGCCCCCTTTAACCCGATAATATTGATTTAAAAGTGGCGTGGTGTGGTGTTGTGGGGCGACTTAAAGGCCTGAGGCTACCTATGATATATTTAATAGGGAGCCAAAAATGAGCCAGAAGAACCGGCTCTTCTTAGCGAGTCGTGCCTAATAGAAGAGCAGGACTTCCCATCGAGAGGTCTAATATGGTGACCCCAGGAGAGAATAGAAAGGTAATTTTCAGTGGATCGTCATTTGCTCCCATACTTTTTTTAAAGAATTTTTAATGAATAGAAATAGACAGCTAAAAATTTTTACTTCAGGCTGAACTGAGAGACAGATGTCTGGTAGCAGTTTACTACCCCTTCCCATTCAGAATGTATGTATGCTTGATTATGTGAAAATCTTGTAAGCAGATAAATCTACAGCCCAGAACAAAATCCATCCATCACATAACAAAACACAATGTAGCTTCATAGATATATGGCACCCAGCAGAAAATCTTGATTGAAAGAAATGTGCTCTGATAGACCGGAAGGCCTGAGCATTACAATAGAGACATTACAATAGAGAATCACCAAATACACTTGAGTTTTCCTGTCTTTTCTATGTTCTATTTTTAAAATTCTATTTTCTATTAAAAATGTTTATGGGTACTGTGAAGCGCACCAGACCAGGGACTTCATCAGAAGGTTTTGGCATACAAGACCTGAAATAATCACAATTACTTGTAAACTGTCAGTAAATGTGATTATTTCCCACTTCATGCAACCTCCGTGCCAAGTGGACATAAGAGGACGTGGCCACCAGCGTAGTGGGCTTGTGTTCCCATCTGTGCCTGCACACAAGCTTCGCCTGCAAACATTTAGGCCTGAAAGTTCAGGCAGGACCTGCTGTAGAATTGTACGCCGGCACAGCTGCTTGGTAGATACATCAGGAGGTTGGAGCCTATTGATGTATCCAGTGGCTCCGGAGTTGCGGAGACTTCATCATACACTGACACCTGGCCGCCAGCATATGATATATTCCCCTCCCTGGTCTTCATTTTACCAGGTAAATGGTTGGTTCTGGTTAAATTGGCAACTGCAGCTAGTGGGTGGAGGGTTCATGGATTGGACTTTACCTCTTCATTAGTTTCAAGTAGTTCAAGAGACTTAAAAGATTCCCCCGTCCATTTCATTTTTCACCCCTGGGTTGTCGCAAGATGTATAACTGTCTACCAGGTCACCCAAATAATATACATTCAAAACTTTTTATATGTTTGATCTTTTGTAAAAGGATATATTGTGCATTTTTAAACATCACATTCTTCTCCATCCATCCATAGGGCAGCTTACTGCATTGATTTGATGTTTGCATTACCATATTTTGTACTTATTTATTCAGATTTATTTCACAAACTTTTTTAAATTGCTTAATGTTTGTGTGGTTTAAGAAAAGTCATATTTTTTATTGTCCGGTTTCCTCCCACACTCCAAAACATACTGTTAGGTTGTTTAGATTGTGAGCCCCAGGGGGACAGGGACCAATTTGGCAAGCTCTGTGCAGCGCTGCGTAATCTGTGTGCACTATATAAATATATAATGTATAATATATAAAGAATTATTATTATTATTACTATGTCTTATTCTAAAGAACATTAAGATTATGAAAAATAAATCTTTCTTGACTCACCTCTAAATGACCAAATATATGTAATGGGGGTATAACCCATCATTCAAGTAATAAAAAGTGGACAGTACTTGCAACATCTCCCGCAGGGGCCTGACCTTTCTCAGCCGGGTCCTGAATATAGGAGTGGCTGGCTAGTGTGGCCTAGGGCACAGCAATAATCACAGGGCTTGGTATCAGGAGCAGAGGCCTCGTCCATCGCCTGGCAGGTCTCCAGCAGGTGGTGTGTGCAAGGAAGAGGAGGGAGAGGTTGACAGAGTAGGTTTATCACTGGGGCCTCCCTGGTGTATAAATAGGGATTCCTCGGGATGAAGGATGGGATATGAAGGATGGGGTGCCCGTGATGGTTTACAGCCAGATCCAGGGATCACTCAGAGGCACTTTGGTGAAGTATAACTTACAGTTCATTATTGGGACAGGCAACTCCCTTATCAGCAGCAAAACTTCAGCTCAAGGGAGATAGCTGGCTGGAGTTCTGGTCTGCAGGAAGGTGTGCTCACAGTTTGGTAAATTGCTTTAGGCTGGGCTGGTAGGAATGGAACAGAGTCTTGATGTTTTACTCTGCTCTGGGGCCTTGTCTTCTGATTGGCCAAGGTGTCAGGCATCTTGCCTGAGACATGTCTGCTTCCTGGTCTGACTTCCTTGACTGACTCCCTTCTCCAGACTGAGACCATGTGCCCCCACCCACAAGGGGTTTTATAACCTCCCCTTGCGAGGTAGCAAGCATTTTGTCCAACCATCTTACTCCTACCATCTCAGTAACACAGAACATACAATTGGACAGTACAATTAACACTTAACCTCCCAGGCAGAGACTTACAGCTGCATCTACCAAGTTTCCCATGTTAACAACTAGACCTCCTAGTGTGGTGATTAGTCTCACCCGGCAGCTCCTGACATGAAGAGGGGTAAGGTTGCAACACCTATTAACCCTTTGCATTGGCAGGGGTGTTGCATATTTAATACTAAATATCCCTGTTTGTGGTTTTCTCACATGTTACTCTTACAGACGCAGCCATTTTTAACTTGAGACTACAGAAATAAAATTTGCACCAAACCCCTAGGAGCAAAGGCCTTTTTAACACCAAATCATCACTCACTAGCTATTAAGCCCCATGTACATTATTTCAGCGTCACTGACATCACTGTATAAATTATTTTTGTCCTGTGACATAAGGTTCATTACCGTTGTCTGATTGGTGAGCCGTTATCACTGGGTACATTACTGATGGTGTTGAAGGTAAATAGCTTTATCGGGAATCCCTCTGGTTTGGGTGGTCTCCTGCTGGGTAATTTTCTTGGTGTAGTTGTGGTTGGGGATAAAATTGTAGTGGTAGGGCAATCGGCTCTAGATCTTTGGATGGTTATGGTAAGTTATGATAACACTAAATAATTAATATTTATCATATTTCATGTATATGTTTGTTAAGGTCTTTACTTGGTGTAGTGGACCAAAGTAAAGGTCCCATGGATTTCCCAAAATATTTCTGCTTAAGATGGTCATCATTGAGCTCCAAACTGAACAATGGGATCCTATCTTTATAAACACTATCCTGCCTGAAAACTGCATATAAACCTTTTCCACTGTCACTTGGCGATACTACCTCCCCCCGCACCAACCTCGGAGAGCTTGCACCTTATTTCCATTAGATTCACTTGGGAGACAGGGGCTGTTCATTAACATGATGTCCTATATACTGTAAACTGTTTTGTAGCAGTGTCTACTGTCTCCTCTGTGTATATCAAGGCTCTCAAATCCTTCCTGGCACAGCCATAGATCATTAGCATTGTTAATGCTTTTACTAAATCTGTTTGGAGATGTTGACACGTCCAATTTGTATCTGACAGAACAGTTGGGAGTTTTCTTTAAATGCTCGCTTCTTCACGCTCTCTCCCTGTTCACTAGATGTTTTGATACCTGACAGACTCATTGGCCGTTGTGTTGAGAGTCTACGGTATCTGCTTGTTCCCTCAGCCAAAGCCAAGTGCTGTCCTGAATTCAGAACGGTAAGCTGTCACCAGGTGCCAGGACTCTGTGGATCCTACAGAGGTGAGAGAAACTGAATTATGTCTAAGAGCAAGCGTGGAATAGATTTACTGATATTGATAAAACGGGTTCCTTCTAAAATGTCTTAAAATACCAGAAATATGGAAATCTATATGTAAAATTGTTGTCCCCTTCTGTGACAAGCTGGTCTATCTGATCTTTATGGCCCTTTGAACAGAGGAATCTGCCTCTAAGACATCTCTCTTAAATATGGTGTACGTAAAGGGTGAAGATGGGTCAACAGATTTACCGCAGCATAGAGGACCTCATGTATGGTAAGCACCAGACTAGTATCTAGTCTATTATATCAGAGAAGAGAAGTGCAAGAATTGTGCAGGACCCTTGTAGTGAGCGATAACAAAGGCAGAATCACTGGAAGAGATAAAAATATTGGTGTCTTATGGTTCAGGTCAAACTAATACACACATTGGGGCACATTTACTTACCCTGTCCCCGTTCACTAAGATCGTGCACCCTATATCCTGCATGTGTTGCTTCCCCGCTCAGGTCCGACAGAGTTCACCTTTTTTTTGTGGTGCATGTAAGTGCTAGGGCTTGCGATACAATTTGAAAGTAAAATCCCTTGTTCGTCCGACGACACGCCCCCCCAATCTGTGCCACATGGAAGCCAGCGCGGCTGTGCCAATAAACGATTGCATGCACCACAATCCCAGTGCAGATACCTGTTAAATACCAATCCAAGCCGCGCAATCCCAGAAAAAGATGCAAAGTCCGAAGAAAGTGCAGCACGCAACCCTTAGTAAATGAGCCCCATTGTATGTGGTGCACAACTATTGTTGTTTTTGAAGCATCTTTGTGATTGATTACATACCTTACAATATTTTAACTTGGGTCCGCATTTAGGCTCAACCCCCATCTGTAACACCTACGATTGGTGCTGGCATGATTGTCGGTGTTAACCCTTTAAGTGAGCACTGATCATGGGTGTTAGCGGTGTGGGGTGAGCTATATGGTTTAGGTACTCAAACCTAAACCGAGCTTTCCAATGTGGGTCCTGCTGAACTTGGTGGTCCGCTCATTCAAACTCCCTTCTTTAGCATAGGGAGGGTACCCACTTTCCTAAACCAAACAGGATAATGGAACTCATATCTCAGTCTCCTTGACTCTGGCTTATGTGCTGGTACAGTGTGAGGTACAGTGTGGGTACAGCTGGGAGACCTAAGAGGAGACTGAAGCTGAGTAATATCCCAAAGTTCCTCTTTTGGTGACTCCACAAAAACTAAAGGGTTAAGTAACTTTAATGTAATGCTTTGTGTTTCCACTGTTTCTTATAGGTTTGAAATGTATTAACACTGTTCTGATATCATTGTCTACTTTTAATTTGGTGATATCACTTTAAGGATATAAATTTAAAGGAGTTGGCCACTTTACAATTAACCTCTTCCATTAGACATATCTCTGCATTTATATGTACATGTGCCTTATCCTCCTTTGAGCGTTTGTACCTTATCCTGTTCTTGCCATTTTGCCCCCTGCATATACACACAACTTCCTATTACTTCTCCAGCCCATCCTTTTGGTGTCTCCCACTGTTTGTCTCCCACTGTTTGTCTCTCACTGTCCGTCCTCACTATCCTTCCTTGAACACAGACTGGGCTACTCCTGAGCACCATATAGCTAGGTGTGCACCAGCCATGAGGCAAGTTGAGATTCTTGCCTCAGGCAGCACCACCTGTAGCAATATGGGGCACAATCACCAGCTATAAAGCAGGACCCGACACTTAAAATGAATGTCTCTACACATCTGATGTTAGCATGAATGTGAGATACTGCATGGAGAGCCAATTTACTAAAAAATAATGTTACATATTACTACTAGATGGCGCAGGGGACAGGGGGGGGGGGATGGGCATTCAATAGCTCATCTCAGGTTCACCCTTGCATACAACCACCTTACTTGACTTTATTACTCCTCACCAGCGGCTAAAGACTTAGTTGAAATGTTACACATATTTAGAATTGCTGCAAAAAGATAAAGGAAGAGGGGAGCTGCTTGAGTCATAATTGCTGCTGCAGCCCCTCCTATTCAGCAGGCCTGAGGCATGTAAGCAAAGAATCATGGAGATCCTCCATACAGCTAAATGTAAGTGGCAGGACTGCTGAATCACTTGATGAACATTCAGGAATTACATCAGTAAACACACATAGACAACTTATGTTAAATTTGTTTCACAACAAATGCAGTGCAGATTTAAATGTGATATATATGGAGTGATTGGGCACTTCTGGCTAGACTAAGTATTTCTGTATGTCATTGATATTCTTAATGAAAGTATTATGTGGTCTACTGTATACTCTAGACATACTGTATGCATTATCCCAATACTTGAGTCCTTGTAAATATGCAAATATGTTTTCCAAGGTCGGATATGGAAAACAATGTCTCCTTATGCTCCCTTGTAAGGCAGCCTCCTTAACACCAAGCATGACCTATAAGAAGCCTAATTCAATGCTGTGGGATTAGGCCAAACCAGTATATCTATTCCAGAAGGAACAGACTACCAACTGTAGACAGCACTGTTTCGACCTGGTTGTGTCTCTTCAGCACAGTGTAGGGAACTGGTTTTGCCGAGTTAACCTTTTGACTAGGTTTAGGAAGTTCTGCTTATGGAGTTCTGCTTATGGAGAATTAGGGCCACCTTATAGGCATGTGGAGACTTATAGTCATTGACTAGGAAATTCTGGGAAAGTTGAATCCTTGTAAGAAGGCATTCTATTATATGAATATGTGTACTCTATATTACAGTCTACCAATCAGGAAAACCAAGAGGTGGCACCAAGGCTGGCCGCATCTTCTTAGTTTCTTTCACATTAGAAGATTATGTAGATTATAACTGATGTGATATATGGACAATCTGTGGTCTTGACTCATAGTTTTGATAAGTGCCCTGTTATCATTTCTTGGCACCCGCTCAATAAGAGATGGCATAAGTTTCTTAGACCAGCTGGAATTATTAGAAGCAATTTACAGCATCTCACGTGTAATTTATGATATATGGAGCCGGCTTGGAACTTTGTAAACTGCTGCATTATTTCCCAATGAAAAACAATCCAGGAGAGCCGGGCTAATGTTATTTTTTGCTGTTACTGTTAAAAAGAGATTGCAAGAATCTGCCCACACTTAACCCGAACTGCTGGAAGTCAAACATGTCAACACTCATAAATTCTCATTCCTTAGTGACTGGCATTTCCCAGACAAACTAATCTTAGTGTAAGCGGTATTGTAAATGAGGATAAAGTGTTGCTGATATTAAATAATTACTTTGTTATGCAGAGTAAATGAATAAAGTCTTAAAGGGGTTGTCTAATGTGGAAAGTCTATAGCTTTTAGAATTCTAGGATAAAAGTTAGGGCCCTCTGCTTGAAGTGTGCTCCTTATGGGCTGACCCAGCATGCATTGTATCACACTTTAAGTCTAAAGACATCCAATTAGGCTGCACAACAAGGAGGCCGGAAGAAGCTTTTGAACACGAGAAATGGTTTGTTGCCTGGTATATCACTACTGAGCATTTTGTACTGGTGAACACATAATAAATTACATGTTCACAACATAGGTTCTACACCATCAAACCACACCACTGGTGTTTCCTGTCTGTGACTCAAGCTATCGGCTCATACACTAGACCATGGAAACCCCAACTACTTGTATGAGCACATTGAAATACATGCAAGCCATTAAGCACCGACTAGCACACAGCCAAATCCATTTGTGGGTGTTCTTGTGCATCTAGTTGATGCTTGTCCATGTTACCTGTTGACTCCCTGAGTACAATTGTTACCATCTAACACATGGGGACTCATTTGCTAAGAGCAGTGCAGTCTATATTACATGCAGTTTGCCTTTGTAGTGTGCAGGGGGCGCAGGATTCAGGATTTCTGGCACCTGTTCTGCATGAATTTGGTGCTCCCTGCACTGCTCCGACAGAGTGCACCACTTTTTTTGTGCACATTTAACATTGGGCGTGTGACACACTTCTGTCGGACTTTGCATGTAGATCTGACTGAGCACCGAAACGCCCTATTCGGTGCAGAAATTTGTGTGCCATGATGACTAGAGCAGCCGCGCCACAAAACAGTCGCATGAGACACACATGTTGTGAGGCACTTCTTAAATACCTGTGCAAGCAGTTTGCACTGAAAAGAACATGTAAAGTCTGCCAGAAAGCTGGTGCACGACCCTTAGTAAATGTGTCAAATTGTGTTGAGACCATTCGGCCTTCCTCAGAAAACAATGACTGCTTTGGTATTTGTTGGTGTTTGCACTGGTTGGGTTCATTATTAGGGATAAGTGGACCTGAACTTCAGCGTTTTGATCTGGCTTAATATTGCAAATTTGGGTCCCCAAACCAGGACTTTAGCCAGAAATTTGGGTTCGGAGTTCAGGGTCAAGCCCAGCAGGTTACATATATTACAGGAGTTATCAGTCAAAGGTGTTAGTAGTTTTCGAGTTTGGGTTACGACTAAGGACGGTTGCCCGAACGAAACACGTCTACTTTTTGTATTTCTGTGCACTTTTTTTTCATGTTTTTAAGCATCTATATGGAATAAACTATTTGGTTTTATCTCACTTGCTGGAGCCACCTCTCTTTTTCTCCACGTTGCATACCTAGACCACACTGCAGCTGTTCTCCATAGAAACCATGTCCGCGTGTATGAGCCTACTGAAATACATGGGGCCATCTGTAAACCATTGAAACAACAATTAGCACACAGCTAGAGTTCTCATGAAAATGTAGCTTGTCCATATTACCTGATGACATTCCTGAGTACAATTGGTCGAGCACATTACACATCTGGTGTTAGGAACTTTCATCCTTCCTCAGAATGGGTATTTTTTGGTGTTTGTACTGATGGTGCCTAAAATAGGGACGAGCGTACTTGAACAGCCATGTTCGTGTCTATGCTGAACATTGTGAGATTAAATCCTCACAGCTGGACTGCGGCTATAAATTCCAGTTCAGAGTTTAGGCTCACTACCTGCTGGTAACACCCACGATTGGATCCCCACCAATATTTTACTGACGGTATAGTGGTTTCTACAATGGATCCAGGAGTAAGATCCCCACATATCGAATATTGATGTCCCAACCTTTGGGTGGTCCATCAGTTACAAAGGCAATTTCAGAAATGCCCCTTTATGTTTCCATATATATGATCTGATCAGAAATGAGCGGACCCTGTGGTCGGGTACTAATCTGTTCCCATAATTTGGACATATTACTAGATTGGTGGCTGAACAGCCGATTTAGCAGATTGACTCGCCTAGTAACTAGCCATGGCTATGATTGGCCTGGGGAATGCTACATCTGAGGATGCAGTTGGAGAAATAATAAAGCTATAAAACTTAAAGAAAGTTTCCACACACAGGAGTACACATAACCTAAATCTCTAACAAAAGTTGATACATTTTAATAACACTTACCTATGTGTTATGTGGCCCCTGACTTTAGATTTCACCATAACTTTGGGGGTCATTTATCAGGGCTTCTGCACCCACCAGTGAAATACTCGCACATGCTAGCTTATTTATTGTGTCATAAATAACCCCCTTGGTCTTCAATATTTGATGACATTGTCAATAACCCATTGTATTCTTTCATCATTTACCCTTATCCTCCGTCTGACTTGAGCAAACAGCATGAATTAATACACGAGGCTGAGATGTGACCCCATTAGTAGTGACCTGGAAAACATCTGAAGCAAAGTTTAGTAAATGTGTCCAGCGGGGATTGGCTACCATTCACACAATATTACTACATAGTGCTATTTTTGTGAGTATTTTTTTCCCTCCTTGTTACAAAGTGCCATTTTTATTCAATAGCCTCCGGGCTTAAAGCCTTCCCTGACATGTAACATTACAGCTGAGTTATACTTTACAGCTCAGCCGGCACGTATTATGTGACTGCTATTACTGGCCCTTCTTGTTGGTTTTAAGTTAGAGAGTTTACGTTGTCTGGATAAAAAATGGTGATTTTGGATTTGTTCTAGCAGCAGATTGTCATTACACCGTGTTTTGTTTTGCTTTTATTCACTATAAAGCAGTGGAACGTTTTTTTTTTTTTTTCCCAACACTGAGAATATACGATTATAGGTTTGATTACGGGAGAATGGAAAAGCATTGGATGCTGGGTAAAATTTAGTAGTGTTTTAATAAAAGCCAGGCTTGTTATGGTAGTAGGAACGATGCTATAAAGTTTGTGAATAGAATTTTTGGACAACGTTCATTGAAATGCTATTCAATGCTTCCTGAAAAGATGGATTTTGTGAAAAAAACCTTAAAATACAAATAAAACACAAAGGGATACTGCTTTAGACATTTAAAGGAGTGAGGCAACAGTTTTGATACGAGCATGCAAGAATAACAGAATTGTAACTAAACTTAGTGCATTGGGGGAGTGTCCTCACACTGCTGTGTTCTTAACTCTCTGCATTGAGCTGCTCCAATGCTCTGATCTAACTGATGTAGTGTTCAACCAGAAGCCTTTTCTTAGAGAAGGGGGAAAAGTTTTTCAGACTCCTCTCCTGTTTCTCCTTTCTTCTTATCTACCTTCAGCAGAACGTCACGTATACTATACACGGAATAAAGATGCAGGTGCATCCTTGTCTCAAGTATGAAAGCTACACCCAGGAGCAGATTCACATGTGACACCCAGGATCTGCAGCAGACCCCTAGTTACAGACGGAGCTCTCTGCCCACTGTAACCTCTGGTGAAGCTCTCCGATGCTTTACTTTTGTCCCAGGCTGCAATGATCAGCTGTAAGGTCTCTGTAATGAAGATTCATTGGTAATCCTTAAAAAAAAATCTAGGGACCAAAAAATGTGCCTTGAGTTACATTTATAAAATATACCAATTCTTATTTACCTACAGATTCAATTTAAGAACAAACCAAAGGAACCTTTCTTGTACATAACCCAGGTACTGCCTGTATTGTTTCTTGTGTTCCAGCCAGATCCCCATGAGTGAAATTTTGATGGACTCAGCTGAAAGAGAAGCATGACAACATGTATGGCATGTGTAGGCATAGCCCTTTAAGATTCCCTTTAAAGAGATCTGTGGGGCAGCTACATAACACTGTCTGCAATATGAATGGTCAAAAGTGATGTTAATCTATTGAAAGGGCTTGTGTGAAATAAGAAAATTAGGGTTGCCTATTTTCCTGAAACTTGGCCACGAGCCAGTTGACTCCAACCCTGCACTGACTAATTTCATCGCTCAGTACTGCCCTGTTCATGCCCCCCTAAGTCCACTTGGTGTTGAGTTGACTTTAGGGGGGATTATGACTATTTCAGTGCAGGGTTGGAGTCAACCAGCTCATGGCCAAGTTTCAGGAAAATAGGCAACCCTAATTTACTTATTTCACACAAGCCCTTTCAGAGCTTGTACTCTAGAAAACTACATACAAGCCCTGATCTGTTCCATCACGGCCCATGTATCATGCTAGGATAGGAGATATAGGAGAGGTCTGTGAAAGACCTGTTGGTTCTGGCCATGACAGTCTTAATTTCACATTTGGTCCATACAAAAAATATTGTGGAAAGTTGTTCCACATTAAATCAAATCAAAAGACGAGGGGGCACTGTCTCCATCTGGAGAAAACAAGGTTTAATCACCAAAGGCGACAGGGCTTTTTTACTATGAGAACTGAATAGCCTGCCTCAGGCGCTGGTCACAGCAGGGACAGCAGAGAGCTTCAAGAAGGGTCTAGATGCCTTTTTATACCTAAAAAACATTGATGGTTATGTTATATAGAATTGTTTCCCCTAAATCCCTTCCTCATCCAATCCCTTCCCTTCCTTGGTTGAACTTGATGGACAAGTGTCTTTTTTCAACCGTATACACTATAAGACTATGAATCGTGCCTGGATTTTTTCTGCTCCTTAAATACTGATTGATATCCCTGATCCTCCAGCATTTGGCTGTTGCCATTTTTCTAGTAAGACATCCCTTCCATTTATCTTAATGCTTCCTAACCAACTTCTGCAACTCTTCATACAGCCGCCCCGCTCCAATTTACTGTGACCATCAACATCCGCATTAATGTACATTAAAGCGAGGAACATAAATTCTGGCACTTTCCTAGCCGCTATGCATCCATTAGAGGGCAGTAACGTTTCTCTTATTGGCAGACTTCTCCCAGCATTGCTAATATTTGGAATTCTATTAAAATCCTCCAAATGCAACATTAAAATATAATATAAAGTCAATTTTGCAAGAAGTTTATAAAAATTGCAAAGAGCTGGGAAAAAAATAGAGTCAACATTATTGCTGCGACCGATCTGTTTTAGCATTCTGGCTCCACTGTAGGTCTTTCTTGCTGCAGACGTGAGCGGAGGGATCTGGTTATTAAAGCCCCGAAGCTATCTCTATTACAATAAGCCGTTTATTAGTTTCCACTATAGTTTTCTGTTGAAGTGCTTTAACACTTGCTTCGGTCTTAGTGTTGACAACATTGCAAATATACAGGGCTTGAAGAGGAATCATGGGGGGTGCAGGGCAGGCGCGCTGCCTTTTTTATGTTCTACAGCATGAATTATTAATACAGATCTGCCATCTCCACATAAAACCACCCTGGTGCCTTAAAGAAGCATTTGTTATTTTATCTCACTGGCTGCTAACATGTAAAGAGACATATGTTACTATAGCGACATAACCAAAGCGAATAGGGGGCCTATAATTAGGCAACGACAATTCTGTTTTAACTCTTGTTCATGAATTTAATTTTTTTCAGGAGAGAAAAGCTTATGGGTGATGCTCCTGGGCAGGTGGGTCACATCCACAAGATGACTGAAGCATCGAATGGGGTAATAGATTGTGATATCTCCAGCACTAGGGGCCCGCTGCTCTATAACTTCCCAAATTTAGAACATTTGGCCCAAATTTATCAAAAGTAGTGCACTTGGTGCAGTTTGCCTCACAAATGTGCAGGGTGCGTCAGATTATTAAAGGGGTTAACCGGGTATAAAAATTAACTTATGGGCTGGCTGGGGTGAGCTATTTAAAAATAATAAACGTGTACTTACCTCGTCCGGCGCTGCTGAAGTCCCCCGCCACGGTCCGTCTTATCTGTGTGCCGGTTTGTTTACAGGGGTGCACAGGAAGCTTCCGGATGGCTGGAAGCTCCCATCCGACACCATCTCTCAGCGCCCTACAGCGCTGAGAGATAGGGATGGATGGGAGGAGCCGGCCACATCGCGGACCGGAAGCTCACTGTGTGCGGCTTCTGTGCCCCTGTAAACAAACAGAGGCACAGATCAAACAGACCACGGCACGTGACATCAGCGGCACCGGAGGTGGTAAGTGCATGTTTATTATTTTTAAATAGCCCAGCCCGGCCCTAAGTAACTTTTTATAACCGGATAATCCCTATAAATACTAGGGCATGGTACCCAATTATGATATGATTGATTACCATATGATTTATCGAGGCACAATTGTGAAATTAAGACTTTTTATAAGTATGACATGGCCAGAACCAAGGGGTCTTTTACAGACCTCTCCTATTTATGTTATGTGACTAACCTGGTTGTGACAACATCACACCATTATACAAACTGTCAGTCATGTGTATAGGAGTATCTAATACACACTCAGGCTGCAGGGAGCGCCAGCACCAGGAAGCACATGGAGGAGACATTACACCCTTATACCTCACATCATTATACAGGCTGTCAGTCATGTGCATAGGAGTATTTCATACACACACAGGCTTCAGGGGGCGCCAGCACCAGGAAGCACATGGAGGAGCCATTACACCATTATACATGACATCATTATACAGGCTGTCAGTCAAGCACTGGGGGTGTGGCTGTGCCTCCCACTCTTGAATAATCTGGACAGCTGAATATGATAATGACTCATTGGACATTTCACAGGTCATTTGCATACATCTTTAGGACCTCATTGCTTAAGTTTACAGACATGTAGAGGGACAATGAAGGGATAAGGGCAATACTTTCTAATGGCAGCTTATGAAAATATATTTAGTTTAGTGGATTAATTTGCCTGACGGGTTCTCTTAAGTAATGTGGTTGTGTATTTTTTTCCAGAAAATGTGTTTTCTCTTGTCTAAGTTGTTTTAAAATAAAGTGAGGGTCCATCCCATATCCACACGTCATGTATTCATCCTCTCATGGGTCAATCATCCAGTGCCAAGACCTAGGTGTCCAGCCATGTCCAGCAACGAGGTGGATAAATTCTGTTAAAATTAGGCTAGAGGTTATTAAGTTTCATGAAAATTGAGAGTAAGGTAGTAAAGGAGTTATCAGTGTGAAGTATTCTCAGATTTTTTACTTTACCATTGCTTCTTATTATGTTTTTACCAGGCAAACCTATTGTGTGGTCCTTTGTATTTCAGACCTTTTTAGATGACTGGAAAATAAAAGAATGAGGCCATCTTAATGTAAAAGATCACAGTGGTGGAAGAGACTTTTTTAAGTCTTTTATATCAAAGGAAAAGTAGAGCACAGTCACATGTCCTCGCATGCGGCCGCGATACACGCTATGTCTATTGTCCTGTTGTCCTAACGAAGGGGGGAGATTTGGGACAAACAACTGTTATCGATCTGCAGACAGTGGGGCAGTTTAAGTAAAAATCTCTAAAACTTTGACGGGCGGTCTTGTGCTGCTTGAGATTAATCACAGTTCATAATGTTCAATGATTAATCGTGATAAATCTACCATCAAAATTATAAGCATAATAAACACTTAATAAAAGACACTTATGTCCAGACACCGCGATTGTGGTAATCTTCTTATATCCATGGCCTCCATCCTTCTAAAATCGAACTTTATAATTATGTTAATGAGTCTGACGTATATTTCCAGAGCTCCTCAGTGCAGTAACTTCACAGGCTGTTACAATGAGCAAAGCAGGTCTCCCATTCCCCTGCACTTCCTGCTGCCACTATATTACAAAGGCTGAGGGAGGTGCTAAAGAGCAGAAGAGGGTGAGACATGTTCTACTCATTGTAGCAGTCTGTAAAACTACAGCACAGAGAGGCCCAGTTAGGTGGCCCTTCAGGCTCATTAGCCTAATTTTACATGTTGATTTTAAATGGCTGCTGGAAGGAGGGCCGATGACATCATCAGGGAGCAAAGATCCTCCCCACAATGGTGGCTGCAGCCATTTAAATGCTGTTGTCGACTTTGCCAGCATCATTTGAAGAGTGAACACCTGTTGTAGGTACTAGCACTGATTGAGGGCATAAAGGGCAGGGGAGTTAGCAAAACCCAGTAGGACCTGATTCCGCAAAATTCAACACATACCTGACTTTCTGGTGTTAGAGTAATGCTCAATCTGTAGATTAAATTATGAAACAGCCAAATTACAAAGACACAGACATTGATTACTGTATCTAAGGAGATCTGAAAGCTCCCTCCCAAATATATTTATTTTGTAGATTTAGAAAAATATTTTAGAACTAGATTAATACAAGGCAGAGTTATGGGTGTTCATGGGTGGTACAATTTATAAAATTACACCTAGCAGATTACACAATTACACTTGATAGCACATTGACATTATCAGAAGTATGGAATTGTTCAGCTCTCTATAGATGGACCTAAATGGGGATATCTGGTACCTTAATAACATCATGGAATGTTTTGGTGTCTAAACACTATAACAAATGGCCTTCTACATCTATTCTGAGGCCAGGAAAATTATGGAACACATTTCTTAGCAGACAATATAGAAGCTTAGCTGTGTTTGTGTATATGTATACTACTGAAATTTCAAATATATATATGAATATGCACATCAAAATCTTAGTTCTGACCATTAGTGTGGTTTGGGTCTGCTCAACACTATTTATCAGCAACAATCAGCGGGATAAATAATTGCAGTACAGTTGAATGTAAAGAGGTGACACTGAGATTGCAGGTTAATTTATAAGGACCCTCAAAAACCCTTTCCAACATTTCAGAGAGAGGCTTATTTTGTATTTAAATGTATCTGTATTGTTACTAAAATTCTCTGACATTCCCAGAAAATCTGGCATTGAAAAAAGTGAAAAACAGCCAGATATGGGGCCTGCAGTGACATGACTAAGCATCTGACCTGACACTAAGGAATGGAGGATGTGCACCATTATACACAATGGGGCACATTTACTTACCCGGCCCATTCGCGATCCAGCGGCGCGTTCTCTGCACAGGATTCGGGTCCGGCTGGGATTTAAGATGGTAGTTCCTCCGCCGTCCACCAGGTGGCGCTGCAGCGCCGAAAATAATCTTAACGCCCCTGAATGCACCATCCCATAGAATGTGAAGGTGAGCGCTCCCCAAGCGACACATTTTCGGTTTTTAAATGCGGCGGTTTTTCCGAATACGTCGGGTTTTCGTTCGGCCACGCCCCCCCCGATTTCTGTCGCGCGCATGCCGGCCCCGATGCGCCACAATCCGATCGCGTGCGCCAAAAACCCGGGGCAATTCATGTACAAGCGGCGCAAATCGGAAATATTCGGGTAACACGTCGGGAAAACGCGAATCGGGCCCTTAGTAAATGACCCCCAATGGGGCAAATTTACTTAGCCAGTCTGGAGGAGATCCCGAAAATGTATTGTTCGACAACATTGCACTGTGCCGTGTTAGAGATTTTTATCTAGGGCCTTACCGCCCTTATCAGTTGTACAGGCGACTTTCAAATTAAATATTTCATGGTTGTCCTGGTACCAGGAACTTGAACATGAAACCAAGACACGTCAGTCTCTTAGTGTATGTAAAGATCTTCTCCTCCAATTAATATCTCAAATACATGTATAAAAAGACAGAAGAATCAATAATGTATTGGGGCAGATTTACTTACCAGGTCCCGTTGCGATCCCGCGGTGCACTGTCCGCTGTGGATTTGGGTCTGCCGCAAATCACTAAGCCAATGCATGCATCCGTCGCTTCCGTGCTGGGGTTTGCTGGAGTTTACCTCCTTCTTCCTGGTGAATGTGAGTTCTTGATTAAAATTCTTTTTAAAATTCTGCGGTTTGTCCGAATCAGTTGGGTCGTCCGACAGCCACGCCCCCTGATTTCTGCCGCATGCATGCCGGCGCCGATGCGCCACAATCTGATCACATGCGCAAAAAACATGGGGCAATTTGGCGTACATCGGAAATATTCGCGAAACCCGACAGAATCGCAGTCCCGTGGATCCTTAGTAAATAAGCCCCAGAGAGTGTGAAGAAGATGGTAACATGGTTTAATAGGGAGATGTATGCAAATCCGTATCCTAGTCACCAATTATATAACAGAACGTGATCCCTAGAGAGAATACAATAAGTCTGGAGCCTCCGATACATAGAAAGTATTATCCACTCCCATAGACTGTGATCTAGAAGCAGAAAACACACAAACACAAGCACCGGCACAGGGGCCTTTATGCCACAGCTTGCAAATTTTTTGCATAGGATACAGTGATATATCATCATCTTTTCTTGCTTGTGTTATTAGAGATTCAGCATAAACCTGTGTCTGCAGCTAGAAGAGTTTAGCAGAGCTAGAAGAAAATCCTCTGCACAATTCAGCAGGGTCCACTCAACATAACCAAACGTGTGGACGCCTCTATAAATGTTTAATTTGCAACATGACAGTGAATATGTATCGCCCCGGCGGAGGCGGGTGGGCGACGTCTGTAATGTAAATCCTCACCACGTACCTTTTTGGCGGTAGAGAAATGCATTGTGCCCTTTAATAATAAATGCTGCTGTGTAGGAAGTGGGTGTACATAAAAATGTATGGATTACAATAAAATTCAATGTATTGCCGGTGTACCTTATTAATTCAGAGGATGGGCAGGAAGGGGGTGGATCGCTGGAAGGCCAGGGGTATTTTTCACTGCTCGCGTTCAATGACAAAGTGTGCAACCTGAAGAGTTATTTTGAGACATTGATACGTCTTGGAGAAGAACAAGGCTTTGTAACTTTACTCTCTGAAATGCATTAATGCAATTTCTATGTCTATCTGCCTATGTATATTTAAAGGGTTTAAAAAGGTGTTCCCATTTCAGAAAATGCATAAATGTTATTGTTTGTATAATTAAAAGTTATTAAATTTTCCAATATGCTTTCTGTATCAATTTCTCATGGTTTTCTAGATCTCTGCTTGCTGTCCTGCTATAGAAAGCTTTTATGTTTACTTAAAGTGGACGGAAATCTGACCATGGTCACACATGTGCACAGCTTGTTATGTCATAGAGAGTAATCAGAGCTGTGTGATGTATTGAACCATGGTCAGATTTCTGCCCACTGGAAGTAAACCTAGAAGCTTTCTATAGAATTCAAACAAGCAGAGATCTAGAAAACCGTGAGGAATTGTATACAATATACGTATATTGGAAAATTGTATAACTTTTCATTATGCAAACAATAACGTTAATTAGTGTTTCCCTTACTATCAGAACAGGAAGGAGACACAACCTGTACAGCCCCTAAAGATAGTGGTCTTTACTTGTACAGTATAGTTAATTTATAATATGGAAAAGACAGGGACAGCAAATTGTGACTTCCCTCTTCGGATTCGTCAAAATCAGATTTTTTTAATTGTGTTTGGTAGATCAAAAGGTTCTGGGTCAGAAATGAAAGCAATAACAATAAAAAATGACACCTGTAGTGAAGATTATAATGGGGCACATTTACTAGGGA